>NW_026517292.1:0-600000 GCF_026319265.1 Colletotrichum chrysophilum | reverse complement strand
GCGGTATGGTGGCAGAATGCGGTCGCGTGCGACTTCTTATCGGGATGGGGTATCGCGATGCGCGCGGATCAGGGTACCTAGGCGTGCTGGATGGTGTTTAAGCTACTGGAATAGCATCCCGCGTTTTCGTGGTGGCTGCAACACGTGGGGAAAGCGTTGGTCGTCCTGTCTCCCAGCTTGTTGAAAGAGCCGCGTGACGATGTAATTGGTTTCATTTGGGCCTAGCGCAATCCAGCTCCACGGGTGCCACGTCCTTGCGATTAGTGTCGTTGCCATTGGTTGCAGGTCGCTCGGATGAAGCAGAAATCCATCTCGACCCAGCAATCTATGAAGCTATCAGGGTATTACCTAAGACAGTGACGTGACCTTATTTACCAAAGAGGTGTAGAGGTGGGTGCACCACCGATATAAAGTTTCATCCTTGAAGGGCATATTCAATGCTAGACCCTCCAAGTCGCCAGCCATCGTGGGGAGCTCCTTGGACGAAGTCGTTCTTATCATGCTTTCCCGTGGAAATCAAGTCGTATTCCGAGTTCTCTCTGTACAATCGTCGGAGAACGACGAATCTTGCTATTACTACCTGTACTGTCCAACTCATTCCTACACCCTATTCAAACATGCTTCTGTTTCTTCACAAAGCTTTTTTTTTCTTTCTCCTCCAAAGGCGAGTAATCCTGTCTATCTATACGCAAACCCATGCTGTGGATATCTTTCTTATGCTCGAATCCCCCTAATGCAGTGCTCTTCTGAAGTCTGGAAACTCGAGTGGGTATCAGTCAAATGAAATGCCGAGAAAGACAGACAAACACAAAAAGAACATGTCCTCCCTCAGAGGGATTGCCGCAGCCTGGCACGGAATCTCTCGCAGTTGTACTGCAGCCAAACTACAAGTGGCACTGTCGAAACCGCAGCGGCTGTGATGAACCACTTTGCGGTGCTGTTGCTGGTCAAATTTTCCAAAGCTTGCTCCGCCAGCGGAAACAATGCGCCGGAGGGGTATCTCAGAAGAGCAAGCGAGGCGCTGGTGGCCACCGCATGCTGGGGTGAAAGGTCAATGATGTATACGGCCGATGTCATCTGCAGTTAGAAGTCAGCCGTCAATCCCCAAAAAAAGAGGCAACATCACGGAGGGTATCTTACAGTGATGGCAAACAGCCCGCTGCCGATGATGTAGTCGCCCAACAAGGGCACCAAGTAGGACACGCCCGGCCGAGCAGTCATGTTAAATATAATCATGCCAGCCACAACCAGGAGAGCAGCGGCACTCAGCAGCGGGAGACGGTGCTCTGGAAGCCTATCACCGCCGCGCGCAAGTCTCGAAACCACGACATCGCTCAGAAAGCCGAAGATGAGGAGTCCGGTGAACATGCCGACGCCCATGCCGGCAAATGCCAGACCGGCCTCGGCGGTGTTGAAGTCATATACCGTCTTGTAAGTCATCGGCACATCGATGTACAGCCAAACCTGGAGGCCGTAGAAGAACGATGTAACCATGATGGCTGGCAAGATACTAGGCTCGAAGGCTAAGGTCAAAGGCCGGATCGCCGCCTTGTAGAGCAGCGACCGCAACGGCTTGGGTGCAACGGTCTTGCTCTCGTCCACCTCACCGTCAACGTTACCAACAATGCCCATTGCGGCGTACTTGCGCCGAAGCACCGGCAAGTACGTCTCGCGCATGAACACCTGCGTGAGGATGGTACTCATCAAACACTATTTCATCCAGTCAGCATGACTCTATCAAGTTGGGGAACATGAGATGACGCCCATCAGTCCGCCTCATCATGAGCAACTCACCATAAAAACCAGGAAGCCAAAGCACCCCCTCCAGCCCCAAACCTGCGCGATCCCGCCTCCGAGCGCAGACCCGACCGCAGGACTGCAGACGCTCCCGAACGCCATCACCGACAACGCCCGCGCCCGCTCATGCTTCAGCATCACGTCCGTCGCCGTCCCGGAGCCCTGCGTGATCGGGCTCGCCCCGGCGCACCCCGCCAGGAACCGGAAGAAGACGAGCCACTCCGCCGACGGCGCGACCATGCAGCCCAGATTACAGAGGAGAAGAAGCACATTGCTGACCTGGTACACTGGCCTCTTACCAAACACCTCGGACAACGGCGCGATCAGCAGCGGCCCGGCTGAGAACCCCAGCACGTACGCCGAAACCGTCAGGTGCGCCAGTGAGGGGTCGTCTTCGATACCGAAGTCGCGGATCACCTGGTCTAACGCCGGCGTGTACACGGCGGAGGCTAAGGGACTGTACCCGGAGAAAAAAAGCAAGACACGCGGTTAGCGCGGGGGTTCTTTTTTTTTTTTTTTTTGACACCAACGGTGCAGGATGGCGCGAAGTCTAGAGGGCGGTCTGCCGCCCGCCGCTTGCATGTCGGCCATGTATGGTGGAGGTGTGGACTTACGTGACGCATGTAATGAAGGCGACCACTAAGATGTGAGTCCACCGCTTCCTAGCGGACCACAAGATGGGATCGAATGGTTCGCGGCCGTCTAATTCGGACGGCGAAGCTTCTGGCGCGGGGTGGTGATCGGCGCCGGCGGCGTCAACGTCCGCCTTCTCAGGGTCCAGAAAGCGGGTAGCTTCGTCGGAACGCCTGTCATCCGATGGAAGCCATTCTGAGGTTTCGATGATGGCGGTGCTAAAGTCCTTCTCATCCAACAACCGGATCCCATCATCCCCATCTGCCGCCCTGTTGTTGGTAAGCATTGCCAAAACCCCGGTTCGGCCAAGTTTTGAGGTCTTAACCGTCCGGATCGCAAGAAGCTTGCTGATCTTTGATTTGTCTTTTTTCTGCCTTCTTTTTGACAATCGGCGATGGAGGGGAGCAAAGGTATGTAAACTGGAGTTCGGCCAAAACCAAAGAGGGAAGCTTGATGCCGACGGGATAGAAGCTCTCTCGTCGTTTCCGACGTTTTTCCTTCTTATTCCCTCGCTTGCAGAGCGCAGAGGCCGTCTCTGATCTGTTTGACAGGCTGTTTGTCGTTCTCGTAATGGCGAGTCAACGGAGGGAAGACGATAGAAAGGGGTGAAAGGATGAAGCCGGAAGAGCACAGCTTCGGAACGAGGCCGTTGCCCGTTCGGCTTGCACGGCTTCATGGGAGACCCCGGCGTGGAGGAAACGTATCAGGACCGCCCCGCAAGCGTTGCGCTTCAAACTTTAATTTACGAGCTTGAAAAGTGGTCGATGCGACGCTATTCAGCGTTGTCGGTGAGCGACCACTTTTTTGACTTTCAGTAGGTTGCTGATGTGATCGCGTTACTACGAATACAGGCAAACACCGACAGCTACCACACATTGGCGATAAAGCAGCCATGTCCTGGCTTTCATGGAACCGCCGTCCGGTAGCACAATGGCATTCTGCCGTCCTACCCGCGCGTCCGCGCACCACCGCACTTTACCTCATACAGGACTACGGTATGGCATGGCAATTCGCCTTTACCGTCCGTAACGCATTGTCTCGAGAATACAGACTTTTGGCGTAGGTGCCGACTCGGCGGTTGGCCTGTATCACGATGTTGGCTTGGCATTATAGACTCCCCTCGAACCAGAGTAGAGTTCCCGCCAGATCGTGAAGAGTAACCCCTCCTCTGCCAAAGAGACAACGGCAGTTCTTACCACGGCTCGAGTAATGAGAGAATAAATATGACACGAGAACCCCGCCGTGGCATATAGTCGTCGCAGTGGTGCTGGCTCATGCGTTGCAGCTGGTTCACCGCCAAACACCTGTCGAGACGCCGCCTGTGCACGACGTCGTGACAATTTCGGAGTATTCCCTAAAGCACGCGGTCTGGGCCAAGCCAGCCCACTTCCCCTCAGCCATCAGTTATCCCCTCTATTATAGGGGTCCTGGAGATCTCGGACCCGCGCCGAGGCTCGGCTGGGGGTGACCTCTCATTGGAAAAGATGGTCTCCGAAAAAGTTCCGGACCCCTCGGGGTCCCTTCCTGAGGTCGTTGTCAATGGGGCTCAGAAACATCACCGTGACATTGACGTTGAAAAGTGCGCAAAAGGTCCTTCTGGCGAAGATATTGCGATTGAACCGACCGAGGAGAAGGAGACGATGCGGCCCAGATATTTCGACGGGACGGCGACGCTGACTGTGGGAGATGGTGTGATTCTCATTCCAACTCCGAGCGCGGATCCGAGAGGTACGTCTTTCCATCATTGAGCAATCTCCCAGAGACAAGCTAGGCAAACTCTCGTGCGAATAACGGACATTTTTTCACTGACGTTGCGCAGATCCTCTCAATCTCCCAGGATGGCACAAGAAACTCATAGTGGCGATCATCGTGCTGTGTAAGTTAACCCAGCGCCAAAAAGTCAAACTGAGATTCGATCTCCGGAGGCCTAGACTCACAATGTGGTCCTTACAGACGCAATATCCGGCGTATGCCTAATCACCGCCCTCTCCGCGCTGATTGTGTATATCATGCCGGATTACGACCGCGAGGGCATCACCCCGGACCAGATCTCGAACCTCTTCACATTCCCCAACCTCTTCCTGGGGCTCGGCAACCTCGTCTCCATGCCCATCGCCGTGGCGGTGGGCAGACGGCCGGTGATTCTCGCATCCAACGTCCTGCTCTTCCTCGCCGCCGTGCTCTGCGCGACGAACCGCAGCTACTACTGGCATCTCGGCGGGCGCATGGTCGCAGCTTTCGCGGCAGCCCAGTGCCAGGCCTTGGCTCTGCTCATCCTACAGGTATGGCACACACGGCATGAAGTGTCCGTGTCCGGAGCTATATTGGGTCGTCGGCTAACTTCAAACGCCTCAGGACGTCTACTTTCTCCACCAGCGCGCGCGCGTCTTCCAGGTTTATGCGTCCGCGGAGGTGCTCCTAAATTCCAGCCTGGTGATCGCGTCGTCGTACATGGCCGACGCCCTGGGCTGGCGGTCGTGGTACTGGCTGTTCGCCGGCCTCTCGGGCGTCGCCATGGTCCTGACCTACTTCTTCGTCCCCGAGACGGCGTACGACCGGTCCATTGAGTCTTTCATGGGGACCCAGCCGACTGATACGAGCAACCTGCTGCCCGCGCAGAGCAGCAGCAATGGCGCCGGGCTCCTTGACCGAAGCCGGTCGCCGGGGCCGAAGTACACCACGGCGGACGACAGGCCGAGTCTGGATTTCGAACGGTTCGAGAAGCGCACCTTTGCTTCGAACCTGACAATCTTCGTCCACAAGCCGACTTGGTCTCGATGCTGGCTGTGCCTGAAGCAGATCGGGCAGGTGTTCCTGTTCCCCCACGTCCTCTGGGTCGCCATCAACAACGGCCTCTTCCAGGGCATCGACGTTTCCATCCAGATGACGTATGCAGAGGTGCTCGTCAAGCCGCCCTACAACTGGGCCAACACCTCCGTCTCCCTCATCCAGCTGGGTCAAATCTTCGTCGCCCTGCTATGCGTCCCGGTGATCGGCTGGATGAGCGACTACGTCATCCGCGTGTCCGCCCGACGGAACCACGGCATCCACGAGCCGGAGCAGCGACTCCTCGCCTGGATCCTGCCCATGGTGACAGCCCTGATCCTGACAGTGCTGTACGGCTACGTCCTGAAGAACCCCGAAAGCTACCACTGGATGGCCATCGTGTCCGTCGTCGACGGCTACCTCATCGTGCTGATGGGAGTCAACACCGTGGGCACGGCGTACCTGATCGACAGCCACCCGAGCTTCGCCGGCGCGATCTTGGTGGCGCTGCCCGTCACCCGCGGACTGGTCGGTTTCGGGCTCAGCAAGCATACCACGGAGTACATTACGAACCTCGGCCCGGTCCGGACGTTTGGGATCTACGCCGCCGTCAGTGCGGCGTTTTGTTTGTTGGGCGTCCTTCTGTTTTTCAAGGGCAAGCGAGTCAGGAGGATTTGCGCTCAATTGACGCAGTAATGCGATGACGACCTTCATGAAGTATTGAGATATGAGACGTAGAAATGATGGGGAACAATCGGGCGCAGGTATTGGGCCTTGAAACAATTACACTTCTTGTACATATTAAGAAATACAGCAGAGTGTACAAAAAGAACGTTGCTTCTCCAACCTACCTACGTGATCTTTCTCAGGATTGAGACCACAACTGCAGGCCACAAAGGGTTTGCAGTCGTCAAGGATTATGACAGTCTCAGCTGGTGAGACATTAGACTTTATTGAAGAATAGCAGCTGATAGGATATGATTCGAAATGTCACTTTGACTAGTAGGATCGATTTATGATAGACTGAAAGACAACCTCCTTCAATTACTTTTCAGGTACGCCGCTCTTTCAGAAACTGACAGTGTTGGCCTTATCCAAAGACAGCTCAGCCGAGGAAACCCTTTATCGTAGAGCTGGGTAGTCTTGGTGACTAGATCGAGAGGAGAAATGCGACGAACTTTTGATGAATCAATCCCGCTCGACATCATGGCTTCCAGTTATAAGGGTCAGTTCAAGACTCCCATTCCCACCTTCAACTCACAGTAATCAACCATCAACAACCAATTACATCAAAGCTCAAAATCAACATGAGCTGGCGCAAAGTCTTCAGGAAATCTTCCTATCGTAGAGAACGTCTAGACGACTCCTCGTCGTGCTCATCGTCATGTTCCTCGTCATGCACCGGCTGTTCCTTGGACGAATCCCAGAGCATCGACAGCGAAAACGTCTTCCGCGGCGCAACCCCAGCCCCTAGCACCACCAACCCCGAAAGCCGCGCAGCCGCACCGCACCGCAGCGTCCTCGTCCGCTTCTCCTTCCTCAAAGACAGCAACAACACCATCCCAGTGCGCCTCACAGACCTCGCCGGCGGCTACGGCATGTACCACTTCCTATACCTGCTCAGCGAGGCCGCCATCATGCTCATGTGCAACCCCGACACGACCGTCCCGTTCATCGTGGAGCACCTGCGCCCCGTGCATGCCGTCATCCAGGCCTACTTCAAGGTCAAGATCCGCTGGGACCTGGGCGGCGGACTGCTGGGGCACACGGAGCTTCCTCTCGTCGACGCCCATGAGACGTGGGATGACGTTGTCAAGATGCTGGTGGGATTGGGTGGGAGGGGAGGCTGCGTGGTGGTGGACTTACCGGAGGATAAGGTGGAATATTTGCGGCGGGTGGTCCCTGCGGTTGTGAAGCCGGATGACGAGCCGGAGACAGATGAGGAGGAATACCCGGAGTATGCGGATGAATGTGGGTCTGTGTGACCGAAATCACCGGAGTGGGGCCCGGCACGGCGCTTGACCAACTCGGCGTGTCAATAAAAATGAAAGCCGAGAGATATCTCCAAATCTACAATGAACACATCTGACCACCAAGTGATGACCGCTGCGAAATCCCATCCCAATTCGAGATTAGGTTCAGTCTGGGCGCCGAAATAAACGGTCACAGTGGACACGCCCGCCCCTGTCCGACCCCTGAGCTCCGCGAACCACTCGGCGCGTCCCCTGCCGCACGTGCACGCACCTCCCCACACAAGCTTCAACATCTTTCTCGCCTCCCGCTCATCGGAGGTTAGTCGCATGCATCATCGTCAGAACTGCACCAAACCTCCAGGCGAGGTTCCAACAGTCGACAATACGTCCACATCCATCGGCGGGAATTACAATCCTGCAAGACAATACCGCCCCCACAGGATAGACACGCCAGTGAACCCCTGGTTCCTGCACGATAGCGCCTGGCTGCATTATCTCTCGGTTCACCACCACCCTCACCCGGAGGAACCCACGTGGGATACACCCAAGCCCACTCAAGGTTCCCCAATCCCAAATGGTTTTATCGTAAATGACCTTGACGAAAAAAAATTAAAACCATATATACATATAAATAATGGCATGGCTTCCTCACCTTGCTTCCCACGCAGGCCACTAGCCTCCCCCGCCGCCTGGATCAAGTCCCTCGTTCTCGTCGCCAGCTTCATCATCTTCGCCGAGTACACCCTTTCCCAAGTCATGGCGCCCAAGGCAGGCTCCTCCCTCCTCGCCGCGCTCGCCGTCTTCGGCACCGGCTCCGGCGCCCTCAGCGGGTCCGGCACTACCGCCAGCGGCAACAGCTCCGCAGGCGCCGGCGGCGTCGACCTCACATGGCACGCCCCCGCAAGCTCCGAGGTCAACAACCTCACCTCCGTGATCAGCGGCAAGGGCGTCTGGGGCTTCATCTACGACACCTCCGCCACGCCGGACGACAAGTACGGGCAGTATAACTGGTGCAACATGCCCCACGTGCGCAAGACGGAGTACGTCAAGGCGAGCGATGAGTACGAGCTCAAATACGTCGAACTGGTTTGTTTCTTCTCTCTCACTGCCTTACAAACAATCTCACAGAAGCGAAGAATACTCACACTTCCCACAGATCCACCGCCACCACAAACGCACCCCCTACGCCTCCAACGCCTTCCCCGTAGAATCCTACCAGTGGAACTGCGACGAGCAAGGCCTCTTCTACTACGGCGAGCCCTTCGCCTCCGCCAACAAGCCCGCAAAGACCTACTGGAAGGTCTACATCTCCCCCGTCAACCCCTTCGTCCCCGCCGGCTGGATCGGGACCTGCCAGTTCCCGCAGATCACCGCCCAGGGGCTCGACGACTCCTGGGTCCACGGCGCCGACCTCTTCGGCGTCTACCACGACCTGCTCGGCTTCCTCCCGCCAAAGGACGCCGCCGGCTCCGCCGACTGGCTCGCCAAGGTCAAGTACCGCGTCACCAACAACCAGATCACTAGCCAGGTCGCCGGCATGGTCGTCAACGGCATGTGGGGCACCGCCGCCTCCACGGGCCTCAGCATCCAGGCCGCCGGCGTCGACTCCCTCGAGCCGCAGTACTCCTGCCCGGCCGGCGCCGCCCTCTTCTCCCGCATCAAGTCGTCCGCCAACGCCCCCTGGCAGCAGCACCTCGACGCCGCGGCGCCCCTCTACGCCACGCTCGACGACATCTCGGGCGTCCCCGCCGACGACGCCGGCTTCCACGCCAGCCTCGACCACTACTACGACAACCTCTCCGCCCGGCAGTGCCACGACAAGCCGCTGCCGTGCAAGCTCGTCGGCGGCGCGAACAGCACGACGTGCGTCACGCAGGAGCTCGCGGACGCGGTGTACCGCCTCGGCCACTGGGAGTACTCGCAGATGTACCGCGACGCGGGCCCCGACGCCCTCGCCGCCAGCGTCGCGAACTGGGGCGTGTGGGTGGCCGAGCTGGCGACGCATCTGCGCGCTGTGGTGGCCGGGCAGAGCGAGACTATCTACTTCCACAACGTCGCGCACGACGGCTCCGTCTCGAGGCTGTTGTCGATTTTGCAGCTCGATAAGATGGTCTGGCCGGGCATGGGCTCCGAGGTTGTGTTTGAGCTGTACAAGAAGAAGGCCAAGAGCTCTTCCGACGGCGCAGCTGTTGCCCAGAGAGCGGCTGGATCGGATGCGAAAGCCGGAGAGAGCGGGTGGTACATTAGGGTCCTCTGGAGCGGGCAGGTTCTCAAGTCATCGAACCCGTCGCTGGGTTTGATGAACATGATTCCTGTCGAGACGCTGCTGGCGTATTTCGATGGACTGGTTGGAGAGAATGCAAGCCTGATCAAGGGCAAGTGCACTGCGTAAGGAAAAATGAAATCACGGGATGATGTACGATGATATTTATCGACATATGACATGTGTACTTATACATCTAGTTCGTTGTAATTCATAATGGTACTTGATCAGTCGTTTGGTTGTCGATTTACACCAAGCCGCACTCTTTCTCAAGATCGCTCCACCGCTCTGAGCGCATGGGGTCTAGTTTCCTCACCTTAGCCATCCAGTTCTTGAGGTCATCAGTCTCGTCATCACTCAAAGATCGTCCCTCAATCTGCGGTAACGTCCTAGTGTAGTCCAACAGCGCCTTGTAGATGCCTACAACATCGTCGTAGTCCTCTGCTAGCTCCTTGATATCTTCAATCTCGCGCTTTACGTAAGTCGCTCTTTCTTCCTGTGAAAGGTTCCGGGCAATCTTGGGGCCGCGGTCTGACTCTGTCAAGTTCAAGATGAGGAAATGGTGGTAGTACCACAAGGACTGGTCCTCGGGGCCGACATTTAGCGCTTCGCGTACGAGATTCAGTTCTGCCAGAGTTAGCCAAATAAGCCATTTTGATACAATCCAGGTGTCGCACCGTTTTCAAGGAACCTCTGCCTAGCCTTATCATCGGCGCTGCGCTCATCCAACAGGCGGGGTATCAAGTTTGTGCGGTTGTGCCATGCTGAAAAGTTGGAAAGGTCGCCGTTGATCATCTTGGTGGTGTATGCGAATTCGGACTCGACCATGCTCTTCCCATCCAAGACCTCGCTTTCCAAGGTGGCAACGACCGTCCGCCGGTAGCCCCAGGCGTGGAAATTGCGGCGGTCCTTGGTCAGCATCTTGGACACCAAGCCTAGCTCCTCCTCCCATATGCGACGAGCTGTCGGTTTCGGCAGGAGTTCGATTGCTTTTTGGAGCAGCCACGAGCGGTACTTCCAGATCCAGTAGCTCTTTGGGAACTCGAGTAGGAGGGGTATCGTGAACGTCAGCTCGTTCTTGAGCGTGATGATAATGTCCTCGCTCGGAGTAGCCTTGTTGGGTTGGGGCGGCGCATCGGGTGTCTGGTCAGCTGTTGTACCACTCTTCCCATTCTCTGGGGCCGCTTGGGACGCGGGGGCGGGCTGGGTCGTGGTCGAGGAAGAGGGCAACGAGTCGGCGGAGGACGGAGACTGAGTGCATGCTGCTGATGAACTCGCGGGCGGCGCCGACGGCGATGGCCCAGGCGAGGGTCTTGATAATGATCCACAGGTTAGGCAGCGCCTGCGGACGTTCCATGCCGTGTAATGCTCCGGGTTGAGGCGGAGGAGCTTGGTGGTGAGGGAGAAGGTTTCGGGGTCGGAGGGATCGGGGCCGGCACGGAGGAGGCTGTCCTCGAGAGAACGTAGGTTCGCGATCTTGGCGAGGTCGGCCTGGAGCTGTGCTTCGGTGCGTGGCTTCCGGGCTGTGCGGGCTACGCCGTGCTGCGATGATGAGGTATCAGTACGATGGCCTGGGAGATACGGAGGCGATGGAAATGCTGGAAAGGCCAGCTGGCTAGCATGGGGCCGAGGGTCGCAAGGTGGTGAAACCTACGGTGTCCATGGGGAACTCTTGGATGCTCCAGGAGAGCGGAATAAACTTGGGAATGGAGACGACAAGGGCGGACGGGGAGGTGTAAGAGCCCGGAAAGATGTCCCGGTGAGGGAGCTCTGGGCGGTTGAAGCTGATGCGGGCGTTGGATGAGCCGACAGGGATTCCCCACCACCCAGGCGGCGTTTGGCGGATGAGACAGGTGGACAGGTCCCCAGAGTTGTCTCGTTTAGGCATGTCATTTAGCCACTTTGGCCCGAGCTCCCGGTGAAGAAGGCACCGACCCGCGTGTGCTGCGCTGTGTCGCGCTGCTTCTGTCCGCCATTTCCAACGTCACCTCCCTCCCAGCAGCAGGCGGTGACAAAGTGGAAGCTCCTCTCATGATTCTCCTGCCAGCAGCGACTCCTGTAGTTGTCTGCACTTCTAGTAACAATTCAGATCAAAATGGGTTTCATGTGACACACGCTGGAGATTGGGAGGCGGCAACTCCCTGACCAGCGTCACAAAGCCTCTTGCCTTTCATTCCTAAGTTGCCTCACGTATGCAGATGGCACCTTCTAGGCAGGATGAGCCAAGGGACCATCTATCTAGTGATGGAAATTCCCAAAAATGCAGAATTTTCCCCTTCTCTCCTCCATCTCCGCTCCTAAAACCCTTCTCTCCCCTAGGTACCGTCGTCGACTCGGCATCGTTCATACATCAAATATTCGTCGGCGTGCGTATGACGGCTTCGTCTTGTGGTCCTTGACGACTGTCACCTAGCAGCATCGATCCCCATATTCTTCAACTACGAATTTCTTTTTTTTCTGATAAATTTTTTAGTACTTCCCTTGCATCTTCCTTCTCCCAGCCACCAACATTGCGGCCAGCATCCACTCAGTTGAACAATGAGTCGATGCCCCAAAGTTCGGGGCAAGTCAAGACTACCAAACAGCTCTCGGGACTCCGGGTACCTTTCTGACGACTCGCCCGAAGACTATGGTTGGAATATTGAGAATGAGACACCGCACAGGAGTGGACGCCTTCTGGATCGCACCAACTATCACCTGTCTGTAGACGGCTCAGCAGCTAGAGACAGAGGGTCGGAAGACGACAAGAGCACGCACGTGTCACCGTCAACTATACGACGACCGAAGTTGGGCTCTGTGTCTCCCAATCACCCGAGATCGCCTTCAGTAACGCCCTCCCAAAGGCCACGGGTTTGTAACAGCTCATCGCCTCGCAGCGTTGGCTCTCTGCACAGTCCGGACCGTTTCGTTCCTCGCCGAGACCCTGCCACGCCGTCCTCCGAAAAGATCCGGGTAACCAAAGATCTCGACTCTTTTTCGCCAACAGAGAGATTGTTGAGGCATCAAAGTGCCACGTCGGATCCCTTCCAGAGGCCACAACAACGTGTTGTTGCTTTAGCATCCAACTTTCGATCCATATCGAACTCGATCTACCCAAGTAAGCTGCAAAAACGGCCGACTCTTCAAGATACTAACAACGAATAGTTCCCACCGCTCTGTCTGTCATTCCACAGAGCCCGGATGGCCACGGCACAGTCTGGACCGTTGGCGGTCCAGCCCCTCCTCCTGGAACCGCCGTAGATGATGGCCGTGGTCACTATCTTGAGAGTGGCACGAACGCGCGGCTGTTCACTACCAATTTCGCCACTTCTCGTGTCAAACGAAGAGAGGATTATGAGCGAAACCAAGGGATCGTCGCCGATGCTCTGCAAATCAACCAGGTTGAGAGACTGCTCGATTTTGAGCATCCGGTCCCCTCGCTGAGTCGAACATTGACACAAAAGAGCCAGCAAGCACAGCTAGAATCAAGAACGCACTGGACCGGAACAAAATGGGTAAGCCCAGAGAAGAATACCGGCAAGTGTTTTCCTGCCTACGCGTGCATTTTGCATTGCTGACGTTTTAATACCGCCTGCAGTTACACGGCCAGTGCAGCACAATCTACCCACCACGTCTTACAAAGTACTTGACGCACCTGGGCTCCGAGATGACTACTACTGCTCCGTGCTGGCGTATTCACCAACTTGCGGTTCTCTGGCTGTCGGGTTAGGCAGCGCCTTATACGGATGGACAGAGCAATTTGGCGCAGTTCCCATCGACTTTGTCCATCACAAAGGCTGGGTCACTTCGTTGTCCTTTTCCTCCGTGGGAGGGAGCAAAGCCATCCTCGCTATCGGGAGAGCTGGCGGTCAAATAACTCTGATATCCCTATTCGAGAGTCTACCGCGAATGTCGCTCAGGCAACAAACCTCAGTCAGCTGTGTCAGCTAGCGGCCAACAGTAACAATGAGACCGTCCAAAAACCCAAACGGTTCTGGTGGCCTTGTGCCCACGGAAGACCTTCTCGTCAGTAACGAACAAGGCCAGATCTGTTACTACGTTGTCGAGTGGCCACATACATGGGAAGTGGGCCGAGACTCTTGGGGTGGCACGGCAACACTGGTGGCGACTATTGCAGTTCATACTCAGCAGATATGCGGTCTTGTTTGGGCACCGAGTGGCCGTGAATTTGTCTCCGGATCCAATGATAACATGGCATGCTACTTCGAGATTGAGAAGATGCTGAAAACACGCAAGCGCAGCAGCAGCACATCATCCAACGAGACCGTCCGCCGAGGTCGAAGATCAGAAGTCCGCTCGAGGTCACCAGAAATCGCCGGCAACAGCTCCGAAAGCAGGTTTTCTTGGTTACCCAAGAGCTTGGAGTCGTTTCTTTACGGCACATCTGCGAGCGAAGCCATGGCGGAGCCAGACGTCCGAGGCAACGGCGGCCACCTTGTTCAAGGACAGGCAGATGAACAGACCACCTTTATTCGCGGATCAGAGAAGCATTGCTGGAGGCATGGTGCTGCAGTCAAGGCAATCGCCTTTTGCCCCTGGCAAGAGACTCTCATCGCTACGGGGGGCGGATCGAGCGACAAGTGCATTCACTTTTGGCACACGGGAACAGGCACCGCCTTGGCTACCATTGCCGTATCGGCACAGGTGACATCGTTGATCTGGTCCACGACACGACCCGAGATCGTGGCTACGTTTGGGTACGCAACACCGGATCACCCTTATCGAATCGCTGTATTCAGTTGGCCATCGTGCGAACAAATTGGCGCTGTTGCGTTGGACAATGGCGCTCGTGTCCTATATGCCATTCCGTACCCTGGAGCACCAGCTGATGCAAAAAAGGGAAGTCGGAGCGTGAAGGAAGGGAGCATCGTCATGGCTACAAGTGATGAGAACGTCAAGTTCCACGATGTTTGGCAAGACAGAAAGAACGCCCCGATGGGTGGTGTTGGGGTGTTGAGTGGCAGCGATATACTCGAAGGACTGGACGGTATTTTCAAGGAGGGGGCCGTCATTCGTTAATGCTTGTGAAGGAGTGAAGGAGTTGAGAGTAGACGCATTGATAGAATGAGACAATATGCCTCCTAACAGAGTTGCCTTGTGGTGGACAGGTGGTCTTTCTGTGTTTATCCCGAGACGAAACAGAGCAATTCGACGTCCGCTTACTGAAGTCCAAAGGGAACGTCAAGGCGGAGATGCAAAGTAACAATCATTGCGGCGCCATTGCTGGAGCAGGCGTGGAAGACGAAGAGGAAAACTTACTAACATCTCATCGCTACGTATCAGCGCGACACGTACGCAAATCAGTGACAAGGCAGAAGTGAGCAGACGAAAAGACGAAAGAAGTTGGAGCAATTATACATCTGTAAGCATATGTGAGTCTAGACTGTGTCCAGAGCGGGAGTAATGGAAACTCCAGGCTGCCCCATTTCATACCTCCAGCTAAGCCCGACGACCGCAACTCACCAGAAGCGCTACCCCGGGGCGTCCCAGACACCCTAAATCCGCAGGCGGGCGAGTGCATCCCTGCAAATGGCAGGAACCGCAAAGCCGCTGCCTGCACCGCAAACGTAATCCGACCTGCTGGGCGCCGGGCGGACTGTCCTCCACATGGCCTCTCAGCGCTTGGTGTCTCAACCCCCGTCCCCGTTCAGGCGTCGCCTGCATGAACACCTCCAGAACCCCAAATCTTCAACACATCCGCTCTACCCACGTCCGAGTCGTGTTTCGCAGTCCAGATTGAAAGCAAGACCGCATCGTCGAGTGTTGGAGTCGTACAATTGGCATCGAAGCCGCTTTCTTTGTTTCCTTCCTTTCCCGTTAGACTATATACCGAGGGCACAGGCACACAGCGGCAAACATGTCCAGCCTGAACCAGCTCTACCTCCTCGCCGACCACATCAAGCTCTCCCTCCTCGAGCGCCAGCGCGCCCAGTCGCTCAACCTCGACGCCGACACGCAGGACGGTCATATTTCACGCTCGCTGGACCAGTTCCGCGATGGCCTGGAGTTTCTAGATTCAGAGGTCCAGCGCCTCCAAGGCGCCGGCGATGAGAGGTAACCCTTCCCGTCTTCTCCGACATAGAGACCCCCATATCTCCAAAACGTCAAGCGACGTCATGTTCCGGACCTTCTCCACCGACATCACCATCAGCAAAAAAGAAAAATGCGCTGACCAGAGATGTGATCCAATGCAGCGCCGCTCAGAACATCACCGACTCCCTCCCCGCCCTGCAAAAGCAGTTCTCGGACCTCACATCCCAATTCCACGGCTTCTCGAACCCGTCCACCTCGTCCACTACCACGTCTCCGAACGACCCGTCTCTCTCTCCCGATTTCGCCGCCGCGCAGTCCACGAAACCGCTCAAGGGCTCCCTTCGCGGCCTCCCCGCCGGCGGCTCCGCGAACAAAACGGTACGCTTCACCGACTCGCCCGCCGCCGCGGAGGACCCCAATGCGGCCGCCCTGTTCGGCGAGGGCCGCTACCGCGACGACCCGACGGACTCGGCGGGGTACCGCGACCAGGCCGAGGGCATGGACAACCAGCAGATCCACGAGTACCACTCGCAAATTATGCGCGATCAGGACGATCACCTCGACCGGCTGGGCGAGTCTATCGGGCGCCAGCGGGAGCTGAGCATGCAGATCGGCGACGAGCTGGATTCGCACGTCGCGATGCTGGACGAGGTCGACGGCGTCGTGGACCGGCACCAGGGACGGCTGGACCGCGCGAGGCGGCAGCTGGGCAAGGTCGCAAGGGACGCGGGGGAGAGCAAGCAGATGATTGCTATCATTGTGCTCATCATTATCTTGGTTCTGTTGATTGCTATCTTGAAATGAGCTTGGGGGCCCTTGTGGAAAAGGTCTGGCGGTTCGTTGAGTTGAGGGCCAGGCATTACGTTCTGGCCATCATTGGTTTTCTTGTCTTTGATTCCAAGGCGCATAGCATGGTTTGGCGTTTGGGGAGTCTTACAACTTTGTAGAATCTTTCGTTACTCGGGATGACACCCAACGGCATACAACTCTTGATCATGGGTTCTTCAGCTCTCGCATTACATAAGACGGTGGGCGCCCTCTTACTTGGCTACTCAAAAAAGGCGAACGACGGTCGATAGGGGACATGCTGTGGTGCTGCCGTCATGGCGGCACGATATTTGTCGACCGTTCAACTCAGCAACCTCTTTGAACCAACGCATGTTTTCGACTTGCTTGGAATGGGATGAAGGCTTCGGCGTCAACTTGGGCGGTGCAAATGTTGAGAACATAGGCTACGATGCGGCTCTCGGATTTCCAACAAGCGGGGTTGTTTCGTTAGTTCCAACGGTCTATTAGTCTAGTTGGTTAGGACGTCGGATTCTGATTCAGACCCAGATTCTTCCGTAGGCCCAGGTTCGAATCCTGGATGGACCTAACCTTTTGCCTTTTGCGTCAATTCACACCACAAACTCGTCAGTTTTTCCTGTTGTTATCACATGGCTCGCTGTTTTTATACTTCATCCGGGTCGGCGCTCAGATTTGACAAGGTTGCAAGAAGATGCTAATCTTAGGTGGCAGTGCTACCCACCCAGCCCCTACGCCAGTACCTCACAAAAGAACCCTACTCATCTTTGTCAGATCCAAAGGAACTGCTTGTCGTTGTTTTTCCATTTCAACTTCGTCTGTGTCAACTGGTTAAAGCAATGCCGACGACGTCTTCTAAGAAAACGAAATCTTGTGTTCCCGCAATATCGGGTGATTTGTCACAATCATGTCATGAGTCTCATCCCTCCACCGATCACGCGGTTTTGAAAGTGAGAGCACAAAGCTCACCACGAACAGAAAAAAATATCAAGAGTCAAAACTTTGTCCGAAAACATGACTGCTCTTGAGTCCTTTCATGATGACACAGCCACATCTTGCAATGGGTTGTGTGTCGTGGTCAGGATTTAGTTGGCCTTATTAGTCGGCCAGCCTGTCTTCAGGCCAGGCAGCACACATCTGACATTGGATACCCATGAAGTAGAAAAACCACTTCAAATACAACAATCCAATCTACTATATAATCTTACAAGAGGTGCATCAGTACTCTACCATAGAAACACACACATACACACACCATGCGCGTTTTCAGAAACCCCACATCGGGCCTCGACGCAATCCTCAACCGTCCCCCCGAAACATCCTGGGACCGCCTCGTCGCCTCCCCCATCACCACCATCGCACGCTACCTCTCCACCTTCTTCCCCGTCTCCTTCCCGATCGTGCCGCGCGAAGACGACGCGGTGACGGTGGTCTGCATCTCGGACACGCACAACACGCGGCCGCGCCTGCCGCCGGGCGACATCCTCGTCCACGCGGGCGACCTCACCGACTCGGGGACGCGGGCCGAGCTAAAGGAGACGGTGGACTGGATCAAGGCGCAGGAGCATCGGTTCAAGGTTGTGGTGGCGGGGAACCATGACCTCTGTCTCGACGAGAGGTTGCGGGAAGGAGAAGAGGAGGGAGAGGTGGACTGGGGGGATGTGGTGTACCTCGACTGCTCGTCCGCCACGCTCAAAGTGCCGGTAGGCGGCGACGGGGGCAAGACGAGAGAGATCAGAGTGTACGGCAGCCCGTAGGGAACTGGGCGTTCCAGTATCCCCGGTCCGGGCCGCTGGATCCATGGGCGGGGAGGGTTCCTGCGGGGACGGATGTGCTGGTCACGCATGCGCCGCCGAAGGGGCACATGGACGATCCGCGGGGGAACTGGGGGTGCGAGATGCTGTTGAGAGAGTTGTGGAGGGTGAGGCCCAGGTTGCATGTCTTTGGGCACGTTCATTGCGGGCATGGGGTTGAGGCCGTTGGGTTTGACGAGGTTCAGGGGGCGTGGGAGGATGTTGTTTTGGACGTGTCGAAGGGGGGAAGGGGATTCATGGCGTTTGCGAGGATGGTGAGGGCGTGTATTGGCGTTTGGTGGAGGGGCGGTAGGAGGGGGAGAGGGGTGACGGTGCTTGTTAATGCGGCTGTTGTGGGTGGGCTTGGGGATAGGTTGGTTCGGGAGGCTGCTGTTGTGAGGATATAGAGTCGACGTTATTTGAGATGGAGCCATTTGATAGACAAAAAGGCAACTGGGATCAATGGTTTTGCGCAGTATTCGAGTCGTATCTGCAAGTCAGGGGCCAAATCGACCGCTGATGGGCAACTTGCATCACAAGGAAGGGTGAGTTTACAATCCTAGAAATACTATCAAGACTCTTTCATCTTCTGCGTACACAAAGTAACAACAAATGCAATACCGGTGAAGCCGCTATCGCTGTTCTAGAAAAGACCCGTTCATATGGATTCAGCATAGGATCGGCAGGCGTGCGCCCTTTTCTATATGTCAAACCCAAAGGCAAACTCTGTGGCTCTCTCTGGCATCTCCGTCGTTCCTCATGTGTTGCGTTGCTTCACACGTAACATATCTCACAAGGCTGCAAGCAAGGGCCCCTGCATAAGCGCTGTCAATACACCATGATCATATTGAACATATATCCATCTGCTCTCAAGCTTTAAGAACTCTTCGCAAAGTAAAGCACATTTATGCAGTTGAGATCAATGAATAGCATCGCAGATTTATAGCTGTTCCGAGATTTTCAGGCCAAGTTTTGACAAATGTAAGTCTTTCTAGCCCCTGTGCTAAGCTATAGAGACAGCAGACGCGAATTAATGAGACGATATCAAGCTCTCAAACACAGCTTTCTTCGGCAGTGAAACGCTCCAATAGCGGATCTAGAAGTCAGATGACTACAGGAAAGCATAGTTTGCTCCCTTTCGATATGAACGGTGGGCATGTACACCGTTCAAATACGTAGACAATTCCGACAGTGGCAGAGGATGGTTTCATATAATACGATAAACAGCTCTTGTGGATTGTGGATGCATACACCGATGATTCGTCCATGTTTGAGATCTTTTCCTGGATACAAAGACTGGCTCAAGCAAGGAAATTGCTTTCCGGTGTTGGTATTGTCTGGTTCGTCCATTTCAAATGACACAAATAGAACTGTCAAGAACCTTCCAGCTTGGTAGTTCAGAGACACAAATTGACCTCGTCAAGAACGAATCGGGCTTGTTGGATCATAATAAAAAAGACAACTTCAAGCAAAGCCGGTTGTAATCGACCACAAATGAGCTCCTGGTCAATCCATGAATGCTATATTCACTAGCAGAATCGCGTCTCCAATGTTAGTACTGCGCTGCATGTTGTGATGCTGAACCCAGACGGCAGGCTTGGTTTCAGTGGGCTCTCTTGTCCTCGGTTCCATCCATAGAATACTCCACAAACAGTAGCGGGAACGCTGGCTTATCTAACTGAGAGAAGTCTCAACGTTGCGAATGGGGCATGTTGCCGTCGGCGATTATGAAGCTGGCAGAGTGTAGCAAGCCGTGGAGACACATGCGATTGTCCCCTTGAGCTCTAATGACAAATCCTGGCAAGATATAGTCTCTCGAAAAGGAGTTGACTCCAGACATCAGACAACAGCAGTCGAGGTTTAGAGAAGCAATGACAGACCGCATATCTGGATCATCTGCTCTCATTCCGGGAAGAACATGCAGAGACCAGCGGACAAGTCTTTTTGTGATATCGATCGCTCACGATAACGGGCCAATTAGATCGAGCAGAGTACACGGAATTGCATGGAGATGTCAAGACAACACAACATCGGTCGCTCGATTTAAGAAAATGAGACTAGGAAGTCTCACACTGACTTTCAGTCATATCAAACTTGTGATCTCCATGGAGTTCTCTTCAAGTTCGACGCACCAGCACAACTAAGAGCACTCTATCCCTCACTATCTAAACACAGATTCGAAATCATCAGCTTACTTCGCCGCAGCTATATTCGGGCATGAATGACCCAACAGAGAAGATGAGATTCAAATCTTATCCCTATGCAGGTCGTGGGTAGACGAATAGCGCGTGACGATCATAGTAATACCGCTCTCAGTTGTCGACCGAGGCTCACACCAGAAAGCCGCAACTGCCAGCCCTAATCATGCTGTGCTCGCAAAATGCGATTTCAGGACTTGACGGCATATATATCACGGTAACCAAGGGCGTCGCTGTCTTTCGAAATACTGGTGAGTCTGACCAAGGTCTCGGAAACGATATGACAGCGCTCTAGATCCTGTCTTCGAAAGCCCATCTTAAGCTCTAATCCGTGGACCTCTCCAGATAGATTTGCTTCAATCCTGCGCTGGCGAGAAGTAACTGAAGATGTTCAAAGAGAATCAGAATCATTTCCGAAGTCGAGGAGCAGCCCCTACATCCACTGTATCAGGGACAGTTACGGCGGTTAGAAGAGGGACGTCGCTGCAGCGGCTGTTGCTTGTCATCATAGCTCTCGGAGTATTGTGTAGAATCAGCATCAGACAGAGAAGATCTTGGAGTAAAACATAATCTGACATCATAAATAGCAACGAGAAAAAGGTATCACCTCGTTCAGGCGCGGCCAGGTTTCAACCCCATATAGAGGTCACAGACACATCCGGATTCCGTCCAGACTTTTGAGACTGAAAGTGAGATTATCATTCGAACAATCTCGCGCCGCTGTATCCTTTAATAGAACAACACTGAATCTCTCTTGATGTCTTTATAAGCTACATCCATGCCCAGTATAGAGTTTCCTCAGCAAAATGGATACCTCCTCTTAGTTGCTACTTTTCAATGCAGAGCAGGCATCTTCCATCGAACGAGAAGTAAAGCAACAAAACCACAATGGCCCAAAGACAACAAGACCTCGGCCTCTGTCGACGCTATTCATCCTTGTCCAAGTATTCGCGTAGAGATACCAAATCATACAGTAAAAGGCGTGGTCGCATGGGCATAATATAGCCCCTTAGATGAAGAGGGATGGATGGCGATATAGCCTGTCCTCATGACATGTCTTTCGTGGCAATCTGCCTACCTAACAGCGCAGACTTGAATTGCCTTGCTCATCTTCATCGTCTCCCGATGTCACTTAAATATCTATACTCGCCACCAAAACTCCCGAACATGCTCGTCCGAAAGACGCACTCGCCAACCGATGTGGGGGGTACTTAAGCAGTGCCATGCTCAAGGTTCTAGACCATCAACCAAAACAATCGGTGTGCCAGGCTGCCGTGGTTCGCTATGTGAAAGACGACAACTCTGCTAAGGTAAAGGGTAGACGAGCCTGATGCTGACCTCTGCATAGATAGCGGGTCTTCGTCGCTGGCCTTGATCATCCTCGCTCGGCTATTCGCCCAGGTATCCAACGATACCTGAGGCAAGGGTTTGAAATTCTTCAGAGATTGGACTTACTACTTTGGTCTTGTGAAGAGGTCAGATTGCGTGGCCTTGCTGACCGAGAAGAATGGGTGACGTCTCAGACGTAGGATTTGCTGCAAAGACCATCATGAGTAGATTCCGATATGTATAGTCTTCGCCGTAGTTGCATCACGTCTCACCTCCGCATCAAAAACACCACCAGCATGCCACCCAAGGTATTTAGCTCAAGCCTGCACTCATCTTTTAATAACTGGCTCCAGAATCTGTTTCATTCATCATCATCTGTCCGGTTTCGGGTTATCGTACAACACTCTTGAACCCATCAACACTCATCATCCGCCCCCAAAGCCCCGACACTAATCATCTTCAAATTCGGCCCCAACCCAACAAACAAGCTCTTGTGCCGCTTCCCCGGCATAGCCGTAAACCTCAAACTCTTAATCGGCGTCCGGCCCTTGATCCCGTCCACAGCAGGACACCGCAGCCTCCGCCCCGACAGCAGCGAATACATCCCCACGGCCCCGTCATCGTGCGCCGCCGCCACGACCCCGGCGTCCGCGTCGACGGCCCAGCCGATGTGCATGTGCGCGTCGTTCTTGTACCCCTCGAACTCGACCACCGGCCGCACGCCGTTCGGGAGCAGGCGGCGGTAGCGTATGTCGAACACGGCCATCAGCGACCGCGGCCCCGCCGCGACGAACTGGTGCGGGTTCACGGCCTCCAGGTGCGCGACGGGCCCGATGGGGAGGAGCTCCCAAGCGTCCCACATCGTGCGCATGTCCATCAGCTTTATGGTGGGGTTGCGGCCGCCCGCGAATAGGACGTTGGGGTTGTCCGGGAGGAAGGACGAGGTGAAGAAGTCGCCCTCTGGGGGACCGGGGCGGGGCCGGGGCGGGCCGAGCCATCTGACGCGCTCGTCGCCCATGAGTCTGAGCAGGCCGAAGCTGGTGCCGATGACGCAGACCAGATTGGACGAGGAAGGCGGTCCTATGGTTGTTGAGTTTACGACACCCTCGTGGCGGCCGCTGCGGTAGGAGATGTGACGGAGGTTGTTAGCTGTAGGTGCGTCAGTGAATGGGATCTGTGAACGGCACATAGGGGGCAAGTTACCCCTGTCAAGCAACCACTGCGGCCGGTGGTCGTTTGGGGCAGACCGTGGCGGCGAAAAGAGGTAGAGGTTCGTATTATTGCTCGGTTCCCGTGATGTTATGATCATACGGTGTGAGTTAGGGTGATAGTTGATGGATGAGATCTGAGGGCAGCCAATCATCTCATGGCGATGCGACAGCCGATGCTCCGGACGACTGGAAGCATCTGTACTGAAAGATATCCTGCGAATGTCAGCATCTCGACACCGTAGATCACCAGACCAACATACTCGTCGTTCTCGTTCGTGGGTATATACGACCCGATCACAGTCTCTTCGTCAACAGCTGCAAAACTTTAGCATACGCACACCAACCCAAGACCTCATGAGGGCCAACTCACTCGCATACGCAACCCCGAGCCCCGTCTTGTCGTCGTGCCCACTGACCCAAAAGCACGGGATGTTGGGAAACCTCCCCGTCGCGAAGCTGGGCACAAACGGCACATCCCCCTTGTCCGTCAACCCCCTCGCCCACGCAGCGGCAGGGACATCATTCACCCCAAAGCTGCTGCCGCCGCCGCCACCGCTCCGGATCTTTCTCTCTCTCTTCACGACGCCGAGCTCGGCCTCGAGGAATCCGCCGAGGAGCGGGTCCCGGAGCACGGCGGACCGGACAATGTGCCGCTTAAGCCTCTCCTGGCGCGCCGCGACGGCCTCGGCCTCGCGATGCTTGACCTTGCGCCGCTTGACGCTCTCTGCGGACCACGCGGCGTTCTGCGGCGCCGACTGCGTCTTTTCGATCTTGAAGTACTTTCCCTTCTCCTCGTCTATGAAGTCTTGTGTCAGCCGGTTTGTTTCTTGTTTGTCCATGTAAGTCACCCCGGGGGTATTGGGCGGGGTGGGTGTGCGGGTAGCCCACCGTAGTAGAATCCAGGGATTTGCATCCGTTGTTGGGGTGCCATGGCGTCGGTGTTCGGCGCCGTAATCAGCGTCGCGCTCTCTCCGGCTCCGAGGCTTGGTGAGATTCAGAATCGTAGCACTGGGACGTCGGTCCCGAGGTGAAAGGTCGGTGAGTAAGTGCCTGTCCCAGGATGAGTGGCACAGGGTATGACTTGAGTCCTAGTTATTGGGAGGCGGAGGAGGGTGTGCTTCCCCAATAGGTAAGAACACCAAGAAGAAAGAAAGAAAAATCCAACTAGCTTCCTTTGATCCAAACAGGGTGGCGCACAGTTTGTCAAGCTAAGTAAAAAATACTGTGAGCCAATCTGGTGATGTGAGTGTGTGAGTGTGTTGCCCGCCTGTGCAAGAGGGTGTGTACCACCAAAGCAGATTCCAGCAGATCGTCACTTGCACGTGTGGTTTGGGGGTTTTCCATGCATGGGCCTTGCGGCACGATGTCGTCGACGAGCTGACAGAGGGTAGAGCACCCCCGGGAGAAGATGGCGTCGGTGGCGCCGAGCTGGCAGGGTGGTACGGCAACGGGGTTTCGATGAAGTTGGATGAGCGGCAGGAATGGCCGGGGGAGGACACCACCAGCAGAGGTGGAAGAAAAAAAGAAGGGAAGGGAAAAGTGGGGATAGTGGTGGCAGTCTTCGGCACCGGCGCCGGCCTACAACTCCAACCTGGAACACAGCACTCGGAGACGCCCTGAAGAGGGTGTGGTACACTGCATTGAAGCGCTGTAAGCCCGGCGCGGGCGAGCTAGAAGCCGCCTTGCTCTAAACCTCCGCTGGTGTGACAGCCCCAAATGCTGTGCGTGTGGAGGCGGAATGCAGCCCGCGCAGCACCAGGACTGCGAACCGCGGCGGCCATCGCTCCCTGGGGAAATAGCGAGACTAACACTTAGCTCAATACACACCACCATCGATCACCAAACCAATACTATACACCCAGCTGCGCGGCATCTCCTCGGTCTCGCTGGAATAATCGGTCGCTCTTCCACTAGAACAAGTTTCTTACCCCGGTCAGCCTCAAAGTCCACTTGGAGAAGCTTCCCCAACCTCCGCTTGTTCGAACAAGCAGCCATCAACATCAACGGCCAAAATCGGGCAAGGCCCGCTAGGGAAGGCTTGATCTTTCTCCCACACACACCCGACGCCCCGTTGTCTTGAAGTTCTGGCCAAAGGACTAGGCGGCTCCGAGGCGCGGCGTTACTGATGATCTTGGTAATTCTGATTAGCTCATCTAGAACCATGCCAAAGTCTGACAACGGCTTTCGACGGTCAACGACGACGGCTTCCCGCGCCGTGGAACGAGGCTCTCGGCGATCTGGTGAGTGACCAACCTCCCGGGACAAACGTCTAGCATAGCATCTCAGTGGAATCAAACGGTCGACTTTGCGGCTTGAACTTGCGAATGAGATATAGAAGAAAATGGCCAGAGGATCAAGAGGCGCCAGCCAAATGTCTTTCCCAACCTCCAGGGCGTTCGTCGTGACCTTCGCAACCATTCAGCCTCCTCACATCCGTAACACCAAATTGAAACCATCGCCAAGCCAGTCATTCCTAACAGTTACACACAACCAGCCCCAAGTACCATAGTGAGAAAAAAGAAACCACACAATGTTCAAGACACCTACCCGTGAAGCCAAGCTTGACCAACACCACCTCGCCCCTAAGAGACGTTCCACGCGTTCCACGAGAAAAAACGGGTAGAAACCCCCATCCACACCGATCCAAACTCAAACCCCTCCTCCCCACCCCGCCGCCCCTCCACCTCTGAGGCGCCTCTGCTGAGTGCTTGCTTGCTTGCCCCTCCACCCCTCCGCCAGACTTCCCGCCAAGGCCAGTGACAGCTATCCAAGCTCCCTTTTCCCCTTTCCTTTCCACCTCACCAAGCTACCTGCCCAAAACCTCTTCCTCACCACACCTATCCAACCTCTCCTCAACCACCCGAAAACCGCCAAAATGGTCTACACAATCACCGTCCACCTCCACGCCAACGACCACCCCGACTCCGTCGACCGCCTCAAGGCCAAGCTCGTCGAGGCCTCCCGCGTCTACTCCAAGGACAGGGAGACCGTCAGCTGGTTCGTCATGCAAGACGTCCACGACCCCAGGTCCTTCACTATCGTCGAGCGATTCGAGACCGAGGCTGTAAGTCAAAGCCACCTCTCTCTTCCCCTTCCTCCCCAAATACACGCCCACTGGGCTGTCAATGATCAGCCTGACTGACTTGTCTCCTCCGACCACAGAGCCAAAAGTACCACCTCGAGAACCCCTACTGGAAGACCTTCGACCCATACGTCGTCCCCCTGCTTGACCGGCCCATGGACTTGAGAAGACACGAGGAGCTAGATACTTCTAAGGACGTTGTCGTTCCTCAATAGAACATGCACATGACTAGAATGACAAGAGAATAAAACAATTGAATACACATGGAATACCCGGACCTTAAGACGTTGATGTTCGATGGGATACAAATTGACTTAAAAATGTACCTTGTCTCAATCCACTGAACAAGACATGTCATCGAATAAGACGTGTGGACGATATCGAAATTCTTCCAACCAGCCAACACATGATGTCACTTGAGGGCAAAGAGAGTTATCATAAATTTTACGAATTTGTATTAGGTCTATGCGCACTACTAGGGTATTCTCCCCCTCCACTCGAATCACAGTAATTACCGATGAGGTCGACATCAAGCTGTTTTAAACAAAGAGAAGGCGATGTCACTCCTCCTCCGGTTGATTAAGGCCAAATGTCTATGCGGCCCAAGAAAGAGCACCCAGAGCCGATGAAGTACGACTCTGAAGAGACATCCTTCTTTACTGCGACTTCTCGTGCTGGGTAGAGACACGCTGCAGGGAAACGACTGGTGAAACAGTTAGCTAGGGTTCTGTAACATGACACCTTTTGTGGGGTGGGATATATAAACTTACCAAAGTCCTCGAGCGAACGCTGCTTCTGGCTGCCCTTGGGGGACTTGCCATGCATGAGGTTGTCGAAGCCCTTGCTGTCCTCGAGCATGTAGTAAACTCCGGCGCAGACGCAGAAGACACCGAAGGAGAAGATCCAGATACGGACAACGGCGACAATAGAGGTCTGCTCGCCGCCCTGGAACCAACCGAAGATACAGAAGAGGGTGGCGAGGATGTCGACAACCAGGATGGCACCAGACAGCTGCCACGAGGGGATGGAGGACCAGAAGGGGCCGTTGGCACGGGTGACGAAGATCAGCCAGTTCTCAGTAAGGGAGATCTCAAGGAAGAGAACCTCATCCATGTTACCGAAGTTCTGGACGATACCGCCGTCGGGGCCGTGAGCGTACATGGTGGTGACAGTAATCCAGGTACCGACAGCGAGGACGACACCGAGGAGAACAGACATACCCCAGAGCTTGGGCAGGTTCCACTTGACGGGGGTCTTGGAGAAGGGGGCGTTGTCGTAGGCGATGGCAAGGGTGGCGATATCGGCGAAAATGGCAATGAACACGACAAGCTCGATGTTCAGGGAACGGTTGAGAATGGCGATCCAAAGACCAAGGTAGATCTCCAAGTGGATGGACAGGGCGATACGGTAGACGACGTAGGCGTACATGCGGTGGAAAATCTGGCGAGACGTCTTGAGGGCGTCGATGATGGCACCAAGACCGGGAGCAAGGAAGACGATGTCGGCAGCGGAGCGAGCGGCGTCAGAGGCACCCTCGACGGCAATACCAGTATCGGCCTTCTTCAGGGAAGGAGCGTCGTTGACACCGTCACCAGTCATGGCAACGAGGTAGCCACGCTGCTGAAGGATCTCGACAACGTTGTACTTGTGCTGGGGGAAGACCTCAGCGAAACCATCGGCAGCCTCGACGAAGTCGTAAACCTCAGAACCGGGCATGTCACCGCCACCACCGAGACCAAGGCGCTCAGCGTTGTAGATGTTGGTGCCGAGACCAAGCTGGCGAGAAGTCTCACGAGCGATACCGACGGCGTCACCAGTAAGCATCTTGATGGACAGACCGAGAACCTTGGCCTCGTTGACAGTGCGGGCGGTATCGTGGCGAGGGGGGTCAGAGCAGGGCATGATGCCGAGGATCTCCCAGGCACCGTGCTCACCACGCTTGCGGGCAACACCAAGGGAACGGAAACCACGGGTAGCGAACTCGGCAACCTTGTTCTTGTAGGCCTGGTCGATCTCCTCGGGGATCTCGTGGTCCTGCTCGACGGTCTTGAGGACGAAGAGGGGAGCACCCTTGACGCAGGTAATCTGCTCACCGGCGGGGGACTGGACGATGGCGGTAACCTTCTTGGAGACGGGGTCGAAGGGGAAGAACTCAAGAACCTGGTACTTGGACAGGACAGACTTGGCGCGGGGGTAGTAGCGCAGCGACTTCAAGAAAGCCTTGTCGATGGCGTCCATACCCTTCTTCTTGCGGGAAGCAGCCAAGCAGGCAGTGAGCATGAGGTCCTCGGGGTCGACACCGGCGACGGTGTAGGGCTCGGCAAGAGAGAGCTTGTTCTTGGTCAGGGTACCGGTCTTGTCAGAGCAGAGAATCTCGACACCAGCAAGGGACTCGATAGCGGAAAGCTTCTGGACAATGGCCTTCTTTTTGGCGAGGTAGGCAGCACCGACAGCCATGGTGGTGGTGACGACGGCAGGAAGACCGACGGGGACACCGATAATGGTAATGGCGAGGGTGAAGCGAAGGATGTCGACAATGCCGTTGGAGCGGTAGAAGGAGGAAACCCAGACGATGAGGAGAGTGAAGACGACAAGGACCAGCAGAATGGTACCAATGCCGTTCAGGACCTCAGTGAAATGACCAGTGCCGGAGTTGGCAGCGTTGACGAGGGCGGCAGCGCGACCGACGAAGGTGTTGTCACCAGTGGCGGTAACGATGATGAAAGCCTCACCACGCTTGATAGCGGAGGAAGCGTAGCAAGAGTCGTTCTGGTGCTTGTCGACAGCCAGAGACTCACCAGTGATGGCGGACTGGTCGACCTGGAGAAAAGCATCCTCGGTCACGATCTTTCCGTCGGCGGGGATAATGGTACCCTCCTCAACCTGGAGGATATCACCGGGAACAACCTCGGGGGCCTCAACCTCCTTCAGGGTGCCGTCACGGAGAACGACAGCCTTCAGGGCGAGAGTCTTCTTGAGTTCGGCGACAATCTAGGGTGGGGGTCAGCAATGCAGCTCTGGGAAACCCTTGGCAACGCATGCCAGGTGTGGGGCCGGGTCGACTTACAGATCCGGCCTGGAATTCCTGAACGAAACCGACAACAGCGTTAAGCAGCAAAAGACCGCAAATGACACCGAAATCGATCCAGTCCTCAAGACCGGCAGCCAGGACGGCAGCGGCCTCCATGACGAACTGAATAGGTCCGACGAAGAACATGAACTGCAGCCAGGTTAGCGAATGGTTCGTGGCAGACTGACAAGGTGGGCGGGGCGACATACAAACTTCAGGACAAGGTTCTCCTTGGCCTCAGCCATCTCGTTGCGACCCCACTTCTTGCGGCGGTTGAGAACCTCTGCCTCAGTGAGACCCATGCGGGTGTCGGTCTGGAGCTGGTCCTCAGGGACGACACGGCCAGTGCCAGGGGTGGTGTCTGCGAGCCATTGGGTTAGCTGATGCCGTTGTTGACGAGAGTATGTAGGCCAAGCCAGGTTGACAGCGAGTGCTGTGAACTTGGGGAGCTACACGGGGATGGCAACGTACCCTCTTCCTCCTCGTCGATGTGGCCATCCTGACTCTCGAGGTCCTCAATAAGGGCATCGATGTCCTCATCCTCCTCCTCCTCCTCCTCGACCTTGGCCTTGGAGGCAGCGGGAGCCTCGACGGGGGCCTTCTCGTCGAATCTGTGGCCCTCAATGGGCGTGTTGATGGCCGGCGCCGCGGCGTTTGACTCGGCCATGGCGACTGGTGTGAGGCAGACGAGCTCTGCTCAGGCTATTATGCGCGAATAGGGTATAGGTCGCAAATAATAGGTGTTGAGATTGGTAGGTATTCCGTGATACGGCGAGGCGCTGCTGGTTTCTAGGACAAGCCTAAGAAATACTGATTTGGTCGCAGGATACGCGTAGGAAAGGTGATTGAGAAGAGGGAGAGTGGAGAGGGGGGGAGGTTGAGCACCACACGAATGTGAAAGGCGATCTATATACCTAGAGGCAGCCTTCGTGGGTGATGAAAAAAGAAGAGAAAGGAAGCACGGCTGTAAAGGTGCGGAAGCTTCGCTACTTTAAAGAAAGTGCGGGCTTGGGGGGGAGAGACACGAGCGACACCAGAAAGAGGCGACGACTGGGCCATCAATGTGCATGTGTGTGTGGTGCAGCAGCAGCAGCACTGCGAAGGAAGCAACAGCAACAGCAACAAGCAGCAGGTGCAACCGTGGTAGAGGGTGTGTCTGCAAGGCGGGAGGTGTGGGTCGGGGGAGTGAATTGAGAGATGAGATGGGACCTTTTTGGGGTGGGTGGGCGTGTTGGAAGGCAAGGCGTGGGCCGTGGAGCATGTCGAGCGAGCTATCCGGCCGACACTGACCCAGGGCAGAGCGAAAGGAAAAGGGAAAGAGCAACCCAAAGAGCCAATCCGTGAATCCACGGCCCAGAGAGGTATCCACTCTACGTACCCGCAACCGACGGTATTGCTAGCTCGCCCGCTTTTTCCTCTGTGTCTCTCTCTCACACAGGTCCTTCGGGCACTCTGAGCAACAGCGAGGGAGGAGCGAGGAAAGAGCGACGCGATGGACGGCCATGGACCGCGGACGGCGGCGGCGGCAGCGGCAGCGGTTCGGCAGGACCACAAGGCCAGGCCAGAGCCAGGACAGGACGTGTTCGCTTCCCTGGAAAGCTGACGATTAGAATTATTACACATGACAGGCACAGGGCTCAGAGCGCCAAATGGAAGGAGACAATGGCTCCATTGCGCGAGGCATGTTTAATGTCAAGCAGAGCTGCCAAATACCGGACCAGACCTTAACACGCGCGCCGTAAGGTAAGGAAGGTCAATGGCAGCAACGCAACGGTAGCAGCATGGCAACGTCCTCCGTAGGGGAGAAGAAACAAAAGGTGCAGGGAAGGTGAGGTAAGGTCCAGGTCCACGATAAAGGCTCCACCTCCAGACAAGGTAAAGTAGGCAGGTACCTGTTGGCCAGGTCGCGGAGAAGGCAAATGAAGCTGGAGAAGCTACACGCCCTGGTCGGTTCACGGTACGCGATATCCATCAGCGGCGGGCACAACGCGGCAGGGACAGCATTCGACTGAGCAGGACCCAGGACCCAAGACTGGCCAGACCAGTCAGGATCTGACCTCGCCTGGGGGCCCAGTCAGTCATCCAGACGAGGGAAGGATTGATTGATGATGAGCGCGAGAGAAACCTCTTTGAACGAACCTAGTTAAACTATGAAAATGTATTAGGATACAATGGCCTGGGGGTGCCAGGTACAAGCTTGCAATACAGTACGGATTGAAGTTTGAGACGACGGACCTGTTTGTACGAGACGACGAAGCAAGATATTTTTTCCCTTCGCTGTAAGTGTCTGAGGGTATCTCCGGCTTGGCTATGGCGGCGGATTTTTCCCGTTAGAAGAACCGTCAAGGCCGCAAACAGCCTGCCCGATGAGAATGACAGATACTGCGGAAAACCATCTAGTTACGGGCCAGCTGAAGCAGCGGGCGGTGGAGGTGACGACGAACGATGAGTGAGCGAGGGAGCAGCGCCTCAAGCTTAGCACCCACGGGCCAACAACGCCGTCATCTTGCGCCAGAGCTTGAGGGTGCTTGGGATTTTTTCCGTGCTGATTCCCCTGCGGTTACGCGGATGGGATGGCACATTTGGGGCAAAGCTCCCAGTCCCAGCGGTCGGCAGGGCCATGCAAACACCCAGACGGCCTGTTTTTCCTTGGGGACCCTTGCGCGCACACACTTGCAAGCCGGTCAGTGTGCATCACAGTGCGGCTGGCGGGATGGACAAGGTAATCTCGCGAGTAAACAAAGTACAGCGCCCCATATGGACTCGCCGGGCCAGAGTTCCCAGGACCAGGTGAGGTGCAGGTTTCCCAGCGGAAGAAACACCGCTCATTGGACAATGTCACTGAGAGCATGGGGGGAGAGGTAAGGTACTATGCAGTACAGCGGTAGGTACCTGGGCTCAGTGGGAGCACAGGTGGAGTCGCCGTGTGCTTGAAGTGGGAAGGTGGTCCCTCATTCACTTTTTTTTTTTTTTTTCCCCTCCTAAGAGGTATGGATGCTCTTCTACTGGGCGAACCGGCTTCTCGCCGCACTAACACGACCAAGGCTACGTATCGGTTTTTTTTTGGTTTTTCTTCTTCTTTGCTCAGTCACCCGTCTCGCCCACGACGCCGCAACCCCCACAGTCCCGAGGCTTGTGACTGGCTCGCTGACTGTCGGTGATACCTCGCTCATCACTCGTGGGGAGCAGCCGGCCAGCAAGTGTGTGCCCGCGGCTGCTGTTCCTTTCCTCACCTCGAGCTTGTGGAGTCGCCGACTGGGCAAGGTGAGCGTGGGTGAGGTAAAACGCCAGAGGTACGTACACCTTACGCAGCACTACCTGGTTTCGGCGGTACCTTGTCCAGGTCTGACTACCAAGAAGCAGTGAAGGTTAAACACCAATTTGTAGGTAATTTTGAGGTAAGCTCTTCTTCCATCGTACGTACCTGTTGACATCCTGTTCTCCGTACCTCTACACCAGACTGCCTAGCCTCTGCCCTGCCGCGGGATTGCTCGATTTTTACTGCGTCTTTTTTTTTTTTTTTTTTGTCTTTGCCGTCGTCCTTACCATCCTTCACTCGCCTTCGAGGCGGCCTTTCCGCGTTGTTTCCCTTCCTGGGGTCTCCGGGACTGCCCAGGCACACGGGCACATTCTGCCGCCTGCGCAGCCTGTCGCTCGCCTGTAAGGGTACGAAGGTCAGCCGGTAGGAAGACGAAGGCCAGCTTGCGCGATTTTTGCACCGTGGCTGCAAATGACGACACTGCTCCCAATCGCAGGCCTTGCACCGTGGAGTTTTTGTCGTCGGCCTCGTCTCGTCTCAAGTCGTTGGATCGTGCGCCGCCCACGGCTGATGGCTGTCATCAGCTTGCCTCCGACTCTGTCCCTTGCCGCCCGAATGGAACCGCACCGCTGCCGTGAGCTTTGACGCCCGCGATGGGTGGCTGGTTGGACGGTTTCATGGGTTGACGGAACATGACCAGGTCGACAACGACGACGACAATAACAGTGACAACCGATGGGCGGACGGAAGGCGGTCAGCATCAGCACAGCAACGGTCCATGTCTCTATCCAACGGTCATTAAGTGCCTCACCCGGTTCAATTGAAACAATGCGACGCCAATTGGCGCATTCTGGCTCCCACGAGGCTTGTCCCGCCCGGGATTTTGTGGATGGAGATTTTGGACTGCAGTCGCTGTTTTCTTCAGTCAGTCACCACACACACGCATCGCGGACTACACGCCGCGTGCCATTCTGTCGTCTCAGACTAACACGGCTACTAGTGCAAGTTGTGAAAAAATTGAAGTACGTATCTTCCCTGGACATCTTTCGACATGGGATATTACGGCATCCACACAGTTTCAAGGATAGGACAGCAGCACGGTCCAGACGACATCTTCCCATCGTTGTCGTCGTCGCTGTCGTTGTCCATGACTCCAGGAAAGTGGATCACAACAAGCTTTTGGCTCTCCAAGAGTCGCTGCCAGTCATGAGCGTCGACCACTCCGGGGCCCTGGCTGCTCGTGATTGAGCTTTGACAACAGGCTTTCTTTGGGGTGGCTGGGAAGATGGGAGTTGGGAGTCGAAGGCGACCGTCATCAACCCTGCCGGATGCCCAGCTTTTTTTTTTTCCCTTTGGCTTGCCCAGCGCCCTGCGAATGCGAACCCCCAATCAATCGAAACCTGCCAATCGTCCCGTCTCTTATCAGGAAACGGCCCTTTCAAACTTTTCCACCACCGTGCACCGTATCCGCACTGTCGGAGCGCCATTTTCTGTCCAATTCCTGAGTCTTGGCTCGAATGAGACTGGCCAGTGGCCGCCCTGCTGGCTAACAGCTACGGGTAAGGCGGCCTGTGTTGGACGATACGTACTGTGTCGTTCATTGGTCTGTCATTTGGATGTCCGGATGGATTATTTCTTTCTCAACTGACGGAATTCTTCCTCTGGTTCTGCAGCAGCAGCAGCCGATGAACGGCATTCATTGTCCAACCACAGACGTTCCGTATACTGAATTCGGCACCTCGGCCATCCCTTGGGCGGTAGACGTGGACGGGAGTGTCTTCTTCCTCCGTAGGCTGCATTGCGCCTCACTACAAGACTGACGAATGACAAAAAGAGCGCTATGCGAGGCACTCCGGACATGCGTGCATTTCGATTCCTGCACCTACGGATGTTTCTGATGTCTCGACGTTACGTACAGTGACAGATCGCGCACTACCCGTGCCCGTCTTGTGGGTGCCCTCATGAGCAACCTACACAAGGGCGGCCTTCCTTACCTTGCGGGTGGAAGCTACCGGCAACCGCCACTATCAAACCCGCCCTACTGCACCTGCACCAGTCTTGCAAAATGCATTAGCATTAGGCTCTTGGGGCGGCTATTCCGCAACGACTTGGTCTTGTCTGCTTTTGTGCTAGGGCAATCGCCGCCAGCACCGCTGTCGCCGCTAACACATCCCGCTCCTCGCTCAGGTCAATCCATCAAGTCGGGCCATCCACAATTCACGCCCACACACAACCGTTGCCTGTCGTTCGACAGACCTCCCCCAGTCTGCGGATACCTACCGCGGTGTACGAACGACACGAACGACGACACCGACCTCAAATCCCACTATCGGCCCCAAGCCTCTCTCGTCCTGCCACGACGTGCCAGCCGCGTCCATCGCCGAGGCCCTGTTGGTCTTCCCCAAATCCCCAATCCGAGACCCTGTCCTCCATGGAGATGATGGAGTTGGAGGCTGGCAGAGAAGGTCAGGTACACTACCTACCCTGCTGCATACTGCGTATCCGTCCAGTATTCCCCTCAAGCGGAAAGCTGCCATCCCCACCATCTCGCCCGCCCACCTCTAATCCCTTCCGCTGGCCCATCTAACATCGATCCCGGCGAACGAGAAACCGAGCTTTCGCCCAGCCCGCCCCGCTGTGGATGGGCCAGGACGATGACCTGACAGGCTCGGGATGCCCACGACGTCGCTTTCCCCAAGGCCAAGACTCGACGCGGTCTCGTCCTGCTGCGCGACTCTGGTCTGGGTGCTTCTCCAGCCCGGGGAAACGTGGGATTCGACTCTCGGCATTGGCTAGGTCCTGCAGCAAGTGCAGCAGCTACCCCAAAAATGCCTCTCAAAGACACTCTCCAGGAGGCAGTTGAAGCCGTAATGGCACGTATCGAATTGTTCTCGATGCTCGGCCTCGTCCATAGACCATCCGCCGCCATCTGGACCGGCGGAGAATAACCTCAGCGAGCTAATACACATTATCCACGTTGTGTTCTCGACTATCAGGCACGCGCTACGGGACGGTTACCCACTGTTCACCGCACCTCGCATGCATACAGGGTCCCCCATTGTTTGCGGAAAAAACCCTCGCAGATTTTCCACCTCGAGCTCCAGCTTATCGCTCGTCAGGCAAGAAAAACATGGGCCTTGTGTATCCGTACCTGTGGCACTACCGAATACCGACGCCTCCATTGTACTGAGTATAGAAATGGATCCCGGCCAGACGTTCTGCCTTGCCCTGTGCTTTGCTGAGCTGGCATGCCCAACTCAGAATTGGATCACGAACCAGCAGATATGCCGAGTCGGAATCGCACCGATGGCCCCAATCCCTTCTCCGAGCCTCGTCCATCAGGAAGGGTTTCGCGCCCCTACGTCATCCCGACAAGGGCTTTCAATTCCTAACCTCTCTCTTACTCAGTCAGCCGTCGCCGCTCCGGCCGATCCGCACCACTTGACAGGTCGCTTTCGCACCCACCACTAAACAATGGCAGCGTGACTAACAAACGCCTCTTGCCTCGCCTCGCGAACCACACAGCTGACCTAAGCTTTCTGGGAATTCCACCCGATCGACGCTTGAACTATCTCCGTACGAGGCGCGCATCTCCAGGAACCAGTTCTCGCCAACCTTGTGATCGGAGCCGTGTCGGTCAGCCTTCGGTCTCGCCGTTGTGGAGGCCGGGGGATCCAGTCTTCCACGCTCGTCCTCGGTCTGCTTGGCCATTTTGCCTTCGCAGGCGCTGGAACTACCGAGCCGCCTGCCCGTTTACTCATCCGGTTGACAGCCACTTCGATGGGGACTCCTAGCTTTGAACAAATTCGCCGACACTGGAACAGCTCACCGAGAGACTGGCACGAATTACGGATACGCCTCTCTCGTTACACACGGCTACTTCCACTATCCCAGCCTGCCATGCCTTGCCGTGTGGCCACGGACGACGCCCGGGCCTACATTGAGCCCTTGTGTTCTCGCCAGGCCTGTCTGGTTCTCCAGAATCCAACGGCGGTAACCTGCTGCGAACCTGGACAGCTGGAGCCTGGAGATTTCTCGCCTTCGCTCGCCTTACCTCGCAATTGTCCTCGTGGACTCGTGGAGACTCTCGGCGCTTTCTCACCGCCGTCATTGTGCTCTCCCACATCTCCGTTCTTAGCAATGAAGCACGCAGCGCCTGAGCCGGCAGAGATGAGCCATTTCAAATCTTGCAGCCGGATTGGATGATTTGCATATCGTCCACACACCTGGTCTTGGCCGCCTGGGGCACACCACTGTACCGCTGCACCACTACCCACCACCACAGGTCGGAAACGCCCCCGGCTGCTTGTTCCCCCCGATTTCGTCCCTCGAATCGCCCTGGCTGCACTGTGCCTCGGCTCCCGCATCCTGTAGAGTGCGGGGATTTGACGGCCCTGATTCTCCCGCGCTTGCTGCTGTGAGCCTGCCGGTCGAAGCCTCATTCGGCCGTCATTCGGGTCTACATGACCCCCATTCCGAGTCAGTCGGCTCTAGTGAAGTTGGAGAAGGTCGGGGCCTGTAACGAATCGTCTCTTTACAAGTCTTGGCCGCCCACGATGACAGCCTCTTCCGCATTCTGATATGCGCCTTTTTCCAACTCACGACCGCCTCGTTTGCAAGTTTCTAAGACACGGCCATTTCCAAGTATAGATGATCCTTCTTGGCTATCGAGTCCCATCCGCAAACTTCCGCTCAACCGTGGGGGAATGAGGGGATTGAGCGAGAAATACCCCAAAACAATCTGTGGCCATCTAAACGCACTGATGCCATTTACGAGGGAAGAACTGATCCTCGAATTCTTGGCCGGCGACTTGGCGATGCTCAATCGCCAACCTCCAACAATGGCGTGCGAGACGGTCTGCTTCTCGTGAATGCGATCAGCACCCCTATCGTCGTTGCACAACTGGCCTCTAGGACTCGGGCCCCTCAGTGATCTCGTTTACTCTTGTGCATTGCTGGTGCACATTTGCACGTAATGACACGCAGGGACTAGTCACGATAAAGGCTCGGTCCCGCCACGCCACGAATCCCGATCCAGTTGCCAGACTATCGGCCATGGTTACAGGCGACGCCGTCTTCCCCAGCGCACGGCACACTGAATGCCGCCGTCCAGCAGGGTCTTCTGGGCGCGACCGCTGGGGTTGAACCCAGCTTTTACAGCGTTCACCTGGATTCTTGTGGGTGATGAGGTGATCCAGTATCCATCCCCCCGTCCACCTCCGGACGTGGGCTCGTCGGTGGAGAACCATGGGCTGAGGAGCAGCGGAGCAACCTTAGAATCGATAATGTCAATATTGGACTTGGGAAGTCTTGGATCAAGATCATCCCCCATCAACGCAGCAGCTTCTCTACTCTTGTTGGATTGAATTATCAACGGATACGGCACGCTTTTGAAGCGCTTAAAGCGAAAAGGGTTAAATCGCTGGTGCCAGACTGTGCTGTCATTGGGGGGCACGGTTGGCATGCTTCCTCATTTGCATCATGTCACCGTCTTTGCGCCCATGAACCCTGGCATCTTCGGACATTAACCTGTGGGTGAAATGGATACCATCGCGTTTGTTTACATCAGTCACCACGGAACCGGCGCGTAACCTGATAGGGCTCGATTGGGTCTGGAGTCAAATTTCGATTTCTCTTAACGAGAAGAAGGGGCGATCCTCCCAGTCTGCCGACACGTCGCTTCATCTCGTCCGATTGAAATTGCTCAATGCGTCTGATGCCTCCACGATGGACGTCATAGGTCGTCGCAGGGCTGCCTGGAGGGGTGTGGAAGTGGACTGCTGTTGAGCCAAAATTCGAGATTGAGTCTCCGTCTGACTACAACAAGCAATCAAGTCTGAATGGAGACATTCCAAGCACGCGCTGCACCGTACCTGAATTGACAATTTAGCTGCAGCTGCGGCCAAGACGCTTCGAATCTTTCCGGAAGGAAAAATTGGAATGCTGCTAGAGTCTCTGAGTCGGCCGCTAACGTTGTGCCGTCGTTGGAAAAACGGCGCAACTCGACTCGTCGGCTCGACTCGCTACGCTACTTGGCGATGGAACGTCGAGGACGACGCGCGCAGCACAGCATCGCATCGAGGCGGCTGACTGCGGCCTGCAAGGTCGCATGCGCGCCACACGCGTACGGCACAGCTCACCACCGACAGCTTCGGGGAGCAAGCCAGGCAAGCTCCTGAAACACACCAATGAAAGTGAAACCCGGTCAAGAAGCCTGTTTACAGTTTCTTGACAACGAAATTCTTTGTCGATGTGATTTACTCGGGACTCGATAGCCAAGATGGACATCCAACGTTGGATTTCTAGCGGGATCTTGCACGCTCAGACAGACCAGCGGTGCAGGGCAGCCCAGGCGAGGCTGGGATGGGGCCGGATTTGTCTTACGAGAGGCGACGGCACCGGGAGTTACCAGGTGACATTCCATACGGCACATCGTCATCAAGCGGTGAGGATTCACATTCACAGCGTGGAGTTGCCGTTGGCTAACGATTACGGGCCGTATCTTGCTGTGGTTCGTCGCTATGGAGCATGGCTTATGGGATCCCGCCCGCCCCGTACCGTGAGAAGGCACGAGAAAGGGGACGAGTCAGTGGGCACTGAGCTCTTGCTCCCTGCCGGGAATAGGGCCGGTTTGTGTGCCGCGGTTTCCCTCTTGCGGTCGGTGTTGGGACCCATCGTGAGGATGGCCTGGCCCATATTACCCCGTGAGGTATTCGTACCTTGGGGGAGTGAAGCCCGGAAAGTCTCCGTCCAGCTATCGGTGAGGTAGCGCTCGACGGAAGGAAGGCCATTGGCACGCAAGTCCTGTCCGATGTTCCACACTTCGAGCCGACCTTGCACTTTAGGGCGGTACGGAGCCGAATGCTTTGCTCGCGTTGGACGGATGGGATGCAATGGATCTGGCATTTTGATTGGAGTCTCCATCTTGCAGCGACCGAGCCGCGGCAATCCAGAGACCAGACATCAAGATGGCGCCAGTACCCAGAGATGCAGCCAGCTCCTCCCGGCGCCTTCCCGGTACCGTATGCGACCGTCGCCCATACGGCCCAGATGGACTTCGATTGAAAACTGCGTATTGGTCAAGTGTTTTTCTCCACAGGCGACGACAGCGATGCAAGCAGAACCCATCCGCCCGTCCGCCTCCTCCGCCGTCTTCCTCGTGCTTCCGCCCTTCTAGAAGCAAGCTTGGAAGCGGATTAACTCAGTCATCTTGGGGGATGACCGCTGCGGACACTAATTGCGATCACCTACGCACCGTTCTCGACAGACACCGCAGGTCCCGGGACGCTTCACGCTGTGGACAGTGTGGGCACCCAGTGTAATTATTGAGTGTCAGTGTCATGCAGGTGACTACCCGCTAGAGATCGGTTGGACTCTCGGAGCGTGTGAGAGGTGTTTATTTGCTGTGCAGGTTTGCCTGTGTTGATTTGTTTATCTGTTGACTCAAGCCAGGCCCCTTTTGTTGTCTTGGCCCTTTCTTGGCTTCCCCAGGGCAACAGCGCGCAAGGGGAAAATAGCATCTTCAGCACTTAGCTTGCTGTTAGTGAGCGGCAGGCGTCGGCTCGGCGTCTGGCTTGAAGGGGTCATTTTGCGACGACACTTCATCGTCTTCCCTCCTTTCATCAACACTTTTTCCTACGCAGTCACCATCATCGCATCTTGTCCGCCTTCTTGCCTCCCTGCGGACGGCTGCGACGAAACCATGACAGCCAACCGACTGTTGCACCACCGTCGGGAGACTCGGAGCAGCCAAGACGCCTAGGAGCATATTGGCAACATTGGCGATTGCAAATCTGCAAGTCAATCGAGTTCGATGGGGGAAATAAGCTTCTTTTCTCCTGAGAGATCGCTCTTTTCTCCCACGCCACGGAAATGCCCAGCCAGATGCGACCGACTACTGCGGCCTAGCAGATCATTTTGCCTTTTTCTTCTGCGGAAAGCGAAACCAAATCCTAGAGATGTGCAATGCGGCGGCATGTCTGCTGGTTGCAAAGGATGTACTTGCCACGCCAGTAGTTGGTGTTTACCCCAGAGTTCTGAACTTGGCCGGAGTAACCTGACCATTTGGTGTTCGTCCGGTCTTTTGTTTACAGTTGCCATTGTCCCTCGTGGTGATCAACGGGTGAAATTCATGCATTTCCTTCCAATCTCGACCGTCTTGTTTCCTCGACGCGGTGCGTTTCGAGTTTCATTAAACATTGTGGGGTTTGCGCAAGAAGCAAGAAAGCAGTGGTGGGATGACATGACTTTTGACATGTACACAGTGTCGGGCGCATCTCGCAACACCCATACCGGCAGGGACCTTGGGGCTTTGTAGTTCTTGGTTCTGTCAAGTGTTGGGCACGAAGACGTCTGTGCATTTTTGGGTTCCAATGTTTCGAAACCCTTTTTTTTTCCTGTTCCATTCTCCAACCTAGATTTCTTTGGATGGATGTATGGGATGTTGGGAGTCAGTCGCTAAGTGGGCTTGGGCCTAAATGTCCGGATAGAGATGCCGCTGCCTGTTGTTTTGCGGTCTAATCCTATCGCAATAGAAGACACTGCGTCTTCCTGCGATCCTGCATGCATGGCATGGCACCGGATCTCTGGTTGGGGGATTTCTTCCTGTCAGAGCTGTCACGGAGCGTGCGTGCGTGCTGAATTGGGGACCCGGCCGGGTGGAATCGCGTGACGGGCTGGAGTTGCCGCTGCGTGCTTGAAGTTTGATGGGATAGGAGTGATATCGCGGGTATAATGAGCGCGGAGGTAAGCGTCAACTGCAGGTTATGCCATGTTCCTTTCCACGGAGTTGAATAGCTCCATGCGAGTGTCCTGAACCTAGACGATGATGATGATGATGGCGATGACTCCTTCGTCCGATATGGATGACTTCTCCCTGACGAACGCAACGTCTCCCCTTGTTCCTGAGCTACATCACATCCGGCAACTCAAGACATCGGCTCGCGAGGCTTTCTGGGCGTGTATGAGATTGTGCGTGCCTAGATCTAGATCTTTACGCTCTCCGGCAAGTAACGTAGCGATAACGAGATCGATCCAGGGGCGGCGCGCTGGGCTGTGAGTTTGTGTGGCTTATGAGGTTTTTTTTGGGCTGAGTTATTGAAACCTTGGCGGGCATTCATGTCCCTTTCGTCGCGCATATCGGACGAAGTTGATGTCATCATCTTCTTCGGCTCAACTTGGCGGTCGGCTTGGACGGTTGGCACGGCTATCACGGTTGTTGGAAACACGCCCCTGTTGTGTCCTGTCTGCCTTGCGTCTGAACGTGGCTTCTGGGGACCAGACGACACGGAAGAAGGCGATGTGATAGTTTGTGAGTCCATGGGGTTTGGACTTCTGTGGCTGTGATGGTGGCTTTTCGCGTGAGTGGCCCGGATGGCTGAGCCTCTCTCTCCCCCCAGCTTCGTTCTCGGTGGGTTGCGTGGAGTTGGTACGGGAGACTGGGGCTCGGCGGTGAGCTTAACGTTCTGTGGCTGGGTTTGTGAGGAGAAGGGGTGTCGTCCCTGGGTGAAGAAGGTGGCCATTGAGTTTGTGGCTGGAGGTTGAGTTTGGCGGTGAAGATGAGGCAGGGGAGGTGCGGTGAAGGCGTGAGGTGGATGTTGAGGTGGGTTTGGGCGCAGAGCCTCATTATTCAGGTAGGGACAGACGGGTCATGGATAAGTGGGAGTGTATGGTGGCGGTTGTACATGATGCCGATTTGGGCTCCGGCGCGGGGAGTAGAAGAGCGGTTGTTTGTGTTGGACTTTGCAAGATGGAGAGCGACTCGTGGTGTTGTGGGCAAAGTTGCTGCGGACTGTATGATATGTGTATCTGGCGATGTTTGGGTGTATATAAGTGGCCGTAGTTTAGGTTGATGAACTCTCACACAGCAATTGGCTGGGCCTGTTCCCTACCGGATGGATAGCGGAGAAAGACGCCAGCCGCGGCAGAACCAATTCTGTTCCCTTCTCTCTATAAGAGGAAACGGTAGGTAGGATATACGTGCGAGGTCAGGTGAGCTGGTCTGTCCGTAATGAATGCTGCCTGTTGTCGACGCCGTATTGAGGTTACTACGTCTGTGACGGTGAAGGGGGCCAGAGTTCAGACAACGGTTCTCTTGACATTGAAGAGATGTGTCATGTCCCTGAGGGAATCAGCCGTTGAGCAGCTAGTATCAACCTTTTCGAATGGAGTGACAGACAAGGAGTCATTTCTTTGCAGCTTCAAAGGCATGAACTGGCGTGCGATGCCCACTTAAGGACTTTAAAGCGGACAATACCCAGATATGGCACTTGCCTTTGACAGCTTTGAAATCTGCTGTGTGATACTTCAGCCCTACGATTGAATCCGTTGGCGCGTTAGAGAAGAGAGTACGATTGCGGCCGATATATAAATGCAACGCAGACGCAATGCTCACTCACGGATCAAGATTTCCTCTCAGTTTTCTTGGCTTCTTCGTAGAGACTACAAAGAATGTCGTGGGAAGCACACATACCTATGTCTGGCAACTTTGAAAGTACTCAAGGAGGTAGGACACAGCTTCGGAGTCTACTACGAATCTCCGCCTCGAGAGTATGCATGCCAGATACACTAAAGAGAATGATGGAATACGAAAAGACAAGCGTGGATCTTGATTTCTCATCGCTTTGATACATACGAGAGTAATGCACCGCCTCGTTTGTTAGCTGATTGTGCAAAATGCGATCAACCATCGCTTCTCAGCACGAAATTGCTCCGTTGAGACGGCGGGAAGTTGCTTTGAACTCTTATTTAGCATCATTATGACCGTCTGCATCTTTGTCATAGCTATATACATCACTTATTGGAGATTAATTATATACATTAGTATGCTATCTTCACGAAGAATTCGTTTCGTTAATGCTCGTATTTTCAACCCAGTCTATAACCGCAGCTACGTAGTTGCCGTTGTCAACTAGGGGAGTGATCTCATGGGTTTGCTTCTCGAAACACAGGCAAATTAGGTGGGTTCCGTGGGAGAATATTTCTTCACTGGACGTAGAGGTACCAGAGATGTGGTGCGCTATTTTCGTTATGCTCAAGCGCAGGCAGCCAGTCTCTTCAGGGTTTGGACTTTTGCCGGAAACAGTACCAGGAGCATGTACTTCTCAATAATTAAGTTTCTCCTCTGTTGCATGACCGCTTTGCTCTGCGGAGCCTTGGTGGCTCAATACCTTGCTGGCTGGCTGGAAGCAGACGAACAGGAACTTTGACCAAAAGCATTGAAACGTGACCAACGTCCTCGGTACTCATCTCCATCCTTAAATTTCATGAAAACAGAGTCACATCTATTCGTGGCCCCGTCCTGGTCTTAAAGTTGTCCCTTGAATGGACTTGATGTCGAGGCATGCCTAAGCCTCAGTACTCGAGAAAGTAGTTCCTTGAAGCATTCAAATCCCGGTGAACTTCGTTCAAATAGACTTGGCTTGTGAGTTTCATGGCGAGTGACCCTGCAATTTTTAAGGTCTGGCATTCGAAGGTGTGAAGTGGCAGGAGCTCAATCTCGTACTAGAAACAACACTTCACCACGGTGCTAGACTTCGAATTCAGCCGGTGGTGTTGAATTACTAGAAATTAGGAGATTTGGTCTGGCGGCGGCATCTGAATCGGATGACCAAGAGTCAGCCTGTCTCCGAATCAGTTATAGCTGGGTCGGTTCCATTGCGAGTAGAAAGGACTGGCTTGCGGAGATGTATCCATAGGGTCTTATAAGCAAGGCGAAAGATCATGATCTCTACTCAATTTCATTCAAAGAGTGCGTCTAAGTCAACATATTCTCACTTGCGCCCTCATTTGCACCAACTGATGGGTCGGAGTACCTAGGAGCGCACCCGATAACGACATCATGCAGCTCAGCACAGTAGTAACGCTTATAAGTGCAGCCGTCCGCTGTTACACAAGATACGACGGTACAGACTTTCGACATGAGTTATCAGAGCCTCTTCACAACATAGTACTCAAATGGACAGGTCTCTTTGCGCGAGAGTTGCACCCGGGAAATGCGCTTCCAGACAATCATCTCACCATCAGCAAGTATATGCCGGCGCATGAACTTCTCGAATATCAGCAGCCTGAATCTTGGGATGTAACCCAATAACATGCATTAAGATCCGGAAACCATCACGCCGCCCAAGACAGGAGCCAGGTCTTGGGATATGCAACTTTGACGCTCTTGCGCCGGTTCATCTCGCTTCTTTCGAGCAACTCAATAGTCAGTGCAGACCCATTAGCCCAATTCTAGTCTACTCATCGACAAATCCAAAGAAGCAGTCCAAAGAGAGCAAATTTTGAAGCACGTGGATGATCCAGGCTCATCCCGTGACTTAGCATTCGATCGGCCGAGACAAGAGGCAACCGAGCTCCGTCGGCTACAATCCGTACGATATGGACAGATGTTAATTAAGTATAGTATCGGAATTGGAGCCAAGTATAACATTAGAAGAATGTTAGCAATCGATAAAGAGTTCGCAAGAAGTGAGGGTTTAGGGACCGGTGCAGTAGAAGGAAAGGCAACAGATCACACGCGTCATCTGGCTTGGATATCAATGTTCTGACATGAGACCATCGTCTCCTGAGACTCTGAGATGAATGAATGAAAGATTAGGAATTAGGCAGCTACAGGATATTCAAAAAGAACATCTGAGAATGGGGATTCTATGAGTTGTGGGACAATCATCTTTTCTCGGAATGGTCTGCTTCTATCCGGAATAGACAGGATAGCAACCCTAGACTTTCAGCTCTTCGGCTATATCTTTTCAGACAGTGGTCTGATGTGTATTTAATATTATAGAAATCATGACTACGGGTCATGTTGAGGCTGATCCTAGTATTCAACGAGCATACTAAAAGCACGGTGACCCTGCTAAGCGATTACTTTCAACCCGAAGGGTAATACATATAGGCCTCGTGAAACCTCTCAAAACTCTTTCTAGCCACAAGAAATGATTCAACTGTGACTTTTCTGGTTGAGCAGAACAAACTGAGTGGCTTGAAGAAAAGGGTTTGTAGGTTGATGGTGCCACTGGTCCTCGTGAACGCCAGCGGCTCTTCCCACATCCCTCGCGTATTAACCTGACACCAAGCAGAGAAGCGGAGTCCGAGGCCACAAGAACATGTGAATACGTTATTGAAGATGGCAAAGGAGCAACAACTATTGCAAGATGCATAATTCGCCATGCGCTGCCTTGCCCAAGGTATGGGTTGCCTACGGGGTGAAGCTACTTGCTCCTCATCTCCGGCCTGTAGCATCACACTACAAGAGTGCGCGTGATTTTCCTTGAAAGCTCCTAACCATCTTAATTTCGAAGCCAAAGGGCTGGGACACACGCTCGCTAGGCTACTGCTGAACGAGAAGGCTGCGTCCGAAGCAGAGAGGAACACCTTATCTCTATGTACTGCTGGCCACCACACGTTAAGATGTTACCCTCTCCTTTCTCATCGAGTTATTGTGCCATAAAATGACAGAACATAGACTGCGAGTAGTCGTGCCTATATACATGTCTTTGGGGTGTAAGATGGTGTGGGCAGGCCAATGAGGCGGAGGAAGGGGCGGAAAGGCAAACAGGCGAAGACAAAACCCTGTGCATATTTGACATTACTTTTTTCTGTCTTATGAAACAGAGCCTACACCAGGGCAAAAAAATAGATATCTCTTACCTCTGTCAGTAGTCCTCGTCTTGTGAGTATGCATTCCTTCTTCTAACACCACACCACAGACTCCAACCAATCATACCCCAAGTACTTGTGGTCCTAAACCATTCTAATTACAGAAGCATTCTAAGAAACAGCGAATGCACCTGAGCCTAGACGGGCGATCCATGTGTGTCTTTTCAAGAAGACTTGCCAGGCCAGTCCCTACTTATAGTCCGACTTCGCGTCCAGGCGACATATGGTGGATGACGAGCAGGTACGATTCAGGTCTCTTTAAAATGACGCATGTGAAGTCTTCGTTGAGTATTCAACCACCAAATCGGACAGCCAATTGGCTAGCCCCATTGGCAGTTTGCTATCAACTGTGACCCTGGTCAGCAGGCATCATACAACAGGCTGTCTGTGCTAACTGAAAGCCCTGGGATATCATCGTCATCCTCAAAGTGTTTGAATACAATACGCTAAAAAAACCACGATGCGTCAAACTTAAACGGCAGAGTGAGTACGTTGCAGGACCTTGTTCCCCAATAGAGACGATCAATATATGTTGTTCGCAGTTTTCTCACTTGCAACTAGCGTTCAAGAACACAATGTTTGGTGCTTCTGACCACACCTGCATTCCTATCTTTAAATACTTCGACCCGCCAACAGATATGCACGGGGTCTACTGGCCATCAAAGAAGCTTGGGTCGCCACCAGTATCATCATATATATTTGACCTGCAGCCACAAATACTGACACTTCAACAATGACGTTTGCCTTCTCATATTCGATAAAGCTCTCGAATGTTCTAAACAAGTTAACAACAGGAGAAAAAGTGCCGTCGATTATGCCTCGGCGTCTCTGAGCCTGGCTGGCGCTCATGCAGAATCATCTAAAATACTTCAAGGGCGAGGATAGACAGCAGCCGCATGTCCTTGGAATGTCGGCATTGTCTGAGGGAAGGCTTTTAATCAACAGAGGGCAGGCAGCGGGAAGTGGAAGCCTTGAATGAGAGTTCAGACTCCATCGTAAACTTTTCTGCAAGAGACCATTTAATTGTCGGTGCCGACTTCCTAGACGAGCTATAGCATCACTTTTATACCGCCTCGTCAGCAGTTGAGTAGACACATTCGTGAAGCGGACACCTGCAAATGATCATGTCGTTTCTCAACATTAGATAGTTGCGCATCTAGCACTGCCTATCCAATAGTCTTCCACAAAGTGGTTCATCTCACCACACCACCTTCTATCTTCTAGCTCAACGGTTCGCCGCGGGAAACACCTGCCATTGCAAGAACAGTCTTCCCGTCGGAAGTATTTAACCCGCTATCACAAGTGTTCAGTGACTTACAACCCAAGGACCAAATAACAGGAATCTATACCCAGCTGGATGAATCCCGTTGAGCAAGCTAGGCGGAATGAAATCGTTAGGGAACCAGATGCAATTAGGCCTAAACACACATCCCTATCACCAGCCAAGAGACGCAAACTTGTGACTGTCTTGTGGTTGTTCATGTCAAATACGCCAATAGCACGAAAGATGGAGGACAAGGTCGGGAATCTACTCCGAGTGTGACTTCAGGGCGAATGTCAACGAGCCTCGACAGATCCAACCTATAGCCTGTCTTGGATGTGCGAAAAGGAAGCTAACGAGAACACGACTGAATTGGCGCTTGATGGGACACGAACACCCGTCCCTCGGCCTTTATATCCAGCCATGCCACCCGTCAAGAAGACAGCGCTCACAGTGCCCTCGGTCGTTGCTCCATTGCAACACACGCAGCCAGACAGCCAAAGAAGCCACGCTCTTCAAATAACCACCATCGCCAGCATCATGCCGCAAGCGCGAGCAATTCAACATCTGACCAACCCTACCACGAACCCGCCGACAACAACCCCCTACCCGCACCGCCAAGACCATCTCTCGCCAAAGCGAACCCCATGGCGCCATCCGCTCCAGTGGAACCACCTCTCCCCGTCCCGAGATCGCGGGTTCCCGCAAGGACTCGAAATGTTTCACGGGGCAGTGCGGCAAGGATAATCAAAATGGAGTCCGTGACCCTTCAGATGCGCGCGAGCGCGCGGCTACCCCGTCAAGCTTTCTTCCCTTCTCTTTCCCGGCGGGAGAGGCATAAACTCTAAACGCTCGGCCGGCCCGGGAGCCGCGCAGGCCGCGCCCACGCCGCGTCAGGAACGGACGTCGAACCGGATCGACTCCGTATCGCATTATCGCGAAGGTTGATCGGGAGCGGTGGGGGTGGCTCCTGCTGCTGCTACGCTACGCCCTTGATCCACCGGCGCGCATGTCACGGAAGAGCAAAAAGGATGGGTCTACATTGTTTCATGGAGCATTTGTCTATGGTTCCAAGGGACGCAAAAAGGAGCACATCCCAACAAAGCGTATCTCTAAGTGAAAGCAGAAGCAAGATGAACAACAGGTACAGACGCGGAGCCCCGGGATTTCACTCGCACGGGGCATCGGCGGAGTAGTCCGTGGTGTTGATGGAGCAGCGGCGGCTCCCCAACACGGACACGGAGTCCCGCCCCCGACATTTTGTCGGCCAGCCTAATTCTAAGCCCAATAGCCTTTCCAGGTATTGTTTCCGAAACGCCGTTTCTTAGTGCTTAGCGGTGACCTTGTCGCCGGTGAGCTTCTCGACATAAGTCTTAGCCCTGTAGTCATCGTGGTTAGCTTGGTCCAATGTATCTCGAGGAGGCGGGATAACTCACATATCACCCATGGCAACCATGCAAACCGTCTGCCAGACGCCGAGACCAATACGGGGGGCAACGCCGCGGTAGAGACCGGCGAGACCGTTGGTCGAGTAGATGTAGCGGAAAGTGTTACCGACAGTCATCTTCTTGGGTCGGTTGGGGTCCTCCTTCTTGCTCTGCATCTCAACACGGATAACCTCGATGGGCTGGTTCCAGGCGGAGAGACCACCACCAAGACTGGAGGCAAGAATCTTCTCCCAGGCGCCGAGCTTCTCACCTTCCTTCTTGCCGGTGACGTTGCGGATGCCCTGCTCAGCGAGACGGGACAGACCGAAACGGGAACCCCAGTTGGTCATCTGGCGGATAGCGACAGCGTTGACACCCTTGTTGATACCGCGGATACCCTCCTTGCGGTAGATGTCCATGAAGGTGGCGAAGGTGCTCTGGGGCGCGACGCCCGCGGCGGCCATCTTGTGCTTGGTAATCTCGACCGTCTTCATGCAAGTGCAGAAGCCCATGGTGGCATAAGCCTGGGCCACACCGCCGGTGATACCGCCAACGATACCACCACCGAACTCAGAGGCACCGTAGCTGCGGGCGTAGAATTCGGCTTCGGAGGCGACGAAGAGGAGGACGGCGCCCTTGGTGGAGGCTTCGATCCAGGCCCAAGGGATAAGACCCTGGTAGACTATGAGGGGTCAGGTCAGCATTGGATGCTCAAATGGATCGATTCGAATGTCGGTTTGTCGAGCTCAATTCGTTCGTGACGGCGACCGAAGAGACGGAGGGATTGGGTGTTACTCACAACCAAGGACACCGCCACGTCCCCAAATGCGGCCCAGGGCAGTGCCAAAGCCGTCGCCACGGTTGGCAGCCATGGTGGTCTTGACGACCTCGAGCGGCTGGCCGAGCGTGGTGACCTCGAACATGTTCAAACCGGCGCCCAACAGCAAGTTGGAGAACTTGATGGGCTTCTTCTCCAGCTTCTGGGGCTCCCCGATGGGGGCGGGCATAGTGGCGACGGCGACCATGGCTCTGCTACTTGTGATGACGGAAAGGGGCCCTGACCAAGGGAAGAGGGTGCTTCTTCGCGGGGGAGGACGGCGGTTGTAGTCGTCGGTTTATGGGTGGTATGGGGTAATGCTTGTGAATGGAGCAAGCTTTAGCTTGGAATGGGGAATGCGGTAGGTTGCGGGATAAAAGCTGGGAAAGACCTCGGATATCGAGCTGTTCGGGGCGTGTCTCGGGGGAAGACCGAGGCAAAGGGGGAATTTGTTAGGTGTCTGTTAGAGAGAGAGACGAGCGAAAAGCGTCGGGATTGGCTTGAGTCGGGGTGGGAGTTCTCAGTAGGGGACTTGGAACAGTGAACGGGAGAGAACAGAAGGACTACTCCGGAGCTGGGAGCGAGGGAGAGGGCGCTTTTTGCACGTGGGAATTGGGTGGGTTCTGGAGGGAAACAGTGAACCGGGGGGACACTTGGAGCTCCTCAATTTTTTTTTGGCTTTCCTGGTTTCCAGATGGCCCCAGGGCGGGCTAATACTGGGCTGCTGAGCTGCCGCTGAGGAGGAGGAGTTGCGCTGCCAATGCGCGCATACGCAGGCAGCACGTATTGCTGAGTTCAGCGTAGCAGCAGCAGCAGATCACATAGCCACAAAAAAGGAACAGACGTGTCCTGTCCAGCCAGTTGGTTGGCTCCCTCGAGGCAGGTGGCCGAGCCCTTGCTGCCCTTTCCCCCAATGGTTGCAACAGCGTATGTCAGCTTGGCGAGGATGACTCCCAGGTACTTTGCGACTGCCTGGGAAGAAGCCTATTGTCGTGGTATCGGCTACATGAAGGGCTGCATTGGAATGTCAAATTGTGAGACTGTCCTCGAGCGTCGCGAAGAGGCCAATTGTCCAGACACGCCGTAGTACCTAATCATTATAAGACGAGAACTCCCTTTCCTTCTCCCTGTGCGTCTCCCGCCGCCTCGAATACCTCTGCTGACCTGAACAATGGCGGCACTTGTCTTATTGCATTCCCTGTTGCCTGCCATATGTACTTGCCGCCGAGATGCGGTCTGATGTCAGCTCAAGGGACAAGAAACAGAGAGAAGTCATCAGCAAGTCCGTCCATTCTTCTTACGTCGTCGGACTTCATCTCAGGAGACACCACCACACAACCACTCACAAAAGAGCTGTGAGCTGAGCTTCCAGCACCAGTCCCAAAGAAATAAATAAAAAAAGGGTCCGCCGGCGCGCGGTTCCATCTGTCGCAGTCGCAGTGCCACGGACTGGCCCGTGGGTTCTCCGCCAACCACACCAAACGGGCACTAAAACGCTCGTCCTGGAGCTCAACCTCCCCAACAGCTCCAGCCTTGTCCCCATCTGGAGAGCTCAACGCAAAATTCCGTGGGGATCTTCCGAGCAAGCCACGCAAATATTGACCGCAAAGCCTCAACCTCATACGCATCTCCATGCAGTCGTCCACTTTTGTGTTACCAAATCGGCCATTTGCTCCAATCATGCTCTTCGTCGCCTCTGCCTTCGTCGGCGATTCCCTCGGGGGTGCCCCGTCGTCGTTGTTAATTGACTTGCTTTTGCAGCTTCGACAACCGCCTCGAAGCCTTCCCTGCCCTACTTGCTTGCTTCGTGTTTGCTGCTCCGGACTCCGTACGCTGGACTCGATGGCCAACAAGCCCCGCCGCCATTCTGAAGTGAGGTATCCCGCGCTTACATTAGGTAAGGCGAAGGCGCATCATGTTAGTGAGCCCGGCGCGTGCGTGTGTCCCTGGCGCTCCTGCAGGAACTCCAACCCGTCTCCAACAAGCTAGGATAGCTCCTCAGTCCGGCCGCGTCCATGCCTCGCGGCGCCATCTTGTCACTGTCGCACGAACTCCATCCCGTAGATCGGCAATTGTTGCCGCTCACATCATCCCATCTTCACACGTCAGCTCCGGTTGTGCTCCAAGCTTCGAGAAAAGACAGTTGTAAAACTTCAAAATAGCATTGGTGTATTCGGACAGCCTGCCTCGGCCAAGGTAACTAAAACAACCCAGAAAAACCCGGTAAAAGCAGCACGTCTCGGTATTGTACAAGCGCAGTGGATGGTATCGCCCATAGTCTTTTCTATCCACCCCGACTGAAACAACACGCTGCCTGTCATGTCTATTGTTGATCGCGCATACGATCCTGCTGCCTTTTCCGCACACGCGGTTCTACCCGCATCTGCGTCTTCTCCATTTTTTGTATCCTCTACATCTAGTGAATGTTTAGAGCTTCTTGGCGAGCTCGGCCCACTTCTCGGTAGAGAAGGACTTGGGGCGCTCGATGGGGGCGCCGAGAGCGCGGTCGATGATGAGCTGGGGAAGGACACCGATGGCGCGGGAAACACCGAAGAGGACGGTGTAGTAGTTGGCCTCGGTGAGACCGTAGTACTGGAGGAGGACACCGGAGTGGGCATCGACGTTGGGGAAGGGGTTCTTGGTCTTGCCGTGCTCGGTGAGAACCTTGGGGGCGATCTTGTAGACCTGGGAGACGAGGTTGAACATGGGGTCGTTGGGCATCTTCTCTGTAGGGCTGTTAGCTTTCCACAATCGCAATCTTCACGTTGGCTGCAGATACGTACCCTGGGCGAACTTGCGCTGAGCCATATAACGGGGGTCAGTCTTGCGGAGGACGGCGTGGCCGTAACCGGGGACGACACGGCCGGCGTTCAGGGTGGACCAGAGGTAGTCGGTGATGGCCTTGTCAGAGAGATCGTCGCCGACGGACTTCTTCATCTCGGTGAGCCAGTTCAGGACCTCCTGGTTAGCCAGGCCGTGGAGAGGACCGGCCAGACCGTTGAGACCAGCGGAGACGGACAGGAAGGGGGAGGACAGGGCAGAGCCGACCAGGTGAGTGGTGTGGGCAGAGACGTTGCCACCCTCGTGGTCAGTGTGGATGGTCAGGTACAGACGCATCAGCTCAATGAAGTCGGCGTTGTTGCCGAAGCCGAGCTGGTTGGCGAAGTTGAACGAGTAGTCCTTGTCCTTCTGGACGGGAGCGACTTTTCCGCCCTTGAAGACGTTCTGGTAGATGCGAGCGGCAATGGTGGGCAGCTTGGCAATCAGGTCCATGGAGTCCTCGAAGGTGTATCCCCAGTACTCCTTCTTGTTAACACCCTTGGCGTAGGCCTTGGCGAAGGAAGAGGTGTGCTCGAGAGCGGTGACGGCAAGGGAGAACTGAGCCATGGGGTGGAGGTCGGTAGGGCAGTGGTCGATGAGCTCCTCGACGAACTTGGGGATGTCGGAGCGGGCAGCCCACTCGGCGGACAGGTCGCGGACCTGCTGCTCGGTGGGAACCTCACCGGTCAGGAGAAGCCAGAAGAGACCTAGATGTCTCGTCAGTCGGATGCGAATGCGCCACTATCGCAGCAGTCAAACTTACCCTCAGGAAGGGGCTCCTTGCCGCCGGGGGCCTTGGGGAGAAGCTCCTGGCACTCGGGGATGGTCTTGCCGCGGAAACGGATACCCTCCTCAGAGTCGAGGACGGAACCCTCCCAGACGAGGCACTTGATGCCACGGGCACCACCGTAGACCTGGTCGAGAGTGACCTTGTCAATGACCTTGGAGCCATGCTCTCTGCGACGACGAGGTTAGCGGGGCTACCCAGTGTTGAGATAAGGGACACAATGGGTGTTGGCATACTTTCTCAGGGCCTTGACCTCCTCGATCTTCTCCGGGAGGAGCTCAGCGAAGCGCTCCTTGAGGGTCTAGATGCGAACGTGTCAGCTTCAGGATACCCGAGGTATTCGGACAGGCGGGAAGCTGTGTTACCTGGTTCTTGGAGGAGTAGCAGCGGGCGGCGTTGAAAGCCGTCAGTCTGGCATTGAAGGGGGAGGCCCTGAGGGAGGTCCTCAGAGCCGAGGAGGAAAGACGCGCGACAGAGGCCATTGTGAGAATACTGAGAGGTGAGGGACTGGTGAAGAGAGGAAGTCGGGAAGAGGAAGGAAAAGTCCAGGTCTTGAGAAAAAGGCGCAATGGCAAAAAAAATATGAGGTAGGCGTTCCCGGACTTGACCCCCCTGCACGAAAGTTACATCACTTTGGGCGGCAGGTGTGGACGGAAATACCTACCAGTGGATTATGGAAGCCCCGGGCATACGGGACAGCCGCTGGCGGTGAGGTATCGGCGCTGCACATTTCGGCGCACGAGGTACTTTTTCACCCGGTTGACCTGCAGCGATTGAGCCCTTTGGCGCGATCCCCAACGTCCCGCGGCCCAAACGTCCAACAAGACAACAGGGCAGCCTGTCCAGCCCAGACCATCGAACTTGATGTAGACACCTAGGAATGATTGAGAGACTCACTCAGCCGCCATCTGACACTCTGTCTACAAAGAATCCCTCCCAGTGGCCTCCCTCCTCAGACGGTGATGCCCGGGATCCCATATTCGCACAACATCGTGTCCCCTAACTTACTCAGGGCTGGTTTCAATTGCGACGGGATTCCTCTAGGCCGTCGATACCTGAGGTAAGGAGCTCGAGGGAGAGAGAAAGCCCGACTGGTACCGTTTCATGCAGCCGGTGCCCCCCCCAACCGACTCCAATCAATCTATCCTGTCAATCTCTGGATCTCGACTCCCACTAAGGAGTCCCCGTCTTTTTACGTACCTATTGTATCCACACATCTTGTAAAATCTGTCCTGCCCACGCTGTCTCCAGTTTCCTCTCCATATCAAGCGCCCCGTTTTTGCGCGCGACAAGCCGAAAATTGTGGATGTCTGGGCGGCTTCTCTCGGAGCACCCACCCCATCGTCCGAATTTCGGAACGCCAGCCAGCCAACTGCATTGCACACAACAGTATGCCCAACATAGACATCGCAGCCTTGACCTGGGCCTGGCCAAGAACAATGCGCCTCACGGTGAGACTGGACGATATTTCCCAGGCAAGATTGACTTGTTGGACATCCGGGGCATCTGGGAAACGGGCCGTTCCCCCACGAATCGTCCGCCCTCCAACTTGTGGGTGAGAGGGCGAGTTACTGTGCTACAGACGCCGGACTCGGTGCCTGCGTTAGTAAGGAGTAAACAGCGTCGAGGCGCTTTGCTGATCCTCGCCGTCCGCCCAGAGCTCCGAGCTCGTCTCGCACGTCTACCGCCAGCTCCGAGCCTCCGTGACCCGCCGCACGCCTCAATGCAACCTATGGGAACGAGAAACCAGCCCTCCTGCCCGTCTTGGAGAGAACTTCCATTCGTGGCACAGCAGCTTCTTAACCGCCTCATCCGAGGATGCTCTTGCTTGGCCGCGCGGGATGTTGGGGTTTCCGTTCGCCCACGATATTGCAGTCGACGACATAGCCGGCCATCACACAAGTTGGCTGGTCATCTGTGCGGCATTGCCGTCTGTTTGCCCTTCCCGATATCGTCGTCTCCGGGCATTGTTTTCGCAACGATGGCACCTAATTCAATGCTTGCATGTAATGACGATCAAATAGACACGTTGCTGCAGCTGCAGACTTATTGGCCAGCAGAGCAGATACTCATCATTTCCAGTGGATGTTATCTGCATGCACAGCGACCAGCGGTGCGTACAGGCTCCGTTGTTGTTATCATGTCCGGCCCGACGACGCAGAAGTGTTGACGGGAGCTCTGGCCAATCCGAGCGCCGAGCAAAAAAGCATTTCCCGTTATTTCCATATTGGCGCGCTAACGAAATGGAAGCGAGCGCAGGGACGGACCTCTGGCGAGCGTCGAGTTCCGATCGCCTTCGCGGGAGAACTTCGGCGGTGGGCCGTTCATCTCGGGTCGCGACTTTGCAGGTACGTACCTAGCACCGTCAGCAGGAACCTCTGCCTGCAAGTGTGTCATTTGCCTGAGGCTAGAAGGCCAGATGACAAAGATCTTAGCCATTGAAAAGTCTCCATCCAGAGGTGTGACTGAAAATAAAGCGGCGTCAGCGCTGGCTTTCTGCCACGTCTCACCGCCAACCGTAATGCTCTTGCTCAGCAGCACCTTCCATTCGTCTCCAAAAAGCGGTCCAGCTCCCGCCCCCTCCCCACTTTGCAAACTTTGCTTCTCTCACCACGACCTCCCTTCCCATCTAGTAATCAACACCAAACTACTGACAAACCGCAGCGCAAACCTGCATCACGCCCATCCGTCCCGAAGCCTGATAGCCACATTTCCATCGAGGCTGTCATCGTATTTTGACGAGTTTCGTACTTTTCCTCCGTGGACCGCAAAGTCCGACCGTGGGTAAAGCCAGAAAAGTAGTAGTCGTCGACGACTCCTGCCATTTAGAAATCTCTTCCGTGACCTAGGACGACTCTTCAAACGTGTCGCACGCTCTGTCCGTACAAGTAGAGAGTCATCCAATCCAGAGACTCGCATCGTTCGTACTTTGAGAGAGAGAGGTCAGGTCTGCGACCTGTGGGATTTTCGGTCTGCGGCTTGTAAAATCACAGAAACTACACTACCTACCTACACTTTGACTGGGGGAAAGAGCGACGAACTATCGTTGAGGTGCTCCTGCTCTTGCTGTGGAAGGAACGTCGGGTGGCTCTCAGTTGACTCCTCGCCTTCCGCTTGGGACTTCACGTACACACAACTTCTTCCCACCCACCAACCAGTAAATCGCCCACCGCGCACTTCTTGCGCAGACTTTTTCGGCTGCTGGCCACTGCAGGCTTTCTCTCTTTCCTCTTGCCTGCACTCGCCTGCCTTCCTCCGTCCCTCGTATTTTTGCAACTGGGATTGGATTCACTTCTACCCTTGAAAAACAACAACACCACGCCCAACATCGCCGTCGCCATCGTCGCAACAACGCCAGCACCATGGCTTCCGCACTTGCGGACCTAGAAGAGGGTCTCCAGACCATGCTCACCCTCAAACCTCCTGGTGTATCGGGATCCCGTATTGGTGTCATAACCAAGATCTGTGTCGAAAATGTTCAGGTACGATTGTTGACGCGCCTCTCGCATCGCCAGTGCCTGGTGACTTAGAACTAACCTCAATATTTTTTCCCGCAGTCTGAGTCTATTATCGTTCAGAAGCTGTTCATGCATTTCAAGAAGGCCCCCATCTCCCACAAGCTGGGCGTCCTCTACGTCGTTGACTCCGTGACTCGAAAGTGGGTGGAGCAAGCGAAGTCTGCTGGTCAGCATGTTGATGGTTCTGCTTCTGATGGAACCTTTGCTGCTGGTGTTCACCGGGTCACCGAGCTCATGCCTGTCCTTATGAATGACATGCTGCAGCTGTTGCCCGAGGGCCAAAAGGTACGCTTAATTCTCGAGAACAGTTGGAGTGCTTGTGCTCCATGTCCAATCTACGCATCGAACGTTGTAGTGCTGCAAGCCTGCGCTTTCATTTTTTGTCTCACACTTGAAGGCCTGGATCTACACACACAAAGACTGCGATACTTGTGAAGATGAGCACATCACGTATTGCTGACACGCTACTGCTCGCTCCTCGTTGACCTTGAAGACCAACTACTTACATGAATTTCGTACCTCATAGGATAAGATCTCTAAGCTCCTGGACATTTGGGAAAAAGGATCAACGTTCCCCTCTACAATGCTCGAGTCATTCCGCCAGAAGTTGAAGGCCGCCCCTGAGCCGAGTATGTCTTCCCACGAGATGATGGGTATCATTCTACACCCATCGTCAAAGCCTGATAGCCATTTTACTAACATACTATCACCTGCAGCCCAGTCCACCACGCCGGAGGGTAGTCCCCCCCCAGGCTTGGTCGCATTCATGGGCTACAACACCAACCGACCGGCCGCTCCGACTCAACCTCCTCCCCCTTCTGCTCAGAGCAGCAATGCCATCATAGCAGCTCTTGCCAACTTGGCCAAACAGAACAACGCAGGTTCTCCTCAACCTCCCCAGCCGCCTGCTTCGGTTCCCACTGCCGCTCCAGCTGCTCCCCAGACTGCACCTCAGGCAACATCTCAGAGCGCGCTCCAAAGTGCATCCAGCATCCTGGCCAACCTTCAAAATGTTGCTGCCCGGCATCAGCAGCAGAACCAGCAGCAGGTTGCCCCTCCTACCAACTACGCTCAGCCCCCTTATTCCATGGCAAACTACCCGCAGCCTGCTGCTGCTGCCGCAACTCCTGCCCTTATGGCTGCGCAATTCCCTTTCGCGATGCCTCAGCCCCCTGTTCCGCCCCAGATGCCATTCGGCATGCCGTTCCCTGGTGCTGCCGCGCCTCAGCCGCCGGCTCCTCAAGCTCAGGGTATTCAGGCCTCGCAAGTGGCCCAGCTCCTCAAGATGTTTACTGATGCCGGTGTGTCTGCGGACAAGTTGCCTGGTCTCCTGGCTTCTTTCAATGCTGCTCAGCCTGCGCCTGGTGCTTCAGCCACACCTGCGGCGCACAACCCCTACGCGAACGCCACCGGACAGGGATGGGGCGGACCCGTCCAATCCAACGACAGCCGTGACCAGCACCGGTACGGCGAGGGTCCTCGTTCCCCCGGCGGGTACGGCCGCTCTCGCTCTAGGTCCCCTGGTCGCCGTTGGGACTCTCGCGGCCCCGCCCGTGGCTCTCCTCGCGGCAGCCGTGATGACTACCGCCAGTCGCCCAACCGCAGTCGCCAAGACGACCGAGACGGCCGTGGACGAGGCAGTGACTATCGTCAACGCAGTCCTGTCGGCAGAAACGGCCGTAGTCCTACTCCCCGCCGCAACTCCGGTGATAAGTGGGTTGAATTTGATCGTTCCCTTCCCAATGGAAGGATCAAGGTTCTCAGCCGTACCCTCTTCGTCGGCGGAGTAGCGTAAGTACTACCTTCTATACTGTCACCCAACCATACTGACACCTCAGCTAGCTACACTGAGCGCGAGTTGCGTGAGGTTTTCAGCAAGTACGGTCAGGTGCAGACCTGCATCGTCAACAAGGAGAAGCGCCATGCTTTCGTCAAGATGATCAGTCGTGAAGATGCTGTTCGAGCCAAGGAGGCCATGGAAGCCAACCGTGATGGCGATCCTCAGCTTCGGGTAAGTTTACTGCATTCTCCACCCCTTGATGTCTCAAGCTAACAAACACAGACCCGTTGGGGTGTTGGTTTCGGCCCGCGTGACTGCAGTGATTACCAGACCGGCATTAGCATCATTCCCATTGCCAAGCTCACAGAGGCTGACCGCAAGTGGATGCTGACTGCCGAGTATGGTGGAAGCGGCGGCAGACCCATCGAGACGGGCCTCGTCGTCGAGGAGCCCGACATTGAGATCGGTGCTGGCGTCTCTTCCAAGGCCATCAGCCGTCGCATGCAGACTGACAAGAGCGGCAACCACGGACCCCGCTCCACTCGCCGTCACGATGATGGCGACGACCGCGATGACTTTGGCCGCGACCGCCGTGGCCGCGATCGCCGTGAGGATGGCAAGGCGTCCGGAGCCAACGCTCAACCCCTTCCTCAGCAGTTCCCGTTCGGCATCAGCACCCTTCCCAATGGCATGCCCCAGTACCCTCCTGGCTTCGTGTTCCCTGCCCCCGGCAGCAAGTAAAGCAGCATTAGTATAGCTTTCGGTCATCTTGCATATGGGACGGATTTGGCTTTGTATTTTGGCGTCCTTTTTGGCCTCCCAACCCGGAATGGCCTGCCATGATGTGCATTAAAATCGGCGTTAGGAAGGGGAAAAATCCGGAAAGGGAAATACCACAGCAGTAACAATTCTGTCTCTTTGGACAAAGAAGGGAGAGGCACATTTGGCTCAATATGATACCACCGCGACTGGCTTTTTAGGCTTTGGGATGGTTGGTAAATCGGTTCTTGATTGTAGAGTAACTCGATCCTGGTTGTAAATACGGGACTGCAAAGGCAATGGAATGACAAAAAGTAGCTTAACACTTCGTCTCGTCTAATGTGAGATGTAATCCGTGAGCACTTGGTGCTACGGCACAATTCATGGCCATACTATTAATGAAAAACTTCTCTATCCTAAGTGGGCAAGCTGATCTGACTTCACCTCGGCTTCATTGACAGCTGGTCAGAAAGTGAGGCTACCGTTTGGAAGAGAGACCGCCAGCGTGAACAAAGACGGCAGAGCCGCAAGCAGCGATTTGGGACAGTGCAGTGCCTCCATCTAGGTAGGTTAAGTGGCTGACTGCCTCTGCTTCTGGGCATGTTTTCATTGTTCAGAGCATGTCTTTGTGCTCTGTCCGTCCTCATCGCGCTCACTGTGCGCGTTTTCATGCCGCAGAATCCACGCCGGTTTTGCTTCTAGGACCAGACTCCGCAAAAGAGGTAATCTTGTGAGTAATATCACACCGATTCTCCCACGAGGTTCAAGACTGAATGAATGACGAGGGAGACACCATCTTTTAATCGTTCTCCTCAAAATCGAGGAGAACATCAGTGAAGGCGTATTTAAAGAATAAGCAAGGGTGGATGTGTATGCTTAGCTAGCTTCTAGCACATCATTCAGGCCAGCAGCTTAAAAGAGCATCCTGTGAATTGAATCACACCCACTGAAGCTCACAAATCTTATTCCATGATTCCTCTATCGTTCTATGAGGTAAAGGGTCAATGTCCTATTGCATTCCCTTCAGTAGGAGTCCACTAGCTTGGGTAATTGAGGCTACTGCGGAGCATGGCTTACACAAAATCAAAATCTCGATACCACCCGTCTGCCACGTCCACGAATTGATACCTCTCCCAATACGCTCATGACGAGCCAAGTTTAGAACTAAACTCCACCTGACTTCTGCGCTTGCTGCAAGGCTAATTTGCGTCCGGGCCGATTCATGCGCCAAAAACATATGAGAAGCTTGAATGATATCCGAAGAAGTTTTAGGATGACACACTCTGCCTCTTTGTATAATTTGGAACTCGGATGCTTTCAGCTGCAGCTTCAAGTAAAGCATGTTGAGCCGGGTTGAGGGGTGTCTTATGTCATGGTCCTCTCAACGAATTTCTGTCGAATTACATACATCTTAAAAATATAGCATGGATGTTTGAAAAATTGGGAAATTTAACGAGAACTCTCTAACTCATTGAAAGTTCTCAAGACTTCATTCCCCTAGAAGCTGATCTAGTTGTTCAAGCACCTTGCCCATTGTTTGGCAGCACTCGGATACTCAGGGATGAGAGCTGTGGCAAACCAGCCAATCAGAGACCAACATTCCAACCTTTCGCACATGGCGGGGTCCGTTTGTCACTTGCATCTTTCATCCATCAACTAAACGAACGACGAACATCTTTCACACACCCTTTCATGCCTCCAAGCCGTCCAAAGTCAAACACATTGTGCCACATCCATCCTAACTGCAAGTCTCATTCACCTACGGCGTCAAGTTGGAAACCCCAACAACCATCTCTGCCCCTCCATCCCCACCTCGTCCGCCAAAAATGTCCCACTGCCACGACGAACACCACGACCACAGCCACGGCGGCCACGATGAGCACGACCACTCAGACGACATCACGCCCGCGCTCCAGCACTCTCTCTACAGCCACATCAACTTCGACGACGTCACGGCCCTCAACGAGTCGCAGATCGGCAGCGCGCGCAGCGTCGCGAAGAAGACGTGGGCCGAGAGGCTGGACGCAGAGCCCGAGGTCGTGAGTGATGCGGATGAGCAGTTGTTGGTCAACATCCCGTACGTTTTCTATTATTTCTACCGTCTTGCACCTGCTGTCATAACATCACTTTGGAGACCCCAGAATCCGAGTCACCGTGACTGAGCCGAGGCCAACCGCCTGCTCACCCTCACATTCCACACATCAACTTTCACCTCATCTCACCCTACCCATGCTCATAATCGACCACCATATCCAAAACTCACCAAACTAACACACTTGACCCCCCAGCTTCACCGGCCAAGTAAAGCTCCACGCCCTCCTCCTGCGCACCTCAGACTCCCCCTCCGCCCCGCGCACCCTCAAGGTCTTCATCAACCGCGACGACCTCGACTTCGCCTCCGCCGAGGACGCCGCGCCCACCCAGGAGTTCGAGCTCTCGCGCACCTCCCAGGTCCAGGAGATCCCCGTCAAGCGCGCCCTCTTCGGCCGCGTCCAGCGCCTCACCCTCTTCTTCGTCGACAACTCCTCCGACGGCGACGAGGACGAGACCCGCGTCAGCTACCTCGGCTTCAAGGGCGAGTGGATGCAGCTCGGCCGCGCGCCGACTAACATCATATATGAGGCGGCGGCGAACCCCGGCGATCACAAGCTCAAGGGCACGGGGATCAATCAGGTTGGCGGGGGTATCGGAGGACGGCAGTGAAGACAGTCACGCGAGGAGTATGAAGAGTGATTTGAAGAAAAAACATTGCGTGGGGGTATTGTAGTAATCTCCAACAAGCCTAACCATCGCTACGGTATAGAGCCAAACATTGAATAATGAACCAAAACACCTTTTTCCCTCAAAAAATAAGTACCGAAGCAAATGTCCGCAGCCTCAGAAACCAGACTTTCTCTTGCCCTTCTTCTTCGGGGACCGCATCGCGTGCCGTCCGGGTATCGGCTGCGACATGACCTGCGGAATCTGCGACGACATGACGGCCTGCGACGACCGCATCGGCGAGACCTGGCTCGATCCGATGATTGGCGGCGCGGCAAACTTGGGCAGCGGTTGCGTTGCGGGGGCCTCCGACGGCAGCGGCACGCTCGCGCTCCCCGCCGGCCCGGAGTCCTCCATCTCGGACTGCGTGGCTGCTGCTGCCGTCTGCGACGAGGCGAGCTGCGACTTGCGCCTGCGGCGTTTGGATTCGATGCGCTCCTTGCGCTCTTTGATGGCGTCCATGTGCTTTGTCGAGGAGGCAAGGACGGAGGAGACGTAGTTCTCTGTCGGCACGCCGCGTCTGGTGGGCCAGTAGGAGAGGACCGTATGCTGGCGGGTCGGGCCCTCTGTCGTGTTGATGTCTGCAGCGAGCATGCTCAGGCGTTGGAGGGCGCTCGAGGCGGCCAGTGCTGCGTCGGCGGAGGCGGCAGAGGATTGGGACTGTGGTTGTGAGGAGGAGAAGGGGTTTGAGGAGTACGGCGCCGAGGAGGAGGGTTTGGAGGGGGATTTCATAGGGGACATTGAGCGGCGGGGTTTCAAGGGGGACATGGAGAGCCGCGGCTTGATCGGCGACAGCATTGGCCGTGATGCTTTGATCGGAGACATCGAGTCGCGTGGTTTGAAGGGCGACATTGATAGACGTTGGCTTCCTAGCGAGGATCTCTGGCTGGACATTGAGAGGCGCTGGCTCGGCTGCCGAGATTGCAGCTCGGGTGGCGTTGGAACCCAGGTGGACGGCTCGTCTTCTGCGACTGGGATGTTTTCGTCGAGGACCGCCACGCCGAAGAGTGATCTCGCGATCGCTTCTGCGGTTTCGGCGAGCACGACGCTGCGAGAGTGCTGTGCGCGTTCGGGGAGATCCGGCGAGTTCCATAATTCTTCGAGCTTGTGGCGGATGTCCGCCAAAGGTGTCGCGTCTCCCTGGCGTAAGAGTTGGGATGTAAATGGCTGAGCAACGATGCGTTGATCGTTGACGTCGAAAAATTCCTGGAGACGCGCGTCCCAAGCGGCGATGGCTTCGTTGCCCATTGGAGGTGCTTCAAATGTCGCCTCATACTCGTGCCTAACAGATGTTAATAAACCGAGACTTATCATCTCGTTTCATGCTGGACTCACAAAGTGTGCAAAGGGATGTAGCCTCCCTCCGTATCAAGGCAATTGACCGTGGCATCTTGGATGGCGTCAAAGACAGATAGGGGGCCCTCAATGCTAGGCGTTTCAGCAGCCATGACGACTGAATCGATGGACATGGCGACTCGAGACAGGAAAAGGTTGAAATTCTGGGTCCTTGGCCATCGCTGCTGTAGTTGCTCATCATCTCCTCCCTGAGTTTGCTGCAAGATTTCTTGGTATCGAGTGGCACGACGCTGCACGAGCTCGTCCATGTCTCCCAATCCATCAGGCACTACAAACGTATCTCCAAAATAATGTAGAAATTGCTTCCGCCTCCTTTTGTGGGCCCTCCTTCGAGCATCTTTGGACCAGTCGCGACTGTAGTCTGGCGGGATGATCTCAAGGTCGGGTTTTGATGTGACAGCCAAGATGGTTTGCTCTAAAGCCAAATCCCTTCCGAGAACGAACAACTGCTGGAAGCCGACCTGCTGATTTAGGTATTCCGCACCGAGGCCCTTGAGCGGTTCCGATGACTGGCTAGTGAAGAAGGCTGGAGTTGGACACAGAGTCTGTATCTTCAGCGGCTTCTCGCCGGGCCCCTTTTCGAGCATCATCATAAAATGCTGAAACTGGGGCAGGCCCGTCTTCTCGGGTATGGATAACCAAAACAGCTCAACTTCTGGTGACTTCTCCGAATAAAGATAAGCGATGCAACTCTCGTTGCCCAGTCCATGTCCACTATGATGAACCGTAAGCCTCAGAGAGTCGGCATCTGAGATTCGAAGATGTGCGAATGACTGGAGTATGGCAAGCCCTCCAGTCTTGACCGCCGTCGGTGACGATGTTTCAATCCAGAAAAGAGCCGATGTAGTGAGAACGACCACTTGACTGCGATTCACTGGATTTGGCTTTACATCGAGGATGTAATCCGGCACATCCGACTTGAGTATCGACAAGCTGTGCCGGTAGCTTGGGTCCTTTGTGTCAATCACCTCGAACTTTGTGCGGTTCCAGATCATGAGCTTTTTGGACCGTGCAGTCATCGCCGCCAAATCATTCTCCATTTCCAGGTCCTCGATGGCGGGGATATCCCAAAGATCCACGCCCACGCCGGCGGCACCGATCCACAACAGCCCATGAGGCTCTGCGCGGAAGGCTGGCGAGTCTTCGTCAGGCAGCTGTTCCGTGATGCCCAGCTGAATCTGTCCGCAGTGTCTTAACTTGGCACGCTTGCTTGTTGACCCGACCATGTCTCGGCCCTTGACATCCCAGACACTATAGTAGCCACACTCGTCGATGATGGCCAGCTGTGGAGGCTTCCTCTGAGACCCGTAACTGAAGGAGACATCGGAGTGTGGAAAGCCGCCCGTCTGCTCCGAGGTGATGGTCAAGATGGGCTTTGGGTTAATTCGGGAGGGGCGTTCAACTGCCTTGTCAATACCCGGCCGACGCTCTGATACTGGAATCCTGTGGTACTCCGGCTGGAGGACTGTGGTTGATGTCCTTTTTTGCACCAGCAGCCATCGAGTGGGCTCGAATCGCACCAAGCTAAGCGCAGGCTTGAGTTGCAAGATAGGAGCTCCGTCACTAGACCACAATACAGTCTCCTCCCTGTCCTGTTGATCGACGTTCAAAAGACGAAGCGTAGGATTCTCGTCTTCACCCCACTGCCATTTCGTCTCGTCCAGCCTAGATAGCCGAAGAAGCTCCCCAGACTCGCCAGTGGCCATGGCCACCACCGGAACCGGGGAGATGCGAGTGTGGTTACTAACGTCTGCCATCTGGCTAATGGTCATGAGCGGTTGTGCCGTGGGGGTGGCGTCGGGGCGCATCATCTGAGAGAGGCCCTCAGCCAAGAAGCCGGCAGCATTGGAGCTTCCGATGAATGCTTCCGGGTGGGCGTTGAATAGCCATCGTCTCTGCACACGTTGCGAGTCCCACGCAGTCGAGGCAGGTGCGTTCTCCGTAGATCTGGCTGAGGGGTACAATGTTTCCAAAGGCTGAATGATGCGAAGGGCTCGAGCTGGTCCGGCGTCAGTATCGTGAAAGACAGGCTTTTGGCGGCCGACCTACCCAGACTTGGAACACGGCTGGCATGCAGCTGAGGCGGTCCTTCCTCGAGGCCTTCATGAGGAACGATTGTAATTCTTGGGGGGCCGTACAAGCGGCTGGTCTCTTCCCGTACGTCAGCCATTAGACCCGGTCGTTTCCCTTAGATCCAAGCAATATGTCCGTGAGAAACTGAGCATATCGTGAGAAGACGACGGCGTGTGTTGCATCATGCGATGGTTGGGTTTAGTGGACGGTGACGGACTAGGCACAGTCGGTGACCATATGGCTGCCTGTTGACGGTCGATATCCAAGAGAACAGGCGTCAAAAAGAAGCAAATGCTGGCATTCGCAGCAAGATTGGTGTCATAACGAGATGGGACGGGTGAGACATGCGACTGAGACTGAGAAAGAGGAAAAGTTCGGTCAATCGCGGCTCACAGGCGCGAATGCAACGCCCATTTCCGGTAGTTGCGGTGTCCACCTTGGGACCCAGCCAATCCCTGCACCGCGCAAAGAGCTTTCTGCACCAGCGCGTCCGACGCGTTTGCGTTTGGTTCGGCCCACGCCGACTAAGGTGGCCCCGCTTCCGCTAAACACTACCTAGGTACCTTGGGTAGGTACACTAAGGTAGGCGAGCACCTTTGATGGCGGTAACTGAACATCACCCACCTCACTGCATCTCGCCGCGCCCCGACGTCTCACTCCCCTGACGCATTGCCCATGAGACTCCGAGACCGAGGATAATCGCCATTTCACAAAATGCCCGCCGACGACAGGACCGGAAAGCAGGCTGCCGCACAGCAGGCTGTCGACATCCTCCACGAGATCTCTGTCATTCTCGTAAGTCCTCGCTGCCGCGCCTGGCTCACGCTCCTGGAGATCTTACTCTGACCATTTTCACGTGAAGAACTGCCATCTGGACCGCCGCACGCTCTCAATCTGCATCTCCATGATTGAGAATGGTGTCAACCCCGAGGCTCTGGCAGTAAGTAGTAGGATGTACCGTGCCGTGCAAACGCCCCAAGCTCATGTGTGTACTATTCAGACTGTCGTCAAGGAGTTGAGGAAGGAGGCCCAAGAGGTGGATGCGCAGATTGCTTCCCGTCGTCGATGAGGGAGGATACACGATGGTCTACCCGAGGCGCTTGATCATGACAGTCACAACATTAGGAGACGGTTAGGATGGACGGAAACAACGATTTCACGGCGTTCTTTGGCGTTGGTTTTGTTCAAAATCGTTGATATTCTATTATGGAGACTTCCTAGAACCCAGTCTCCATGGGTGTACGAAATTCAATGTCCCACTTCAGGGCTGGCAAATCTGGCCTCCTGAGAACGCCGGCATCCAGAACCCAACCAAAGCTATGCCCGCCATCCAAACCATGACCTATGAAACCCGTATGTCCAGACTATGATACCGTCACATGCCCCTTTGCGCCGTTCTCGATCCCGTCGCACAACCCGAGCGATACACCTCATCATTCATAACATGACGGCACGTCTGCCAGATCAACGGTGACCAATGAGCATGAAGTCATTGTCATCGTCATCGTCGTCGTCGTCTTCCTCATCATACTCATCGTCCTCTTCCTCCAAGTCGGTAGACATGGAATCGCTGTCTTCTTCAGACCTACGTTGAAACCGACCCCAAAGGTTCAGTATATCGTTGTCTGATTCCTCCTCCTCGATCGCGCCATGCAAAGGGTTTCGTGCGAGACTCGGTGGTAGGCCGGGTGTAGGCGCTGGAGAGGCTGATCTTGCCAAGCGATCTAGCACCAAGAACCGTGCCTGTGCCTCATTTGAGGCGTGTGAAGAATGTCGGCGCCTTCCAATGGTGGTGCCCGTGGCAGTCCCGTCAGTGGCGATAGTTGACGAAGGGTCTAGGATCCCTGTACTGCCGTCCGTGGCCCCAGCCAACGGACTGTCCAAGATTGCAGCCATCTCCAAAATGGCAGCAGGCGTTGGAGGGTCGATTGGAAGTGGCCGTGTGGTCGTTGCCCCATCCCTTCCACCGCGGCTGGGAATAGCTTGTGCGGTAGCTGCGCCTTCTCTTCCGCCGCTGATCTGCAGTTCTACCGTGTTGTACGAGGTGCATATGGCGCACTTGAGGCCCAACCAGTGATAAGGTACTGAGCTGCGTCCACTGCAGTCATTGCAAAGAACCGTAGCGCGCGTATCCCTGAATTCTGGAGGCATGGGCTGGCTCAGAATCGCCAACTCCAACTGGCGAAATTGGCTTTGCATGTTCAACAAAGTCTTGTTGCAGATTGGACACTTGTATGACCGCAACATGTGTTCGTCATAGCATCTCTTGTGAATGCTGTGACCACAGGGCATGAACACGACAGGCTTGGGAGAGGTGAACATGTAATCTCCACAAATTGGACAGTCGCAGTCTGTCGAACGTTCGATACACTTGTGTGAATGCTGAATCGATATTGAGATGCAAGCACAGCATTTCTAGAGCTCAGGGTCAGCAGTAGTCCACCTCGTAGCGCAAAGAAGAGTGTAGTCACCTTGCAATGGAAGAAGTCCTTCCCGATGCCTCTTCCTTTCCTACAAATGCCGCAATCGCTGCAGTGGTAAATACTCTTGGTTGGATCATCGTCCCACAGCTTGCATACGTTGCAGTAGTAGCGAGCGGCGGTCACGCCACAGTTGACGCAAACCTCTGACGCCCTTTGAGGACAAGCACAGAGCATGCAGAGCATGTTTTTGGTTTCCTTCCTAATGAGAGTGTGATCCTCGACAGCGTCATGACAAAACCGACATGTGTACCACTTGTTGCAAGTCGAGCATTGCAGCTTAATGTTGCGCTTGTAGTGCTGGCAGCCCAGAACCCTTGCGCCCTCGACCTCTCCAGGAATCGTAGGCTTTGCAGGGGCGTAGGTTGGCCTGACATCTTCTGCCGTCAACACAAACTTTTCCGGGGAGGATGGCTCCCCTGGAGGATGCTGCCAGAACTTCAGGGACTCCAGGGGTCCCGATGGGAGTGTTTGTTCCCACGCTTCGCCGGCCGGCAGAGCATCCACAGGCGGGTCGCCTTGTTGGGGAGCAACACGGGACTTGCGGTAGCCCTCCATCAGCACCTCGTGCATGAGCCTGGCCTTTTCCTCCCCCCGTATCTCCTGGCCTTGGATTTCGATAAGGCGCTTTCGCAATGCGCCCATGCCATCGTCGGCCGGCAAGGCCTCACGCTTGGGGACCTGCATCGGGACGGTGATGGGGAAGGATTCCGGGGGCGCACGTGCTGGTTCGGACGGGGGCTGCTCGGCTTCGACGGTCGGCGATAGAGTATCTGCGCTGAGAGGTCGGTCCGGAGGAGTCACCGCAGGCGCATCGGTCGCATGCCGAGGGGCGGGGGCTTCCGAGTCGCTGGCAACCGCGAGGTTGTCGGAGGAAGAAGCGTCGGGCTCGGGGACGAGAGTGGTTCTCGAAATCTCAGAAAAGCGGCGTGCTTGCCGGAGGACCGGGTTGATGATGAACTCGGAGACCAAAGAAGACATTGGGGACGGGGCGTCTTCTGGATCTAGGTTCGGATGACCGAGTTGGCTACGCAGCAAGTGACACTCGGTTGTATGACAAGGCGTACATCCAGAGCGACAGGCAGCAAGAAGAGGAGGAGTAGGTTGGCCGGGGAGGCTCGGGAAAGATATACAAAGGAGCGGTGGTGGTAGAGGCGGTGGTAGTAGCGGTGGTAGAGTTGGTGTCGGTAGTGGTACGGTCCCGGTCGATTGGATGCAGACGAGATGACATAAGATGGTCTCGAACTCCAGTGCGCTGGCTTGTCGTCGGCGGCGGCGCTCGTCGGGGTGGACGCAGTGGGGATGAACTGCGGCAGGACAAGACGAGACAAGTGCAGTCAGGCCAAGACGAGCGACTGTTTGTCTAGCACAAGTGTCGGAGAGCCGAAGTCTGCACCGCAATGGGGTCGGTAAGAGTCAACAGCGACTAAGACTTCGATTTGACGACGGATCAACCCAGACCAGACGGGGCCAGGAGGGGGGACGGAGCGGACGGGAAGGGACAAAAGACATGTGATGCGCCTGGCTGGAGATTCCGCATGCGGCTTGAAGTCGAGAGGCTTGACCGGCGGGGCTGATTGGCCGCGACCGGTCCGGCACAGGCAACAGGCAACGACCCCCTTTTTTCTTCCCTGAGGGTGGTGGTGCCCGGGTGAAGAACACCGCTGGACGGGTATTCCTCGTCTGCGCAGTTCTTTACTGTGTGCCTGATTATCTAAGACACCCGACGGAGTGCCTTGCAGAACCTAAGGTACCTACTGCGGTGACTATCTTACGGAGTAAGGCACGCAGAGGGAAGCTGAGCATCTGAGAAGGAAGAAAACATATTCTTGCTTCTCTGTCCACGCACGACCCAGCATCCCGCCGCCCAAGACTCCGCCCATTGTCGCGACTCTGGAGGTTGCACACACCGACGCCCGAGTCCTGAGCCCACCCTCCGCCGACTTTTGCCTTGCACCGTACGGCAAGGAAGACGCGGTGGATGCCCATCGATGTGCACTGGCATTTCCGGCAGGGTCCGAAAACAGGGACCCCATCCAGAGGCCCGGAAGGGTTAGCGCCGCCAGAGCTTCGGCCAGAGGAGCCACAGCTGTCAACTTGAAGACAAGACATTGTGCTTCTGACGCTTCTTACGTGGATGATGGCCTGTGTGTCTGTTCCGCATCGCCTGGCGGCATCGTGTGGCCTTGGATGGGACGGGCATCCCGTTATGGCTTGGTGCTAGGAAGCAGTAGGAAAGGCACGCGTGCCTGGGGGCGTTAGTCAGCTCGGATTGAGGACAGACAGACAGTGATGGCCAACTACACAGCATGCCGTCACCATGTGCCTTATCAGTATCCGTGCCGACGAGTAGTATTTGTAGTCGGGGCCCAGAACTCAGGATGAGATGCAGCGTGGGAGGATGCTCGATATAGGAGGCTGATCACACAGCGGGCGACGATGCACCGTGGGGACTTTAGGGGGAGGCAGCTGTGGGGGCAGGGGGTAATGGAGGGGCCATTTTGTGATTTAGGGCCATTCAGGGCCATTCCACCGAGAGGGAATGCGTGTCCCGTCCGCCAAAGGACGCAGCTTCGTCCAATGGCAGCCCCCAAATCGATTGGCCGGCTCCCGGGGACTGGATTCGCGTAAAGTGCGGGTTGGTCTGGAAGGGAGGGATACCGTGTCGGTTGGTGCATAGGTGGCATTTATTTCGTGTGTCCAGCAAGGGGGCGCTCCTACGCTCCTCCAGCTGGGTACGCTCCATGGCTTCTACCTTGTTGCTTGCTCTGCCACTGCCTGCCTGCCTCGACGGATACCTGGCCCTTGCCTTAGATGCTCCCGATTTAGCAGGGCCTCACCAAAAAATTCCCCCGTCATCCAATTGCCCAGGTCCATATTAACTGGATGATTCCCTTTCAGCTGTCCACTTCTCGAGGTCCTTCTTCCTTCAGCAACCCCTTCACGATCTTGTTGATGAGGAGCTGGACATCCCGTAGCCCCAGGAGCACACCATTCACTTTTGCTTGAGGTGCGGCTTCATTTGGCTCTGTGGTCCTTTCTTACCGTCTTCTCCAGTCCGGAGAATTTCAGGTTCCTACTTTTATTTTTACACTTTGAGTCTTGACTCGTCCGATCCTTAACGCGGAAAGCTCAGAGCTCCTGTTCCTGTTCTTGGAGCTTGACTCTCTCGCCTTCCCTACCACACACCCCCTAAAACCGCGTTCGTCAAGACCTCTGGTCTTTCCGTCTCTTCCAGTCAGTAGGTCGCCCTTCCACTGCATTCCTGCCCTCTTCAGCCCTTCCGTTTGCTGACCTTGCCTTTGCGCAGTCATGGCTGCCGAGAAGACAGTGATCGCGTCCGGCGCAGACGTCGGCGATGGCGTCAGACGAAGAGCCGCCCCCCAGGGCCAGTCAGTTCCCGTAACGGCTGCCCCTGAGACCGATGACAAGAAGAAGTACGCCAAGAAGGTAATTGGCCCCTGTTTCGAGCCTGTTCTTTGTCCATACGAGAGAGCTCCGTGCTGACGACATAACCCCCCAGCAAACATCATTTTTCGACGAGTGGGAGGTAGTCATTGCTCCTCTCATCTTCACGGCCGTCGCAATCTTCACCCGACTCTGGAAGATTGGCATTAGCGATATTGTCACTTGGGACGAGGCGCATTTTGGCAAGTTCGGAAGCCACTACATCAAGCATGAATACTACTTCGACGTCCACCCGCCCCTGGGCAAGATGCTCGTTGGTCTGTCTGGAGTTCTCGCTGGCTACAATGGATCTTTCGAGTTCAAGTCTGGCGAGAAGTACCCCGAGGATGTGAACTACACCTTCATGAGAGCTTTCAACGCTTTCTTCGGCATTGTCTGCATTCCCATGGCCTACTTCACTGCTCGCGAATTGAAGCTGAGACGCCCCGCCGTCTGGCTCGTCACCCTTATGGTCTTGTGCGAGAACTCCTACACCACCATCAGCCGCTTCATCCTTCTCGACTCGATGCTGCTTTGCGGAACTTTCGCCACAGTCCTCTGCTGGTCCAAGTTCCACAACCAGCGTCACAACTCCTTCGAGCCCGAATGGTTCTTCTGGCTGTTCATGACGGGTCTCAGCATTGGCTGTGTCTGCAGTGTCAAGCTCGTCGGCCTCTTCGTCACTTCCCTCGTTGGTCTCTACACCATTGAGGACCTCTGGAACAAGTTCGGCGATGTTCGCATGCCCGTCACTACCCTCGGCGCACATGTCGCTACTCGCGTCGTCGGCCTCATCATCCTCCCGTTCCTGGTTTACATGCTCACTTTCGCCATGCACTTCGCCATTCTCGACCACACCGGCCCTGGCGATGCGCAGATGAGCTCCCTCTTCCAGGCCAACCTCAAGGGCACCGAGGTCGGCAAGAACAGCCCTCTCGAGATTGCCTACGGATCTCGCGCCACGATCAAGAACATGGGCTACGGAGGTGGTCTGCTTCACTCCCACGTCCAGACCTACCCCGAAGGTTCCGGCCAGCAGCAGGTCACTTGCTACCACCACAAGGATGCCAACAACGACTGGTTTTTCTACCCCAATCGCCACGACGAGGACTACGACGCGGAGGCTCCCGTCCGCTTCATTGGCGACGGCAGCACCATCCGCCTGATCCACGCCCAGACTGGTCGCAACCTCCACTCTCACGAGATCGCCGCCCCCATTACCAAGGCCGACAAGGAGGTCTCTTCCTACGGCAACCTGACCATCGGCGATGACAAGGACCACTGGCAGGTTGAGGTTGTTCGCGATGTTGCCTCGCGCGACCGCAGCCGCATCCGCACTCTCACCACCGCATTCCGCCTTAGACACCCGGTCCTCGGCTGCTACCTTCGCGCTGGAAATGTGAACCTGCCTCAGTGGGGTTTCAAGCAGATCGAGGTTACCTGCACCAAGACCAACAACCCCAAGGACACCTACACCCACTGGAACGTCGAGGCTCACTGGAACGACAAGCGTAAGCGCTCATCAATGCAGACTACGATACAGCCCTTGCTAACCTAAACCTAGTCCCCCCCGCCGATGCCGGTTCCTACAAGTCTCCCTTCCTCCACGACTTCATCCACCTCAACGTCGCCATGATGACCTCCAACAACGCCCTGGTCCCCGACCCTGATAAGCAGGATGACCTCGCTTCCCAGTGGTGGCAGTGGCCCATCCTGCACGTTGGTCTGCGCATGTGCGGCTGGGACGACAGCATCGTCAAGTACTTTCTGCTCGGCAACCCCCTCGTCTACTGGGGTAGCACAGCCGGCCTTGGAGTCTTCGGCCTCGTCGTCCTCTGGTACCTCGTCCGCTGGCAGCGTGGCTACAGCGACCTGAACGAGAAGGAGCTTGACCAGATCCACTATGCGGGAGTCTACCCCGTTGCCGGTTGGGTCCTGCACTACCTCCCCTTCATCGTCATGGCTCGCGTCACCTACGTCCACCACTACTACCCGGCGCTCTACTTTGCCATCCTCACCTTCGGCTTCCTGGCTGACTGGTTCCTCCGCAACAAGCAGCAGGCCATCCAGTACGGCGTCTACGGAGCGCTGTACGCGGCTGTCATTGGTCTCTACATCTTGTTCAGCCCCATCTGCTTCGGCATGACGGGCCCCAACAAGCAGTACAGCTACATGAAGTGGTTCGATACCTGGAGGATGTCTGACTAAAGCACTCTTGGAGGTAATCTATGGTGGAGGCTTCTTCTATCAAACCGGTCCATGGATGGACCCTGTACTTGAAAGGGCGAAAACAAACTTCCATTTTCCCCACCCAACTCTATGTAAGGATATGGGCGATGATGAGCGCGTCGACGTAAAGATATACATCTTGAGATAGGGGAAGATGAAGAGGAGGTAGACGGCGGAAAGAGACTTCCGTACATAATGCAACATGAACTGTTTTCTTGCTTCCATTGAGGATAAATAGTCCGCTTTGCTTGCGTACGTGAACGTGTATTAAAATTATAGTAATAGTACAATGATGGACGAACAGAGAAGTCACTTGGGGGGTTTGCAAAAAAACTCATACTTGCTGATGACCTGACCTTGGGTATCACTGTCCTTCCCGTGTACGATTTTGTTTTCTTCTCTTGCGGCCCTATCTAACAACAGCCGCCGCCGGATCCCTTGCTTGCGTCGCCCCCTAGCCTGACCTGCCTGTTGCCGCCGGCGCTGGGTCCTTTGACGCCGGATCGTCTGTCATTAAGGTCGTATTTGCCGGCCTGGATGTTGTTATATATCCTCTCGGCAACTCTCATAAACGCCTTTTCGACATTCTCGCCGCTCTTAGCACTCGTCTCGACGTACTCAAACACGCCATTCTTCTTGGCCCAGTCCTCGGCCTCCTCGCGAGTGACTTCGCGCTTGTTGTCGGCCTCCTGGGTCAAATCGGCCTTGTTGCCGACCAAGATCACGACGATGTCGGGCTCGGCGATCTGGCGCAGGTCGTTGAGCCAGTCGGTGACGTGCTGGAAGGTCTGCTTGCGGGACAGGTCGAAGACGAGGAGGGCGCCGCTGGCGCCGCGGAAGTAGGAGCGGGTAACGGATTTGTACGTCTCCTGGCCGGCCGTGTCCCACAGACTGAGCTTCATGTGCTTCTGCGGGGCGTCGGGGTCGACGGGTTCGGGTGCCAGGCGAGGGGGCTCGGGCAGGCCGTTCGAAACCGAATCATCTGTTTTGTTGGTCTTCTGGGAGGAGGGGCGGGCGAGGGGCGGCGCGGGCTGGGTTTTCGGGGGGCCCACGGGGACGATGCGGGAGCCGAACTCGACGCCGATTGTCACGTCGTGGTGCGGGGAGAAGCGTCCCTCGCAGAGACGGATGGTGAGGCTGGACTTGCCGCAGCCCGAGTCGCCAATGCAGACGAGCTTAGCGATATAATCCCATGGTGGAGACGACATGGCCCTTTGCAGTGATGCGTGTGCGGGTAGGGTCGAAGGGTTCGGGAGCGAAGAAGGAGGGGGTGGAAGAACGGTGATGTCGTCCGTGTGAGATGTAGGGGGTGAGCTCTATTGCCCGCGAGACCGGGCTTTGCTGATGGTTCGGAGGGGATGGATGGGCGTTGTTTCGTTGGTTGGTCTGATGTCGGGAAAGCGTCAGAGGCCGTTGTAGCTATCGGGTGGTTTGTCGGAGCACGTGTTCAGAAAAGGCCTGGCTGGCAGGCTGACAAGGGGTTGAGAGCAGGAGCGGATTTGAAAATGTTCCACGGCTGTCGTCTGTTCTCGTTGATGCTGGTCTCCCGTCTCTCCACGAGGAAACGTTCGAGGGTAGCTGCCGGCTAAGGTCTACTTCGGGGCAGCTTCGAGGAAACAGAGCACCCAAGAAAGATAGTCTGGTTGCAAAGTTCGTGGAGGATGGCGTTCCAATGGTGAATGAAATGGCGAGGTATGTATCACGCTGGATGATGTTTAAGACGGGCCCCTGTCACAGGCTAGCCAGAAGACGACAGAGCCCCAATTAAAAGGTGGACCGATGACCAGGGAATGGAGTGCGGCAGGGATGAGCATGGTGTTATCAGTGACGCAAGTGCAGGGCGATAAGGAGAAGCAAGAGGGCGGCAAGGGCAACGGGTGGTGGCTGGCAGGAACCAAGCCGACCGTCGACGTCTACCCGCTAGGTGCGGTGCAAAGGAGTGGCAGCGGACTCAGCAGTCAGTTGACGATGGTAGGCTGGCCATGACTGAATGGAATGACTCGGGATGCGGGCTGGGCGGGTTGCTGTGTCTCACGCCGGGACAGGTCAGTGCCATGCAGCAGCAGCAATAGCGATAGCAACAGCAGCAGCAATAGCAACAACAAAAGGGGCAGCCCGGCATCGCTCAAGAACCCGAGAAGAAACGGCAACAGGAGCCACAAAGCTGACCGTGATTGACCTGAGGCTGATTCAAACGGTCAAAGACTGCGCGAGTCCTCTCCTTTGCATTGCGCCTTTGTTTGACTTTTGGTTGGATCTCTGATGCAAGTCAACCTGCATGCAACTTTACCTTGAAGGATACCTTTCCCTCCCTCCTCCACTCACCACCGGTTTTCGGGATTCCCAGCCGGGGAGGTCATGCTATGCCATGTACGGTACTTGTTGTGGTAAGTAAGCAGTCAAGCAGGAGGAGCCTGGGAGATGCTTTTGATGGTGCAAATGAGGCGGACGCAGAACTAGGGACTACCTTATGCAGTAAAGCGGTCCACAGCCGTCTGCGCTGCGCTGCGCAATGCGCCAGACGTGCCGCCTTATCGCCATCGACAAGTCCGATAAGTGCCGGCGGTGGGTGTCTCCCACGTCCCCTCCGCTGGAAACCCATGTTTTGAGTGGCTGGATTGTTAGCGAGAAAGGTACCCGTGGGCGGTGTTGGGTGTCGTGTGCTACCTGAGTGCCACTGTCCAGGCTGCATCAGCGCCCGCGCTGCCTAACGATCCAACTAAGGTACCTTAGCCCGCCTGAGGTGGGCTGCTTGCCTTGCCCATCCATGTTCCCCCATGTACTCCTTCCCTCACCGGTCCACTCATTCACCTACCTGCTTGGGTACTTCGGCTCGTCCTGCACCGCATGACCTCCGATTCATCTCTCCCGACACCATGGTGCGGATGCCCTTCTCACGAGCACCCCGGCCTTGTTTTCCATAATCTTTCTTGGAGGTCACTGATCTCGGTGCACGAGACGTCGTCTGCCCGAAAATTCGCTGCTCTTGCGGCGTATTCTGTTTGCGTATACCATTAGCTTCTCCGCCCGGCACCTCAAACATTCCTCCCGTTAACTCTGTCCGTCATCGTCATTCTCCAACCTTCGATACCCGGCCTTATTTACCCATCGTCCCGCGTTCCGACCGGTCCAAGAGCACGCGAAAATACTCTGAGGGGACGAGGTCCTCGCTAACCGCAGCACCATGTTTTCGGAATGTACGTCCTCCGTCCACCGCTCATTCTCTGCCATGCGGTGAACTAACAAGGTCCTCCTCAGATGCGTCCAGGTTCCTGGCGCAGTCACAGTCGCGGCTCTCCAACTTCGCAGGCCAGCAGCCCGACGGCAACGAAAACCCACCACGACACCCGAACGACTGGTCATCATCACGGCCTCCACGAAATGGCGGGCGCTCGTTTCTTGGCAGAGGCTACGCTGGAAACCCTTACCAACCGGGTGGCTCCCGCTTCGGGCAGTTAGGCTTCGCCTCCCGCATGTCCGCCGCCCAGGATGCGCCGCTGTTCCACAGCACGCTCGATGAGTACATGGAGGAAGACGACGAGGACGAGAGGGATCGTGAAGCAGCGGATATGGCCGCCCTGCACATGTCACGGCGCGTGGCTGCCGCGAGCAAAATGGCAGAGAGCTCTGAGACGGAACCGGACGCCAGCCGCGGCTCGCTGGAACAGAGCAGCGAAACACCCGGACGGAGGTATCAGGATAGAGGGCTGAGGAGAGGTATTCGCAGCAGCTGGAATGGGGCTAGGAGTTTCGGTGGGAGGAATCGCGGACGGGACGTCATAGACGAAGAAGCAGAGGACATTCCCCGCGAGGACTCCGACCGAACGTCGGACACCAATCCTAAGATGGTGGATATCGGACTAGACTCTCAGATCCAGGACGACGACCCATCTGCCTCTTTGCTGAACGAGGCAGTGACAGACTCAAGCCCGGCCCCGTTTCAGAAGTTCCAGCCTCGATCCGGGGATCGTAAAGTCCAGCTTAGGAGGGAAGCCACGCAGGAAGACGAGTTCGATGAGGCGCGTAGGGCCAGTTCTGATGACGAGACGCTGCCGGCTACCGTGCCTCTCATCGAGGGGGAGATCTTCAAGTACGACTCCTTTTTCGCATGGATATTCCTGATCGCGGTGGCTGGCTTGGTATCTACATTTGTGCTCGTCTGGCTTCACACTGGCACACCTAAGAAGGGCTGGGGCGACACCATCTACACGACATTACAAACATCTTTCCACATGCTGGCCGTCGATACGCTTATCTCCATCATCGTGTCACTCGTATGGCTCGCGGCGCTGCGATCATTCGCCCGACCACTTGCGATGCTGATCCTCGTTGCGGTGCCCATCATCATGTTCTCTTTCTCTTTGTACCCTTTCATCTCCAGCTACGAGGGCTCAACACACGGAGCGAGCTTCCAAGACAGGGCCATGCGATGGGCTGCCCTGGTTCCTGCCATATCAGCGTTTGTCTGGGTCTACACGGCTTACAAGGGCCGTCACGCGATCCGGCAAGCTGTCGAGATTCTCGAGTTCTCGACTAGGATCCTTGCCGCCAACCAGGCTCTGATGCTCCTTGGTTTCGCTTGCCTTGCCGTCATCGTGGTCTGGACGTGGGTTTGGATGTGGATGTTTTCGAGGATCTTCTTGGGCGGATACTTCTCGAGGAGACTGGCCAGGTTCATCATCAGCGTCTCTAGCTGGTGGCTCGGAATTTGGTTCGTCCTGATGTACATGTGGACCATCGGGGTGATCAACTCAGTGCAGAGAGCGACGACGGCTGCGACGGTATCTCAATGGTATTTCCACCGCAACGCGGCGCCTGCCCCGACGTCGAAGGAGATTGTGACGGCGGCGTTCAACCACGCTTCGACGACCATCTTTGGAAGTATCTGCGAGTCAACGCTGCTGGCGCTGCTGATCCGGGCGCCTCTTCTCGTGCTGCCTCGCAGGTTCGCTAACATCCTCCAACATGTTGCTGCCATGTGGATCCCGACCCCTATCGCAGCGCTCACGAATCCGATGACCATCACGTACGGTGCGATCCACTCGCAGAACCTTCACACGGCTGCTCGAGGGTTGAGCCAGATGGACTTCATCTCGCCGCAGCGGCCAACCACGACCCTGACACCGCAAGTGTTCAGCTCACGGCGGTCCAGCCACTCTCCTCTACTTCCGTACCGTTTAGCGAAGATGCTGCTGTACGCGACACGGTTCATTATGGCCACGGGGCTCGGTTTTGCGGGCTGGGTTATCACGGCAAAGCAGGTCAGGATCGCGCTGCCGGACGGCATGGGAGTGCGAGGGTCGGCGTACGCATACGTGGTTGGTCTTGTTGCCAGTTTCATTGGGTTTTCGGTTATGGGCGCAATGGAAGGTATTCTCAGCGGCATCCTGGACGCGGTAGTCATTTGCTACGGCAGCGAGCGGCGGATGGCCAGCGGAGGGGGCGCCTACTGCATGGAGGCGGCCTACCTATTTGGGGAGCGGAATAGGCGGGACGAACGGGGCCTGCCTTGATATATTGGTTATTTGCTTTCGGTATCGAGAAGATTGTATAGCTGCCAGGATGCGGGACGCAGTTTTGCCCATGCAGCGTGTTAGATGGTATAGATTGTCTGGTTGCAGACACTGATGCTTGGCTTTTCAATTTTGGCGCTTTGGACCTTTAGCTCATGCTCAATCAAACCCGAGGTTCATTCACTACGTTATGTAAGAGAGACTGTCGTTGTCGGAAAGTGCCAAGCTCAACAATAGGGCGTGTGAGTGGTGGAGGGCGAGGAACAATGCGACTGCGCCACGACGTATTCGCAACGGGCAACCAGCAAACGCCCGGCGAATTAGTTGTGTGACGGCGGAGGATGTCTTGGCACGGCGGGCGGAGCAAGATCGTAGCATGCCCGGTAGGTGTTTCTTGCTGTACGCAGTACACCTCATACAATTTCTCCCGAGCGGGCCCAGGGGTGGTTTATCGGGCGGTAAAAAAGAACCGTAGCAGCACCACGACGCGGAAATGTAATGTGCACCGCCACGCGGGAAGAATACTTGTGGATGGGATGGCGGTCTGTCATCTGGGCATGTTGCCTGACGTGTGGACTTTGGGACATCGCCACAGCCACTGGCCACTGTCGTCAGAGCTTCTAGAGGGATCTGGACGAGACCGTGGGAGCACCAGCCACAGTATTCAGCTTGTAAGTTAGAATTCCATGTATGTTCAGTTTGCATTTTGCCTCTCGCCCCTCTAGGCTGGACTATCGCGAGATGCAAAGACAGGCAGGCAGACAGGCAGCATCAGCGACTGCGAGTGTGATGACACTGGAGCTTGGCATTGGCTGGAGGTTGTCGGAGGGGTTCAAACTCGTGGATCCCCGCGGTGGGGGGCATGGCCTGTGCGAGACGTTTCCAGTCGAGCTTTTGGGGGAGCATGCAGCAGGGTTCCTGCGATGACGTATTTTGCCGGTATCTCCTCTGCGAGAGACCGCATGCGAGATACATGGGCGAGACTTGCGGTTTCGTGCCGGCTCTCCGGCGTCCCGGGTCGCAGTGGGAAGCAGCAGCAGCAGATGCCCAAGCGAGTTTACCTACAAGCGAAGGGGCCAGCTAAAGCAGTCGGGTCACTGGAGAGGGAGGGGCAGTAGAGAGCTCCAGGCTGGTGCAGTGTCGTGGCGGCGGGGCGGATAGGTAAGGTTCCCAGCAGCGAAAGAGGGGCTATGCCATTTCGCAGCATCTCGCATCACGTCCGTCGCAGCGGAGTGAGGCAGCCAAGACTCGGCCGCAGCTCAAGCAAAAGCCCAGAGGGAAAATGAGCGGGGGAGAGAGAGCGGCCCCAATCACGTACAGAGCGCGAGCGATGGAAGGCAAATGGCGACGGGGGCGCTGGTTGCTTTCGCTGCCGAGGACAGACCCCTACAGCTCCATCCATCACCGTGTCTCCCGACTTTCCGTTCCAGAAGTTGCTAGGTGCTGTTTTGTTTGGTTTCCACTGAATCCAGTCGGGCCAATTCAAATCAAATCAGTCAGAATGGCAGGCGAAAGCTAAGGAGGTGTGCTGTGAGCCACAGCCTCATCGCCTCCTTCCAGGGCTCCCTCCCTCCCTACCTGACCTACCCACCTGTAAGGTCCATATCATAGTGTAAAGAACCTTAGACCGGCTGCCGCGGAGGGGCACCATTGGTTCGTGTCCATACGTAGGCGCTATCCCGTACAAGCCACGAGGGTACCGATCTACCTGGACCTTAAGTGCGTTTAAAACTGAAGACGTAATCCCGGTCTCCCGCGCCAGCTCAAATACCCAACCTATTGCGCCTCCATTACACACCTGACACTTGACACCCCGTCCTCTTTTTCCCTCTTTCCCATCCAAAACCGAAAAAGAACCCTTCTTTAAGCCTTTGGTTCCTCCCCCGAAAGCTTAAAGCTCGCCTCCAACTTTTCTTCCCGCCTGCGACATCAGACATCCACCCTCGACCTCATACACACACATACAATCACAGACGACACACCACAGTCGCAAACCAAAGCCTTCAGTACACATGGCCGACAACTTCGCTCCCCCGCCCGGCCCCCCGCCTCCCAAGGCCCCAGAAGTCCCTCCCGGCTGGACCGCCCGCTGGAATGACCAGTACAAAGAATGGTTCGTCCCCAATCCCCTCAAACGAAGCAAATCGCACCAAACTAACCCCGCGCCTACCACCAGGTTCTACGTAAACCTCCACACAAAGCAGTCCCAATGGGAAAAGCCCACCGAACCAGCCCTGCCCCCTCCTCCTCCCCCGGACGGTGAGCACCCAGACGGCCCTCCCCCGGGCTACGCCCCGAGGCCGGGCGACGGCCCCGCGCCACACCCCGTCGACGCGAAGCCGAACCCCTACGAGAACCACAGCTCGACCCCGCAACCACCAGGCGCCGGCGGCGCCGGCGGCCCCTCCAACGCCATATCCGAAGACGAGCGCCTCGCCCGCCAGCTCCAGGCCGAGGAGGACCAGCGCAACCGCGGCTCCCACTCCCCCATGCCCCCCGGCTACGGCCTGCAGCAACAGCAGCACCAGCAGCCGCAGTCCCCCTTCCCCGAGCAGCTGCCCCCGCGCGTGCAGGAGCGCGGCAAGAGCGGCGGCTTCCTCGGCAAGCTGCTGGGCAAGACCAAGACCGGGAGCAGCAGCCAAGGACAGTACGGCGGCGCCGGAGGCTACCCGCCTCAGCAGCCGCAGTACGGGGGATACCCCCAACAAGGGTATCCGCCCCAGCAGGGAGGATACTATCCCCCGCAGCAGGGCGGCTACTACCCCCCACAACAGCCGCAATACGGAGGCTACGGCGGCGGCGGGTATCCGATGCAGCAGCAGGGCTACGGGGGTTACGGCCGCGGACAGGCGATGGCAGGCGGCAAGAGGCCCGGCGGCGGCGGTATGGGCATGGCCGGTGGTCTGGCGCTCGGTGCCGGTGCCGGTCTGCTTGGTGGCGCACTGCTTGCGGACCACATTAATGACGAGCAGCACGAGGCGTACGCTGAGGGATACAGTAAGTTCTAGCCCCTTCACGCTTCTGAGAATCGGTTACTGACGATGGTGTAGATGACGGTAATAACAATGATGATTTCGGCGGCGGTGATGACTTTGGCGGAGACGATTTTGGTGGTGACTTTTAAGAGACCAGAGTGGTGTCTCTGCGGATGAATTGGGGGGCCTTCGGGATACAGAAATCTTGCATGGTAATAGCTTGGTTTCCTTGATGACTCTGATATAAGATGGCTGGCATAGTTCTATATTCATATGTTCGTAATATGTTGCATGGTTTTTTCGTCGTGGGTCAAATAATCTTACCCGTAGGCGGAACTTCTGCAAGCTTTTTCAAAGTCAGCGGCACGATATGCCATGGACCTAGATCCAGAGCCCATTGACCAGTCGATCAAAGAGCCAGCGTGTCCGCTAGGGCAGTCCCAGACCAGAGGACCAATCTCAGTTCAAGATCCATAGGTATCAATATATAAAGGAAATACTCTTAACCCATCCCTTTGTTACTGTTGCCAGCGTATTCGGAAGTCTTGCAGTCTTCCCCTCATAACCTCCCTTCACCTCTCCGTATGGTAGACCACTACCTCCGGCCGCCCTTCTCCTTCTTACCACTACCGCCGCCGCCGCCGCTCGACGGAGCAGGCGCAGAACCCTCGCTCTTCTTCTCACCGCCAGATCCCGCAAGGAAGGCGGCCATGTCGAAGTTGCCCATGGGGTTCGCACCCGGCTGACCGCCACCGCCGCCAAGGAGGGAGTTCATAGGGTTGCTCTTCTGGCGTTCTTCGAACTCGGCGCGCATCTCGGGGTCCACTGCAGGTTTGCCTCCGTTAGTGATTTCTGTCCGTGAAGATATGGCATCAATTGGGCGTGAACGTACTGTTGTCCATGAGGTAGGGCATGCCGATGAAGATTCCCATGCTGACGAGACCCAGGAGGATCATGGGGTTCTTGAGGATGGTGAAGACGGAAACTGCGGTTGTTTTCGCACGGTTAGCCCTTTTGCTTTACTTTCTTCGGAGGAAATCTGAGAGAAAACGTACACTTGCTCCTCTCGACAAAGTAGTTCTTGCCGCCGAGGACCCGCACCTCGAAGCCCTTGGCGCCGTTCTCGAACTCCCTGGAGGCGTACACCTCGCCCTTGTTGTCCCAGTCGTTGCCGCGGTACGTCTCCCACGCGGCGAGAGTGCCGTCCTCGGCGACGTCGAGGCGCAGGGGCGCGAAGGCGTGCGTCGCGCAGTGGACGTCGACGAGGTAGGACCCAGGCGCCGTGACGTTGTTGAAGACGAAGGTGTTTTGTACGGAGAGCGGCGCGGTGAAGGAGGCGCCGAGGGCCGAGAGGCTCGCACGGGTCGAGGGCGGGAGGGTGTACGGGTTCGGGAGGGCCGGGGAGGAAGGGATCTGGAGGGTCAGAGAGGCGGCGAGCGCTGTCGGGAGGTAGAGGAGGGATTGGAGGCGCATTTTGGCGGGTTTTTGGCGGTGATGCGGTGAGAGGTTCTTCGGTTTGTTTGCTGCTTTTTCGTAGGTCGTTGGTATAGAGTGACGGAAGAAGGAGAGAGTAAAAAAGTCGCGAGAAGGTTAGAGGAGGGGCAGCGGTTCGCAAGGCCGGCGGAGGAGGGGGGAGGGGTTTCTGAGGTTGAAGTCGGAGGTGCAGGTGGAAAGGCGGACGAGGATTGAAGCTTGAGGATGTATGTTGGATGGGACCCTAGCGGGTAGGTGGTGTGTGGTGGTGGTGGGTACCCTTGCTTCCTGGGGAATGAACGGTGGCCAATCACGACGATCCCGTGGCTTTTTCCATCGTCGTCTATCGCGGGCTGGACTTTCACATTCTTGCAAGCTTGTGTCTTTTGGAGAACGGTGGTGGGTGAGCTAAGGCCTGTCGATCGCTGTCTATTTACCGCAAGCTCTAGCTTGAGGATTTCCTGCTTGGATATGGCGGGAATTTTGTGGCGTCGCGGCGGGTAGATTGTCAAATGCCTGCGGGGCCTTAGTTGCTACAGGAAGTGAGTTGCCACGCCCGGGAGTCTCCCCTCTGGCTTGTTCCCCCTTCACTCGGAACATGAGGTGTCTATGGCGACGACAATCATGTTTCAAGAGGGAGAATTTCTCCTGTTTATCCTTGTTACAAAGAATGCGGAATGGTGCCATGTTTCAAACGACAGAGATTACGTTGCTTTTTCTACGGGTATTCTTCATACAATTCATCCAGTACAACAACGTTGGGTATCCAAAATATTCCCCTTTTGCTTTCGCAGGAGGCACGCTATGCTTCGCCTTTTTGGTGTTAGGGCATCACACCTACGGCGCCAAGGGTGCGTCGTCCTTCTTCGTCTCCGCAGCGTCCGCAACCTTGCCGTCCTTGGTCGCCGCCGCAGCGTTCTTGAAGGACTGCTCAAAGTCGGCAATGATATCGTCAATGTGCTCCGTGCCGACCGAAATGCGGATGAGGTCCTGCGGGCGGATTGTTAGCACTGGGATTGTTGGCCTTGGTAGCATATGAGGAACTTACCTCGCTGACACCGGAGGTGATCTTCTCCTCGTCGGAGAGTTGCTCGTGGGTGGTCGTCCAGGGGCTGCGGGGTGTCAGTCATTACTGTCCATAGTAAGTATCGCGGGATAGCAACTCACTGGATAGCCAATGTCTTGGAGTCGCCAACGTTGGCCAGGTTCGAAATCAGCTTGAACCCGTCGACAACCTGGCTACCGGCGCTGCCGCCGCCCTTGACGCCGAAGCTGAGAACACCGCCGAAGCCGCGCTTGAGGTACTTCTTGGCCGTCTCGTGGTACGGGTGGCTCTCGAGACCCGGGTACGAGACCCAGCTGACGTACTGGCTGGCCTCGAGCCACTTGGCGAGGGCGAGGGCGTTCTGCGCGTGGCGCTCGGCGCGGAGGGACAGGGTCTCGATGCCGATGATGAGCTGCTGGGCGGCGAAGGGGTTCAGGGAGGCGCCGAGGTCGCGCAGGATCTCGACGCGGGCGCGTATGATGAAGGTAATGGGGCCAAAGGTCTCCCAGAACTTGAGGCCGTGGTAGCCGTCCGAGGGCTCCGTCATCTGCGGGAAGCGGCCGTTGTCCCACTTGAACTTGCCGCTGTCGACGATGACGCCGCCGATGGTGGTGCCGTGGCCGCCGATCCACTTGGTGGCGGAGTGGACGACGATGTCGGCGCCGTGCTCGATGGGGCGGATGAAGTAGCCTCCCGCGCCAAAGGTGTTGTCGACCTTTGCATAGCCAGGTTAGTTCTCTGCGCTCAGTCGCAGTGAGAGTGATAACTTACAATCACGGGAACGCCCTTCTCGTGCGCAACCTTGGCGATCGCCTCCAGGTCGGGAACGTTGTACTTGGGGTTTCCGATGCTCTCGACGTAGACGGCCTTGGTCTTCTCGTCGATCGCGGCGGCAATGTCCTCGACACGGTCACCGTCGACGAACTTTGTGTGGATTCCGAGGCGCGGGAGGAAGACCTTGAACTGGTTGTAGGTGCCGCCGTAGAGGAGGGAGGTAGAGACGATGTTGTCGCCGGCGTGGGCGAGAGCGTTGATTGCGATGAACTGCGCGGCCTGTCCTGAAGAAGTGGCCAGGGCGGCAACACCACCCTCGAGGGCCGCGATGCGCTTCTCAAAGACATCGACGGTGGGCTGGGGAAGGGAAATGTCAGAGCGGTCGTCATTGGGGCTAGAACCGGAACAAGGCGCGACGTACGTTCATGATACGGCTATAGATGTTGCCAAACTCCTTGAGGCCGAAGAGCCTCGCGCCGTGGGCGGAGTCATTGAAAGTAAAGCTCTACATTGCAATTGACGTTAGCTATGCGAAGCTTCACGGACCTTCTCGTCGCGGGGGTTACGAACAGTTGTCGCGTAGATTGGGACCGCGCGCGAGTTGGTCGCGGGATCCGGCTCCTGGCTGTGTGTAGTTCGTCCGTCAGTATCGACAGCTCTAGAGCTTAAACATCAGGTAGCTCAGTCTACAGGGAAGACATCGACGTACCCCGCATGGAGCTGGAGAGTCTCAAAGTTCTTGCTCAATTCGTCGGCCATGGTTGCTTCTGTTCTGTGAAGGGTGTGGGAGGATGAGTACGTAGGAGGAGGGGAAGAGAAACTTTCTAGCTCCAGTGTGTCTCGTTAAAAAAGCAACGGCGGCAGCTTTTCAGAGACACGACAGGGCCGGCAACGGAGACATGACCAGAGGAACGAGAGACGGGGGACCGATTACCCGAATAGACTGGGAGGGCTGGGCTACGATGATGCCATTGAGGGGAGATCACACCATAGGCTGGTCTGTTTACATACAATATTGACCTCTACTGATGAATCGTCTATCTCTTTGCGCAAGAGGGAATGACATGGGGTCCTTCACACCCCTTGTCGGACCCTTCAATTGCTGCTCTTTTCCCAGACGAGGTAGCAGCCGGTAGCTTGGGTGCCCCATCAGAGCTCAACCATTGCTTGGGAAAAATCAATTGGTCATTCGCCGCTGTCGCAATTGGGGGTGCTGGGCGCAACGAAAAAGTATCCCGCGCAAAGGCGAGCGTGATGTTGAACTGGCGCCGATTTAGGCAAAGGACTGTGGGGTTTGGCCAGAGCACGCAATCGACGCTCAAATGTCACTTTGCGGGGCAGAAGGCAGGGGTCGCGCTCCCACTGAGGGGCTTTCGCCCACACGCTGGAGAAAGTTTGGGTTTGCTCACCGGCCGCGGAGGTCCTCGTGGTTGGTGAGCGTGGCTGACCGAGCTGTTCATGCAGATTGTATTTGGAAGAGCGAGGTCAGATCTGGTTATTGTGGCTTTCTTACGTGGGAGTACGAGAGCATGATGCGGTCCGATGTTTGCATACGGGCGCTTCGTGTCTTTTTGCGGCTCGCTCCGCCCGAGGGCTTCTGGAGGCTGAGCGAACCGGCGACTTGACAACGATCGTGTCCGGTCACCGGCTACCGCAGTGGACCCACGATGCCGCGATGCGGTTGTCGGTCGGTGGCTCGGTGGGTGTTGTCGTGGAAGAACGCCTCCCCACAGTAGCTTCCTAGCCTGCCCGAGTTCCTCGAGTGGGAATTGATGTTCTGTTCCGGCGGAAATAATGCAGAGTATTTGTTGGGTCACCGGGGTTTGGCTTCGCATTGCCTTCGTGTTTAAGTCTTAGGATGAGGTCTCTGCAGTAGGGCTGATTCAAGACACGTCTTCGAGTCGGGCGATCATGCACGGAGACAAGGTATGACAGGTCTGGGGGAAAAGAACAGCTGACACCGATCCCCTGAAGTAGGCTATCAGGGTCACTCACAAGAGAACGTTCTCCTGAACGATCTACGCGCTGCCCGGCGATGATGCTTGCAAGGCATGAGAATGTAGACAACGTCAATAACGTGCATTGGTGTTCGTCCACTCAGCCACCGGTGGTCGGGATTCTTCCAAGCGCCCCCACAAGCCCACCGTTGCACTGCAGATGGGTCTGCAGCAACAGGCCGGCCAATTAGGCTTGGGTCATTGCAATAGCCGCTGGGTACCCTGTCCGGTTGTTGAGGTTGGTCCCTTCAGCATCATTTATTTGACGACAGTTAGAAGACATGTCAAAAGGAGTTCGCGGCTTTTACACAGTAGCTGTAGCAGACGATTGACTACTTATCTGAAGGCCTTGGCTAGCACTTGCCACGAACGACACATATTCAGGCTCGGAAAATGGGAAGGAATGAATACAGGCCAGAGCCAGAATAGTAATAATAGCATCTACGTCCTTGTCGAATCGATAGCCAACCAAAAAAAAAAACCAAGTATATCCGGTCCGCACGTAATTTTCCCAATACAGTGTCGTGCTGCGACACATAAAGTTTGTTCTCCTGAACCCCAATCCGAGTGAAGCCCGTCATCTAGACAAGGCTCACTTCACTAAATCCCGGGCCGTAGATGCGCTTCTGATCGGTTTCCCAAATTTGCTTGCGATCGCTCTTCCGGTCCCACGATGGCATCCTCTTTGCTCTGATCAGCTCGACGGACGCCTCACGCCTGGCCTCTGCCAGGGCGACGTGATTAAACTTGAAGGAGTCTGAGTAGTACTTTACGCAGACTCCTTCATTTGAGGAGGGGGGCCAGCGGCGGTGGGCTTGCGGAACCCCGACTTGAAGACGTCCTTGACCATCAGCAGCGCGGTGACGGACCACAGGGCGAACTGGAGGGAGGCGAGGACGGTGTCGGCACGGGCAGCGGCGCAGACGGCCCCACGGCAGAAGAGAAGCTTGCTAAGGAAGACGGCGAGGGCGATGAAGCCGGCGAAGTAGAACAGAACGTTCAGGAGCTCGAACGCAACGGCGCCCCAGGGGTGAGAAGCTGCCGGACATGTTAGTTTGAATGTGACTCCATTTTCCTGTATTAGTGAACTTTACCTCTAGGAGCGAACTTGGGGACCACCTCGAGGTAGGCAATCGAGATGAAAGACCAGAGAGGGACGAAGACCAGGAAGTTGATCTGAGAGGGCGACGATGTCATCGTATCCATGTTGTACCAGTTGGCGACTGCACGCACACAGTCAGCTCTTTTAGTTCCAGCCACAACCGCCACCACTGTTCCAGCACATACCATAGGCCGAGAGACCCAGAATCACCAACGAGAAGACACCCTGAACGATTCGGAAAGGAAGGATAAGACCCATCTTGTCGGTATTCGTTATCGTTTCGTTGAAGTAGAGTCGTAGGTATCGTTAAGAAAAGGGTAGTAGAGAAAGAAGGGAAAGATAAAAATGGTATAGTTATAAAATCTAAGCTGCCCCCAGTGCGCTGTTCAAGAAGAGAAGTAGGTTGTATGAAGTAGAGGGAATGTGTGGAAACGGTCAAGCGGGAAAAGCTCCAAGAAAAGGCAACGCAGCATGAAAGAGGGGAAATCAGTTATGCTTTTGTATGGACAGGCAGTCCCATCTTGCTCCCTGTCTGGGTGTTTGAGAGGCGGGACATGTAGTCGCGGCTCTAGTCATCACTGGACGCCCAAGGGTCGGGTTCTCGCTGGGCAATGCACGGCCTGAGACTTTTGAAATGCATCTGAAACGGGACTCCCCTGGACCGTCGCCATGCACTGCGAGAGAACAAGATGGTGTGTAGCAGGGTTCCCAGGCTAGCGCCGGCAGCCAATCCTGCTGCAGGAAGCAACAGAGCCTCCCTTCGAGGGCCGGACTACGGCTTGGCGCGAGGCAGTTGGTTGGATGGCTGGTCTTGAAGAGGTGCTCGCAGGCCTCGTGGCGGACTCGTACGTGGTATCGTAACCTCCGTATCCACGTAGTGTATCTGGGTTACACTACCGTTTTTTGATGGAGACGTGCGCAACACGCTTACAACCCACACGTGTCGGACGACAAGAGTAGCACCTCTGACTTTTTTGGCGGGGATGATCGGCGATGCGAGGACGCGATGCGGCGCAAGAGCGGCTACGTCTGCGTACGGAGTAGAGGAGACGATGTGCAGCAAGGGCGATGTTGGGCCGGCCAAAAGCGTCAGCAAGGAAGCCAAATTAACCTTGCATGGCCTGTTCGTGAGTTGCTTGCGCCTTCTTAGCAGAAGTAGTTCGTTCCTCTTGCCATACTTTGCATCGGCAGCACACTCCGCGATGGTGTGCTGCGGATGAAGGACCGCGAACTTGGGGCGGATTCAGAGGGCTGAAGCGAGTGATGTTCAGATTGAGAAACGCAGGCAGCGAGAGAGATTCCCATCCCAGAGGCAGAGGCAGACTGCAAGTGTGTAGGTACGCAGCAGTGCTGTCTGCATTCTGCACGCTAGGGCGCCAGAATGGTATCCTCGTCGGTCGGAGGGTTTGAAGCTGAAGACCAGCGAGTCTCAAGATGCCAAGCATGATTCGTCCGGGACCCAGCATGTGTCACCGAACTTTCGACGACAACCATCTCGTATTGTGGGCGTTGAAACAAACAAGACTAGCAGAGGGTACTGGTGATCTCGAGATAAGGCAGTAGGTCACGCTTGCGACGGCGAGGTGCAAGTACAAACTCGACCAAGGTAAGGTGTGTTAGGGGGAGAAATGTCCGAACGGGCCATGTTTCCTCGCTGCCAGGTCCACCCCCCTTTGGCCAAGGGCCTAAAGGAAGCGGATTCGCAGAGGCGGGCGGGTTGTGGGCTGTCAACACTGTCAGGCGCGTCCGGGGCAGCAGGGAAGAAGCCAAGACAAACATGCAAAGAGTGTGGAAGGCGACGAAGAAATCGAAGGGGCCTGCCTGTTGGCGACGCAATAGCTCCGAGGATTCAGGAGATGCTGCTTAGTTGTTGCCCTGGTGTGTGTTTGGTGGTTTGGTGGGATCGTCGCCCCAGCGCACGGCGGACGTTACACCGCCAAGGGTGCCGCCCAAGTTTCCCACGCTCGCTTCTGCCCGCTGCTTCTTAAAAAAGCTTTTGAGACGCCGCACAAGACTCCCAGTCTCAGTCCGATACTCAGATCGCCAAGGAACCTCCCTCGACCTCGATTCTGCTTCCCTTTTTGCTTGGTTGGCTTCTTCCGCTGCTTACACATACCACACACTGGTTAGAGCCTCCCTTCTGACTCCCTTCTAAGACCATTCCCCAGCCGTGTCACGACTCGTTGCAACAGCGGTTCTGTCTGCCGACTTGGCCAGCCCCGACATTGCGACTCTGCCAAAGCTTCGCCTCACCATTCAACATGTCAAACGGTCTTGGGAATTGCTTAGCATGCACGCTCTCCGCCCATCGTTCACCCCTGATGCCGATTGTATGGGGTTTCTCAACCGATGCGCAAAAGTATTGGCATTCCTCGGACTTGCTCTCCAAGGTCTTGGCCACTGCCGGAGCGTCCACTTCTGCCACCCGTAGAGCCTCAACGCAGCACTCGACCTCTTGGCACCTGGTCTAGAGTCTGCCTTGCTGCTGCAGCTGCTGCAGCGAAGTCTTTGTGCATTACAGACGAGTGGGTTTGGTCTGCCCAGAACTGTGTCGTGCTCATGTTGCCAACCGAAAAAAGCCCAGCTCGATATCCGAAAAAGTTTCGCGAAGTATGCCATTACCTGCTTCCACCGTTTCAATATCACCCGAATCGGAGCAACACGCAAAAGGAAACGAGAAAAGCTTCCACGGAGATTTACCGCTACCGCATATCATAGATACTATGGCAGCCCTGACCTGGCAAGGCCAACCGTCAGCCTGACATGTCTGGTTTTTCTCACCAAGTCCCTCCCTTCTTTGGCACGACACGGGACCCCGACTCTAGGTGTTTCCGACTTTTGGCAGAAAACTGGCCGGCCGAAGAGAACAGCTGGCCTACGCTGTGTCATCCCGAGGCGCTCACGAGTCATCCCAGGCCTGAGGCTCAGAGCGTATGCAACAATACCTATCACTTCCTGATCAGACGCTATCCAAAACGCAGACACTTGTTTACTGTTTCTCCTTCGCCGTTGTAACCGCTGTCGACGTATCACAGCCATCTGTCGCCGCTGATAGTCCACGTCGGCGCGAAGTCGGCACAGCGTACAAGAGTGCTGCTGCTCCCGTTTGAGGTTGCTGCTGATGGCGCAGTCGTGGATCGCTCCATGTATATGAAGAGCTGTCGCGTCCGCGGGCGATGACGACTCTGATGAGGACGTCGTTTTGTTGTCGTTTGGCACTTGTGCATGACTGTCAAAGTCACGCATCACGGCATACTTTTTCCAGCCGACTTATCCATTGATGAGCCAAGCAGCTCTAATTCGGTTTGGACGAAGATGAAGAACGTGGCCAATCGGTGCAGCCATGTGTCGGCCAGCCAGAGGTGAATTAGGCTATTGGCTGAAAAGCGAGCGCAAATCAGCATCCAGAATGTGCCTCAACATGAACATCATCTTCCGTGCATTCCATCCGGAGGACGGCCAATGATCAGCCGCAAGCCACTTTCAACAACATTCAAATGGCCTTCAGGAGACGCAGATCAAGCCGCACGCGCACCGTCAAGGCGGGATCGAGGCAGGTGGAGCCCGGCCTTTTCGGTCTGTTCGGGTACGGCGTCCAATGGCCTCCGCCCGGAACCAGACAGGTGAACTTGGCCGGCATGACGGGCTGCGTCTGGCATGTGACAGGCGACGCTAGTCAGTGAGTGCTTCTTAGAGAGCTACCGCGGCACTGTTAGCGCATGTAGGTCGACTTAATCTCGTCATGGAGATTTGGTCAGTGAGGTTCAGTGTTCTGGGCATGGGAATTTCCGCATGCACCAACATCAATGCCGTGAGAGATGGCAAAGTCGAGAATTCGGCTTCATCGGCCGAGGTGTTGAGTAAACGGGATTTGGACAAGCCCGACGAACGGAGACGGACAAGACGGACGCGCAGGCGGGGATCGGCTCGTTACAATCTCTCGTTAAATGACGGCTCCCCATTTATTGGCGGTGCGGCCCCGCCAAATGCGAATAGCCGCGATGGTCGTTATTCAGCCCCCTGCGACGTTGTATTCGATAATGCGATATTAACCCATTAAAGTGCACGGGGACGCGATAGCTGTAACGCCCAGCTCCTGTGCAAGGCAGCCTGTGTTGTGATAATTGAAGTAATGGGCTGTAGTGGATCGCCTCGAACATCTCTCCCAGTCTTCGAGAAAATGTCCTGCATATCAAGATGCTTTCCACTGCGTATCAACGCGCATGTACAGACCCAACAGCAGCGCGTCAACCCACGTGGACACTTCACTGTGAGGTCATCACGGGTCGCCGTCCCCATTTTTTCTGAATGTCCGACCCAGCACCCCAGCTTCAGCTCCCAGTGCCTCCGCTGCGGCCTGCCAGCCCCCCGTGCTCTCCCCCAGCGCTCCAGCACCCCCGCAAGCCACAAGAGGTCCAGCGCCCCCCTTGGCGGAATCCTGCGACCTATCAGGCGCTGTAGATGGCCCCCTTAGTGCAGCATCGTCTGGGGTTACCGAGGGCCTTTGGGTCACCCTGGCCTTTTTAGGAACCTGTGCCTCGGTCCACGCTCTCAAACTCGGCTTCCTTCATTGGATTTCCCCCCGATTCTCTACTCTATTGCTAGCTAGACACGACCTAGGGGAGCTTGCAGAACCGGAGGAACCTTGGTGCTGCTTAGAATCGCCTTCTTTTGCTGTGTGCCAAAGCCTAGAACGGGACAAGACAGGTCCCCCCTCCTTGGTCTCAACTCTCCTGCTCGGCGCCTTTAACCTTTTCGTCTCTTCCCATCTTCAACTCTTTTTTTGCTTCCCACCTCCTCCCTACCTCGACCTGCCTACGTCGTCTTCACGTGTGATTGCTTCAACTAAGAAGGATCCAAAGGGCCAGAAATCCCATCCTTTCTGATACCGCGTTTCGCCAAACCGTCCTTCTCCACGAATTGGCAGCCAGCTCCTAGCGGATCGACGCACCGCGTAAGCACCGAATTGCTACCAACCACCAACCACAACCAACACTACCACAGAGAGCAAACATCCGCTGCGAAGATGGCTCCGAAAGACACCGCCGCATACATACAGGAGCTGGCCACTCCGCCGCCCCCCGGCTCCCCCTACGGAGTGCCCGTCCCCGGCACCGCGAAGGAAGGCCGCAGCGCCATTTACCGTCACTGGCGTTTCCGCGACGGCCCTCTCTTGTCCACCTTCGACCCCGCGATCCAGACTGTCCACGACTTGTTTGAAGATTCCGCACGAAGGCGCCCAAATGCGAAGTGCTTGGGTCACCGGGCCTGGAACCCGGCGACCAAGGACTGGGAGAACAAGTACACTTGGATCACCTATGCCGAGGTTGCCGAGCGTCGCAAGAACTTTGGTGCTGGTCTCGTAGAGATTCACAACAGAGTTGGTATTACTAACGACAACTACGGTGTCGGTTTGTGGTCGCAGAACCGCCCAGAATGGCACATTACCGGTACGTGAATTGAGCGATTGGTTGCCAAACTTGTGTGCTGACTCTAGAAACCCCAGATCTTGGCGCTGCGTCCCAGTCCCTTTTCACCGTCTCGCTGTACGAAACTCTCGGCCCCGATACGACAGAATACATCATCAACCACGCGAGTCTGGCCTGTGTCGTCACCTCCCTGCCGCACATTCCAGTCCTGCTGAAGCTCGCCCCACGCCTGCCGTCCCTCAAGCTCATTGTCTGCCTCGACTCTCTCGACGATGGCGAGCAGGCCGGCTACTCGAAGCTGTCTGTCCTGAACGGCATCGCTGCCGAACATGGCATTCAAATCTACTCCATGGCCGGAGTTGAGGACATTGGTGCCAAGTCTGGCCGACCCATGCACCCCCCTCGCGCAAACAACTTGGTCACCATCAACTACACCTCCGGAACGACAGGCATGCCCAAGGGTGTCGTCTTGACTCATGGCAACGCTGTCTCTGCTCTCTCGGCCGCCAGATCTTCCGGAACTGTGACCTACAAGGATGTGCACATTTCTTACCTGCCCTTGGCGCACATTTACGGAAGAATGATTGACCAAACGGCTCTCGCAGAGGGTGCATGCATTGGCTTCTTCCGCGGCGACATTGTCGGTTTGGTTGACGACATGAAGATCCTCGAGCCCACGGGCTTCATGTCCGTTCCCCGTCTCTACAACCGCTTCAACTCGGCCATCCGAGCTGCGACGATCGACGCCGATGGCATCAAGGGATCCCTGTCTCGCCAGGTCATCAGCACCAAGAAGGCCAATATGAAGCAGCCAGTCGGCAAGGCAAGCAACACTCACTTCCTGTACGACCGCATCTGGACTCCCAAGGTCCGCGCTGCTGTCGGCCTGAAGAAGGTGCACAGCATGGTCAGCGGCAGTGCGCAATTGGACCCTGATGTGCATGAGTTCTTGCGGGCCGCCTTTGGCAACAACTTTGTGCAGGGATATGGCCTGACAGAGTCATATGCCGTCTCGACTGTTCAGCTGAGGGGCGACTACACCCTGGGCAACATTGGACCGCCAGCAGCATGCAACGAGGTCTGCCTCGAGTCCGTCCCTGACTTGGAGTACCTCGTCACTGATAAGCCTTACCCGCGTGGCGAGATCCTCCTCCGCGGTCCCGGTATCTTCCAGGAGTACTACAAGAACGCGGAGGAGACCGAGAAGGCCATCGATGCCGATGGCTGGTTCCACACTGGTGACATTGCCGAGGTCGACAACATGGGACGGTTCAAGATCGTTGATCGTAAGAAGAACGTTCTCAAGTTGTCGCAAGGAGAGTACATCTCTCCTGAGCGCATCGAGAACGTCTACCTGGGCAGCAGCAACTTGCTTACCATGGCCTACGTCCACGGTGACCCGGCCCAGTCTACCCTGGTCGCCGTCTTCGGCATTGACCCGGAGACCTTTGCGCCGTTTGCTAGCAAGGTCCTCAAGAAGACGGTCGACAAGACGGACCTCACGGCTCTCAAGGTCGCTGCGAATGACGCCAAGGTCAAGAAGGTATTGCTCGCCGAGCTGGACAAGATTGGCAAGAAGCACAAGTTCAACAGCTACGAGCGCGTGCGCAACGTGTACCTTGCCATCGACCCTTTCAGCATCGAAAACGAGCTGTTGACTCCCACGTAAGTTGACCATATAGCAACGAATTATGAGCTCATGCTAACCATTTGAACAGTCTTAAGTTGAAGAGACCGCAGACCGCCAAGGCTTTCCGCACGCAAATCGACCAGATGTACGAGGAAATCAATGCGGAGCCTTCGGCCAAGGCCAAGCTGTAGAGAGATATTAGATACAGGACAGGCGTTGGTTTTTATGTTGTGTCACATATAAGGGGGGCTATGTTGTACTATATTACTCCATTAAAGGTCTTTCTAGAGTTGGATTAAACGTGGCAATGTTTTCAAGACACGATCATATGGCTTGGAAATTCGCTTGCTAGCCAGCAGCTCATCCCAGTAACGGCTTCAGTCTGAGCCGAGGTATCGTGAACTCTATATTCGCTTACATGCATATCAGATGTTGTAAATCTTGCGAATCTACGTCCAAACTAAAGTGCTTCCACTTTATTGAAAGTGATGTAAATTGCACCTAGAAGCTACTAGAGACGTACTAGTCATTCTCTGCAACTTTTCATACAGATTGGATTGGCATTGTCCAAGCTGAAGCTGCTGTGCATGTGTCGCTGGTGATGTCGCGTTGCTGTCGCGATGCGCCGGGCTTGGTGGGGCCGATGACGGACAGCTGGCCCTCCTGGGCCGGGACAATGTTGAGCGATGCGACGCGATGCGCGACCGGAAGAAGGGGTTAAAGGGTTTCTTTTCGTGTTAATATGCTCCGAGCGACTTTTAGCAGTAATTAACGTCGTGTAAAGCTGGTAACAGACGTCGAATGGCGGCCGCTTTTAGTCGGGTGTACCGTCTGGATGATGTTGGATGGATATCAGAAACGGATGCTGGAGCGCATTCTTGAAATGCGCTTGCCAGTGACATATCGCAATACTACTCATTGAGTTTCGTACATTAAGGTCCGAATATGGCGTTTTCAACGACTTTAATAGTTTGGCAAGTCATTGTTTGCATCTTTCAGCTAGCTGTCTTGAATGCCACCGAGTGAGTGTTGTTGATAGGAAAGCTGATGCTCAATGAGTCAATGCCAACAAACGAATGCTAGCTAACAAACGTTCACTCGAACGAACGAACAATCAATCAACCGAACATCGTTTAGAAAGACTTGCGACATTGTTCCAAATGAGCATTCCTCTTGATTTCAACAGCTTTCTAACATGTTAAAATCTTGTTTAAAACGTGATTCTTTACTTAATTTATCTATCTAGCTCTCTGTATAAGTGTATAGTAATAATTTTTAGAAGTTTAGAAATTAAAGAAAATAAATTTAAAATGAGTTAAAATTTCAAGAATTAATCTCTAAAATACTAAGTAAGTAAAATTCTCAGTATATAGAGAGATAGCTTTAAAAGTGATTTTAAGAAAGAAGCACGGACCCACTCTGCCCACTCTCCCTTCCCCTCTCCCCTTTCCGTTATAGCGCCTCTGAAACTACTAACTTTCAACGACGACCTCAACCCACCACGAAGCGCGTCACGGAGCTCTTTACGCGCCGACAGCTTGCGAGACCTCTGTGGGCGCGTTGTGTCGCCCATATGATCACTTTTAGGAGCGCACCCGGCTCCATGGCCAATAACTATCCTGTTGTTGATCTCACAATAGACAGCATCGAACACATCGATCTCACGACTTTAGACGAATCCCCTCCGAGCAGCCCACGCGCATTGAACACCACGAGCGAGCCGCCTCGCAAGAGGCAGCGGCTTGGGGGCGATGCCTCCTTCCAGAGTCCTTCGCGGAACCTGGCGGCCTGTCTGAAGGCGCAGGTCAAGCCCTACATCGACGCATGCCTGGCTGAGATCCCCCAGGGCCAGGTGAACACCACCGAGCTGGGTCGAGCGGTAAGAACCACGTGCCTTTCACACCAGAATCTACCTGAAAGAAAGCCCACTCAAACCTTCTACGGCTAGGTGCTCTGCCGGATTGGCAGCATCGACAAGTTCTCGGCTGAGTTCACCCACAAGAAGGGGTTCCTGTCGTCGGCTTTGGAGCAGCATCTGGCCAAGACGGCGCGTTATCTTATTACGAAATACGCCGCCGAGCCGGTGAGAATATTTGGGTGTTACTAGAGGCAGGCGCGAATGGGATGCTAACTTGCCGTTGCTAGGAGTTCCAGCTGAACGCGAACACGACGAGCTCACCTGCCCTGTCCAACGGCGGAGCTTCGACGCCAACGCCTGTGCCCGCACCTGGACCTTCCCACACATTGTCGAGGCCTGCGCCCACGAGTGTTACCGCGACTTCCGCGACAGAGATCTCCCCGAACGCTGCTACGACATCGACTCATCCCGCGGCAACACCCAAATCCAAACACCGTCACTCAACTCGAGCGCCCAAGGACACCGTCTCGCCCGCAAACTACCGAACAAAGGCGCGAGCGAAATCATTCAAGTCATGGAAAACACACAACCCCAGACCGGGTCCTGTCACAGCCCGGCACAAGGCACTCAGCGCCTGGGTGCACATGGAGAGACGTCCCTACACCACGACCGAGGAACGCGAAAGGATACTTAAGGGTGCATCCAAGCTCATTCGGTCAGCTGAAGCTGTGGTGTCAAAGGAACCTGTCCCGTTTCATGTCGATTTCACAGCAGAGGAGATGGAGGTTGTCCGCAGGAAGATTCGAGAGTTATGCGATAAGAAGGCCAAGAGCAAGCGAAGTACTGACACGGCAAAGGAGCTTGGGAAGCTGCTTAGAAAGAACCCCCATCTCCTTACGATTATTCCACCCGACCTCGAGCTGAAGGGAGATCTTGCGAAGAGAGATCGAGTTGCGATTAGGAACCTGCTCGATGAGCTTGTCGACCGCTATAAGAGGCCGGCCCGACAAGCGAAGATCCTGATGCTACAGGTGGACGAGTTCGACAAGCAGAACGAGTCGAGACGTTCTAGCCAGATCTCTTCACTCCTCCTGGCGCGCGAGATTGACGGCAATCGGGGCTTTGGCCGCATGCGCCGTCTTCTCAACTTTACGAATGAGTTTCGAAAGGCCCATGAAGATGACATGGAGATGCGTGCGGAATGGGTCAACTGCGCAGGCGATATCATGACCATCGTCTGGACTTCGGACCACAACTTCATCTGCGGAACAACGACCCATTCGGACTCGCACAATCAGCAGTACAACCGCGACGGGAACTTGCTTCTTTGCTCCTCACAATCCAAGCAGCTGAAGGCATTTGCTGACCACCGGATTCCTCGACCGGTCGTCCAAAGCGGCGAAAACTCCACGGAAGCCATGAGAGAGTCACAGAGCCCTTGGCTTTACTCCTCTGTTGTGTCCTCAGACTACGACAAGGTCAATGACCGCGTCTACACTTCCAGCTTCGACAGGACCGTCAAAGCATGGAAGGTGACGAAGGATGGAAAGGACATGTCGGCCATTGGCACCTGGCACCACACAGGCAACGTGAACTTTGTTGTCGCTTCGAAACACGAGTCTGGTATGGTGGCTACCGCTGCGGACGTGGCCAGCTACGCCGTCCGCGTCTACCAGATCAACGATGAAGACGTATCTGCGAGCCCTTTCCATGCATACAACAACCTGCGAGCCTGGAACGAGGGCAACGAGCAGACAACCGAAACCCAAAAATGGGCATACTTTCCGGCTACGATGCAATGGGGCTTGGCCAAGGGCGTTCAACACTTGCTACTCGTCGGATACTCGCCTCGAAGCTTTACTGGAGACGACAACGATATCCCAGAGGACAAGCGGAAGACGGGTGAGATTTGCCTTTGGAACTGCTTGACGGGAGAGCAAATCAAGGTCACAAACAGTTCGCAGAACGTGTTCGAAGTGGCTTGGCACCCAACGTTGCCGGTATTCATCGTCGCCACATCCCCGCATGCCACGAACTTGGACGTCAAGACAAAGGGTACACAAATTCGAGTTTTTCAGCCTGGTCGAGACCAGGATGGGAGGGTTATGTTCCAGGACTACCAAAAACTTGACTGTCCGGCTGAGGATATCAACGAGGTTACCATCAAGCCCAACAGCAGGTCGCACTCATACGTCACAGCAGCTTGCACTGATGGAAAGGTCTATGTTTGGGATACAGCCCGTGGCGATAGACCCATCCACTCCCTGAAGCATAAGGAGGCCCTCGACAAAGAGAACGAGGACATAGGCGTCAAGTTCACAGCGTGGGGAACTACCGCGGATCGCTTCTACACGGGAGGCGCTGATGGAAGGGTCAAAGTCTGGAACGTCAGGGATCTTCGCCAGCCCCTAGTTCGTGATTTACTGGAGGCCCCCGGCTGTGTGACCAGCGGTGCCTTCTCACCGGACTTCTCGAAGCTTGTCATCGGAGATGCCACCGGGCGTGTAATGCTGCTATCACTGGACGAGGAGGACGAGCCACCTGCCAACTTCGTCCAACGTGGGTCTCGGCGCGTCCGCCGCCCATTAGCATTCAAGGCACACGACGAGCCACCCCCGCCTGGCTCGAACGCAGCGTCGGATTCAGGATCCGCGCGTGGAAATCACTGGCTATCCACGGGCCAGCTCACCCGACACCGGGACCCTACGATCGGCGTCATTCAGGGACCGTCTTACTCGGAACTTGGGCTTTACCGGAAGGAGTTTCACTTTGAAGAGGACCCCTCCCAACCCTTATTAGCAAAGAATGAAGAGGAGCAGCAAAAGAATAAGAAGATGTTCAGGCCGTCTTCGAGAACTTCTCGCATTCTGCCACCCACGGCATCCTCTTCCTCCACACTTCAAGTCAGGCACTATAACAATATAGCCAAAGACTTGGATTTGAACATGCTGGACGAGATGACCAAGTTAGACTTGGTAAGGGATAACGTCAACCTTGACGATCCCGTTGAAGACCTAGGCTTCGACTTTGACTGGGAGGAGGAGTAGCAAAGACTACTCTACACGCTTTTCGCATTAGCTAGGAGTTACGAGGTTAGCCACTGTGCTACTACAGGTTGCTTTAAGGTGCTGGGACGGCCTAGGATGTAGACTAGTCTCATAACGAATATAAAGAACTTACGAACTGAATATTTTTAATCCCTTAATTTCCTAAATACCTAACTGCTTCTTAGCTAGTTATTCTCTTCTACTTAGTTTAAATCTTTTTAAAATAAACTTATTATAAATAACTAAGATTACTAGCTTATTATTAATTAAATAGTTTCTTTTACTTTATTTTAGTTTACTCTAGTGAAAAACTAAAGTAGTAAAGGCTTAGTGAAGATTTCTTATACTTAAGATAGTTTGAAAAAGATAGGCATCTACCTTAAGAACTTCTTAGTATGCATGCAGCTTTCTTTCTTACCTATATTATACAAAAGGTGACGATATATCGTGTGGAATTAGGTGGCTAATCGTGCCCGCTCTACATGCTACAACTAGGTAGCAAATGCCATGCTGTGTTCTTTAGCTGCTGGGCTGCTCTGCTTTACACACTTCCTCTCTAGGTGCCTGGTCTTTTGCGTTAATTTGCACACGATACTGGTGTATAAACTATAGGTGAGTTGATTCTTGACCTCTGAATTCATCAACCGTCGCCTATTATGCTACCCAGGCGCCTTCTGCTTTCAGGAGTTTTCACCTTACCCAAACAAGCCTTGAGCGTATCATTTTTGTGTTTCTCATGTTCAGCCTCAAGTCACATTCTATTGTGTATGGATTTCTGCGTCCCCAAACCGTTGCTTCTGCAAGATGCTGCTCTTACGAAGCCGCTCAGCTCACCAGTCATAAGCAGCTCAGTATGCTAGTCGGAAATTGCTTAAGTAAACCTGCAATAGGTCTGTTGTTTTGTACTCAGCAAGCACAATCCTTTCTCTTGCGGATGGGTGGCCTTGAGCACGCCGAGTCGATTTGGACTGAGGACCTTCCAGACCCGGGCGCCCAGCGTATATGAAAGACCTGATTCACCACGAACAGGCTGTGCGATGGTCTATGTCTGCCATTACTCTCATCGTATTCATATAAAATAAACTCACAAAAAGGAATACGATCTACTGCTTATTGGGACTGATAGGCGCACACACCGATCGGGCAGGCGATGATACTTGGACAGCCAGCCCCTTGGACAGATTGAGCAACCTTCACTTCTACACATACAATCTTGACCCCACATTGACATGTCACTCATTTCGCCTGCGAGAGTGACAACTTATTTCAGGGACTCTCTGCCATCATGTCTTCATCTACACTCGTGCGAGTGTCTATATAACGCAGTATGTTAGCAGAAGCACTCACATCGGAACCAATGAGACAGACGGAACTGACGACATTATCACACTTGCTGCATAAAGTCAGTAAATTATAGTAAACCTTCTCCTATGATTTACTAAATGGTTCCTCATTCATGACGTCCCCGTATGAAAACCCTCGGGTTACTACTTCAGCCCGTCCCCCCTCCCCACCGTGATATCCGTCCTGATATTATGAATGAATATACGTGCCACGGACGACAGAGGCATATGGTAATGTCTTGACCACCCGGGTCTGCTTTAGTCCTTACAGTCTGCTACTCGAATAGAGGGTATTACTAAAGAGACGTGATGTCTACTCTTCGGTCGCTTGCAAGACCGGAGACATCTCCCTGGGTCGTGATCTTTTGTAATCCTTCAGCACAAGGTGAAGATGAAGCAGCGTACTTTAATAGCAGGAAGCTAAAAGAAGGGCATGTTACGGCCAATCCACAATAAAGCGAGCGTGCTACGTGAGACATGGAGCAGGCAAGAGATTTGAGGCATAATAAATTGCTTATAATAAGAATGGCTGGGCAACAGATTGGACTAAGCAAATCCACACCCGCCCAGCACCCAGGACTCGGTGTCATAGGCTGAGTATTTTCAGCATGAGCGAAGTGTCACCGGTTCTCATTCCATGTATAATAAGCTGCGGCCACGTTCTTCGATGTCTCCTGATTATTCTTTAGGGATACTCTCAAGGGGAGAAACAACAGGTAGACCTGTGCCTGATGCCGTAGGGGAACAACCAAATTTCTACAACCACTAGCGACACAACATCGGGTGATTAATAGCATCGCTTCAATTGACGAAGAAACCCGTGTCATGGTCGCTTGGGTTGCGTGTGGCTACGACTTGTTCCCCTTTGAAGTAGATGTTTTTATTGGACGCCCGGAGAGTGAGACTGCCACAGATGCCATCGCCACGCTGAGTATCTGGTGTCTCCCGACGAAGTCATCTTGTACCAACATCAACTTCTAGATGACTCTTTCTCCTGGTGAGAATATAAAACATCCCGCAACATCCTCGAGGCACCATCTGCAGCAATCGACCGCACCAGGGTCTTCTTGAACTGTGTTAAACTGGGCCATGATTCAAACTTGAAAGCATGCACCATGCCTTGCGTGAAGACTTCTTTCAGCCAAGGAAGCTAACGTCACTCAAAGACTTTTAACACATATGTCACCCCCCTGTTGTCCTTTATCTGCGCGGTCCGCAACCCCTTCCCTCGTATTCACCCTCTCACAACTCACCCCATTCGCCACTCAAGACTTACTCTTCCTGCCCTACGATCCAGCCTTAAAGGTGGTGATGAAACCTCGCAGTCTCAGTACTCAGTGAACTAGAGAAGAAGTTTCCTTCACTTCAAACAACATTGTCCTGGTTCTTCTCTAACTTTGCGCGGGAGAGCAAAGTCCTCATATCAGAAGAAAGACAAGGTTGGGGCTGGGGGTGAGGTTCCTTACCTGTCATGACATGTGCATCCTTGTTGTCAGTTACCCCTTTGCGCACACTCACCCTCTTAGAACCCATGACGGTCGGGTTCAAAAGAACTTTGCTCATCTTCTCTGGGGAACTTCATACCAGGTATCAGTACCACAAAACCTCATGACCACATTGCTGAGGGAAAGGCGAAAGATACTTTCTTCTATTCTAGCAACACCACTCTAGACCTTGTCTAATTCCATGTGTGAGAAAGAAAAAAATTGAGAAACCGTCTGAGTTTCCTGTCTGCTATACTGACTTCCTAGGAATAAACACAATACGATGAGGAGAGACTAGGATGGCGGCAGACAGAGGCCACAAGGACGACAATGGAGACGGCGATAAGGATAATGGAGCTAATGACGTGAATAACAGGGACAAAGACGAGGATGATGACGACGACAACGAGGACAACAGGGACAATGGCGAGGACAACAGAGAACAAGAGACAGCTGATTGCCTTCAAGGAGCAACTGTTGGAATGCTCCCATCTGGCCTCAACTATTGACAACTTAATAACTTGACTTCAAAATCCAAATGGGTAAGAATAATGTCTTTCTGTCATGATTGATTCCGATGCAGAAATCGCTTCCTGTAGACATACAGTTTTATGTACAGACGCTCACACACACTAATAGAGAGACCACTGAAAAAGAAATGACACTCCTGAACCGATACACATGTGCTCTCTCCTCTCTTCCCGCGGGTATGATGCAAACCTCGCGTCTTCGTTCTGAAACGCTGCTCTTGATCTTGAATTCTTCTCGTCTCTCGGCTCGGCTCGATGTCCTCGTTTTTCCTCCTCCACATGTCCACAAGACATCACCTCTGGAAAAATAAATTCAAAAACACCTTGTGGCTCGACCTTTCCGTATCCAGTCCTTGGATTGGGGGGCCCTGCGGCCGCCGAGAAAGAGGAAAAAATTGCCGCCATCTATATGCAAAAGTAACCATCTAAACTTCTTGATGCGCATGCGCGTGAAATCAATCTCAGTCGTCTTGGTTGACCGGAGCATATCTGCCGCTGCCGCTGCTGCTCTGGTTCCGCGTGCGGCTGACAACCCTCGACACCCATCCGCTGATGGTGCTGCTGGCCTCGCCGTCCTGGCCCTTGCCGTCGGGGATGTCGGGCGGGTCGAGCGACAGGCCAGGAATGGCGTTCTGGGCTGTGAAGGCGGGTCGTCCGCGGTAGGAGCCAACCGGTGAGCCGGGCATAAGAGAGCCGGTCTCGGCCGCATGGACGGACGGGGTGCCGATGACCGTGCTCGCGTCGCCGAAGAGTGAGTCCATCTCCTCCAGACGGACTCCACAAGTCTCGGGGTAGATGAAGTACACTTCAGATCGTTAGTGGGGATGCTTATTTTGCGGGTCACGATGATCAACTTACCCACGACGAAACTGACAGCGCAGAAGAAAGCGTGCACCAAGTACAATCTCCACTTGATGTAATCTTGCAGGATGGGCGTCAATTCTCCTACCAGCCAGTTGAAAGCCCAGTTGGTCGCGGTAGACAAACTTGCACCCTTGGAGCGAATGCTGAGAGGCAGGATCTCGGGGGGGTACAACCAGGGGATAGGGCCCCACGAGTAGCCGAATGCTGCGTTGTAGATCATGACAAAGATGACAACCAGGTTGGGCGTTGCGGGAATGTCCAGGTAGATCCAGTATGAAATCAAAGACAACGAAACCGACATGACGATTGCACCGCTGAGCAAGATAGGACGTCTGCCCCACCTGTCAACGAGGTACCACGGGGGAATGGTGGACAGGAAATAGGTGATTGAGTTGACACCAGCCATGAGCACAGCATTGCGCCCAACCCAGCCAGCAGACTCGAAAACCTTGGGAGCGTAATAACTGATGACGTTGATGCCGTTGAGCTGGGCAAGACCTTGGGCCGACATGGCGATGAACACACGGGTGCTGTATCGTCGGAACATCTCGGCGTAGGTTCGCTCGCCTTCCTGGCGCTGGAGTAGGACGTTCATCTTGATCTCGCGGTACTCCTCGCGGGCCTTGGGATTGTGGATATCACCCTTGCCATAGAGGTTGGCAATGACGACAATGCCCTCCTCGTCGTGGTCATTATCGAGAAGCCATCTGTTCACGTGTCAGGCAAGCAGCAAAAAGTCACATGAGACAGGATACCAACCTTGGAGACTCTACGATAACCAGGCTGCCGAGGCCGAGCAGAGCACCCATCACACACTGCATCAACAGAGGAATACGCCACGCCAAGTCACTTTCGATGAAGCTGCAGAAGTAGTCGACCCAGACAGAGGTGGCATAACCGATGATGTTGCCGGAGAACTCGATGCAGGCGAGCTTTCCACGGTTATGGGGAGGGGAGATCTCGGACTGGTAGACAGGCACAATGGTGGACAAGGCACCGACACCGAGACCGGCAACGATTCTACCCAGCAGCATCATGGGCATGCCGTTGGCGAATGTCTGGAAGGCACCGCCAATGAAGAAGATGATGGAGCCGTATAGAATCGTCTTGCGGCGGCCGATGATGTCTCCGACCTTACCAACAATGAGGGAGGAAATCAATGCACCAATCTCGAGAATGGCAACCATGGTGCCAATCTCGAGACTGGAGGGGTGATTGAAGTAGTTCAAGAAGTACGCGCCGCTGTGGAGCCCATGTGTTAGCGATAAGCATCGACGGGGGAGGGTGAGCGGTAGGAGACGTACGTGATGATACCGGACATTACTCCCTGATCATAGCCGAACAGGAAGACGCCTAACGATACGAAGATACTCGTAAAGTAACTACAGCATGGTCAGCCATCGTGAAGCAAAGCGCGATAAGGGTGTTTTGGAGGGGGAGGACGCACATCAGCGCCTTGCCGGTAAGGCCGTGGATTGATTGACCGCCCGACATGATGAGGCCGATGACTCGCTCCGCGCGGGTCGGACGTGGTTGGGCGATGTCTGGGACTTGGATGGCCTCCTTATTAACGACTCCACGACGTGTTGGTGATCTATCGTGGCGGTTGGGAGAGTCGAGTTGGATGCGGACACGCTTCGGTTTTGTCTGCTTGTGGGAGGGATGCCTCTTGTGGACGCCGGCTAGCAGCTCGTCTTCGATGTCGCTGCCGAGCTGGAGGCGAAGAGGGTCTTCCTCGTGGTCGAGCTGCTCAGCAATGTCCCCCGTGTCGGTCCAGGAAGACTCGTCGGAGGCGGAGCGGGAGGAATCTTCAGATGACCGCTGGCCGTGATGGTGGTGTTTGTCGTATGAAGAATCAGTGTGGGTGTGGCGGTGGTCACGGTGTTGGTGGCCGTTGTCGTCCCGATCAGATGCAAGCAATGACGTCGATTGCTCGGTCTGGTCTGGGCGGGACTGCAGGGTCCGCAAGGGGATGTTGGACGGGAGTCTTCTGCCGTTTGAGGAGGGAATCTTGGGCGGTTGATGGGGCTGATTAGCAGCAGCACCCTTCCGCTCACGAGGAATTAAAAAGGTTGGGGGGGAGAAGGGGGGATAAAAAGAATGCGTCGAGTCTAAAAGACGGTAGACACGGACAGCGAGTAAGAGGCAGCAGGATGGCGGATCAGTCAGGGTCTGTCTGCAGCAGCGGCGAGGAGCCGTATCGGCATCTACCTGGTGCTTGCTGGGTAGGTAGGTAGGTACCTAGGTAGTGTACAGCAGGGCAGGGTGCAACTGACCTGGTGAGGGGTGTGAGGTGAGAGAGAGCGTGCGACGTGCAGGCGGGCGGGCTGGCTGGCCGTAAACCGCTAGTATGTATGCAGTACAGCGAACTGGCACTCTCTGGGGATGATGATTGGGGATTGGAGGGGAAAAGATGGTTGGGCTGGAAGGGAGGGCCCAGGCCAGGCTGGAAAGACAGGCAGCGAGCGGGTGGCAGGGGGGGTGAGGGAGCGAGAGAAGGGGAACAACGCTGAAAGTACAGAGTAGAGGGCCGAGGAAGTGGAGTGGAGGAGAGGAGGCCGAGAAGGCAGGCGGGATGGGGGACGGGATGCAGCTGGAGAGGACGACGGCGTCAGTCAGTGTCCCGGTCCGGCCTGGTTTGGGGGTGGATGCCGCTTGATGCTATGGATGCAACCTCCTGCACAGTGACACACAGTGATCCTTGGGAAACCACTGGAGAGCAGGGAAATGGCTGTTTCGGCCCACTTCAACTCGCTGGTGCAGTGTGCAGCACGACTGGAAGGTCTCCACTATGGATCCACAGGTGTCTGTGTCTGCTGCTGTCTGCCTCACTCAGGTCAGGTTGCTTGTCGTCCAAAATGCGTGGGAAGAGACAAGTTATGCCTTCAGCTGTGTCTTCAGCTTGTTTTTCTTGTTTGCTTGTCTGGTATTAAACCCAAGACGTGGGCAATTGACACAGGACGGACACAACAGGGCTGGGCTGGTCTGATATGACGAACGCAACTGAACAGAAGAAGAAGCCCGGTCTGGTCTTCTTTGCGTCGCCTCGTCTGTATTGCTGGGCCTTTTTTTAGCCTTCCAAAGCAGGAATTCAGGTTCCCAGATGTTGTTGTCTGATGCTGGGCCGCGCTGGGGCACAGGTATTCTCGTACCTTTGGGTAAAGCGCACGACTCTGACTGGACAGCTCAATTGGGGATTTGGGGGAAAACTGGCCGGGGGTTCTGGTCTGCAGATACCGATAACAAGCAGATGACCAGATGCCAACCTTTTTTTTGTTCGAGAGCCTGTCGGTCCAAGGGTTGCAGCGGCGGCGGCAGCGGCAACAGCACGAAGCAACAGGCTGAAAAAGTACAGGCGCCGTTGTACTTCTAAGAAGGCGAGTCCACCTGATGCTGCCTTACGCAACGGTGCAGGAGCCGATGGGGATTCGGGGGCGGGAGAGAGAGGGAGAAATGGAGATGGAGATGCAAAAGTCTCGTTTCTGCTGCCTCGCTGTCTCTCCGTTTGGGTCGTTCCCTGCGCTTGGCGTCTAGCGTCTCTGAGGCAATCTGTCCAGTAGCGCAGATCTACCGACCTATGCCTTGGCACAAGGGAATTGAAAGAGAGAGAAAAAAGCCCCCGTTCGTCGACGAGACGAGTGAGCGAGCAGCGATAACAGCAGCCACGCGCAAAAAAAAAAAAGGGCGATGACGAAGTTGAACGGAGCTAGACAGGCCCGGTACGAGGCAAACGGTAGCGCGCCGACACCGTCGCCGTCTCGCTGGATCTGCTGGCGTCGCAGCGGTACGTCTTGGATACCGAACAGAACAGATGATGGGGGAAATGGTGGTCAATGGCAGTTGCAGGCATAAAACGAGAGGGTCAAGACGTCGGTCATGTGCCCTTTTTTTCGAGGCGGCGAGTCGGGGATGTATGGCCAAAGGAGTGTCAGATGGTCGGAATGGTTGAAGGTGGTTGACTTGGGAGCCTCCCTCGGGTGCAGCACGAGACCTCCTTTTCTTTGCCTTTCGGCTTCAGAGTTAACAGATGTTCCCTTCCCTCTTCCCCTGAAATGAGGATTATCCGAGCCTGGCGCAGGGGGTAACGAGAGCTGAGGGCGGGACACCGGGACTATGCGACTCTTGGGACAGCTGGGATCTGGGTGCCGGACGGGACGGCGTAGCCAATCTGCCAACGCAATCAAGAGATGAGGCCGTAAGAGATTGGCGGTGCAAATCCATAGGTAGGCACAGTACAGAGTAGGTACTGATTACCTCACATTCAGCACACAGAAACACCCACCCGCCTACCTAACTGATGGGAGCCAAGGTATCCGTAAGATAGTAGGTGCTCCGCCAGTGTGCTACGCGTCCCCCGTCTCGTCTCTCATCTCGTCCAATCTGCTTCAGCCCACTCGTCTCCAGATTCACAATCCCTCCACTCCCTTCCCACTTACTTTCCAGCCCGCCATGGCGCCCCCGACCGCCCGTCCGCCGCCGCCGCACGCCAACCACACGCTACATTTCCTAGCTTGGCGGCCAACCTCAACTTTACGTGCCGCAGCATCATTATCTAATTATGTGAGGCCCCCAAACTTCCAAATAGGCTGACCGCGCACGTGAAACCAAATGCTGACTCGATTTGTGGGTAGGTCCAGTTATCCCCCATCGACCCGAGGGAAAGGATCAACCGCCGTTTTCCAGTTGCAGTCGGCCTTTCGGACCATCTGCCTCCAAGGAATTCCTGTGGCCGATGACAGCCGCCCATGCATGTTTTCTGCCTGCGGTAGGGGAGGTATGCCAATTGACATTTCGCCTCCCTTTGAACCAATTAATCTTTGAGGTAACCGCAAAGCTTGAGAACACCCTCAGACGAAGATCATTCGCGGCCCGATCGTGGCGGATCGTCTCTGAATTTCGCCGGTGCGGCTCGAACATGCTAAAGTCAATTGACGATGGACATTTCATGCGTCGCCCGTCCCCGTTCCCGTCCACTCCGCCCGCCGTTCAGCACAGGCGTTTCCAGCGTCTGCCAACGGTCGCTGTGGCGAAGCACACGGCCCCGTTTCGACGACGACGATGCCGAAGCGCTTCGCCGTAGCGGACCCGCAACGGTCGGTTGCCCGCTTCCGACCCTCGACGTCATTTCTCTCAATCCCAGCGTCCTATTTTCGGGATCATCCCTCTCTGCGCTCCAAAAATCCCAGCACGTTGTCGCCGTTGCACATTGAGGGTTTATCCTGCAACCACCGCCTTACCCCAGACAATGCAACCAACTTCCAGATCTTTTCTCCTCCCAATTACCAACCGCGATAGCCTCGATATTTTGACAACTCATCATTTGTGCACTGTACATAAACCTGGACCCTGAAATGATGGCTGTCATTTTGCCGGAATCTGGCTCCACCCAACGGTCCACCTGATTCAGATTCCTGCGGGCATCGTTCGCAATCACCGTCAATCGTGGGCTCGTGGCCATACGCGGGCTTAAGAGCTGCATCGGAGCGGGGTATCGCCCAGAAAATGGTTCCCTCTCCCCGCGTCTGGTGCTCACGAGTTGTATCCCGACATGCAACTATTCTGCCTTCGTGTGGAGGGGAAATTCATACTTTTGACTAAGAATTGAAGAACGAAACGTCCCGGTCTAGCTTGTAAAGTGGACGACGTGGGGGTTTGTTACCTAAGTACCCGAGGTGCAACATAAGCAAAGGGTATCGACTGCCTTTCCAGCGAAATAATTGTAATACAGGTACGGAGCATACACCGGCCAAACGGTACAGAGCAGGGCGTCGCGGACAGTCATTTGCCAATTGCATCCAGCGCGGAGCGCTATCGTGACCGGATGCGCGTCTCAGATATCACGGCCGACGCGCTATGCGTTGCACAACAGCGTCCGCCTGCCATGTCCCTTCTTTCAGACGTCATCAAAGACATTCAAAACAAAAACAACCTTGACCTTCTTGATAAGGACCCTTCACCGCAAGTCAAGTTGCATGGGCCAAATCCAGGGTTGTGGGTCTGGTGGCGGGGATCCCTTCCAAGCGCAGGCATCGTGAGGTTGTGGAGTTTACTGACACAGCCAGCCAGCAAAAACCAAAGGAGCATACAACAACGGCCCCGGACTACACCCGCCCGATTACTACTTCGTCCGTCGCTGACATCTTCTAGACGGAGCGAAGAAGGCCTCTCGATTTGGCGATGGCTTCAATAACCTGAAGGGGCAGGCATTGCGCCTCCGAGAGGGACGGAGTGGAATATGTAATAATCCCGATTTAGATCCCTCAATTGACACCTGACACCACCGAGGTTTTCACTCCTGACAGGTGACAATTTCAGCCACTCTCACGCCCAGATTAACTTCACCAACAATGAGCGAATCAAGATCATTACCAGGCCTAGCTGTATGAGTGTTTCAATTTTATTATGTTCAATTGTTTATTTGCATCCTCAAAGCATGAGTGTTCGACTCGCCTCCGAGACTAACATCTCTAGTGTGACTACTGTCGGGTGAAAAAACTCAAGGTTCGTATGTATCCTAGGAGCAACACCAAATCTCTCCAACAGAACAGGGTCTGACATTTTCTGCAGTGTTCCAAAGAGAAACCCAGATGCGATGCCTGTATCCAGAACGCAAAATCATGTCATTACAGCGGAAGAGTCCAACGATCGCCTCTCACTCGCGCGTGAGCCTCTGCCATCCCACCCCTTTCTGACCCTGGCTGGCTCGCTAACACCAGATTCCAAGTTACTTGACGAGCGTGGAGAGCCGTCTCGCCAGCTTAGAGCATGTCTTCAAGCAAATGCTTCCAGATGTCGACATTGATCGAGCCCTTTCTGCAGATAGCCGCAGGCGGGAGGCCCCTGAGCCGCCAGCACCACACTCCCCACTACCAAACACAACGACATCCAGCGGCGATGGTAACGCCATGACGGAAGCCATGCCGGATGAGTCTGATGGCTTTGATTGGCAAGAAGATATTAATGCTCTTGCGGACGGAATGGCATCACTGTCTGTCGAGCCCAGAGGCGCAGGATACCTAGGTGAGCAAGGCCCAACGAGCGAGTGTGGGTTGTGCAGTAGGGCTAACGCAGATTCAGGCTCAACCGCAGGCGTGTTTTTCCTTCGCTCGCTGCTGGCTCTGACTGGGCACACGAAACCGCTCCTCGAGAACACGCCCAGAGCAGACGAACGCTTCAGCGCCGTTGCGGCCTCCTCCCAACTGTCCGAGGTGATCGCCTCCAGGCAGGTTATCGATCGGCTCATCGAAAGCTATTTCTCGATATACCACCGCGCATATCCGTTTGTCCACGAGCCTACCTTCAGAGCTCAGCTACACGAGGTCATTCCGCGGCCGCAACGGCGGTCATGGCTCATGCTGCTCCACACCATACTTGCACTGGGCGCTTGGTGCTTCGACGACCCCCAGGGCGAGCTGGATGATGATCTCTACCACCATGCCCTATCCTTCGGCGAAGACGAGTCTCTGTTCGAAAGCGCCAACCTCGAGTTCGTGCAGGCTCTCGTTCTTCTGAGCAACCTGAGCCAGAAACGGAACAAACCCAATACAGGCTCTAATTTCTTAGGGCTCGCCACTCGCATGTCCCTCAGCTTGGGCCTTCACCGAGAGCTGCCAGGCTGGCGCATCAATAAGTTGCAGCGGGAGATGCGTCGGCGAGTTTGGTGGGGTCTCTACATATTTGACAGCGGCGCCTCAACCACCTTTGGGAGGCCAATTCTGCTTCCAGACACAGAAGCTATGGATGTTCGACCAGTACTTAACATTCACGATGTGGTATGTGCCCCTGGTGAGATGACGGCGCGGGCTGCGTGCGCTTCTGCTTCTGACATTCTATACAGAGCCTGACAAGCAGGACGACGGAACTGCCCGTGGAAGTCGATGAGCCGACGCTGTACTCTGGTCTGAAGATGCAGAGCCACCTCCACGTCCACTCCAACTTCATCTCGAATCGATTGCTGTCGTCCTCGGGCATATCTCCCGAGAGTGCGCTCTCCATGGATGCAACGCTGAGCAAGTGGTCCGAGTCGCTACCCGCGTATTTCCACTTGGATTATGACGGGCCCTCCGCCGGGCCCTTCTTTCTGTTCACCAAGTCACGGCTCTGGTGGCGGTTTTGGAATCTCAAAATCATTCTTTTCCGACCTCTAGTGCTGCAGCAAGCTGTCAGCAAGAGCAGAGGGAACACTCAAATTACTTTCAGCTCGTCTGATGAACGGTGCAGAAGCGTCGCCGTTCATGCCGCCAGCGCATCAATCGCATCCATCAACCACTACACCAAGCACGGGGACATCACCAGGCTGGTTACGTGGTATTCAATGTAAGTCACTCTCTGTCACGAAACCGCAGTGTAATCTTGATCGTGAGACAGCTCTAATGCTTGTGTATTACAGTTTCTTCTTGTTCCATGCGTCCCTAGTGGTTGCACTCGTCATGATCGTTGACCCGGAGTCGCCCGATGCGCCCCAGTGGCAAGTCCATCTTGATACAGTCCGCCATATATTTCGCCATGTCTTTGCCAAGGATCAGCTGGCCGCTCGCTGTGCCGCCATCCTCGACGAAATCCTAATGCCCGGCTACTTCACTGGGTCAGACGACTTGCCAACCGTTGATCCAGACTCCTGGTCGATGAACTTCTCCACGTGGCCAGCCGAACCAACCGATGACTTCTTCAGCTTCCTGGGATGGCCCGGACCAGAAAACTTGGAAATGTAGATATTCGGAAGCTTATCTAGCGGACGATGCCTAGTTCAGAATGCGGACTGTGGGCTCAATCAGGTTGGAGCGAATATGATCGCCATTCGGTACGTCGTTCTCGTCTACACGCAAAAGGGCCCGCTCCATCGTTGTCTCAATACCAGCCCTCAAATGCCGGGACGCGAGCCGTTGTCGTGCCACATCTGTCGGGACGTCGACAAACCACCTACGTTGCATATTAGCGGAAGCAGCGCCAGCAACCTGACAGCAAGGGAGAACCTACCTGTCGTCCACAAGATCGGCAATGCTGTTCCATGGATCCTCGTCGAGGAGCGTATAGTTGCCTTCGATTATGACCACCTTCGTCCGAGACGAGATGGCGATGGCGTCTGGAAGGGGATCCTTCACTGCATGGTCGAAGCTGGGAGCGCTAATCACGATCTGTGGCTCATCACATGTCGTCACCGGCACCGTCTTCAGTCGCCGTATAAGCTTCAAGAAGCCTTGTGCGTCAAAGGTAAATGGTGCACCACGTCGCTTGAGGGCCAAATCAGGGTCGTCGAAGGAGGAAAGAACGGCGCGCGGGTAATGAAATCCATCCTATCATTGGCGTCATGGTGAGCGCACAAAATAGTAGTCAAGAAAGGAAGGTTGACGAACCATCGGAAGGATTGCAACATCGTCAACTCCGTGTCTCTTCAAATCGTCAAGGAGTGTGGCCGCGATGGTAGACTTGCCGGACCCTGGAACGCCAGCCAAAGCAATCAAAACCCGGCAAGACGGTCGAGAACGCCTCTGCTCAGCGAGGAGGTTCTCTACGCGCTCGCGCAGTTTGGCGACTGTTCTCGTCTGGTTTTCATACATGGCGCTGGACTCGGGGCGAAGGGTCTCTACGTAAGATGAGGCAGGCACGCGCTCAAACATGGCATGGGAACTTGGGTTGTCCCGTCAAATATTTCGGCATGGGAGATCTAATCATGGAGACTTGTATTGTGCTGGGACACCCACCCAACCGGCCGGCGGGAGTCCATCGTAGCGCATCGTTATGTTGCATTGCTATTACGCCGGATTCCTGCCGTCCGGGGGTTGAGGAGAGGTTCCATAGGCCGAACCATTGTTGGCCGACAAGTGGAGTAAACCCTCGCTGCCTCCAGCAAAATCCATCAAGATCTGCGTCCGTCTACGGAGGATGAAGCCAGCCTCGCATTGGCCCGGACTGCTGCAGTCCGGAGCCACCTGCTCACCCACAATAACTGGGACTGCGATGGAGTCACCCCTCACTCGCGGACTGCATATAAGTACCCCAGAAAACTCTCCGCAAAATTCCCCGGATTCGACAACTCGTGTTAGATCGGCCGTTACTTTATCTCTTTAGCTGCAACCTTCCACGTTCAAATATGGCAGGTGAATTTGTCACTGCTGAGGGCGGCACGACCCCGGACGTCGTGATGCCCAAAAAGTCTGTTTGGCGGGTGCTTCGCGAAAACCCATACGTTTTTGGACTTTCAGCAGTAAGCGACTTCAGATATCTCCTGTGGCTGAAATGCAAAAGTGCTGACACAACTTTCAGTTCGCGTCCCTTGGTGGGCTTCTCTTTGGCTATGATCAAGGCGTCGTGTCAGGCGTGATGACTATGGAGTCGTTCGCGGCCACATTTCCCCGCATTGCCATCGACAGCACATTCAAGGGCTGGTTCGTCTCGACCTTGCTGCTTTTTGCCTGGTTCGGCTCTCTCATCAACGGTCCCTTGGCCGACTGGCTTGGCAGGAAGGGCTCGATGCAGCTCGCCGTGGTCATCTTCATCCTTGGCGCCGCCTTCCAGACAGCGGCAAGCGATGTCCCGCTACTGTTTGCCGGTTGGTACCGAATTTGCCTGTCTGATATATCCACATAGCTAATCAAGACCTAGGTCGTGCCATTGCGGGATTTGCTGTCGGCATGCTGACGATGATTGTCCCCATGTACATCTCCGAGCTGTCTGTGCCTGATATCCGTGGCACGCTCGTCGTCTTGCAGCAGCTCAGCATTACCCTGGGCATTCTTGTCAGCTACTGGCTAGAGTACGGTACCCAGTACATCGGCGGAACCCGGTGTGCTCCCGATATCCCATACACCGGCGGCACCTCAGAGCTGCCCACGTTCGATCCCCGCTCTGATGTCGGACCTGGCGGGTGCACTGGTCAGTCCTCTGCCTCATGGAGAGTTCCGTTTGGGCTTCAGATCTTTCCCGCACTGGTTCTGGGTCTCGGCATGGTCTTCTTCCCAGAGTCCCCGCGGTTCTACCTCATGCGTCACAAGGAAGACAAGGCCCTTGCAGCACTGGCCAAAGTACGCGGCTTGCATCCCGATACCGAGTCTCTTCGCGCCGAATACCTTGGAATTAAGGCCGAGGTCCTCTTTGATGAGACACTGAATCGTGAGAGGTACCCCGGCAAGAAGGGTCTCTCACTCTTCATCGCACAACACCAAGCTCTTGTATCGTCATGGCCAGCATTTAGGCGTCTAGGGTTAGGGTCTGGGACGATGTTCTTCCAACAATTCATTGGTTGCAATGCCGTGATCTATTACGCCCCTACGATGTTTGCCCAGCTTGGCCTCTCTGGAAAGACATCTGGGTTGTTGGCGACGGGGGTGTACGGCATCGTGAACACGCTCTCAACTTTACCCGCCCTCTTCCTCATCGACAAAGTGGGCCGCCGCCCTCTGCTCATGTGTGGGGCCGCTGGTACCTTCATTTCACTTGTCATTGTGGGCGGAATCATTGGCGGGTTCGGCGAGTCCCTCCGCACGAACAAGTCAGCAGGCTGGGCTGGTATTGCCTTCATCTACATCTACGACATCAACTTCTCCTATTCGTTTGCCCCTATCGGCTGGGTTTTGCCCTCCGAAATCTTCAACCTGGGCAACCGATCGAAAGCCATGGCCATCACCACGAGCGCGACCTGGATGTGCAACTTCATCATCGGACTTGTGACCCCGGACATGCTCGAGAAGATTGGGTACGGGACTTACTTTTTCTTCGCCGCTTTCGCTCTCATCGCCTTCGTAATGACATACTTCTTCGTCCCCGAGACACGTGGAAAGAGCTTGGAAGAGATGGACTTGGTGTTCGGCGACACGGCGGCACACGAGGAGAAGACCCGGCTGCTCGAAATTGCGGCTTCCATGGGACTGACAGACGTGTTGTCGGATGAGAAGCTTGGCACCGACGTCAAGCACGAAGGTTGAGAGATGTACGTAATCTCACCTTGAAGAAAGGTCGATAATCTAGCTGGGAATACGTGATGTTCAGTTGTCACAATATGCTTATATACCCCGAAGCAGTTGGGGCAGTAACCCAACCCAACGACTTACACAAATAATCACAACTAGTAATGTTGTTTTAATCAATATGAAGCGGTATGAAGCAGCATGCTGGTCGTAATACTTACACATATGTCTTTCTGTTTGCTTTTGCCCCTTGGTGCATGTCGTTACAGGTTCGCATGGAGTTGTCGACGACCATCACCGAGACACTCGGCAACCTGGCGCGCAGCATTCTTTCCCTGCTCAATAGCACCGTCAATAAAGCCCCTGCAACCATCCGCGCTGTCTGAACTCGCAAAGAATACCCTCCCATGCGGCCTCTGAAGCTCTCGCAGGTACCTGCTCATCGCATCCCCCTTCCAACAGCTCCACTGGCCACCAGCCATCGGGTCGTTCGACCAGTCGTGGCTGAGGTACGCCGTGATCTCCGCACCCGGCTTCACCGCGCGCTTGAATTCATCCACCACCCTCGCGTGGTCCTGGAGGTTGGGGTAGACTCCGCTCCGGAGCGCGGCCAGGCAGGAGGTCCCGTCTGGCCCCGTGCTCTTCGTGCCGTTGTGGTCGGAAAACGCCAGCAGGTACGGGGTCGATCCGTCGGGCGCGGTTGTGGCGAACCAGCCGGGCTCCATCTTGGCGAGCCGGAAGTGGACCTTGGCTCCCTTGTTCTGGTGGCCGTAGTCGACGGCCTCGCGCCGCAGAGGGCTCAGGGGAGGGTCAAACGCGACTCGGCTCAGACAGTTGCTTGCGAGAAGTGGTTAGTTCAGCCTGAAAAAGATTGAGGCGATGGCCCGCTGCTGCCGACTTACAGAGGAATCGTCGAGACGACGAAGCCGGCGCTAAATACTCGGCCCTCTGCGGTGGTGATTCGCACGGCCGAGCTTGTCTGCTCGATCGCGGTGACGACTTGCCCAAACAAGAGATCCCCCGTGAACTCTCCCCGGATTGCTTTGGCAAAAGACGTCATGCCCCCGTTGCCAAGCTTGAAGAGACCGCTGAGGTCGTACGCTCCCGCCATCGAATGTCCCCCTAGAGCGTACCACCGGAGGACCTCCGTGAAGGAGGTATCAGCTGCATAGTTGCACCCGAACAAGTTCACCAGTGAACTGAAATAGTCCTTCTCCAGGTCCGTGATGTCGAGCTGGTCGAGCCGGTCCTGCACGGTCAAACCATCGTATTGCTTCCAAGGCGCGGGCTCCCGAAAGGGCTCGTGTGGGAACGGCATCAGGCTTTGGCTCGTGTTGCCGTCAACACCGAAGAAGAGGGCAGCCACCCTCTCGGCAGCGGCCCAGTTCATCTCAGACGTCAACTGCTTGACCGTGCCTTTTCGAGGCTTGAAGAATGCCTTCGCGTCGGAACAAGCCCCGGCGGAAGCCTTAAGGTTGCGATGAAGTCCGTACCGATGGAGTTCGTTGTAGACGTGCGGTTGGCACCTAAACTGCCTCAGTCGCTCCGCTTCCATAAATCCGCAAAAGAAAAAGGGGGTATGCCGATGCTAGTCACGTACCAGTGCACCCAGGTGCCGCCCATCTCAAACTCCTCGCCGAGGACGGATGCGGTCCAGGTTCGCCCGCCTATCCTGTCGCGCCCCTCGACTAGCAACACGTTTACTCCTGGTTGCTTCGCCAGATCACGGGCTGCGACGAGGCCCGCAAAGCCTCCGCCAATGACGACGACGTCATAAGATTGCTTGATGTGACGAGAACCCGGCAGCACGGCTGCTGTTGGTAGTCCTTCAGTTGTGCCCTCAGGAGTCCAAAGATAACCCTCCTTGGACCGTGACATGGCGGGAAACGACGTCATGTAGTTATATCGGGTACAGTTTACATGGAAAATGTGTAAAATAGACACGATTTATGGCAGCGAAAGCAATTTGGTTGACAACGTATTTAAACGTAGATGGTGTACAACGCCGTCAACCGACAGCTCGCCAGCCCGTTCTTCTAGGCATGTTGTGAGAAGTAGTTGCCCATCTTGGAGATTGTTGCCGGCAGCTGGTATCTTCCTCTTAACCCACCGGAAGCTGGTGACTCGTTCTCAGCTCAGACTCGTTCCCTGGAAAGTAGAGCGGCATGGCAGGCGGCGTTCCGAAACTCGACGGAATGCCTCTCACCTTGAATTCATTGCCGACGAGGCTCGAAAGCGCCGATCCACCATTTGTACATTTTAGGGTTATGGACTAATCAAAGAACGTTAGCAGATTTGCAAGGTAAGGAAGAGTATTCGTGGTGATAAGGAAATAGCGATGTGGATTTGGCTGGGCTGCGGAAAATTATGCGGAAACGGTCTATTCAAGTAAGAAATACCCGACTAGACGAGATCCTTTCGGAGACGGAATCTCAACCGGAACTCGACCGGAAGCCGGAGGCTCTCGTACGTGAAAAACTACCGTATCAGGAAGGTATTCACTTCACTCCTCGATGCCGGCGATAAGGCACCTCCCATGTCTTCCTCGTCGAAGACTAGGGTAACAGCAGCACCCGGTAGTATTCCTCCTCTTGTCAATAAGCTCTCAGTCACCAATTTCGCTTAGTCAAGTTGAAACTACTATTGTTTGTCGACAAAGGAACAAAGGAAGGAAGTAGAGATGCCATTTAACCACATGGCAAATGTTCCTGTCTCGCAATTGTTACCAACCTTCGCCTTCTCTATATTGTCCCTCTAGCCACCTAAAGCTACTGTGAGAACTTACAAGCATCATCAAACAAACATCGAAATGCCCGATCGCGCACCACCTCTCTACGCCTCGGCGGTACAATTCTCAAGTCCGCCGGGAGCACTCTCCACCGTCGGGGCCGAGCTGGGAATCTCCCAGGCGGTCTGTCTTCCCGCCAACGGGTCGATTGTGATCACATCCGGCCAGTGTGGTTTCCGTGACGATCTCTCAATCTCGCCCCGTCTTGATGAGCAGATTGAACTGACACTCCTTAACGCTCAAAAGACGCTGCGAGCCGCTGGAGTCGACAACGGCCTGACGTCTGTGTACCAGATCACGCTCTACGCCCTTCAGATTGATGACGAACTGGTTCGGATATGGAGAGAGATGAAGAGGAAGTATATGGGTTCCCACGCGCCGGTGGAAACCGGTGTCACCGTTCCAGCGTTATATGGAGGGGCGAAGGTGGAAATGACTTTCTATGCCGTGGGAGGTTGAGGTTTTGGTCCAAGCCAAAGGCTGTAGTTTTACTTCGCAGAAAACGAGTACCGCTAGTTATTAAATGATTGAATTAGCGGTGGAGAACTGAAGCATTTCGTGAGTCCTTAATATTTTTCAAGCCTCCGCATGACTATATGGGAAAGAAACTCTTAGGCGCTGAATTCGGATGATGTAGGGCACGGCACTGCATTTGAAATGTAGTATGATGTCCTTTGAGCAGTGTAGCTCCGAAGAAAAGAAGTGAAACACATCCGATATGGATGTGACATATAAAATTTTAAGCAGGTATCTTATACGAGCTGCCCTGGTGGTAGCCGCTGCTTTTCCTTGTAATCCCTCATTACCTGGACAGTGCTGGTTGGTTTTGTCTGTGCGAAGAACGAAGTCTCTCACAATGTTTAGTTCTACCTATACTCTATCACTATGTCCTGGAAACTGGCCATTCAAAGGTGTCAAGATGATCGGGAGATGGAACTGTTTTCTTCCCTTCAAAGTGTAGTACAATACCCCGAAGACTGACCACCCGACCATGACCCCAGTTGAGTAGTTCATCGTTTCCCAGCTGACAGGTATTTGGCTAGGGAACGCGCTGAAAGCAATTGATAGCACCATGAACGCAATGGCAATCACGTTGAGAATGGGCCCAACACAGCCGCGCAATCTGAAAGGCCCGTACTCCGAAACGCTCAACTTCCTGCGGCCATTGAGAAGCATTCCGACAATGGGGAGAGCATATGATGTGTATGTACCGATGATTGCCATGGAAAGCACGGCATTGAAGGCGGTAGTGTTGCCCAAGTAGATGAAGCCAATGAGCATTTGCAATACTAATATGACATAGATCGCATTTGCTGGAATCTGGCTTCGCTGGTCCACTCGCCCGATCAGTTTCGAGTAAGGCACGGCCTCATCGCGAGCGAACGCCCATAATGTTCTCGACGTTGATGTCAACGCGGCACAGCAAGCGGCCCCGGCTAGAACAATGAGCAGCAGCGACATCGTTGTCGCGCCTGTGGCGGACTGGGTTGCGTCAAGGTAAATCTGCATCACCGGAAAACCAAGAGGTGTGGCGAGAACACCCTCCAGTTTGCTCGTGGAGAAGAGGATTATGATGGCATACGCAAGCCCCATGAGCCCATTGAGTACGATGCTTCCAATCATCGCAAGCGGTACATTGCGGGCAGCGTTAGGCAGTTCCTCAGCAAGATGGCAAGCAGCGTCGTATCCGAGGAATGGGTATACCGTGCTGATCAAGCCGACCAGCCAGGCAACGCCGTCGCTCGACCAGCCGGTTTCGTTGTAGACGTCGGTGAAGACGAATGAAGCGCTGTGCTTGTCGGACATGACTGAAAGGACGACAAGAATGGCCACAAAGCCGACAACATGCAGTACGCCTATTTCACAAAGCCAGATGTTAGAGGGTTGGATGTCTAAGTAAGTCATGAAGCCGTCGACTTGCCTGAGACGAGGTTGGCAGTAGGCAGAAGCTTGCTGCCCCACAGATTCATGGCTGTTCTGTAGAACAGAAATACCCAGTATAGTAGAAGAGCCTGCCATCGGGTAGGTCTGTAACTTTGGGAGTTCATGGTGATGAGTGCCTGGGTCATTAGCCCACAGGCAAAGGCAATGGACGCTGTTAGAACGATCTGTCCTCCGATGGTGATCCAGCCGGTCATCCAGGCCATGAACTTTCTCCCTAGCACCGGATATAATGCAGTGACCCAGTGGTACTGTCCTGCGGTGAAGGTCAGGGGATATTGCTTCCGCGATTGTTCATTTGTAATTGGGAACTCACCCCCGGCGGTAGGATAGATGGACGCGATTTCACCGAGAGATAACCCAATCGCGATAGTACATAGAAAGGTGAAGATGCCAGAAGCGACATCAGCGTAAAACTAACCAGCGTGATAGAATGAAAGGCATACTAATTGTAAAGAAGGCATGGTGCCCCTCCACTTGTCAACGCCTGAGCTATGACACTGGAACATCCCTCCCAAGTGCCCATCAAGCACAAACAAAGAGCTATCAGCGAGGGGAGGGAGAACACGCGATTAAGTTTGCTTTCGAGCCCCAGCTGGCCTAGACGTTCGTCATCAATATTGGTAGCCTTCTCTGGTGCCCTGGGCGAGGTTGCCCGGACGAGACTGTCCCCATCATGTCGTTTATCTGTCGTCATCTGGACTTAAAACCACAGCAACAAGAATTGGCTGCCAAAGAATATCTGCGGAGACAGATACTTGCTAAAGCTTAGGGATCCATTCAAGCTTTAAATAGAAATGTGTGTCTTTAGAGGGCGATTGACTTCAACACTCGTGTTATGTCTTATCCCTGCTTTTCCTGTGAAGTTTCATAGACATAAGTTCCTTTCCTGATCAGATCAACCTTAGTCCGGTGCAAATTAAGACTCAGATAACGTTCCTCCTGAGCTCTGCTGTATGCCTCACTAGATATTGATGCCTTCCTCTCCTGCTAAGCTATCAGAAGTGATGTCTGGACCTGCTTATCGCAGCAGGATAGGAGGAACGACGATCGGGAGATGGCAGCTGGTTGTATTATCTTAGAACGGAAATAACGCGCGATTGAAATGTTACATCAGTCAGACTAGTGTGGATGCAATTCGCGGCAGCGGAATGAACCTGATATCATCGGAAAGACCCTCGGAAGGTGGGGCCATCTGCATCCTACCCCATGCATGAGTTTCCAATCGATGCAAATGCAGTTCCGTTGGTCGGATTATCTGATGATGCTGCTGCTTTATTAAATAGAGGGTGTATACTTCTTCTGATGACCCGGCTACTCCAGGTATGTTGAGCCATCAGATCACACACTATCATGCTACGCCTCAGAAGAATTTCACGGACAAGTCCCTCCAGCCGCAGGGTTCTGGCGAGCGAAGGTCGGCGATGTTTCGCAACAAACACAAATGTTCCGTTGATCATCGACGGCAGGGACATCGAAACCCAAACTCGATTTGATGTGACAAGCCCCTTGACTGGGACAAAGATCTGGTCGTACACTTGTGCTACGAAACAACATGTCAGAGATGCAATTCGAAGTGCTCAGGATGCGTTTCCTTCCTGGTCTCAAACTAAGGCATCACACCGTCGAGATATTTTTCTCAATGCTGCGAACATCATGGATAGTAGGAGGAATGAACTGGGAGATTACATGCATCATGAGATTGGTGCTGGGCAAGATTATCAGGATTTCATTCTAGGCCTGGCCATCGAAGGATTCAAGGACACAGCCGGAAGGATTTCGGGAGCAGTCTCAGGCGTTCTACCAGAATCTAACCTCCAAGGAATGAAAGCCATGGTATGCAAAAGGCCGTATGGCGTTAATGTCGGAATCGCTCCATGGCAAGTTGATGTTCGATGACTCCATCCCCTGCTGACTTGACGGTCTCTAGGAACGCTCCATATCATCTGGGGTTGAGATCCGTTCTTTTTGCCTTGGCAACAGGAAATACAGCCATTTTGAAGGGAGCAGAACTGTCGCCTAGATGTTACTGGGCTATTGCCGACGTCTTTCGTGAGGCTGGTCTTCCTGAGGGGTGCTTGAATCTCATCTTTCACGCACCCTCGGATGCGCCAGCTATCATTGACGAGCTAGTCAGTCATCCGGATGTCAAGAAAGTCAACTTCACAGGAAGTAGTCAAGTTGGGAGCATCGTTGCGGAGATGGCTGGCAGACATCTCAAGCCGTCTTAATGGAGCTCGGAGGCAAAGCGAGTGCCATCGTGTTGCCAGATGCAGACCTTGACAACGCTGCGCTACATTGCGCAAAAGGTGCCTTTATGAATGTGAGTACTCAATATCTCACGTAAATCGAGAATTGGTCACTAAGAGGTGGGAACTTAGGCGGGTCAAATTTGCATGTCAACTGAGCGTATCATCGTTCACGAGTCCATAGCGGACAACTTCCATAAGGCGCTCGTTGTTGCGACCAGAGATCATTTCGGATCTAAAGACTCGACTCCTGTGCTCGTCACAGTGGCGTCGGCACGTCGAAACCGGGATCTTGTTGCGGATGCGATGTCGAAGGGGGCAACCTCCATGACGCCGAAAGAGCAGCTCGGCGGACTGCCCGAAACTCGAATGGCGCCGATGTTGCTGAAAGATGTACACAAGAAAATGACATTATATCAGACGGAATCATTCGGTCCTAGTGTGTCCCTTTTTACCTTCAAGTCCGAAGACGAGGCAGTGAGTCTTGCCAACGACACAAAATACGGCCTCAGTGCGTCCGTCTTCACCAGAGACCTTGGAGCTGCATTTCGCATTGGAGAGTCCCTAGAGTCTGGTGCGGTTCACATCAACTCAATGACCGTTCATGATGAGTATTCGTTACCTCATGGCGGAGTCAAGCAGAGTGGCTTTGGTCGCTTCAATGGATGTCAAGGGCTGGATGAGTTTATGTACTACAAAACTATCACTTGGATGGAGTGATCAGTCTCACGCGGTCTATCATGAAAGACATCCTCTTACTGCCTGCTAATTAGCGTTTGGAGTCAAGACAAAGCAGAACTGGGCTCTGCGTATTTTGCTCAAGACTTTGGCGCGAAATATACGTCTGTAGGCTTTTACCGCTTTCTGTGTCTATGAGGCAATGAGTTGCCCGCGTACAAGGGCAGAGTTCGTTCAAGTTTGCACCGAAAAGAATGACTTCTGTATGGCTTGCCAATCCCATGGGTCAATAAGCAACATGTATCCGAATACGCGTATGGCTTCAAATGCCGACATATACTCGTAAATTCCCATGCCAATCACTTTTGCCCCGCATTTTGATCTCCAGACTTACACCATAATCAAATGTCGAGCAACTGTGAATGCGAAAGCGAACCGGTTTGGTGGCTGAGCGAGGCATCATTGCTTCTCGGGGTAGACTATGACGAGACACAAACCGCAGTCGACCTCTGAGAAGCGCACCAAGGCGGAGCCGGCTCTTCTCATCGTACGGCATGATGAATGTAACCTTGAGCTGTGGTCAATGAAAGCAGCTAGCTGTACGCGGATATTCTTCCTGGATTTTCGATCCACGGTCAAGAATGGTCGTCTTGAACATGGAGAGAAGAGAAGAATTGCATCATGCGAGGGAAAGACTCAGTAAAACCTCCCAAGTATAAGTGTTCGCCATCTGCAATCCCACAAAAATGATTTCTTGGAACAAAAGCCTCTTCACCTATCACCTCATCGGCAATATTTCGCCGTGATACCGTTGAAATGAGGCCTCATCTCTTCAGCTGGCTTGCTCTCTTGATGCTCCCCTGGGCCCAAGCCCTGATCACCCGAGCAAACACCACGGCCCCAAGTCAAGATGTAGTGACATGGGACTACCACTCCCTATTCATCAATGGCGAAAGGATCATCATCATGTCTGGGGAGTTCCATCCTTGGCGCCTCCCCTCTCCAGGCCTATGGCTCGACGTCTTCCAAAAGATCAAAGCTCTGGGTTACAATGGAGTTTCCTTCTATGTCAACTGGGCCCTAGTCGAAGGTCATCCTGGAGAGGTTCTCATGGATGGAATTTTTGACCTCCAGCCCTTCATAGACGCCGCCGTCGAAGCGGGGCTCTATCTCATTGCTAGGCCCGGGCCATATGTCAACTCGGAGCTATCTGGCGGCGGGTTCCCTGGCTGGCTCCAACGAAACAAGGGCGAGTTGAGATCCATGGCGCCTGACTATCTTAACGCTACTTCTACCTATGTTTCCAAGGTTTTAGAAGTCATTTCTGCAGCTCAGATCACGAAAGGGGGCCCTGTCATATTGGTCCAGCCCGAGAACGAGTACAGCTTGGCAAACATACCGAACATCGCAGAGTCTTACAAAGTTCTTGACCCAAAGTACATGGAATTCATGAAGAAGCAGTTCCGGGAGAATGGTATTGAACTACCCCTGATCAGTAACGACGCCTTCCCTTTGGGAAACTGGGCACCCGGATCTGGCGAGGGGGAATTGGATATCTATGCTCACGACACATACCCCCTTTACGGTGGATGTGAGTCTGCCAAGATGCGAGATACTAGACTCCAAAGCTGACTTACTTCTCAGGTGGTGACCCAGCGAACTGGACATCTCTGACCCCATTGAGTCTTACGTACACGTACCAGAACCATCTCCAACAAAGCCCGAGTACCCCGTACTCGATATTGGAGTACCAAGGCGGCGCACCCGACCCTTGGTAGGTCCAACTCATCGCTGCCATTTTACAATCGGTAGCACTGCTAAACAGACACAGGGGTGGCGTTGGGCTCGACAATTGTGCAGCGCAGATCAACCAAGACTTCGCCCGTGTCTTCCTCAAAGACCTCATTGGTCGATCCATAAAGATACTCAACCTCTACATGGTAAGTAATTAACCTTAGTCCATTACCTTCAGAATGGATCTGACAGACCAAATAGACATTCGGCGGTACAAACTGGGGCAATATGGGCCACCCAGAGGGATACACCTCCTATGACCATGGCGCCTCTATCCGCGAGAACCGCGGAATCGATCGCGACAAGTACAGCGAGGCGAAGCTTCAGGCACATTGGCTGCATGTATCCAAGGCCTACTTGACTTCCGTACCCGAAAACGCTACGACGACGGAATTTGTCAGCACACCTGAATTTCAAGTCGTTCCAGTGTCAAGCAACGACACGCGATTCTATGTGCTCCGTCATGTTCAGTACGACACATTCGAGAGGACGGGTTACACGCTCACTGTGCCCACGACTTACGGTAATGTTGGGCGGTGAGCTGTCCCTCCACGGGCGCGACTCAAAGATCCACGTCACGGATTACGACGTCGGCGGTGTCCATCTGGTGTACTCTTCTGGTGAAATCTTTACGTGGAAGAAGTATCAAGACAGGAGATTGCTGATTCTATACGGCGGAGATGGCGAAGAACATGAGTTTGCCGTACCATCGTCGTTGGGTGAGCCAATCTTTGAGGACGGGGTCAATGTGACAAGCTGCGAGATTGACCGACTGCGTATTTTTCACTGGAAAGTCCAGGAATCTCGGCAAGTTGTATACTTTGAGGGTCTGGAGGTTCATCTTCTTTGGAGAAACGACGCTTATAAGCACTGGATTGTTGATCTCCCCGACCCGGCGACGGGGGTCGTCTCGCCAAGGGAGGGTGAAGCTTCTGTCATCGTCAGAGGACCATATCTCGTGCGCAACGCAACGTTCTCCAACAACACTCTACATCTGACTGGAGACCTCAACGAGACCACGACGCTGGAGGTCCTCGGCGGCGTACCCGAGAACGCCTGTCTTACCTTCAACGGCCAGACCCTTGAGCCTCTTCGACAAACTGGTGGACGCATTGAGGCCGACATCTCCTTTCACACACCAGACCTCGCACTCCCGGACCTTCATTCCCTGAAATGGCATTCCACCAACTCTCTCCCTGAGATCCAACCCGACTATGATGATTCCGCCTGGACACCAGCATCCCTGACCGAGTCCAACAACCCACGAAATCTCACAACCCCAACGTCTCTCTACTGCAGTGACTACGGCTACCACGGCGGCTCCCTCATATACCGCGGTCACTTCACCGCTTCCGGCGCCGAGTCCCTCTTCAACATCACCACCTCCGGCGGGCAAGCATATGGACATTCGGTCTGGCTCGACAGCACCTTTCTTGGCTCATTCAAAGGGGACCCTCACGTATCTAACTTTACCCAAGCATTCCAACTTCAACCCCTCGATGCAGGAAGCGATCACACCTTGACTGTGGTGATTGACCACATGGGTATGCCGATGAACTTCTACGTTCACTCTGAGGCGATGAAAACGCCTCGCGGAATCCTCGACTACTCTCTCGCCGGACACCAGCAGTCTGACATCAAATGGAAGTTGACCGGAAACTTTGGAGGCGAGGGGTATGTTGACAAGACGCGAGGGCCCCTGAATGAGGGAGCGATGTATGCTGAGCGGCAGGGGTACCATCTCCCCGGCGCACCGTCGTCGAACTGGACGGTTGCGTCCCCCTTGGAGGGAATCACGAGCGCGGGCATTCAATTCTATACGACGATATTTGACTTGGATATGCCGGCTGGGTACGATATTCCGCTTAGCTTTGTGTTTGAGAACGTGACGAACGAGGGGAAGCCGGCGATCTTTCGAGCGCAGCTGTTTGTGAACGGGTATCAATTTGGTGAATACGGTAAGATCATGAATTTTACAACCTCCGCATCTTGTGGGAATCTGGGATAACTAACTTGCTGTGTAGTCAACCATCTCGGCCCGCAGACCCGCTTCCCAGTTCCTGAGGGGATATTGAACTACAATGGCGTGAACACGGTTGCAATCACCTTGTGGGCATTCGAAGCGACGGGAGCTCGCCTTCAGGGCCTCCAAATTTCAGCGGACCATGTCATTCAGTCGGGCTATCGAAAGCCGGGCCAGACGAAACAGCCAGGCTGGGAGACGAGACCTGGGGCTTATTGATGACCAGGTGCGGGCGCGAGGGCTTCAAAAACAATCTTCGGGACAATGGACGTCGTTACTTTGATTCTTGTATTTATTAAAACAGAGGTGATTTTTCTTCATCAGATCGGATCCTAATTGTTGTACATTATCTGGCCGCGAGCCCACCTTCTTTTGGGCGGTCGCTGACACAGGTCTCTTGTCTTCTCGTCTATAACCCTTTTGTCGTTGAAGTCTTTGCCGCAACCGACCGTTGCAATCGACCGTTTTTTTTTCAGGCTCAACCCCAGACTCCTCGTCTATCCATCAAACGCCGTGCCTCGTCAAGGCTCTTTGTATGTAGTTAAGTGTTATTTATTTAAGCATGTTGTCGAAAGCAGGGATAAGGGTCTGCGCCAGCCAGAAGGAGAAGACCAGCTTGGGACCAGTCATGAGGAGCTAGAGAGGCAAGCTATTAGCTGATGCACCACGTCAGGCATGAACGGAGTTTCTGTTTACCTTGGGGACCAATCCCTTGAAGAAGGCGGTAGCACCCTCGTTCTTCATCATGTTAGAGATGATCCTGAAGCCGGTCTCGGGGTTCTCGAAGTTGCGGTTCTGGATACGGGTCTTGATGACATCGAGGGGAGCGGAGACGAGGAGAGATGCGGAGGCACCGGCGATGGAGGCGATGAAGTTCTGGAACCACGAGGCCTTGTTGTAGTCGCTCAGGCCGAACATGTACTCCTTGGTGAAGGCAGAACCACCGAACAGCTGTTGTTGCGATTAGCCATGTGCCTTGATCATGCTAGGTTTGTGTTGTACATACCGCGAAGGAGCCAGGAGCGTTACGGGCGGCAGTCCAGCCCCATCCTCTGTACAGGCCGAAGCCCTCGTCGGCGACGATCTTGAGGACACCACGGCCGCGGAAGGCCTCGGGGTTGGTCTGTCTCTTGATCTTCAGGACATCCAAGGGAAGGAGGACGATCTCTCCAATTCCGATCAAACTGTTGCCGTCGGCCGTCAGTCGCCAAACTTCAATTGCGCAATGGTGGGGTATCTGTCGACTCACCTGCCAGCGGTGGAGTGCATGATGGCCTTGCCAGTCTTCTTGCCGAAGGCATTCTCAAAGTCCTTTCCGTAGTGCTGGTTCAGGAAGTCCCTGGCGACGGGCTGGCCGCCGTACTTGTATATTCTTTGCAGAACCTTGTAGCCGGCGGCGTAGCCCAGACCGGGGAAAAGCGACACGAACTTGCGACCGAGCGGGGCAGAGGCCTTGTCCTTGAAGATGACGGCGTTGAGCTGGTCCATACCAGAAACCTTGAGACGAATGCTTGTGTCAGCTTTGCGGCCTCAACGTCCAGTTCGGGGATCCTTCGTTGTGCTGGTGTACCTTGGTCTGGTTGCTCATCAAGCGCTTCGCGATGGTGTCGACCTAGAGCTCCATGTTAGTTCCCCATCCATCATGATTTCTGTTTGGTGAAGAGAAACTTACGGGGTGGAAGACAGCCAATTCGGCAATACCAGCGGAACCTGTGAGAATCGTTTCGTCAGCGCGGCCGAGCTTTCACCTGTGTCGCAGACACGGGCGCAAAGGGCAAAAAAAAAGTGCTCGTACCGGAACCCAGTAGTCGCGCGGTGTTCGACTCCTTCTCCTTTCCTCCGGCCATAGGGGGAGACATCTTAAATTTATATAAACAAAAAAGGTTATCGAAAGAGTTAAGATATCCTTAGTTGGAGATGTTCAGGCTCCGGAGGTTTGTCGTCGATTGGCACGGCGCTCGAGAGGAGGAGAGAATGGGTCGCGGGGAGCAAGACAAGTTTTCGACGACTGCTGGGAAATTTTTACTCACAGGTCACCACACTGCCCGAACTCGCAGCTTAATTTTTGGCCCTGCAAGGACAGGGACCCCTGTTCGCCGAGCGCCGGGAAGTGGAGACGAGACTAGCACGCCAGCTCTCGGTACCGCACCTAGCTCCGACCGACCCCATCGTTGCGACGCCGACTTTCGTCACAACTGGGAATGCCTCACTATTGTACTTCAGATAGATAGTCCAGAATTGAAAAACTCCACTGTGACTAGATCGCGACCGCCAGAGCGGCGATGCTTCGTCTTTGTTTCGGGGGTATCTATCGTCTTTTCCTTACTGTAACCCTGAATATACATGTACTGATGCAAATCCTCATCTAATAGTCTCTGAACACAGACACAAGGTCATCCAGTCTCATGACATGACCGAGGAGCTTGCTCTGCAGGTCCAAGAAAGTGCTGTACTTGTTGTAGTGCTCCGCAGTCATGACCTCTTCCTCTTTACCCTTCACGTCCCGTCTTTCCACGAAAGACAGAATGTTACGCTCGCGGTATCGGTGCACCTCGAGATTTTGGAGGCATCGAAGCATCGTCTTGTAGTAGTCGTCGACGAGCTGACTCTCAATCCTCTCAATATCAAAGAACCAGAAAAACATTGTTCTTGTCGCGGTCCTGCTGGCATCTTTGGGAACTTCCTGCACATCGACGAAACCAGCCATTTGCATCGCAAGCATTTTGCCCTGGACATCTTGCTTCTTCATGAGAGCAAGCGAAGGGAGCATCTTCTCGTCCAGCTTGCCCTTGTCACGGAGAATCCGTGTCAATCGAAGTCCATGCCTTCCGAATGACTGCTCAATAACAGCATCCACCTCCGTTTGTTTCAACCCTTCCATCAAAGGCTTGAAGTCCACCGTCCATTGTCCTCGGCCTTGGCTGCCGCAGTGACGCAAGAAGCCCTGTCTGCTTTCCGCCAACAGCAGTAGATGCTGCCGCATTTGATCAAGTCTGTTGCCGCCAGGGACATCTTCGAATTTGACCTTGGTTTCTCTAGATCCCTCGCCATCATCTTCAGTATCGCTGTCGGAGCCATCTCGCCTAGTACCGTTCGTCTGTCCACGAGTAGGAGCTCGCGCGGCTCTTGGGCTTTCGTCAAATGAATCATCCGAATCATACATCAGTGGGCCTGGTGCTGCTCTGATCTTTTCGGCGCTTCTAAAGTCGATCTGATCCTGGGTGGCCTTACCAACTCCCAGAGAAACGTCAACGGAATCGTCGAGATTGTCGAGTATTTCGAGACTCGTAATAGTGACTTGTCGTGAGTTCGAGCCAGGGCCGTCACCCTCATTATCGGTGTCGATCCTTGGGTCGAGCTGACATCGAGACATTTGCTGTGTCAAGAGACGCAACGCAGTGTGGTAAACTTGGCCGGTGATTTCACCGAACGCATCGGCGGCGTACTGGGCGAGTCGCTGGTTTCGCAATTCGACTAGACACTTTTCGGTGTTGACTCTGAGAACAATGTGCGGCTATTTCAGTCAGTAAGATGCAGACTGAACATCAATGGGACAACCGACCTCGAGCTCGGAGACATCGTCTTCGTACTCCGACGCCTCCCTCTTTCCCTTACCATTCGCGAGTCTCCTTCGCTTGGTCGGGAACATGCCTCCTCGGCCGATTTGGCGCTTCAGCTTCTTGCTCTCTTCCCGAGCTTCTCGAAGACGCTTCGAAACTTCAGTCTGCATCAACTCCTTGTTGCGCGCTGTTGTTCTCTCGCCCGGGGGTGCTTTCGTAACTTCCTCCTCGATCTCCCGGTAAACGTCCTCCGGATTTCTGAACGTCTTCGGCCCGACCTGGTCCACAATCTCTGCTGCAACCAAGCGGCTCAAAATAGCGTGAATATCGACTAACGAATGCGAGTGGCCATTGGTCTTCGGCTTCGGTCCATCTCCATTGGCATGGCCGTTTGTGTACTCGCCATTTATGCCTGCCCCGTTTCTCGCCTCGAAAGCTTGCGCGAGATCCGATACCCTTGCGTGTCCTAGTTGCATGATCGTCTGTACTACCTCCTGCTCGGCGGGGCCATACTCGATACCGACCATCTCGATGATCTTTCCCGTTCTGCAGAGGTTGTAACATCCATCGGGATTGGCTTCGTAGACGCCGGTCGTGTTGCTGGAATCGGATTGATGATATACAAGGCTCTGCTGCACCAGAACCGCAAGGCCGTGTCGCAGCTGACGTGGGTTCAATCCGGTGGATTGGACAAGGGTCGCGATGTTCGATCTGCCTTTGCTGAACAGGACGGCTAGAATTCGCTGATGGAACAACACATGTCAGCACGATTTGCGACGCATTGCAATGGAGTGATGCGATTGATGCACTCGCAGCAAAAATCGACGGGGGCATCCTTACCGCTGGCAGCTCACCGCATATGTCGTTGACGAGGTGAGCGCAAAGCTCCGCGCCGTGTTTTGTCTGAAAAAAAGGTAAGAAACGGGATTATGGCGATGGGATGGAAGGACTTACCACCAGCATTGTGAATGCGGTTCGGTTCGATCGACTCTAGAGATTCTCTCACTATCCCTAGAGCTGCAACAGAGGCTACCTAGAAGGCATTGAAATAATGCAAGGCCGGTGCTGTGGTAGGAATAGCACTCGGCTGGAAAATGCTGATATTGCTGTCGCAGAGTGTGTCGCGTCCGGGTGACAGAGGGACTGAATAGAGTATGGAACTTTTTTTTTCTGAGCGGCGGGCCACTCAAGGCGGGGTGGGGGACAAGGTCGAAGGAAAGCGCCGAGTCACCGACACAGTCATGGAGCTTGGTGGTGCCTGAGTCCCAATGGTGACTCTGATGTGGGTGTGAGTCGTGGCTAGAACTCAGGAACGGACAAGGTACTTTTAGTGCGGTGCCACACTTCGCGATGGAGGCTTATGTAAGACCCGATCTTCGTCTGCACCTAAGAAAAGAATTGCAGACGCACCAGCCTCATGCCGGGCAGGGTGCAGTGCTTACATAATGCATATCTACAACGTCAAAAGCACAATAGTGGGGTCGGCGGAGGTAATCAGCCGCACGCTCATTGGCAGCTCGGGGAGAAGGCAAGTTTTCATCACGTGATTAGAAGAGTGACCCGTAGCTAACCTCGTTCGATGGATCGAAAATTGGTCGGGATTGTAACGAGGCACTTTCTGTTGAAGCTCCGACGAATTGAGCGTCACGCAAATCGGAACTGCCAATTCACGGCAACCCCATCACCGCAATGATTTCTAGACCGACTCTTGCGAGGTCTGCGCAGCAGGCTCTCCGCAACTCGAGCTGTGCTCGCACAATCTCGGGTCGCCGCTTCGCCAGCGCCTCTGCTGGTTCCGGCGCCTTCGAGACCTCCGATGCTGCTGGTCTCAAGGTCGCTGCCAGAGAGTCTCAGGGCCCTACTACCAAGCTGGCTATCGTAGCCAAGGCCGGTACCAGATACCAGCCTCTTCCCGGTCTGGCCGCTGGTCTTGAGTCCTTTGCCTTCAAGGTATGGATTTATTGCGAAACCACCCTTCCAACCCGTCATTGGACTTGGCAATATAGACAAAATGCGCTGACATGCTTTCCGATCGACAGAACACACAAAAGCGCTCTGGACTGCGCATTATCCGCGAATCCGAACTCCTCGGCAGCCAATTGACCGCTTACCACACCCGCGAAGCCCTTGTCCTCGAGGCCAGCTTCTTCCGCGATGACCTTCCCTACTTCACGGAACTTCTCGCCGAGGTTGTCTCTGAGACCAAGTTCACCAGTGAGAATGGCCGATATACTTGGTAAATATGCGACGTGCCTTGGCTAACGGCTGTTATAGCGCACGAGTTCCACGAGGAGGTCCAGCCTGTCCTTCGCCTGAAGCAGTCTGGCGTCAGCGCTGCCGCCCAGGCTCTCGACAACGCCCACTCCGTCGCTTTCCACTCCGGCCTCGGCTCTCCCTTCAACCTGACGCCCTCGATTCCCATTAAGCCCTACCTGAGCGAGACCGCCGTTGCCGACTTCGCTGATGCCGCCTACGCCAAGCCCAACATTGCCCTGGTCGCCGACGGTGCCTCCGCCGCCAACGTCTCAAAGTGGGCTCAGCAGTTCTTCAAGCAGGTCCCCGCCGCCTCCTCTGGAAAGCTTTCCCTGAACTCCGCTGCCACCAAGTATTTCGGTGGTGAGTCGCGTACCTACAGCGCCAACGGCAACGCCCTGGTCATCGCCTTCCCCGGTGCCGTCAACGGCCAGGCCTCCCCCGAGCTCGCCGTTCTCGCTGCTCTGCTCGGCGGCAAGTCCAACATCAAGTGGTCCCCTGGTTTCAGCTTGATCTCCAAGGCTCTCGGCCCCGCCCCGGGCGTCTCTACTTCGACCACCAACTTCGCCTACTCTGATGCTGGCCTCCTGGCCGTTCAGCTTTCCGGATCTGCCGCCGGTATCCGCAAGGCCGCTGAGGAGACCGTCAAGGCTCTCAAGACCATCTCCGAGGGCGCCGTCAGCAAGGAGGACCTGACCAAGGCTATTGCCAAGGCTAAGTTCGAGGCTCTGGAGGCCACCGAGAAGCGCAGCGGCAGCATTCTGCTCGCCGGCTCTGGCCTCGTCCACAGCGGCAAGGCTATCGACGCTGCTGAGTCCGCCAAGTCCGTCGAGTCTGTTACGGCTGAGAAGCTCAAGGCGGTAAGCACACCCGCAGCCCAACTGATTGTATGTATGACTTTGAGACTAACAAAATCCTTAGGCGGCGAAGACGATTCTGGATGGCAAGGCTAGTGTTGCTGCGGTTGGTGATCTGTACGCTCTGCCGTACGCTGAGGAGCTTGGCCTTCGTGTGTAAGGGGCAAATTGGCCTGGTCTCGCAGTAGTCGAACGATCCGTGTATCAACAGTCAAGCATTTGCGGTAGATTGGGGAAATGTATCCTTTGTGAACATATGTAGTAGAATTTTCTTGTGTCTGCCTAGCTTGTCTGATTCCCCTATGCCATATTCCCCCTTTAATGAGCTCGTCTGAAATTTCATCCGACTGATGCACTCTACGCAGTATGCGTCCTTGCCAGGAGCGTGATGGACAGTAAAGTATGTGGTTAACGATGAAATCCTTCATTTTTGAGTGAAATTGCAGATGGGATGATCCCACAGTGTGAAGTGGTGTTTATAGCGGGTGTGTCGATCTCGTTTGTTTCGCTCACGCATGGTTGACGTAATGTACGCGGGAGGCTCCTTCATGGATGGACCCCGAGTGCAGCAAAGCTGCCAATCCAGCGCCAAAGCATCCCAATGTTGAGCTGTAAGACATGGAATTGAACCGGCAGCGCTGGAATTGCAAATAGAAATTGACTCGTCTACGAGCCAGGAGAATCGAGAGGGAGGAATGGGCACAGTCGCCCATCCAAAGCCATTTAGCGGGGATTTATCTTGAGGTAGCACCGAAGATTGGACGGGTTGCAAGGTCATAATTGAGTTGGAGAGTCACTCCATGTACTTTGTATCAATTGCCCTGCCAAACACACCATACAGCAACGTGACCATGTTCGGTGAAGCTGCTGTATCGCACTCATGGCTCTGTTAAACGGCTGTCTGACAGGTTTCTGGCAGACTTTGGAGTTGGTACGGTTTGGTCAAAAGCCACGACGTCTCAGGGAGCGAGGGCAATAACACGGCAGTCAAGTCTTAACAGATTGTTGCTCGAAACACTGCTTTGACGTGAGGGGACGACACAGAGCACGGCCCCCCCCCCCCCCCAATTGGGGGTTGAAGTATGTTCTTAAGTCGTTGCAGGTGCAGACGTAGATTGGCAGAGAGTGGAGGCCGCTCCCGTCCTAACTGCGGCGAGGAAATAAGGGAAGGAAGGAAGGTTGAACTAGTATTCGTACCTCCCTAGGTAAGAGGAGACATGGGAACACATCACACAACTCTGATGCGCTTTTGATTAAGGTAGGCAACCAGCGTCACATACCTTACTTCACGGCGAAGAGGGAACCAACCCAACCTGCTGTGCTGTGGCACTGGTAAGGAGAGATGTCTCGTGCTTGGTAGATTGCCCTGGCTGCAGCGGATTGGCTCGCGGGCCCGTAAACGACCAAGGGGCCACTCATCTGTGACCATCCCCCGGGAGCACTATCCGTCCCACACCACAACGCCCGCGCCTTTTCCTTCGCTAGTCCCCGTCCCCGACCTGAAAGTGACAAGGCACAGGGTACACCGCACCTCAGAGCACTTCCAAGGGCAGCAGATGTACCTTTCTTGGGTTCCCGCCCTCGGTATTTTACCTACGAGGCAATTACCAGGGATCCAAAGTTAGCATATTGGGGGACTTTGGGGACGGGAGGCTCAGCAGGCGAGCACAGTGCACTGGAGCTGGTCACCTCCAGTGGGCACACCCGCACACACGCACACACGCAGTCAGTACGGGTACCTTAGTGGACAGGACACAGCGGTGCCGTACCTTTACCCTCTCGCAGAACCCACTCCACCCGCCCGACCAGACGCCAGCACCGCACCAGGGAGTTGCGGTAGGGGACTGGCCGGACCGCACTGGGAAAACAAAGCCTCACCTCACCTCATCTCAACTTCCACACCCAATGCCAACTCCCTCCACGTCCTCGCCCTTTTTCCGCCCACGATCGACGCTGGTCTTCTGCGCCTGCTTCCTCCCCTAACCCTCCATTTCCAGTCGCCCAATTGCGATTTTGTTCGTGCAGTGTCTCTTTGTGCCTGGACGAAGATTTGGGGAAGCTTTCGTTTCTCTCCCCTACCCCTAAGGCCTTCGTGGAGCCTTTTTCCCAGCACACATTCGGAGAGACCTCGACCAGGTGAGACACACAGTCCATCCCATCCACTTCCTCCCATGATTCATTCCTCTCCTATTCCTCGAGCCCAACTTCGACATCTTCGCGACAGCCTCCCTCCTCTTCTTTCTCGCTTGTCGTACTATCGGGCCTGCTTCCCTTCATCCTACGCCGCTGTCGTCGACGTCTCCAACCGCTCTTGAGCTGCGACTTCCAGCTACCTGTCCTTGATGGGACTCCCCCCGCTATTCCACCAGCGAAGCTAACCCGCTCAACCTGCTCCCAGTTCAATCTGCCGAGAGCTTCGAAGCCACTGGCAACCTTTTTGTCCGATTACACCGCCGATTTGCAAACCTCGGCAACTGTTTTCTTTCGAGCCCAACGAACCGAAGACCATCCAATTCCCGTCGCAAGGTGTGTGTTGCTGTGGAAATACCCGCCCACATCCCTCCTTCCGTGTATCGACACATATCCATCAGCTTCCAAAAGTCTACATCCTCCTCTAAGCCGCTGGATTCATCGTCGGATTATTCAAACAAAACTACAAGGAGCCGGGCTAACCCTACCTGCAGGGGACTGGAGGTCATTGGTAGTCAAGGTGGCACTGCCTTCGAAAGATCCCATTCTGTACTACCTCCACAGCCCGAGGCTGCAAGATGGTGCCCCCCAAGAAGCTGCAGAGTGAAATCGGGAACAACGGCAGCAAGAACAATATGTCCTACAACAAGAGAGATGCCGCTATGGGTAAGGCCGACGGAAAGGGCCAGAATGGTACGCACCCCTGCTCAGACACCCGACATGACGGATCTAACAGCCAACAAGGCGCTCGGTCTGGATTTCGAACTGACACCGCCATCTCCACCAACAACCGCCTGGGCAACGAGCGAGCCCTTCAGCCGTGGGTTCCAGACGCCGGCGATGGCATTGATGGGAGCTTGGAGAAATCCTCCAGCGGCGGAGCCTGGGACCAGTTCGCCGAGAACGAGCGACTCTTCGGCTTGAAGACTGACTATGACGAGAACATCTACACTACCACCATTGACAAGAGCCATCCTCAATACCGCGAGCGCATGGCTGCTGCAGACCGCAAGGCTCGAGAGATCGAGCGAAGCCTTCCCACAACGGCTCACGTCGCCGAGGAGCGTGTGATGGACTTCGTCGGTGGTGGTGGTAACGATCAGGGCGGTGACGAGGAAGACAAGTAAGAACGCTTCCTTCGTCATGTCCCGCTGCAACGTTCAACTGACAATTGGTTTAGGTATAGTGGAGTCCGGCGCGACAAGTACACGCCCCCAGCCAAGCGAGCTCCTTCATCTCAGTCTACGGTGACTGGCGCCCCTGTCGATCCCGCAATCATCTCTTCGCAGCTGAGGGCGCCGGCGAAGAAGCAAACCGCGGTCAAACCAGAGGATGCCAAGCTCCTCAACCAACTCGCAAACAAGGGCGGCGCTGCGCAGGGAGGGGAGGCTCCCAAGCCTGCTGATTCTAAACCTGCCGCGAAGCCGACTCCGAAGCAAGAGCCAGCAAAGTCAACCGAGTCGAAGCCAGCGGACGCGAAGGCTACTGCTGCGAAGGCCAACGATGCCAAGACCGACAAATCCGCTGCTGCAGCCCGTCCCTCGGCGGCCACTAGTCGCACCATCTCTCCTCAAGTCAAGGAGGGTGCACCAAGTGCTGCCTTGACTGTGGAGCGCGATGTTCTCAACTCTTTCAAGTCGTTTGCTAGCCAACAGCGACAAAACGCAGAGAAAGTTCGGAGCAGCAAGGCCAAGGCCGACAAGGAGGTCAAGTTGACAGAGTTGAAGAAGTTTGCCGACACCTTCAAGCTGTCAACCCCCGTCCCATCCGATCTGATTGGTATCATCGCCAAGGACCCATCCAAACAGAAGGAGATCCAGGCAAAGGCGCTCCAGAATGCTGAAGACATTGCCCGTGCCAAGGCAGACGCTGCCACAAAGCCCAAGGAAACTCCGTCAAAGGATGGTGCTTCTAAGTCGGCTGCCGACACCCCGGCCACACAGTCTGTCACTACAGACACAAGAAGTGCCTCACGTCCGACTCCCACGCAGCACACGATATCTCCCTCGAACGTACCGAACCGGCATCCGAACGCTCGTCAATCTTATGCTTCTCCCCAGTACCACACCCAAACGTACCGGAACGACAGGTCAGGACAGCACATGGCGCAGCAGAATCGTCAGCCGCTGGCGCAGCGTCTCCGCAACGTCGAGCAACAGAAGATGTCGCAACCGCCGGCACACCCGCATGGTGGCGGCCAGGATATGCGTCTCCCTCCGACTGGGCCGGCAAACAATAACGAGGCGTTCTCTCGACGCATCACTGGCGTTCCGAGCCACATTGGTGGAAAGTTAAACCCAAATAGCCACGAGTTCAGACCCAGTCCCTTCGCCGCGTCTTTCAACCCCAATGGTCACCCCAGTGCGGGATCTAGCCCTAGCTCCTCCGCTGCAAACAACGCGCCGACGAGCGATGCGACGACTCTCGTGAGCTCGGCGCCCACTGGCCAGCTAATCCGCCGCAAGACGAAGACGGTTGATGTCAAGAAGTGCTACATCCTTGCTCACGTCAAGACTTACCAACCACCTCAGGGCCGCAACTGGGATGACAACGAAGGATTGAGACCGTCCTACGACACCCCGCCTACGTGGAGACAGGTTCAAGATAATGAGAAGCCTGATTCCACGATGCACATTACGTCCAAGGAATTTCTGGAGCGTCAATCATTTGCCTCCTCGTCCATCGCCACGCCTAACCACACGCACGTCGTCCCCAGTGCCCATCAGCATCAGCTCCCTTTCCATCTGCAGCAGCCTGCGCATGGTATGGGCCCGCGCCAGTCACCTCATATGCCGCCTATGCCGATGCAGAATCAACATGGAGGCCACGTGCCTCACGGACCCTACCAAAACATGGACGATCACAGGATGATGCACTCCAACTCGGCACAGTCTTTTGCGTCGCCTCGAATGGGCCAGGTTCCTATCACCTACACGCCAGCCATGGGCTCCGCCGGTCAGGTGCCCTACAACCAGCCGATGATGCAGCCATTCGTGCCAGGCACGCCGAACATGGGCGGCTTCCGCAACTTCTCCAACAATCACCAGTACATGCCGCAACAGCCTGGTGCACCTATGGGAGGACCGATGATGCCGCAATTCATGAATCCCCAGGGGATGGTACCAGCACCTCAGATGCCAATGTACGCCGGAGGCCATGCGCAGTTCATGCCTCCGAACGCCGCGCCGCCCCAGCCTATCCCGGGATCCAACGGCTATCCTAGTCCCGGACGACCAGTCGCGCCCATGATGGCCCACCAAGGTTCGCAGCAGGGTCAACCGGTGTACGGCATGAGTCCCAACGTGCAGTACCAGCAGCCGGCCTTCACCCCGCAGCAGCCTGGCGGTCAGGGTAAGATGGTACCTGGCGCCCGCTTCCAATAAGTTGCTAACGGTTCAACTTAGTTGGCAGGGGTTACAACGGTCCGGGTCCTCAGCACTTCGGGACGAGTCCCTCCCAAATGCATTCATACGGAGCCCAGCATCGAAGTGGAAGTAACACCTACGGAGCCAAGCCCTTCAACAACCACGGACAACACCAAGGGTCTCAGCAGGGCGCGGCAGTCCCAGCCGGTGGCCCCGGGCGCGGTCCTGATGGCTCCGAGGAGGCCAAGTGAATGGTGAAAACAGCACCGTGGCAGAGGTAGACCGTCGCCGTCTGGAATGCCGCCCTCGCCAACATTTATGCCTGGTCAGCTCCCGCTGTTAATCGAATATTGTTTACCGGCTGGACTTGAGCGGACACAGGCACTTCGGCATTTCATGGCGGCAAGGGGGATTATGTTAGGGGGCCCATCCAGCGGCAGGCAACGGGGTCGATCCTGTTGCCCGAGCATTGGATGGAGGTATTCTTTCTGTGCGCCATACCATTTATCGGCAGAAAGTTACTTGTTGGCAAGAAATGATCCAGGTTATTCTTGCAGGATAGCTAGGTGATACGGAGGCGAGGGAGATGCTGCCGCTTGGATGTCACCGAGGGGGGAGGTGACTGGGTCTGGCTAGAAGTAGGAGACGATTGAGGACCAGAGAGGACGAACGTGGGGACGTTTGGCCATGATCCGGATGCGTACCTGAAGGCTGGGTGGTGCGGACAGCTCAGCAGAGATATGAGGGGCAGAAGCGTGAGAGCTGGCAGTTCAGGCTAGAGCCATCTATCAATAGGTGGCTTGAACATGATAAACCATTACTTCATACACATGTCCAACGAGTGGCTGTCGTCTGTCGCCCATGTCGGGAAAAATAAACTCTGACCGAATGCTTTAAATTTGACCCCGACGACCAGTGTTCACCTTGGAACTGGATGGGTGGTCAAGAGAAAAGGGAGAAAAGAATGAGGGCTTCACTAGTGTTGCAGCGACGACTGGGGCGGAAACTACGGCATCGAAGTGCGCCCTGGGGCGGCAGACGAGTTTGAAAATGGAACATGATCATGTGTAGTTGCTGACAGTTACATAAGAGAGATTCGGGCTCGCGTTAGGCGCAGGAGGGTCATATTTTTAGGCGTGGCAGGGTTGAGATGACGCAGGCGGCAGAAATAAAGACAGAGTCGCATTGTGCGGGTTAGATATAGCACACACACACAGAGATGGGGAGAGGGCTGATGTGAGAAGGTTAATGACAGAATTATCCAATGTCAGTCGCCTGGTGTGGCCGGCTGGGATTAAGGTAAGGTATGATCGGTCGGGGCACGGCGGGATCAGATCACAGGAGAGAGGTTAAGGGACGGTCGTGGAGTTCGATTTTCGGTCAAATGTGACTACATTTTGCTGGGCGGCAGCGGTGGTGGGTGGAGGATGGCAGGAAACATTCTGATTCGTGGCGGCTGCACAGGGCATGCCATTTGACGGCGCATGTCGCATGTTTCAGGTCTTCACCTTTCCTAACCTGGCTGGACGTTTTACCTACTTAGCAGAGGAAGAAAAAATGCCTGCGGGCCTCGGCCCCAGGTAACTGCGTTATATAAGCTACGTGGTTCAAAAAAGAGACTTTTTGAGACTAATTAACAGGGTACTCACAGATAGTAGCTACACTACTGCGAATCCTCCTACGCCTAATACCACTATATCTTAGCTAATAGGGCTATTTACTATACTAATATCGCTAGTATCTCTAATAATATAATCTCTAAGGGTTAATGTAAAGTACTATTATTAATTACTATTAGTATATATTTAAAAACTTTTTATATATAAGTAATATATAGTTAGTTTGTTATTAAGCTTCTTAGAAGCTATATATAGCTTAATAAGCTAAACTAAACTCTTTAATAATAACTTATCTTACTATCTATTAAAATTAGCTTAACTATCTATTCTCTTAAAGCTAATATTCTTAATAAGATTTATATAGAAGTAAGGATATTATTAGAAGTTAGGATCGTTTAAATAGCTAACTATAGTAATCTCTATATTATAAATATTAGTAAGATTAAGTTAAGCTATTTTAAAAGGGATTAATAAAGATATTATAGAGAGGTTAATATAGTATTATAATCTCTATAGCTAGCTTAGCTAGTTTTATAGCTACACTAATCCTTACTTTTAAGGTTCTCTATAACCTTAAAAAATAAGGCTAAATAGTAGTATATCTATTGATGCCTTGAAGCTTATTAGTAAAAAAAATCTCTTTCTAGAATACTAAAAAACTGGGTAACAAAACCAAAGCAAAGCAGAGGAAGAAAAAAAAAATCCCCGTCACGTCACAATCGGTTCCCGGGGGAGGCTGCCGCTTAGGGAGGCGCTGGAGCGGGGACACCTGGTCAAGGAAGGGGGATGCTGAGGGAAAATCGCAGATCCTGGACAGTGGGACCATTTGGCTTGGCCCACTGCGATTCCCTCATTTGCTGCTGTTCGATGTTCAGATGCCTGAAGAGCGCAACGACTACCATGCACCTCGTGGTGGTGCAGTGCTTCCAACAACACGTTCACTGCGGTGGTACAGCTGGAGATGAGCGCTGTGAGGTGGTGTCACAGGGCAGGTTGAGTAAACGGGCTGCGCCAATCACGGTAACGGGCGGCTCACCGATGCCAGGCACGCGGGCCGTCTGATTGGATCCGGTCTGGATCCGAACCGTCGAACCCGTCGTGGTGCCCCTGCTCTCTTCAGTGAGGTGCAGTGTGTCGTGCTACATTGCTCCCAGGGCAGGGAAGGAAGCTGCCCAAGGTCTCTTTGAAGGCGGCGGCGGCGACAACGGCCAGAAGGTAGGTCAGTTTGCGCCCCTTGCGCTTCAGATCTTTGGCGCGCAACTGCCGCTGTGGCCTCCCATTCGTGCATCCGTCCCTTCGCCAATGACTGGGCTGGATCAAACCTCACGTCTAGTTTCTGACCAGTGACTGCCGCTCTCTCCGTGTTCATCCCACTTTTTTTTTTATTTTTTATCGGGGCAGAAAATCAGAGACAAACGCGCCTGTCTCTGTCTCTCCTCTCTGTCAGTCTTAGCCTTAGCGTAGGTATCTTGGGCGCCCTCCCGCCGCTGTCCCCGCCGTTGGTACAAATGTGTGTGTCCCTAGAGACCACGCCTTTGTGGAGCGACGACGTTGAGCTGGGCCCACAATGCGGCGGCAGGCGTGGTTGGGCCGTTCTGTGCTAGGGCGCAAGGGGTGAAGACACAGGAATCTTGCGGTCCCTCTAGGCGCAAGTCGAGTTTCTCGAGGTTTTCTCGTCTGTTGGACAGGATTAAAGGGCACGGGAGAGCCGAGGGTTGCCGCCCGATTTTTGGATCTGAAAAAAGAATCCAGAGGGAGAAGGAAAGGGAGGCTTGGATTCAGAAGTAGGTCGTAGGTCGTAGTCCAGACTGGATCGGCCGGCCTGGGTACAGATACTCTGGAGGGATTATCATGATGGAAACCGCCAGCTCAGAGCTGCCAGCATCCGAATAGCCGATTGCAAGAACAGCTTGAAGCTGAGGTAGATCTACAAGCGTCTAGGAGGCATCCAGCTTGCGAAGATGAGGTATCTCAAAGTAGAAGGTGCCGAAGAACCTGAACAGATCCTGAACAGTGCAGGGAAGCAGCAGGCCGACAGGGGTCGTTCCTTTCCGGCGCGAGAAGACCATGAAGGGTAGGAGTGGTGTTGGCCAAGCGCAGCGCACCCCGCGACCGCCAGCCAACCCGCAGGCGGGACGGGATCACCTCTCCTCAGGGCAGAATGCAGACAGCCTGGTACCTGCACTAGAGCGGGATATCTGCAGAGTCTGGGAGGCAGACCGGCCCTTCACCCTTGCCTTCTTCGCCCTCCTCGCCCTTGACCCTGGTTCGGCGCGCCTTGCCTTCCTTCGACGGGCTGGTTGACTGCGGATCTCATCAACGATAAAGAGCCCGTGACAGCCTCCCGCCTTCCTGAGTCTCTTGCTCCATCCGCACCTGACATCAACAACACCTCGATCGGGTCTCGGCTTCTCTTTCTCTTCTCTTCCCTTACCTCACTTTCCATTCTCTTGCTTCCTGACCTTCCCTGATATTGCGTCACACACGACACCAAATTCACTGTTGCTCAAGCAGAAACCAAAATCCAAACTTTTTAGCCTGGGTACCTACCTTGCCTGGCTTACACACCTTCCTTACACACACACACACACAACACACACCTGCGCACCAAAGTAGCAGACCCACGAAGAAGAAGGCACGCCGTTCCTTCCCTGCCTCCTTCCACATCGCAACGGTTACGTACTGGGCTTTCCCGACCAACCTTCTTGCACAACCAACACATTCCTTCCTTACTCTTCATCGTCAGTCCTTGGACTTTTGTTTTCCTTCAAACTGTGCTCGAGTCTGCAATCCCCATTTTCGGATACAAAAAAATCCAAGACGCCCGTCTCAGTCACCTTGACTTGAACCGTCTCACCCTCATTCACCTCTTTCACCTTCACAACAACAACACAACCCCAAGCCCGGGATCACACCTGACCCGCGCACATATCAGGACGAGGAGCAAACTCACACTCATTCAAGAGCCAAGTTTTCCCCAACCTTCACCTACACCCTTCCATCTTCTCGGCCTTTCCTCGAGATTCTTTTTCTTCCTCTCTCAATAACCTCAGGAAAAAGACATCATGAAGTACTCCTTCGCCGTCACCATGTGGTCGCTGCTGGTCAGCCAGGGTATGGCTCACATGGCCATGACCTACCCTCCTCCTCTGCGCTCCAAGGAGAACCCGTTTTCCACCTCGGCCAACATCGACTACAGCATCACCAGTCCTCTGAGTGCTTCGGGCAGCGACTTCCCCTGCAAGGGCACCCTCAACCTCCTGGGAACTGCGGCTGCCCAGTCGGTCGCTACCTGGCAGGCCGGTCAGCAGTACAACATGACCATCGCCGGCGGTGCCAACCACAACGGCGGTAGCTGCCAGGCTGCTCTCTCTTACGACAAGGGCCAGACCTTCACCGTCATCCACAGCTACATCGGTAACTGCCCTCCCGCTGGCACCTCGTCCTTCAAGTTCACGGTCCCCGCCGACGCTCCTGCCTCCTCGGATGCCCTCTTCGCTTGGACCTGGTTCAACAACGTTGGCAACCGCGAGTTGTATGTCCCCCAGCTTTCTCCTCGAGTAATTCTGAGCCTTGCTGACCCTTCACAGCTACATGAACTGCGCCGTCGTGACCGTCACTGGTGGCAGCAGCGGTGCCTCAAGCAGCGCCACTTCCTCGTTCAGCAGCCGCCCCAAGATCTTCGAGGCCAACATCGGCAATGGCTGCAGCACTGCTGAGGGCTCTGACGTCGCGTTCCCCAACCCCGGCCCGGATGTCGACAACACTTCCAGCAAGACCGCGCCCCCCTCCGGCAACTGCGCTGCCGCTGCTGGCGGTGGCTCCGGTGGTGGCAGCTCTGCCGCCCCCGCCAACCCCGTCGCTTCCAGCGCTCCGGTCGCCAGCAACCCTGTCGCTGCACCCTCTTCTCCTGCCGCGGCTCAGCCTAGCGTTGTCGCTCCCGTCTCCTCGGCTATCCAGAGCGCGCCTCAGTTCAGCCTTGCGCCCACCACTGGCGCCGCTACAGGCTCTCCCGTCGCCACTTCGCTGTGAGTAGCTTTCCCACCCACCCACTCACTTCTGTAGATCACATTGCTAACCGTCTACAGCCCTGGCGGCGTCTTCATTCCCGTGTCCAGCAGCAGCGTCTCTTGCGACTCTGAGGTGGAGACCAAGACCACTCTCGCTACCATCAGCAGACCGGCTCAGACCAACGCTGCTCCCACGGCTAGCGACATCGTGCCTGTCCCCACTCCCACTGCCCTTCCCTCGGGCGGTGCCAATGCTCCAGGCTCCATGACTCCTGGCCTTGCCTGTACCGATGAGGGCCAGTGGCTCTGCATCGAGGGCACTCACTTCCAGCGATGCGCTTCCGGACGGTGGTCGGTTATCATGAGTATGGCTGCTGGTACCAAATGCCAGTCCGGAACCACTGAGTTCGTCACCTGGGCCAAGAAGAGAAACCACAAGAGAGCCCACGTCCGCCGCTTCCGCTCTGGACACATCTGATTCTTCCAAGGGATGCTTCGATGGCAGCTAGCATGACGGGCCCTTTGGTCTAGACTGTTATGTCGCTTCCGAAGACCTTTACGTTTTTATGCCCTTTGGATGATCAATCACGTGGGCTACGACATTCTTATGAGAACTGTATGAGATACGCGGGATGGGGGTCAAACATCATAGACATGGGAACAACCTGGTCTGGTTTCGCAATTTCGGCGTTGAGGTTGACATTGAATCTCCAGGACTGGCTCTTGGTTGGCATGGTATGGTTGGCTGGCAGGCAAAATACGTCAGGTAAAACAAATAGCAACGCGCAATTCAATGATCGTTGTAACACGAGAAAATAGCGCGGATGATTTGATGCTGTGACGTTGATGTTAAAGTGAAAAAGACTTTGGGGTCTGCTGCAGGTGGAGAGCGCCTCAATCACAGGCATCCGCCAGCTGCCACCAGCTGGTATAGAGCACAATGCACCTGCACGCCACCGTAGGCAACATCAGCACCTGTTCTCTGTTGTGGCTGGAGCATTGAACCTGAGACTTCACATTCAACTAAAAGGCGCCGCTCACTCACGAACTGCACCAACCAGCGGCATAATTATCCAAGAGACCGACTGGGCTTGGGACGGGCAATTGTTGGACAAATTTTGACGACGTCGCGTTGGCCTGTGCGGCCGCGCCTGACACATTTGGTCCCTTGCAACCAGGGTAGCTCTCACTCACGTCGACCGCATCCTCAGAAGGCTGGAGCAGGAAGTGATGACTGGAGGAACACGCTCATGAGGCTTGCTCAATAACCCCAACAACGCGAATATGGCGATACCATCCGGCAGAGCGTCGTTCAAGAAGAAGGATGGTGTCTTGACGTTGACGCCGGATCAGCAGTCCGTCATCTGGACACCCGCGCCTGGCAATGGCCCGCCCACCGTATCGCTATCGCTTGCCAACATCACGAGTGAGTCTTTCGAGTTCATGAGCTGGCACCGCTCGCTGACGTGACAACAGACTTGCAACAAACACCAGACACCGCGGCCAAGGTGATGCTCAAGATCTTTGAGAAGCCACCTGATGCCACAGACCAGGTGCCGTACCTCTTCCACTTCACGTCAGAAGAGGCCCGATCCGAGGCGAACGCCATCAAGGACCTCCTTTCAAGACTCCTCGCCGACATACGATCCGGCGACCACAACCTGCCCAAGCCAGCCGGGACACCAAACCCTCACGCAAATGGCGGGAACTCCACCCCCAATCCTGGGGCAGGCGGCTCAGGCTCCGGCTCCATGGCTTTCGCGAGCTCTGTCAACTCCAAACCCAGCACAGCGCGTTGGTTCGACGACGCCCATCTCAAGGGCGATATCGAGTTACAGCAATCCCTCATGAAGAAAGACCGGACCCTGCACCAGACGTACATGGACGCCCGCGCCACAAAACCCGAATCCATCTCTGACGCTGCGTTTAACGCGCAGTTCTGGTCCACCCGCACCAACCTACTCCGTGCTCACGCCATCGAGGTCAACCAGCAAAAAGGAGCCTACAATATCCTGCCCGCCATCAAGCCACGTCTCGAGAACGATGTGCTCAAGCTCGACATCACCGTGGAAATGGTCCAGCTCATCATGGCACAGCACCCGCTCGTCAAGCGTCTGTACGACGAGAACGTGCCCAAGGTGCCCGAGAACGAGTTCTGGTCGCGCTTCTTCCTCAGCAAGCTCTTCCGCACCCTCAAGGGCGACAGAATCTCGGACGAGAAGAAAGAGGGCATCCGCCGCGACGCGCTCTTTGACGCCCACGATGCGAGCGAGAACACGGCCACGTTCCAGCGCAAAAGCATGGCCCAGAGCGTGCCGCACATCATCAACGTCTACGGCAACGAGGAGAACCAGGGCGGCTTCCGCAGCGGAAACCAAAAGGACGTCGAAATGCGTCCCCGCAAAAACGTGCCCATCGTCAACACCCTCAACTCTCTCAGCGAGAGAATGTTGGCCAACGTCGCCCCCACAATCGACAGGGAGAACGGCGACGATCCAGAAGACTCAACCTTCCAAAAGCTCGCCCTTCGCGACCTGCAAGGCGACGCAAAGGAAAACAAAATCATCCTCAACGTCAAGGAACAGAACCGCTTCTTCTCCAAAAAGCAAGAGACACAATCAGCAAACAACCTCGCCTTTGCCAAGCAGAACCCCGCCGACGTCATCTTCGAGATCCAGTCGGACCTCGAGATGATCGAGACGGACGACGCCGACGGCCTTAACCTCCGCGCCGGCATTGGCATCATCGACGACAGCGACAGCGACGAAGAGACCCAGCGGCGTCCGCACGTCGGCTCCCGCGCGGCACGCAAGGCGGCCGGCGAAGACATCATGGCGGGCATCCGCCAGCGGCGCTCTGAAAAGTACGGCGACGCCTCGGCCGACGCGACCAGGCCCATGGGCCTCCCAGCCGAGATTGCGGAGCGCTGCCAGCTGACGCACGCGACGACCGTAGAGTTCCTGCACCAGTTCTGGAACGCGTTCCTGTCCGGCGACCCGGACCGCGCGAACGAGCTGCAGTATCTCGTTGAGTCTCTCAAGCGCTCCGCCGAGCGCATCCATGCGGTCGCCGACGAGGCCGAGAAGGCCCGCGACGACATCATCGCGGCGAAGAAGAAGGAGATTATAGACCACTACAAGGCAACCGGCAAGAAGATTCGCGGATGGCGGCCGGAGCACGAGAAGGGCGGACGCAAGGCCGTGCTGGCGGTGATGCAGCCCACGCTGGAGGCGTTGAAGAAGGCCCAGGCAGATTACCAGCGGGCTCTCGCGGCCGAGGGCGTGCAGCTCTCTACGGAGGCCTGAGTTACATGACCCTGCCCAAATTATTAAATTGTTCTCGAGTTGAATACGTCATGAGAGACATGGCGCGAATGTAGTAGTACTATAGATCTTTACAGGAAAAAGCCCCTTTTTTATTTCGCCAGTATCATGCAGCTACACGGCTATCATCACTTCTGCAACGTACCTGATGCAGCCAACTACCTAGACAGATATCTCAATGTTGATACACTCTTATCCGTCCACTCTCAAGCTTCTCTATAGTCGTATAGACCTTTCACGAGACGGGACCTATCGCGGGTTTTTTATGGAAATCATACAGGCCCAGGGAGAATATGAGATGATACCTTTCCGGTCTACTAGCAAGAGGTTGCCCTCTTGAAACGAGAAAACAGACAAAAGAAAGATGGATGGAAGAAAAAAAAAGGATCGAGTCTGAATTTTTTAAGAATGAGTTGGTGATTTTACACTGCAACAGCTTGCCGTACCCTAGCCTCCTCCGCATCGCTCGGCGTCGGGATGACGCCGAAGCCCATACCCTTACGCTTCTGGCTGTTCTTGGACCGCACGTCGCCGTACTTTTCGTCGAAGCGCCGTATGCTCTTGAGACTGTCCATGTCCTCGCTGACGCTGGCGGCAATCATCTTGAGCGCCTTGTCAAAGTGATGTTTCCTCAGCGTGCGCTTGGGGGGGAAGACGTAGGGCTCCGGGCCGGTGTGCTTGGCGGCCTCCTCGGACTCCTCCTGCACGGCGGTCATGGCGGCGGCGACGCAGAGGTTCTTGAGGTCGGAGCCGGAGTAGAGGACCGTCTGGCGCGCAACGTCGTCGATGGACACGGAGTCGTCGAGGTCCTCGCCCTTGAGCAGGATGCGCAGGATCGAGGCGCGGTCCTGCTTGAGGGGGAGGTCGACGAGGATCTTGCGGGGCAGGCGGCGGAGGACGGCGTCGTCGAGGTCGAAGGGGCGGTTCGTGGCGACCATGATGAAGGCCTTTGTGTCATTCATGCCGTCCCATTCCCGGAGGAACTGGTTGATGGTCTCGCGATGGGCGGCGCGGTTGCGTTGGCCGCGGGCGGCGAGCAGGGCGTCGGCCTCGTCGATGAAGATGACCAGCGGCGAAAGCTTCTTGGCCAGGGAGAAGAGGGCGCGGACGTTTTTCTCGGACTGGCCGACATACATGTCGTTGATGCTGGCGCCCGAGACTTCGAGCATGTTTGCGCCAGACTCCTTGGCGACAGCCTTTGCTAGGAGAGTCTTACCGGTACCGGGGGGTCCATAGAGAAGGCAACCTGGGATCCTGTCGGTGGCGAGAACGCCATAGGTGAAGGCTTCAGGCCGGATCAGGGAGAGGGATGTGAGGAGCTTGAGAGCGGACTTGGTCTCCGGGTCGGCGTGGACGTCATCAAAGGTTGTCTTGATCTCATTGGAGTTGACGAGGCCTGCCAGCAGCTTCTTCTCGTAGTCGTTGTAGCTGCCGGATACACGAAGACGTTCGGGCTCGGCGCGAGCGGAATCGGCGGATGATGAGGAGGGAGAGGAGGGTTTTGAGCGGGTTGGTTTGTCCTGGACGCGGTGCAGTTGGGCGGTGCTGTAGGAGCTCGACTCCACGACGTCGAAAAGAACGCGCCAGGACTGGTCTGGGGAGACGGAGCCCTGGCAGGCGTAGAAGAGGCGGGTGATGTGGTAGACGTCCGGAAGGGGGAGCACAGAGGTGGCGAGGACGCGGGGGATGAGAGAGACTTCCATGTAAGAGCCTTCTGCGTCGTCAAGAAGGAATTGTGGTGGGTGCGACTTCGAGACGCCGACGATGCGGAGCTTGGAAGTGTCCGGGGAGGACCCGGCGATGGTGCGAAGCATGTGTTGGATGTTGCGCAGGTTTTCTTGCAGGTAGTCGTTTGCCTCGTAGATCTTCTTCGTGTTGCTTGCGTTGGTGATGCGCTGAAAGTTCAGGGGGAGCGGAACGAGGCATTCCTCGGCAGCAATATCCTTCCGTGTTGTGGCGTACTGCTCCGATGGGTTCTCGTTGGAGGAGGTGCCGACGAGCGTCACTCTCCGGCCAGACCGCCACATTGTGTCAACGATGGAACGCAGTCTGCCAAGGATGAGAGCCCCCTCAAGAGTCATATTGAGCTCAACGAAGTCATCAACATGGATGATGAGGTTGCGATCCGGTTGCGAAGACGTCTTTGTCGTCGCGTTGGCGATCTCCTCAAGGGCGGCATTGATCTTGAGGTTCTCCCAGCGGTCGACGGAGGGAAGCATGTAATCCTTTGCGCCCTCCTTGATCTTCTGAAGCTCATCCTCCATGGGGTTGTTGAAACCGTTTCCTCCTTCTTGTTGGTTGATATGAACCCACGCAGCCTCAATTTCTCCAGCCACATCTTCATCGCTCGGCTTGGCAGGCTCCTCCGATTTCGCCAAGCGGCCGTTCATCTCTGCCGCGCGGTATCCCATCATGGAGATGGGGCCTCTGGAGTATGCGCAGTCCTGGCCGATGTAGTCACCCACGAGCATGCCCAGCTCCTGCGCATCAAGATGGATGATGTCCGCTTCTACGCACGAAGCAACATGCTTCATGAGTTTCCTCGTATGGCTTCGACCAGTGTAATTCGGGATGTGAACGACCGTAAGAGGCCTCTTGAGTTCCCTACCCAGCATGTCCGTTGTTGGTTGCAGCGCAAGCTCGGCGCGCACCGCCGTGACGATCTCACCCCGAATCCTAGGATCAAACAATCGCAGACCGTCACGTTTTGGCAGCGGCCGTCCCTCCTCGATATACTGCTCGACAAGCGTCTGGAGTACACCATCCTGATCCGCTGTCTGCTCCTGTATGGGATCGCTATTTATTGTGTCTCTCGTGTGTTGCGACAGAAGGTTCGACAAAACAAACTTGTTAGAGTAGCGAAGCATGTCGGCGAAGTCTGTCGTGGGAAGCGGCTCTCGGGAGCTTTGCAAGTTGTTTGAAGACCGCATCTCGTCAATAGAAAGGCTCAACCACTGCGATGCTTCAGCCAGTATCCTGTTCCGCCTCTCAACAGCCTCGGTATTGCCCTCGCGCAAGTTGCGCAACGCATCCTGCAGCCTCGATTCGCTCCATGAAGCCTGGCTAAACACTAGATCCAAGTCCTTCCATAGCAGGTCGTGCCAGCGGGCGCCCATGTACCGGTGGTGCCAAAGATCGTTCGTGAGGGTATTGATTCGGTTTTCGGGGTCGTAGAGCGACACGTTGCTGTCGAGGAAACTCTGCGGCAGCTTCACAGGCGGAAGCTCGTCCGCCGCTCTCGGCCTCGAAAGGCGCGCTCGGGCAGACGCAAACGCGCCGCCTCTCGATCTGCGGAAAGCCGACTCGTTTGTGGGCTGTTCGGTTTTCACACCGTCCTGATCTCTGCTGTTGCCGTCATCCTGCTCGCTCGCGGGTTTTTCTGGTGGCTTTCCGTCGTCTGCGCCGCCTTCGGACGGGCCTTTCCGCAACCTGAAGGACGGGTGGAAGTGTCGACACTGGCGGCGGGCCGAGAACGCTGCTAACCTCGACGACGCAGAGACTCGAGAGGCTGAGGCAAGGGCCCGTGGCCCTATTGCATGCATTCGGAAGAAACAAGGGCGATATGCCAATAATTGGCGGTGTCGTTGTAGGGCGAAAGCACTCTTTGTCGACAAGCTGTTTGAGCCGGCGCTGTGCTTAGTGAGGGCGGCGGAATCTCGGCAGACTCTTCACCGAGCCTCACCGAGGACCACACCGAATGGGCTTGTGATTCGATCGAGAAATGGGGCCCATGACCCAGCCAAAATGGATGTCATCAGGTGTACTAGAAACAGTGCGAGGATTTTACATCTGTGCATGTTTTTATTTGTATTGTCGTTGACGCTCCTGCGCCTCATCTTCGCACCCATGCCCTTTGCTGCCAACCATATGTCATACACTCGTAACGCTATTCATATGATATTCAGAATAACGCGAAATCTTCAAAATCAAATCCTCCTTGGGCTCCAGGCGCTTTCTTTCCACTAATCCACCATTGGCTCCATACGCGAAGTTGGTCATGCAAGGTGATGAAAAGCTCCTGATTGTCCCAGTCAAGTTTGATCGTGCCATGTGCAGGTTGCGTCGAACTGTTGTCGCAAGTACTTCCTGGAACCGTCCACACCGGGCCCTTGACCACCCAGTTCCTCTGTACGTCATCTACAATGACTCGAGACCACTCAAGAACCATGGCATCTTGAATCTTGAAGTTCTTAGCCTCTCTCAGACGCCGGAAGAGGCCTGAGGGAGATAGAGGCGGAACCTGTGATCTCTCAAGTTGAGTATCCAGATATTCTTCGGCTCCGTTGACGAGGACGCTGAACCAATTAAGGTGTTCCATGACTTCATCCCACCACTTCACCTCACCTTGCTTCAAGGAGTAGGACTCGAATGTTGGCTGAAGGGTGTTGACTAGCCAAATGATTTTCCTCAGCACGTGAATGTGCTCTGCGCTGACAGGGGTGCCTCTCAAACCAGTCGCCCAGTCAAGCGTAGATGTGATCAGAGTAGACATGGCGGTCAGCACATCATCGTTTAATTGGCGGGCAACGACTGAACCATTCCACTCCAGCTCTAGAGCGTCGCAGAATACATCCAGCAGAGCGTAAGCTTCAGGGCTAGACTTCGTAGCGTGCAGAACTGCAGAAAGCATTCTGAGGGTGAAGGCTACTACGGCGTCGCTCTGCATAGCCGTCTTCAGCAGCAGCACTTGTTGTGGCAATCTACCCAGCTGGAGGGCTTTCTTGAAGTTATTGAGCAAGAGATAAAACAGGCTACTGGCGATTCCAGTGTTGCCCTCCGCCAGCTTCAGGCCATAAGACAGGATTTTGGCCACTTGCAGCTCAGGATCCTCAGCAGGGGGAGAGTACGCCTTGCTCACCTCCCTGAAGAAAGGGGGCACTTTGCAGATGTCCGTGCCGTAGGTTGTGATGAGGGATATGATGTTGCGAACAAATCTGACATAGGTTGAATGCTCTGTCGAATCGTTTGTTGAGTCGTTGGCCGTGACTTGAAGATCAGTTCGCATTTGCTGCATGGCATTGTCCAACGCCTTTGAGAAGTTGGATAGTTCTTTCTTCTTTTCGGCAGCATTCATTGTCTGCAGGGACTGCCGCATCCATTTCATCGCGTCTGCAAGAATTAGTCGGCCGGCCCTCAATTTCGGCTAGGGGCACTTACACTCGAAGAAGTCGCGATTAGACATGTAACCTGGATTGGCAACAAACCCTAGTGTCCTATTGGGGACATAGGGAAATCTCTGGCGTTGCATTTGCTGGCCAAGCTGATTTTCAAATCTTAAGCAGTGGTTTGGTTGAACAATAATCAGCAACCACAGATGGAGGAGATCAATACCCATGTCCTATTTCAAATCAGCAATGGTCATGTCCAGCGAAACTTTGTGACTTACGTCTAGCTTCACATCCCCCGGCCTCTGCATGACGGTCGAGAGAAAGAGCGGAAGGTATGGCCGTTGTTCCAAGCTGAGCTTATGAGGCATATTGTCGAAGAGACCAAATCTATGATTGCGCTTGAAGATTTGAGAGTATTGCTTTGGACATCAGTACATTGTTCTCTGAGGTAGAATCTCAAACTTACCATCATTCGACAGCGGACAAAGAGGCTGGACGTCATGCCAGATAAAACCACGCACTGCTCAACGCACGCACTTGAAACAGACTTGACCAAGGGTTTGCCTTTGTTGGCTTGGTTGGCCAAAACACAACGTGACATGGAGAAGAATCCAGCGGCCAGCTCACGCTCGAGCATCTAGGAAACTGTCAGACTCGAAGAGAAAGAATGGGTGATACGGCTTACTAGGATAGCTTCTTCCGACTCCACGCCCACCATGCTGTCTTGGCTGTCCCCGTCTTCGTTGAAGACTGTCTCAATCCGTACAATGAGTCGTTCAAAGGTAGTCAGGGAGGCTTGCAGAAGTGCCGACGGGAAGTCTGCAGGAAGGGCGGAAAAGTGCTGGAAGACGTGTTGCAATTGGACTGACACATGTTAGTATGGATTTTCAGAAAATGAACTGGCTCTAACTGACCAGTACTTGAGGCAAGTCTTGCCAGCTCCAAGCTGTTTGCATATTGTACGACGTCCATAGACGACTTGACAGAGAAAAGCATGATCTCCATGGTAGCAGCCTTGTTCTTTTCTACGATTGCGTTCATGAAACTTTCGCTGATTCTATTTGTCGCATCCTTCGGCATTGCCAAGAATTGTCGTTGCATATCAGCCGCGGCGGAATTGTACTGGTCAACCAACTGCTTGAACACGTCTGCCTGCCAGTTGGCCAGGGGAAGGAACGACAGAGAGGACTCTTCGTGTACCACGAATCGTGCGAGTTGGTTCCAGGCCCGCAGGCTGATCAAACAAGCTTCCTTGTGAGAGCTAGCGGGAATGACGAGCTTCTGCAGGTTGTGAATAGGAGGCCGAAGATCGGGCGGCGCGGCCCAGAACAAGGTGCAAAGAAGATCGTGGTGGTTCCTGAGAGCAGCCAGATCATGTGCGTGAACGTCCTGTTCCTTCGAATATTGTCGGTCGTGATTGGGAAGAGTGCGAGTCACCAGATTCCGAATGTCGTTGACCATGTCCTTCTTCCTCAGCTTCTTGATGACCAACGCCACCAATTTGAGGAAAATGTGGAAGCAGCGATCCTCTGCTTCAACCTTCAACGACGGACTAGTGTGGAGGTTGTCTAAAAATCGAGCAGAGCGGAATGCCTCTTCGTTCCGCAAATGAGACAGATTCTGAGAACCGAAGAAGTCGAAAATTGTGCCAATGATGCCACTGCATTTCTGCCATCCCCATTGTTCCACCAGATAGTGACATCTGGCCACCAGCGTGCGGCAATAGTCATTGAAGCTTGGAGATTGACGGGGGTTGTCGCGGTAGAGCTGGAAGACGCGCTTCAAGACTTGCTGAGGAAGGTTCCAACCTTCCACCGGGGTGTGATGTCTCTTGTCGGCAATGAGAACGCCCAGATTATCGAATTCGCATAGCGGCAAAAGGGTGAACATGTCCTTCCATAAACACTCGAATTCTTGTGCATTCGACCCTCGAATGATAGCCGGCTTGATAAGATGAGGGAACGTGACGTCCCAGAAATTCATCCTCGGTATCCGAAGACTTTCCAAGACCCTCATCAAGACTACCCAGGCGTGTGGAACAACCTTGTCAGAGCGTATACCACGCTCACGATACCTCAACGTCTGAAGGTCATCATAAAGATTGGTGACCTCGTCCAGTCCAGACGTTAGAAGGCTGCTGACGAGTGCTTCGGCAGCTTTCCTGAGGAGGTTTTCCAACGTGAAAGTTTCCGAGATCAGCGAAGCACGGTTCTGGCAAAGACGAACTGCAGAAGAGACGATGAGCAGCAGGTTTGAAAGTACGTCCGTCAGCTCTAGACGTTGACTTGAGTCTAGAGACAACTCGGAATCCAGGCGAGACAAGGAAGCTCGGGTCACATCGCTTAGACGTGTGACAAAAGAGAGAGCGCCATTGTCGTCGGTGAAGCTCATTGACTTGAGAACGTAGTCCAGAACAAAACGCGCTGCATCTTTGGCGTTGAAGCCAGCTTCTGATGTAGGCACAGGCTTCAGGACTTGATCGAGCATTCCATCCATCAAAATGCCGAATTCCGACGAAACCTGCTCAGTCCAGATGTCCCACCGAAGAACCTGTTCTCCCAAATGGAACGATACTCGAGGCCGAGACTCCCAGAGCTTGTCTGAAAACCGTTCATCAACTGCGGAATCAACCTTGCCGCTTCCTATGAGAGTACTCTCGTGGAAGAACACTCCACGATCGAGTGGGAATGTATCAAAGTGCTGCGTGTAGTGGGTACCAAAGGGGCCGAGGCCAAGCAGTTGGTTATCAGCATGCGTAGTCCTGGGCGCCTCTGCTGGGGTGGACACATCAGTCGCGGGCAAAGGATCGTTTGCATAACGAAATTGGGCAGCGGCGACGTCGATTCGAACGGGCGGAACAGCTTTCCTCGAACGTTTGGGGCGATGCTTCTCAGTAATCGACGGCTCGGGAGATCCTCTGGTTTCAATGACCCGCTCTGAGACGACAGAGCATGCATCGTCAATAACAGAGTCCAAATGCATACTCCGGGCGGATAGCGACTGTGAACGACTTCGACGAAAGAGAGCATCAAGTGCCCTTTTCCTAGCTTGGAAAGCAATTCTGCCCGGCTGCTCTGCCAGATCGGTTTCAAGCTGCGCTGGTCTATTGGTGGCATGTTGGCTGGCGAATGAACTTTGCCGCGAGAGTGGCCGTTGCGGCCGCCGACCACTAAGGGACGGGGTCGCGACCTGGTCATTGTCTTGTATCGTTCTCGCAGGCTGAGTGGCCGTCCGACTCTTAGGGGAAGCTGCCGTAGTCTGCGAAAACACATTCGTCGAAAGCTGAGCGAGTGGATTTCGCGCAGTGGGTTTAGTTCGGGTGCTCCATTTGCGTTGCAGCCCCTGGCGAGGCTGTATTTTATTTCCTTTCCACTTTTGCAACACTGTCCCAGCATCGACATTGTCCTTCCTCGTTGCTAGACGAATTGTCTTGTTCCTCGGGCTTGACTTTCCCAGATTGCGTCTGCTCTGAGCTGCCCGCGCTGCAACCTTCAAGAACTGCGGCGCATCTGGCTCGATGACATCCAGGATACTCAAGCGCGGGGGTGTCTTCGCCCTGGCGATAGCTTGAGGTGAACCAGGCGCTGATTTCTGAGTGGTCACCCAGGGATCCAGGCGGGGTGTTGTGGTGAATCGGCTTGCGCTTTTTGGAGGCCTTCCACGTTTCTTTGGCTGAGCATTTGAAGTCGATTTGCTTTTCTTGAGTCTCTTCGCTGGACGGAACGACTCCTTGAGAGTCATCTGGCGTTTTCGGCTCGGAGCCATCTGATCAACTCCGTTATCTTCCATAGCGGAAGAGTCCCCATCGTCAAGCTCAATGACCGGTGGTCTACGTCGTTGAGGGGACATCGTAACGTTGACCAGAGCGGTTCCAGCAGGCCGTGACGCCGACGTTGGTTCTTCATCGGAGTCATCAAAAATGAACGACGCCGTTGTTGTAGACGTCGAGCGACCAATACGACGGACGGCAACCCCACGTCGCTGCGTCATTTCAGGCGATTGTTCGCGGTGATGCTGTTGTGCGGGCTTCGGGCGGCTTGCTTGTTGGTCAAGTCTAAGCCATGATGCCGGGAGAACGCCTCGGATTCTTCGACCAACGTTTCTGAGGGCTTCCGATTCGCTCTCTGGGCCACTGCCAGCACCATCCTCGGATTCTGGTGCAGACATAGCAGCAAAGTCTCCAAAATCAGGTTGATCGTCCTCTGCGGCAGAAATGTCGTCCATTGTAATATCAGCAACTTCATGATTTGCGGGAGCTGAAGCTTGTCTCGGCGGCGACGGTGACCGAAAGGGGTCATCGTCGTCATCATCGTCAAAGAGGACTTGAGCAAGGTCCGTCCCAGACGGTGGGATAGAGCCGGCTCCTAAATCGACGGGGGCATTCGGTAGCTGTGGAGGTAAAGGAGAAGAAGAGAGAACGCCGTAGATCTCATCATACGTCTGAAATGTCGGACCTGGAGGCGGCTGCTCGGTCGTGGCCACCTCCTTCACCGGTCGAGACCTGACAACGCCTGTGCCTATAAGCCTTCTTCTCTTTTTACCCTGTGCCGTCGTCGATTTGCGGAAAATCTCGTCAATCGAGGGAAGATCTCCGTTGTCGGACAAGCTGGTATTATCCGTTTCTCCATCATGGCTCGGTTGACTGCTCGGTCCACCCTTATGCTTGGGTGACGAGGTTCGAAGCGGAGAAGGAGACGGCGACAGTGACATTCGCAAGATATCGTGACTCAACGGTTCCTCCAATCCATGAGACTGGCTCTCGTCCGTTGTCTCGTTCTGTCCATCCAATACGCTCTCTTGACTGGCTTCGAAATCCTTCTCCTGGGAATCCTCATCGGCTCTCTGTCGCCTGGCGGCCGGCTCATTTGGCATCGTGACAGGCCGTAATCCGTGGGATTTGAAGACTTTGCTGTATTGTGCATTTTCGATCAAATATGGATGTTGCTGGATCGGTTTTCGCGGCCTGAAGGAGCGGGCATGCTGGGCGGCAGTTTCCCTCGCAATTTGTTCGTCCCTGCTCGTGTCCGAGTCTCTCTGTCTGACTGGTGGCCGTGGTTGACTGCTCAAAGAGGATAGTCCGTTTCTCGGCAGACCTTCTGGACTTGTCCGTGGACTCTCTTGACGCATTCGCGGACCTTCTGGGCTCGTTCGTGAACGCTGCGGGCTCGATGGTGGGCTCTGCTGACTCCTGGGAAGGCTTTGAACATTTTGTGCTGGACTTCGTCCTCTCCTCAGCGAGCTAGATGGCATCCTGGGTGGACTTGCCATCAGAGCTGTAGGGGGTGGCAGGCTTCGAGTATCGTTCTCGCGGGGAAACGCAGGCGGAGGGGCTGTGATCTTGACATAGCTCGTAGATATGCTGTCGTCACCTCCGAGAGGATCTGGGGACTCGTCTCGGCCGCCAACTGTGTACATATGCCTCGTCGGCGGAGGGGCCGCAGCTGGCAGGTCCTCTAAGTCAAAAATATCCGCGAGATCGTCCACATCTTGCGCCGAGGAAAGGGGCGAAGAGGCGGGCTCTTCGACAGGAGGTCTAGTTTCCTCTGGGCTCGAGGTCGGGGGATTCGTCTTCGAAGTCGCGTCTGCGTTTGCTTGGGAGGAGGAGGGAACATCCCACACACTGTCTCCGGGGGCTTGCGGCGACTGCAAGGCTTCATCGGGTCTCTTCATGGGAAGGTCGGCATCTTGATGGGTTCCCTCGAATTCCTGGCTATCGAAGTCCAGTTCGTCGTCCGAGTCTGGGACCTCGCCCAGTTCTTTCCAGTTCGCCATGGCGTGAATCGTTCATCATAAACAGCTAAACATGGTATAACAAAGGTTTCGCAAACGACGTGCTTGAGAATTTCGGGTGAATAGAAAAGAAGTCCTGGGATGTGATGCTTGGTCGGGAACGAACCGTGCATTACCTAAGATTCAGGTACCCTTGAATCACTAGCTGTAGCGTGCACTTCGATATATGTTCAAGCCGGACGCGTTCAGACGGTCGGTGAGCGCGTTTGGTGGGGTACGCGCTGTCGCGCGGTGGCGGGTGGCTACGGGGGTGAACCACTTTAGCTCAAATGCGTGCACGGCCGGCCGGAGCCGAACTTTTTTTGGGGATGGCACCGTGAGCTCCAGCTGGCAGCTACGGCTACCGATCTCGGTATTCAATTACATCACATTCGACTTGACATTTGCGACTGGGTTCAAGCTGGAGATACTCTCCAAACACCGACCTTACCGCCTATCTTTCCGCATCATCAATCACAAGTTCCAGTAATCCCAAAGCTCTAGACATGAGTCTCACCAAGAACATTCTTCCACTCGTTGTGGCCGTAACAGCTGGCGTCGGCATATGTTCGTTCCCTGTCCCTGCAAGCGCATCGCGAAGCTCGTTCTTGGCTTGAAACTGACAGTGGTGATCGCTGCAGCCGTATACACTCTGAAGCCCGGACTAGAACAGCAACAGAGACTGCGGGAAGAGCGCGAACGGGACCAACTCCACGCCGCCGCATCTGGAGCACCCAAAACTCCTGACCAGCCAATTCAAGCCAAACGATAGCGGAGACCAACTCGGATCTTAGTGACACCACGAGAACTCATGAGCTACAATAGCTTCGAAACTTAGAGGGGATATTGGTGGGCTACGACATTCCGAGCTTTGCTCGTCCTCCTTAGACATAGGAGGCTTCAGGCATCGGGCAGAGTGAATACAGGTTCACAAGAACAGCTTCATACCGACAACAGGGCTGGCGCGTATTTTCAGACTCGCAATAATTCCATCGACTTCTTATAGTTGCGCCACAAGCTACGTGGTTCATTCATAGCATACTCAGGATCGAATACACCGGGAGAACGGCTGTCAGCTGTCAAAGCTGAGTTTTGGGGGTTGCTTGGCTAGAAGCTGCGCTGTTGTCTTGTATGATCTCAAAAGATAGATCGATGAGCACCACAGAACTTCTCCTGAGGCCATTGGCCGGAGGCGGCGAAAATGTGCTGCCCAAGTTAGTCAACCGGCAGGGGCATGCATCAACAACACCTTGATGCTATTCGCGCTGTCTAATGGTGGCCCAGTGCAGCAACTCGAGAGCCATTGCGGTAAAAACGAAAGCATTCTTCGATAGACAGCATGGTATACAAATGGAAATACAAGCCAAATCCAAATGAAATGTTATCATGTTGAGTCGCAGCCTCGCAAGTGACGCCATCGAGATCCCGGTCAAACGGCGACGGCGGTATTCGGAATGGACCGACAACCGAGCTTGCACTTGCACCACCACCAACACAAAAACAAAAGCTGTCAGCCCAGACACCGAGGTGAGCTCCCAGCTGGCACCCCCGGCCATTCCATCGATCCCATTGGAAGCCCAGTCCGTGCACGGATCAGTTTACATCACGTGATGCCCCAATCACCCAGTCGCAGCCGGCGTATTGCAATCGAAATTCCAATCATACGATTGCCCGGAACTTCTAGGTAGCCAGAAAAACCCTCTTTTCCCTTTCGAACAGAACAACCACCTCCTCGACCACCGAACCCGCGAGCAACCTCCACCCGACCGCCCCCGTCAATTGACAACCTCTCCCCTCCGAGCCCAGCGGTATCTCGATTTTCTCTCTTGGACGACACATAACGAAGCCGACACGATGTTCAGAACCCCCACCGTTTCCCTGGCCCGCGCCGGCCTGCGCGCCGCTACCCAGCAATCGGTCATCCGCCGCGCCGCCACCACCCACGCCATCTCCAACCCTACGCTCGCCAACATCGAGAAGAGATGGGAGGGCATGCCTCTCCAGGAGCAGGCCGAGCTCTGGATGGCGCTGAGAGACCGCATGAAGGGCCCCTGGGCTGAGTTGACCCTGCAGGAGAAGAAGGCCGGTGCGTTCTTCACCCGAAAATTCCACACACATTTTCTTTTGTCGTCGATCGCCAAGTGGTCCGATGTTCCGAGAGAGGGTTCGAAGCTATTCGCGAACAGCTCTCGGTTCCCGTCCCCCGCCTTCCCCCCTCCCATCCCAATCGTCCTTTGACGGGCCCGGGTCATCTATATAAATACCTCTTGGTCAAGCTCCGGATGGATGCAACGCCAATTGGATTGGCACGACCGTCCAATGTGACCGGGCTTCATATCCCTGTGCATATGCATTGCGTCACAACGAGAGAGCCTCACAAAAAAACTAACGCAAATTGTCTCAACAGCCTACTGGATCGCCTTCGGCCCCCACGGTCCCCGCGCCGGCCCTGCCCCCGGTGAGGGTGCCCGCGTCTTCTGGGGTGTCATGGCCTCCATCGCCGCTACCTTCGTTATCTTCGGCTCCGTCCGCATGCTCGCCGGCCCTGCTCCCGACACCATGACCAAGGAGTACCAGGAGGCTTCCAACGAGTTCCTCAAGGTATCAACCCTCCGCACCGACACAGACGGCCTCTGTCTGGCTGATCAATGGCTGACCCCTCGCCTCCTAGGCACAAAATTCCGACCCCATCACCGGTCTCTCTTCCGAGGGCTACTCTGGCAAGGGCATGGTCCAGTCTCCTCCCAAGAACTAAATCGATACCATCTTTCCCTTTCGTCTCTAGAATCACAATCACAATTCGACCATGGCAGTTTGCCCATGTATAAAACTAGTAGAGCTGGCATGGGCTGGGGGGCTTGCGACGTGACTCGAGGACAACCATCTGCTTGGTGTAAATACTGTACCAAAAGAGCCGAATTCCAAGCAAAGTTCCATTTGTTTTTTAATACGCAGACTATGAATGATTCAGAAATTACATGCCGCCGTGACAGCTGTCACCTGTGAAGCGTGAGGCATCCCGTGACACAGAAGGTAAATAACTGAGTAATCTCTTGATAAGTCTATTTAGTTTGGGTCTACAGATGATTTGCTTTTGCGTGGTTCTCGTTACAACAGCTTCAATTAATTTTCGTTTCCATCTCAACTTCTTTTCAAACGTTTCCCGGCACGATGTCCTTCAGGCATTGACTTCCCTACATCTAAGAGTTTTGGGTGACAGGAGACTCCAAACCAAGCACCTAAACATCGTTAGTTTTTGCGCAAAAGTCCGCTTCATTAGATTACGTACCAGAGCAGTCCGGCTTGGGATGTACACATGAGTCCAATTCTTGCGGTTGTTCCATTCCATGGGCGTGGTAAAAAAGCGAGTGCCTTCATCAATGCGACCATGGCCGCCAACATCCTTGTGGTCGGTGTTCAGAATGACCTTGTACGTTCCAGAAACCTCAATGCCAATTCGGTAGTCAGCGTAGCTCTCGGTGGGGTGGAAATTGAAAATGAAGACAACGCCGGCCCTCTCAAAGACGATGACCTTGTCTCCCTCGTGCTTGAGAGAGATGTATGCTTGTGGCGCCGCCAGCCAACCGTAGTTCTGCTCCGTGGTGTTCATGAGACGATCAAAGTGGTCGAGGAACTTGTAGCGAAGGAGGTGATCATCAGTCAGGTTCAGCTGGCGACGAGCGTACCAGAATGAGTTCTGGTTGCCTTCACGCGGGAAGTCGAGCCACTCAGGGTGCCCAAATTCGTTACCCTCAAAGTTAAGGTATCCTTCTCCGCCGAGACCGTGGGTCAACAGACGGATCATTTTGTGGAGGGCCATGCCACGATCGATTGTTGGCGTCAAGGGGGTGAGGGTCGACATGTTGGTGTACATCTCGGCATCACAAAGATGCATCATCAGGGTTTTGTCGCCAACAAGCCTAAAATGGTCAGGTTGGCTGGAGAGAGGGAGGGAGGAGAAGACTTACGCCTGGTCGTGACTCTCGCAGTATGCAATCGTCCTTTCGCCATGTCTTCTGTTCGTGAGGGTAAAGCAAATGTTGCCAATATCCCAGTCCTCGTCCTTCTTCTCCTTGAGAATCTTGATCCACATATCTGGAATTGCCATGGCAAGACGATAGTCAAAGCCAACACCACCAAGGGAAAGGGGAAGACAGAGAGCGGGCATGCCAGAGACATCTTCAGCAACAGTGATAACTTCTGGGTAGAGAGAGTGGAGCATCTCGTTGGCAATCATAAGGTAGACGATGGCCTCTTCATCAGCATCGGAGCCAAAGTACTCGTGGTAACCCCCAGAAAACCCACTGTTCTTGTCAGTGCGCTCACCCTACGGAAAGGGTCCGAATGCTTCAAAGTACTTACGTGCCAATACCATGGTGTAAATACAGCATGCTGGTCACTCCATCAAAACGGAAACCATCAAAGTGGTACTCATCCATCCAAAATCTCAAGTTACTGAGAAGGAAGCGCATGACCTCGTGGTGACCGTAGTTGAACAGCCTACTATCCCACAGCTCATGACGACCGCGGCCACCTTCATGGAAGTACTGGTGGTCTGTTCCATCAAATTCGTTCAGTCCGTCCAACACGTTCTTGGAGGCGTGACTGTGGACGACGTCAAGAAGCACGACGATGCCCATGCTATGAGCAGTATCGACCAGCTCCCTCAAGTCCTCGGGTGGTCCATATCGGCTACTCGCAGCAAAGAAGTTGTTGATTTGGTAACCAAAGCTGGCATAGTACGCATGCTCCATGACCGCCATGAGCTGAATGACGTTATACCCAAGGCTCTTGATTCTAGGCAGCATGTTGTGGGTAAACTCTTTGTAGGTCGCAACTCTCAGCTCAGGAGAGGAAATTCCAACATGTGCTTCGTAGACGCGAGCGCTCTTAGGCTTCTGCGGCCTCGGGTGTTTGAACTCGTACTTTTCGGCTGCGGGTGGGTTCCAGAAGCGAGCTTCGTACGCGGGGGATATGGACAAGTCTTGCGTCACGTATTTGATCCATGCGGGAAGACGGTCGACGCGCTCGCCGCTCGGGAGCTGCAAGGAAATCTAGTCGCCAATGAGCTCATGCGCGATTCAGCGCAGTAACAGTATGGCACTGACCTTGATCTTGGAGTTATGGGGAATGGCAGCTCCGCCATTGACGGCAGGGAGAGTGATTTCAAAGACGCCAAAGTTGTTCTTTGTCATCTCATGGGAGTTTCTGTCCCAGTTGTCTTGAGAATTCCAGGTAAGCAAGTTTCTAGCAGGAGACGCAAAACGTAAGTCTTACTGAAATCGCCGGTGAGGAAGGCCTGGGTGGCATTAGGAGCCCACTCGCGGTAGACGATGTTGTTGTCCTTGTCTACATTGAATCCGAAGATGGACGTGCCCTACGATCGGTCAGTTCTAGATCGATACATTCGGTGACATGCATTTTTTGTACCTTGGAGAACTTTTCAATGCCGCCCTCGGTATCGTTGATCTTCTGGATCCAGTCCTGGGCGCGGGCGTAGCGCCGCTTGAGGGATTCCTGAAAAGGCGACAGCCAAGGATCGAGCTTCACGACACCTGCACGCGATTAGCAAATGCTCAAACAGAGCCTCAGGGTCCCGTGTTTCTCACCAGTGCCATCGTTGGGGATGCCCTCGGCAGCTCCCTGGTTCCCGTTGAGGGTAATCGAGTTTGCCGAGTTCTCGACAATGGCGGCCATGGCGAATAATGTCGATTGCGCTTGGGACGGCCAGATGTTTGAATGGCGGGGTAGGTCTCGCGGCAGTTGGTTGTTATTGGTATCTATCAATTGCAGACGCAGAACGTCAGATGTTGCTCAGGAGGGAGTCAACGCAGGGTAAGGTAAGATGATTTAGAGGAAAGTCGATTGGGAAGCTACCGTGCCCCGCGTGTGAAATGTTGAGGTCGGGGAGAGCTCAGAGAGCTATGGACAAGTACCTGTGCTAAGCTGGGAATTCAGACCTTTCCTAACGTAGGACGGTAGGGGTCTGAAGCTAGACAAGGAATGCGCAGATTGGTAGCAATCTCGTCAGGAATTGGGCGAGTCTGGAATCTGTAGAATCTCGATCAAACGTTGGGCTCGTCCTCACTTGAGCAACAAAGTAGGTGGGAAAGGCGGGGAGCAAAGCAATCGAAGATGGCAGAGTGATATCGAAGGCACTTGTCGTCATGCAGTGTATGTCAGTGTCCAAGATAGATGGTTCCCCCGCACTGCTTGGGGCAAGCTTGGGATGGATTAGACTTTCATTTTATCGGACGCGACAGAGGGAAGAGCTCGGGTATATTATCAGCGTGGTGCATATGGTATGACGTCGTGGGGCAACGCACTTGGCTTGTCCGATTGTGATGGCGAGTAGCTCGCAGCTTCAGGCAAGCAAGCAAGTAGGTAGGTACCATTATGGTCAATTGGGCTGGGCTGTCACGCTCTCCAGTGTCTCTTCTCTCCGCATTCTGTGCGGCCCTTCCGCCTGGGGATCCGTTGGTCTGGGGCGACCAATTCAACGAGAATTGCTGCATCGGAAGCGACAGGCCGCTAGAGAGGGACGAGAAAAACACGATGCCGCCACCCGAACACCTCCCTGTCGATGCCTGCGTCTCAACACAATCGGCAGACCGAATCATAGCAGGTGGACGGCCTTCCAGCGAGCCATTCAGCAGCTCGCCACCTCCGACGTGGTGGTGGGGGATGGCACGCTGAAGGTTGGGGTGCTTTTAGCGACCAATGTCGAGCTCAGCTTGTTGGACATGAAAACTCGAACTCGGCTCCCCCGTGTTCTTGCGTGGTGTAGCCTGCCGTCCTCCGCGTGCTTTGCTCCTTTCAGGCAAGGATGAAGGGCGAGTGAGGTGCGACAGGCCACTTCCCCGGCCAGTAGCAGGCCAGGCCAGCAGGGTATCCAGCCAGTACGAGCAATCTGCATCAGTGCTGTGGAACCAGTTTGTCGTTATCGTGCCAGATTGCCATCACAGACACGTCGTGGGCCTTCTCAGAATCGCATGCCAGACGCACAGTGGTGGAGCGCTGGACGTGGAGTGGGCTGCTGGGCTACACTGTATTCGTACCAAGCTAGGTACGTAGGTGGGTGAAGCTCCCTCTCATACAACATCTCAGTGCACATTGCTATGAGGTCTATCCAAACAATACGAATCAAATAAACATCCCCTGACGTTGGCATTCATCCAAGACAGCGCCCGGCCGTTGAAGGCGATGTTCCGGATGGGGCAGCCGTTGTGTTCACAAAACAAAAGCAAGCTTGGCAAGATCTGTCAATTCACTGCCTGAGACGCCTGCGTCCGGAATTGGTTGGACCCAATGTGCGTATGGTCTCCTGACCCCAGCCTGGAGGTTTGCTATGGAATAGTTGGGCTTTGCCAGGAGTCTGACTTGTGTCTTACAGCCTACTGGCATGTATGACATGATCTGATCTGTGAATATCCCGCAGAGCCGCCCATTGCCCGTCCCCAGTTCGTCTACGGGTGGCTGGCAGGAGACGCCGCCTGTAAGGAGACTGTAAGGAGACCAGGGGAGCTCTCCGAGATGCCAGTTGGGTCGGCACTAACACTGCAGCGCAAGCAGCAGGGTCTGCGATTGGAACATCACAGACACGATAGCGATAGAATTGCGTCATGAGTGGCCTCGCGTTGCGATAAGCTATTTCCCATCAATGTCAAATTGACTTTGGAAAGGCAGCAGCAAGTCGTGTCAAGGAGCAAATAAACCATCTGATAACAATCAACTGTATCCCCAATCTTAGCCGCTCCTAAGCGCTGGAACTTGAGCTCCTCAACCCCGCATCCGGGCCACTGCGGCGGGCAGCTCTGACCAAGCTTCCTTATGCGGCCAACCAGCCACAATCTCACGACAGCTGCCATCTACTCCGGTAACCGGACTTTCAACCCGCACCACCAACGTCTACTCGACACAAACGCGACAGCTACCTCTCTAACGATCATCACCCTTCAGCCAGGCTATGGTTCCCTTATCGGGTCTCCTGCACCATGCCTCTACCCGTCAGGCCATCGGCCTACACCTGCGCACGCTGCCTGCTGCTTTCCAATGCTAGGCGCCCCTTCTCCGTCTCACCCGTCGCACGAGTCGCACCGAGACGCACTCAGGACTTCAACTCCGGCTTCACGAGCAGCTATGATCCGTCTACCGAGACCGGCCGAGGTCCCATGTTCAACAAGAACAAATTCGGCGTTCCGCAGTTCTATCCCCGAGACCTCAAGAAGCGCGTCGACGATTACGTAGTCGGACAAGACCGAGCAAAGAAGACGATATGTTCTACCATCTTCAACCACTACCAGGGTGTTAGAAGAAGGACGAACCAGGGCCATGAAGAGAGGGTTCAGAGGGAAAAGGCCGAAAGACAGCGATATGCTCGGGATAGGGATTTGCCCGAGAGGCGGGACGTTCATCCCGTCCAAGGTCAGCGCAGTCGCTACTCGCCCTTCCAGCGCTATCGTGCTGATGAAGAATGGCCGCAAGATGAGTTCCCTGGCCATGCTGAATCTGTCCAGCACATGGACGAAGGTTACAGTTCGCCGACCGGCTTCGACGGCTCTTACCTGGTCGAGGAGCCCACGACCCCGCCTCAAGTCAAGATTGACAAGAGCAACCTCCTCCTCATCGGTCCTACCGGTGTTGGCAAGACCTATATTTTAGAGTCAGATGATGGCCTCCAGTCGTTCCTCATGTTTCGGTTTGCTAACTTCCTGCAGGACTCTAAGTAAGAAGCTTAACGTGCCTTTTACGATAGCCGACTGCAACTCCTTCACCCAAGCCGGTTACATTGGGCAGGATGTGGAGACGTGCATAGAACGATTGTTGATCGAAGCGAATTACGACATCAAGGCGACCGAGCACGGCATTGTCGTTCTGGACGAGTTTGATAAGCTGGCCAAACGGGACAGCATGAACGGTCGAGATGTTGGTGGAGAAGGCGTCCAGCAAGCTCTTCTGAAGCTGGTTGAGGGCTCCAAGGTGACCGTCAACGTCAAAGACAACAGGTCATCGAGGTCCGCTTCACCTATCACGACGAACTACACATCTTCAAGTTCAACGTCGGCCCCGCAGTCCACTCCTCCGCAGGGCAAGGTCGATCAATACACTATCGACACCACAAACATTCTATTCGTCTTTTGTGGCGCGTTTGTTGGTCTCGACAAGGTAGTTGTACGAAGAGTGTCGAAGCCCTCGATGGGTTTCGGCTCCGAGTTGCGAGCTTCACAAGGTCTTGGCAACACCCATCCCATTCCACGACAGTTGTTCTCGCACCTACCGCACGTCGACGCGGAGGCTCCGGCGTCTGCGTATACACCACTCGATCTAACAACTCCTGTAGATTTACAGGCTTTCGGGTTCATTCCTGAGTTGATTGGCCGAGTGCACAATATCTGCGCTCTCAGCCCGTTGTCCCTAGATGACCTGTTTAGGATTTTGACGGAACCGCGCAACAGTCTCGTTGCGCAGTATACCGCTCTGTTCGAAACATATCCTTCACGCTTACACTTTACTAGAAAAGCATTGTACGCCATTGCTGAGAGGGCTGCCAAGTCTGAGACTGGCGCTCGTGGCCTCAAAATGGAAATGGAGAGGGTTCTGGCTGAGCCCATTTTCGACGCCCCCATGCCGTATGTATTGATTACCGAAGCCTGTGTTAAAGGTTCCCAGAAGGCAGGTTACTGGGGTAAAGATGGGAGACTGGAGGTTGAGCGTCGGATAGCTGAGGAAGATTCGGACAATGCGCCACATACTTCAGAGGTGACTTTCGAGCAGTACCGAGAAGCTGGCCAGAGCGGCGCTTGAAGGCCATGGCATATATACCACGATTTGTTTGGGAGCATATACCTGTGCGCGGTATGGAGTTGGGGAGTAACATGCTTAGTTGAGATGATGATGCACCCATACGCGAAGGCTGCCGGGTTTGCGGGTTTGTGCAGAAAGGGTTCGCTCCATCTGATAAACCATAATGCGTAAGGTGAAATTTTGGAATACATAATTCTGTTTTGTTCACTGGAATAAATCATACAGATCGAACATATTCACGACATTGTAGCGAATCAGCAAAACGCTTGCAGAAGTTTGTCTAAGTAGCAAACAATCGATCATGTTGAGCCACGATTTTCATCAGCGTTCTCACAGATCAGAATAACGCTGATAACCACGGGTGCTTGATCGCTTCTTTGGAAGACACGATCCAGAGTGAAATGACGGAAACGGCAGGGTGACAGGTAAAGCCACAGCTGATGTAATCTATGTCTTATCACCTAGCGGCCCTGTCAGAAATGCGCGTTGTACCCATGGTGGTCCTTCCTCCCAAAGTCACTATGAGGTTCCCCGTGATTTTGAGAAAGTGACTGATTGCAGGATATCTCTCGGAGCTTATTAGCAAAAGATCAATCAGCTGTATTTAGAAAAGATGCAACAAAGGCTTAGAAAAAAGAAGAAGGAAAAACAATTGAATATCGTTACGTACATCAAGTCCCGGGAGGCGGCGCTGACTGTTGCTGCCACAGGTGACCGCCATAGGTCATCCCCACAGATGACAGATGACCACTGACCAGCAACCAATGCCATGACCAGGATATCCCTATTCTAAGAAACCTACAATTTTTCTCCACCAGTCCCAGACAGATTTGCCGCAGGCCCGTACGAACCCGACCCCCTTCTTCCGAGGACCGACTCAACCCCGGCCCCGTCATCGTACAGCTTCAGTTTTTGCTTTCCTTTCCCTTTCCATGTCCATTCGACTCCCTACATTCCCTCCCATCAACCCCAACCGCCACCATGTTGCGAAGCTCCGTGTGTAGAGCTGGCACTCGGGTGCTCCAGGCCTCGAAACCCACGGCCTCGTCGAGCTTCTCGACGATCGCGTCGCGAACCTCTGCGAGGAAGCTCGCCTCTGCTCGTCGCCCCTTGGCCTTGACCAGCCAACGTCATTATGCGAGCGCAACCGACTCGGCCCCGAACCCCAACGACAACTTCCTGTCCGGCAACACCGCCAACTACATCGATGAGATGTACATGCAATGGAAGCAGGACCCCAAGAGCGTTCACGTCTCATGGCAGGTCTACTTCAAGAACATGGAGAACGGCGACATGCCCATCTCCCAGGCGTTCACTCCTCCCCCTTCTCTGGTTCCTGGTGCCATCGGTGGTGTTCCTGCCCTCGGCGCCAGCCTCGGCGAGGGCTCTGAGATCACCAACCACTTGAAGGTCCAGCTTCTCGTGCGTGCCTACCAGGCTCGAGGCCACCACAAGGCCAACATCGACCCTCTGGGCATCCGAAACGAATCCACTGGCTTTGGTAACATCAAGCCCAAGGAGCTTTCCCTCGAGCACTACCAGTTCACCGAGAAGGATCTCGACGCCGAGTACGAGTTGGGACCCGGCATTCTCCCCCGCTTCAAGAGAGAGGGCCGCGAGAAAATGACGCTCCGCGAGATCATTGCCGCCTGCGAAAAAATTTACTGCGGTTCCTACGGTGTCGAATTCATCCACATCCCCGACAGAGAGAAGTGCGACTGGCTGCGCGAGCGCATTGAGGTTCCCCAGCCCTTCAAGTACTCTATCGACGAGAAGCGCCGTATCCTCGACCGTCTTATTTGGAGTTCGAGCTTTGAGTCTTTCCTCGCCACCAAATACCCCAATGACAAGCGTTTCGGTCTCGAGGGCTGCGAGACCCTGGTTCCCGGTATGAAGGCCCTCATCGACCGTAGCGTTGACTACGGCGTCAAGGACATCGTCATCGGCATGCCTCACCGTGGTCGTCTGAACGTCCTCAGCAACGTCGTCAGAAAGCCCAACGAGTCCATCTTCAGCGAGTTCGCCGGAACTGCCGGTGGTGAGGACGAAGGCTCCGGTGACGTCAAGTACCATCTTGGTATGAACTTCGAGCGCCCTACCCCCTCCGGAAAGCGTGTCCAGCTTTCTCTTGTCGCCAACCCTTCCCACTTGGAGGCTGAGGATCCTGTCGTTCTCGGCAAGACCCGTGCTATCCAGCACTACAACAACGACGAGAAGACTCACCGCACCGCCATGGGTGTCCTCCTCCACGGTGACGCCGCCTTCGCTGCTCAGGGCGTTGTCTACGAGTGTCTTGGATTCCACTCTCTGCCGGCCTTCTCGACTGGCGGCACCATCCACCTCGTTGTTAACAACCAGATCGGTTTCACCACTGACCCTCGTTTCGCTCGCTCCACCCCCTACTGTACCGACATTGCCAAGGCGATCGATGCCCCCGTTTTCCACGTCAATGCCGACGACGTCGAGGCCGTCAACTTCGTTTGCCAGATCGCCGCTGACTGGCGCGCCGAGTTCCAGCAAGACGTCATCATCGACTTGGTCTGCTACCGTAAGCACGGCCACAACGAGACCGATCAGCCTTCCTTTACCCAGCCTTTGATGTACAAGCGCATTCAGGACCACGATTCCCAGATTGGCATCTACATCAACAAGCTCCTGGAGGACGGCAGCTTCACCAAGGAGGATATCGATGAGCACAAGCAGTGGGTCTGGGGCATGCTCGAGGAGAGCTTCTCCAAGTCCAAGGACTACCAGCCTACCTCTAAGGAGTGGACCACTTCCGCCTGGAACGGCTTCAAGTCCCCCAAGGAGCTGGCCACTGAGGTTCTTCCCCACAACGAGACCAGCGTCGACGGCAAGACTCTGGAGCACATTGGCACAGTCATCGGCAGCACTCCCGACGGCTTCCAAGCTCACCGCAACCTGAAGCGTATCCTCTCCAACAGGACCAAGTCCGTTGTCGAGGGTCAGAACATCGACATGCCCACTGCTGAGGCTCTGGCTTTCGGTTCGCTCGTCACTGAGGGCCACCACGTCCGTGTTTCCGGCCAGGACGTCGAGCGTGGTACTTTCTCTCAGCGTCACGCTGTTTTCCACGACCAGGCGACTGAGGACACCCATACTCCTCTCCAGCACATCAGCAAAGACCAGGGCAAGTTCGTCATCTCCAACTCCTCGTTGAGTGAGTTCGGCGCTCTCGGTTTCGAGTACGGTTACTCTTTGTCCTCCCCTAACGCCCTTGTCATGTGGGAGGCTCAGTTCGGTGACTTCGCCAACAACGCTCAGTGCATCATTGACCAGTTCATCGCTTCTGGTGAGGCCAAGTGGATGCAGCGTACTGGTCTTGTCGTCTCTCTCCCTCACGGCTACGACGGCCAGGGTCCCGAGCACTCTTCCGGTCGTCTGGAGCGCTGGCTCCAACTCTGCAACGAGGACCCTCGCGTCTTCCCCTCTCCTGAGAAGTTGGAGCGCCAGCACCAGGACTGCAACATTCAGATCGCCTACATGACCAGCCCGTCCAACCTGTTCCACGTCCTCCGCCGACAGATGCACCGTCAATTCCGCAAGCGTAAGTTGCTATGGTTCCAAATTTTCAACAAAGTATGCCTGCTAACATGAAACAGCTCTTATCATCTTCTTCTCCAAGGCTCTCCTGCGTCACCCTCTTGCCCGCTCCAACATTGAGGAGTTCACTGGAGATTCTCACTTCAGATGGATCATTCCCGATCCTGAGCATGAGACTGGTGCTATTAAGTCCAAGGAGGAGATTGACCGTGTCATCCTCTGCTCTGGTCAGGTCTGGGCCACTCTGTCCAAGTACCGCGCCGACAACAAGATCGACAACGTCGCCTTCACTCGTCTTGAGCAGCTGAACCCCTTCCCCTGGCAACAACTGAAGGAGAACCTCGACCAGTACCCCAACGCCAAGACTATCGTCTGGTGCCAGGAGGAGCCTCTCAACGCGGGAGCCTGGAGCTTCACGCAGCCTCGTTTGGAGACCCTGTTGAACCAGACTGAGCACCACGACCGCAAGCACGTCATGTACGCGGGCCGTGGACCCAGTGCGTCTGTTGCTGCTGGTAACAAGGGCCTGCACAACAAGGAGGAGCAGGAGTTCCTGGAGATGGCTTTCAACGTTAAGCAGGACAAGCTGAAGGGTGAGTAAATTCGAAAACAGACGGTCACCTTATGACTGAAGGGAATGGCGAGGAATAGAAGATGGGAATGGAAGGGATCAATCAGAATGGCGGGCGCAATTCCTGGCTTGTACAACTGTAAAACTATACCTATGAGTAATAACCACACGCCCTCCATGACGGAGAGATTGTGCAAGTTACAGCAAACGGACGGGCAGGGAAAGCATCCTAGATACACTAGCATCAGGGCGGGTCACAGCGCCGCCTTTTAGCGATATACCTGCTATCTACTGAATTTAAGTTATGTTCAAAAGATGTTCATGAGAATGAGAAGGGAAAAAAGAGGTGACAGCTTTGATAAACTCAAGTTAATAGGATTAATACGTAGTCACTGGAAAATCTCATTGCCGTCATGAAAATAACATCTTACAGTTGTCATGAAGTAGAAAACTCTGTTTCGTAAGATACTCAAAGAGAGTAAATAGGAATCAAAGGCTTACAGAGGGTGAGTTGAACCTTGAAGGCGTGTAGTTGCGATATCGCTGTCCAGTGTCGGCGGAAAGTCCTCGGCTCGGGGGCGGATTTGGTGATGTTCGGAGAGCGGAGAGTGAGGAGTCGAGCCGTGGTGGCAGGCGCTCATCACCGGGGAAATCAGGGACACGTACTCGGGGACACTGGACCTGGAGGGCACTGGTTGCTGGGCTTCTCTGTCTTTCTTCCCTGGTGCCTGGGGCTGCAACAATTGCCAGGAAAAGAGGACCCAACATTTGCGACATTCACCCACAGTACCCACTGCGAGTGGAATCTCTCAATGTCTGTTTTTTTTCTTTGCTTCTCGACAGCATCGGGCTAGAAGGACAGAAAGTTCCCAGTTTCCCAGGAGCTGCCGGGCTCAGCGGGAAGGCTAGAAAAGTGCGGTCCAGCGGTTGTCAGTGGTGTCCTTGCGGCTACGTCCAGTGTGTCCAGTGCTGTGTGTCGCTGTGTGTCATGCTCTCCAATTGAACCCGAACGTGGACCCGGTGTCTCCCGGAGGGACCAGGACGCCTAGATCGGGATTAGCGTGACGAGGTAATTTTTCCTGCTCGATATCCGATCACGTGATGCCCCCAGCAAAGCTCTAACCGACGAAGCGTAGATTCCGAGCAAAACTGCTCACTTCCTCCTAAGTCCTTCCCCAAACCTCAACCATCACCTCTCCACTCCCATCCGAAGTCGCCCTTTTTCATCTGTCAAGATGTTCAAGAGGTTCGTACCATCTTCCTGATCGACTTTTTGAACCGTCCCGCGTTCAATTGGCCCCAATTGAGCTAACCATGCCCGAATAGCGGCATTTCCTCCTTCGCCAGGGCGGCTCGCCCTTCTTTCGCGGCGAACGCTACCCGCCGCGCCATCAGACCTGCCAACTTCAGATTCCCCGCGAGCAGCAGATTCGCCTCTACTGCCGGTGTCGGTGATGGAAAGATCTATCAGGTTCGTGGGCCCCTCGTTGCTGCTCCCTTCCGTTAACCCGAGGGCCATGTCGGTTACTGACAACAACACTTCCACAGGTCATTGGTGCCGTCGTCGATGGTTCGTAAACACCGAGAGAAAAACTTTCATGGGGCCTGCCTCCATCTCAACGACCTCGATACTGACATACAATGCAGTCAAGTTCGACACTGCCAAGCTCCCCGCCATTCTGAACGCCCTCGAGACGACGAACAACAACCAGAAGCTGGTTCTTGAGGTGTCGGTACGTACCTTGACGGACACCGAAAAAAATAACTGCCGCAAAGTTCCGCATCTAACACATTTCAACAGCAACACTTGGGTGAGAATGTCGTCCGTTGCATTGCCATGGACGGTTAGTACTATTGCCTGGAAAAAGTTTTCCGCACTCAAACTCACGCTCTTCCAGGTACTGAGGGTCTCGTCCGTGGCTCCAAGGCCACCGACACTGGTGCCCCCATCACCATTCCCGTCGGCCCCGCGACTCTGGGCCGTATCATCAACGTCACTGGTGACCCCATTGACGAGCGTGGCCCCATCAAGACCGACAAGAAGCTTCCCATTCACGCCGAGCCCCCCGAGTTCATCGACCAGTCCACCACCGCCGAGATTCTCGTCACTGGTATCAAGGTCGTCGACCTCCTCGCCCCCTACGCCCGTGGTGGAAAGATTGGTCTCTTCGGTGGTGCCGGTGTCGGCAAGACCGTCTTCATTCAGGAGCTGATCAACAACATCGCCAAGGCCCACGGTGGTTACTCCGTCTTCACTGGTGTCGGTGAGCGTACCCGTGAGGGTAACGATCTGTACCACGAGATGCAGGAGACTTCCGTCATTCAGCTTGACGGCGAGTCCAAGGTCGCCCTGGTGTTCGGTCAGATGAACGAGCCCCCCGGTGCCCGTGCCCGTGTCGCCCTTACTGGTCTTACCATTGCTGAGTACTTCCGTGACGAGGAGGGACAGGATGGTGAGTTTTTTCTCGCAGCAACATGCGCCACGATCGTCTCGCTAACCAGGTCACAGTGTTGCTCTTCATTGACAACATTTTCCGTTTCACCCAGGCCGGTTCTGAGGTGTCTGCCCTGCTGGGTCGTATCCCCTCTGCCGTCGGTTACCAGCCCACCCTCGCCATTGACATGGGTGGTATGCAGGAGCGTATTACCACCACCAAGAAGGGTTCCATTACTTCCGTCCAGGCCGTCTACGTCCCTGCTGACGATTTGACTGACCCTGCCCCTGCCACCACCTTCGCTCACTTGGACGCCACCACTGTCTTATCCCGTGGTATCTCCGAGTTGGGTATCTACCCCGCTGTCGACCCTCTTGATTCCAAGTCTCGTATGCTGGACCCCCGTATTGTCGGCCAGGACCACTACGACACCGCCACCCGCGTCCAGCAGATCCTCCAGGAGTACAAGTCCCTTCAGGATATCATTGCCATTCTGGGTATGGACGAACTTTCTGAGGCTGACAAGCTCACCGTCGAGCGTGCCCGTAAGATCCAGCGTTTCTTGTCCCAGCCCTTCACCGTCGCCCAGGTTTTCACTGGTATCGAGGGTAAGCTCGTTGACCTTAAGGACACCATTGCCTCTTTCAAGGCCATTCTGTCCGGTGAGGGTGATGCCCTTCCTGAGGGTGCCTTCTACATGGTCGGTGACTTCGCCTCTGCTAAGGCGAAGGGTGAGAAGATTCTGGCGGAGCTGGAGAACAACTAAACGACTCCTGACGAAAATACCAATGAGCGTCGAGAGGTGGGCATATAGCCTGTGTATAGAAGAGGAACGATGGAATGGGGAGGTTTCTTAGCTCAATTCAAGTCTCTTTTGTGAGCTGTGTACCAAGAAATCTACTTAATTCCTCTTGTAGTTGAGAGAATCTCCTTATTTCTTCAAACGCCGTCCCGTGCCGATTGTGAGATTACGCTCCCCCCGCCCCGGTGATAAAGCTGCCCCTGCAACGTTCTAGACTGTCACTTGCGTGAGCACCCCGCGCGAATCGGTTATGACGTTGGTTAGCCCCCTGCCTGATTGGTGTATCCCATGCAGATTCTCTTTCTGGGGTAGAAGTACCGAAGGCCGGTCTGGGCGGATACTTATCTCGGGTGTGTCGAACACGCCATTCATTCATTCACTGCCACGACCATTGAACATTGATCAATGATGAATCTCTAGACTTAAACCACTACTCTAAGTTCAAACAGCTATTGTTCTGTTATCCTTCGTCTTGTAAACCCTATCATCATCCGCCCATGCTGCACGCTCCACGCCATCCTCCCTCGAAAGTAGTCAAGAAGGATGGACAATCTAGGAATCGAACCTAGGACCTACCCCATGCGAAGGGGTCGTTATACCACTAAACCAATCGCCCGTTTACCTGCTTTAAAGGCATGATGCTGTGATGGGAAGCATGGTTGCAGATTGGAATATGAAGGGCGAGCTGATGGGCTCTGGGAGTCGATGGATGGGGTGTAGTTGTGTCTCGCGGGGATGAGTGGCTGAAGTTTAGGCGCGGGTGATTGGTGTTGAGGTCGGGGCTGGGAAGGCGGTGTCACGTTCGGAACGTGTTTTCGTGTGTTTGTGAGATGCTGCGTCGTCCTTGACGGATGTCTGAAATGTCGACGAGTCCTGAGTCTGAGCATTGAGCTGTATCTCGGGAGTATCAGGGCCAAGGATCAATGCTCAGGCGAGGATCGTTGGTGGCACTGGCGGCTCACGACTGCACATAGAAAAGCTAGACCCGTTGGGAATGAGCAGGTTTGTGGTTTTTAGAGAACCGTAAAGATGTCTATCGATGGATTTTTGTACACGTCCAAGTTTGCGAAGAGAGCCATGTGGCCTTCACCATTGTGAGAATTCGCTTCGTTATATTCGTATGTTCTATTCGACCAGGGAACAATGTCCGGAGAATTACCGGGTAGAAAAGCCACGAGAGGAATGTCATGTCGAAAACAAAGCAGACCAAGTGGGCTGTAACACGATGCCATGTAGCTGCCGTTTGCTCTGAAGGCTATCTGTTAGAGAAATTAACATCACTGCGGTGCTTGCATTTAGAGACTACACGCACATCATCAGCCGCCTATCTATCAGAAATAGCTGGTAGTGTCTATTGCGTCTCCTGGGTAAGGCAGGTCAAGGCCCCCCCGCCTGAGCTTATGGATAATTGCATCTCGGAAGGTAGTCGTGATATCCAATTCTTACATTGGAGGACTTGTGTACAATTGTCTGTAATTGGGGTCCATTCGTGAAACTGATGATTATCTTCATTTCCGTACAGTTATTATCCATAATACGTCTCGGAGTGCCCTTTCTTTATCGATGCCAGTGGCGCCAGTGCATAGGCATTTTCACATAAAGCTTTCCTGATAGGGACTGTTTCTTACGTGGGAAGAGCACCATCAGCGGGCGATTTTATCCCGGGAAGGAATCTCAGACGAGCTACGTTGGCCTGGGCTGTTATATGTAGATCTGAAGTGCAAAGCTGGGCGCAGCCCAGGGATGTGAATTATTTTGTCCCAGGGATTATCACAGAAAGGAACCAAATATACATAAGCACGTTCGGAAGATAGCTCCCACACTTCGACTCATATTCGGGATATATCTTCCTGCACGAATTGGATGAATGTGGTTGCGTCAGGTGAGGCGTTATCTGTCAACATCTCTAGGTCCGTATTCTCAACGACACAGGTACGTAGGCTCTGCTGCAACGAGGGCAACGTGTTGACCTTGCACAATTCTGTGTATAAAACTCCTACCAGCTACAGGTCATGAACTATGTGTCGTAGTTGGTTCCCTCGGTGGGTTATTGCTCTTATCTTCTACAATGGCGCTGAGATGTTATTTAGTCTCTTGCATTCCATGCGTGTTCTTCGAGGAAAGTTTACATTTGATTGACATCGCCACGCCCGAAGACTTACTTTCGGCAATAAAAGGATGTACTGGATCTCATCGAGAAATTAGAAATACAGACAATCTTCTGCTTCCTGCTCGCGAGGCAAACATGTTGAGGCTCATGATCTTGTCGTCAAGATACATATAATTCTATCTGAGTTTATCTCACGACTTATCGTCTTATTCCTTTCATTACAGAACTGAAAACCAGCTGCTTGGCAGTGCTGTGAGATTATTCCCAGTGAATAGGCACTTCAGAACATAATGGACGTCACTGCATCGGCGACTCTCGTAGCATGTCCCCTGGACAGCCATGGGAAAGATGACCAGTGGCACTGCACCCCTTTGGTATGACCAAGAAACTGAGACTATGTAGCATTTATGGGAGAAGTATGCGCAGGATCAGCGGGCTGTTTACAGCCTCATGATGGGGCTTCATGCTTGCCACGGTGTAGCATCATAGACCGAGGGAAGGCAGCCGGTGGCAAGAAAGCAGCAGTTGAGGCCAGAATAAACTTCACTCACATGGATGAGAAGACAAGTATTCTTTGAAGAAGTTGATGTACATTCAGGCAGAGTAGGCTTTTGTCCACCTAAACCGACATCGAGCAACCCCTATACATGACTTCACAAGTAATGGCTCATATGTTTGATCTCCAGACGAGTTTTTCATACAGACCAAATAAACCCCCAAACGGTTCACCCACACATGATGATGGCTGAGGATAGCCTTGGTATCGCAACGATCGTCAGAGGATATGGCATAGAAAGAACATAACATGGGTCTGTGTTGAATGGTTCATTTATACATTTTCAACTAAAGGGACGACCAACGCCCGTAGCAGTCGACCAACTGACAAACAAAACGATGCAGATGCTGGCATTGAAATCGATGTTTTAACACCATATGGGTATCAGAAGTCGCATGAACAACTTTCCCTTCTCGCGTAGCCTGCCCAAGACCTTTTTTCAAAGTCTCTTCGGTTCACCGGTGAACCTCTTCTCGCCACAAGGCCCCCGGTCAAACTCATTGTAACCAATTATTTCCATCATTATCATGTTTATCATGGACCTGACCTATGCAGCGGTCGCTTCTTTTCCGTTTGCCGCCCCGTTCCCATTACCCGCTCCTGTGGCGGGATGGTGCTGCCCCAGACCGAGGACCCGTTGCAGGCTTCTTCTAATGCCCTTGCCGGTTCCAGCCTCGTCATGGCCCTCTGTCTTTTCTGCCCTGCCCAGGAAGCCGAAGCTCATTCTACGAACGGCGTTCTGCCCTGCACCCTCTGTGGCGGACTTCTTCCTCCGCCGCACAGCGACGATGCCAACGTCGGCAGCCGGCTTCGGAGGCCACTCACCGTCTCGCTTCCACCCTACGACACAGGCTCTAATCATGTCTGACAAGTTGACAGGGCATGAGGGCGTCAGGGCGTGTACAATCACCTTCTCGTACAATGAGATGTACACCGAAGGAGTGATGGATGCACGCATTGGGTTTCCGGGAGGAAGCAGGGGCGCGGGTAGAGGAATCAGGGTCTCGACGGGGTACGTCACAGCCGCGGCCAATGCCGCTGACCGTGCGGACTCCTTAGACTTTGACGCAGTGAGCTCTTTGGTGAGCTCGGAGCCATCCGACACAACGGCCGAAGCATCGTTGCTCGGCCGCTGCTGCAGAGAATGAGGCGGCGACGATGGAGACGCACCGAAAGATGCTGGCGAAGGCTGGGACATTGAGGAGCGGAAGAAGAGGCGGCGGGGCGACAGCGGCGAGAATGTCTGCGTGGGAGAAACGGGTTTGGCGCGAACGCGCACCGTACGTGCGCCTGTCCAGGCATTGCGCCTCGCCTCGAAGCAGGCCAGCCCTTCATTCCACTGCATTTCTTCGCGCAGTGCCCGCCTCCGCGCCGCACGCTTCTCGGCGACGGAGGCTTTCACCGCGGCGCCGATCGCATCGGGGCTGTCGAAGCGGAACGGGGAGAGAGACAGTGGGACGGGTTCCTCGTCGGAGAGGTCAGACACCCATTCCAGGCGAGGCTTGAAGCGTGCCGGGTCTTCTGAGACTGTGCTGTAGACGGACTCTGCATCGCTGTCTGAGAAACCCCCTTCCTCGTCGTCGTCGTCACTGCTGTCCATGCTTTCGACTGCCACATCGTCGTCATTCGTCGCCGTCTGCGTCGCTTCGGGCTTGGGCTCGGCGGTGTCTTGAGTCTGTTCTACGGGTGCTTGTACGGGCGCATCAGCCTCGGTTGCTGGCGCTGGCGTCGGTTTTGGTGCAGCCTCACCATCGCCGTTCTGTTTTTGAGGTGGGATGACTGGTGGCCAGACAAACTCCCAGTCGTTGCGGATCTTGGAGGCAAGGTACTTCTTAACTGCCTCCTTCTGCTTGACCTTATCCTTGCTCAGGAGGTCTGGATCATAGTCAGGCAAGTCCAGCGTCAAGGGCTGCTGGGACATGGAGTGCCTGAACTTGGCGAGAGGCGAGCGTGGGGACTTGTAAATGTCTGAGAAGATCATCTTGGTGGTGGAAGATGAAGAGGCAGCGGTGGTGTGCTGTGGCTGGCTCTTTGGCTGGGTGTTGGCCTCAGGCGCAGCAAGAGAGGAGGATGGAGGAGGGGAGGAAGAAGTAGGCATGGAAGGCGACAGGTCTGGCTGGAAGCAGGGCGTCTGCTTTATTATATCGGGATGCGCAAGTGAAGCTCCCGGTCCAGCAGCCGTGACCGGGGATGTAGTAATAGTTACCGCAGCTGGAGTAGTGGCAGCTGGGTCTGGAGTAGCAGCGGTCTCCGTCGCAGTCGCGTGCGGGGTGGGCTGGTGGTGCGGGTGATGGAGCGCGCCGGTTTCTGGGGTGGTGGCCGCGGCCGCGAGTGGCCTGATGGTGGCTGCCAAGGGGGCTGGATTTGGTCAGTTTATAATTCCGTCATATGTAGAATAAATAGGCCTGGTCGATGTTTGTGCAGTGAAGTATGTGTTGTGCACCTAGGAATCATGCATTGAAAGTCTGGGGCATCGGATGAATAAGAAGAGAAAAGCAAGGCGAGGGGAAGAAACAGGAGCGGAAAGCGAGACAGTCAAGAGGGGGGATGCGAAGTGCGTGCCACTCTCAGGCATCGTGTAAGGCAAATGGCTGTTGGGGAAGCAAGGTAGTAGGTAGGTAAGGTAAGGTAGGTAAGGTAGGTAGTGTACGTTTTGTGTGCGTGTGTGTTGCGTGTGTTATGGCGGGCGTATGGCAAGGAAGCCAAGCCCGGTCCAGAACCTTGACTTCTGCGTCCCGTCGTCGTCGTCCACCTCCCGTCTGTTTCCCTGAAGGTAGGTTCTTCTTTGCGTCGGTGCCCGTATGTAGGTAGGTATGGGGAAGGAGAATGCGGGTGGATGCAGAACAAGAGAGAGAAAGGCCGCATACATGAGAACAAAAGGAAGCAGCCCGGGGGAGGGGAGGGAAGGCAAAAGCGACAAAGCGAGGCTAGCGGCCCTGTGCCCGGTGTGGTGTCTCTCACCTACCTACCTTGATCTGATGTACGAGAAGCGGTGTCGTTGGCGTTGGCCTTGTCGCCGCCGGGGGCAGACGCAGCATCTTGGCCGGACCTGGACATGGATGCAACAGCTGAAGGATCTGCCGTGGCTTCTGCTCTTGGTGCTGTTTTTGCTGTTACTGCTGCTTGAGCCATTGACGCTTCAACTGGCGATGTAGACGCCATGGTTTTGGCCGATATTTCTCGTGCTCACTTTTTTCCCCTCCTTCCTCTCACAAAACTAGGAGAAACTAAAAGGCTGCCCAATTGGCAAGCACAAACCGCCTGGCACCCCAGTTCGTGAGGACCATTTTTTCTTCGGGGCGGGCACAGGGTTCCATCACTAAAGCGTCGGATGCGCCTCTGTGGCGGCTGTCTGAGCCGGTGAGATGAGAAGCAGAGGTGTCCCCGCTGCTGAGCCCGCTCTGCCCTGCCATTGCGCACCTTCAAAGTATCAAGTATCAGAACATTCTGGAGGGGGGTCGGTTACCCTCTCGCGGTTTAAGGTTCGCCATAGAGGGAACCCGAGGCTTAGCAGGTTTAAAGTATTCGTAACCAGGAAGCAATCCGAAGTGTTGAATTGTCAGGCCAAGGAAGTGCGGCAGTCTGTGGCCCCTGGTGTCTCTGTCTTTCCGTGACTCTTCTTTTGAGCCCAGGCCCTCTCCGAGTTAAGGTAGGGTAGCGGACGGGGAACACTGGAGACAACTGGAGAGCGCACGAGGGCAAAGTGGGGAGAGATGGGCAACGCTCCCGTCCACGAGACATGCCATGTCTGCAAAATCTTTGCCCTTGCAAGTGACTAACTGCGCTCCTCTCTCGTGATCGGACTCCAGCCAAGACGTATCGAAGACTCCATGACCATGGCCACGACGGCTCAGCCTGCCGCGCTCGGAGTCTTGTTGGAAGTGCTTCAGATCCTTCGGTACCTGACGACGCCCAGGTGAAGGAATCTTGTCTGTCGTCGCCGTCGCCTGTCACTTGCTTAGTACAGACAATGGGCAAACCGCCCTAACGCAGTCCCAATCCGTCTAGACCACTTTTGGTTTTGTTACTTAGTTTTTTTAGTGTTCTAGAAAGAGAAAATTCTTATTAATAAACTTTCAGGTATTAATAGATATACTACCTATATTTAGCCTCATCTCTTAAGGTTATAGAGAACTTTAAAATTAAGGATTAGTATAGCTATAAAACTAGCTAAACTAGTAGAGATTATAATACTATATTAACCCCTCTATAATAATATCTTTATTAATCTCTTCTAAGATAGCTCAACTTAACTTTATTAACGTTTATAGTATAGAGATAACTATAATTAGCTATTTAAATAATCTTAATTTCTAATAAAACCCCAGCTTTTATAGGGATATTATTAAGTACTATATTAGCTTAAAAAGAATAGATATGTTAATCTTAATAAATAGTAAGTTAAGCTGTTACTAAAAAGTTTAGATTAAGCTAGTAAACTATATATAGCTTCTATAGAGATTGATACTATAGTAAATACTACTATATAAGCTACTTCTTATTTAAGTATAGTAAGCCTTTAAAGCTATATTAATAATAATTAATAATAGTACTTTATATTAAGCTTTAAATATTAATTAATAGAGATATTAGTGATATTAGTATAGTAGATAGCTCTATCAGCTAAGATATAGTAGTATTAGGTACAAGAGGATCTGTAGTAGTATAGCTATGAGTACCCTGTTAATTAGTCTTAAAAAGTCTCTTTTTTGAATCACGCAGCTTATATAACGCAGTTGCCTAGGGCTGAGGCCCGCAGATCCATCTAGACCACTGCCTGGCTTGCCAGTGACAGATCCAAACGAGGCAACAACATAGTCTCGCGAGCTAGACTCCAAGAAGAGTGTTGGCGCCTCCGGTGTCGATATTCCCGGCGAGCTGCAGCAAGGTCCCCTTCTCACCTGCTTTGCCAGCCAACCTCACATGCTGCCACGGCTGCCAACCATTAGGCTCCCCCCGCCCGGCTTCTTGCAGGGTGCAGATCCGGGGTTTTTGGTTGGACGGCTGGCCCTGGGGGTTTGAAGGATGCGTGGATGGAGCGTGTTTGGTCCAGTAGGCAGTAGGGACGAACTGTACTCAGCACAAAGTACCAATCTCACCAACACGATCACGAATTATACACCTGGATACCTGTCCTCGGAATCCATCCATGCTGACCACGAGAAGGGAAACATGACGCTCTCGACGGATTGATTACCAATCCGGAGTTGGGCTGAGTGGTTTCCCACAACCATGCGATAACGGCGTTGAGCGCCCGTCTCTTACCCCAGCTTGCGTGTCCGAGATCTTCTCGTCGCCTACTCAATCTATGCTCGACCGTGCCGGCATCGCACCACTCCCACATATCGGTGCTCAACACTCACGATCCCGCAGGCGAGATACAACCCACGACAAAACGATGACAAGCAGATCAACGAGGGACAGCCAATGGCATGGTCCTGCACAGCAACGCTCTCTGTGATTTGGGACCGGACTGTGATAATGATCGTCACCGTCATTGACAAAGGCATCTGTCGCGGGCTTGGCTGCCACCGGTAGGGTGCCCACCACCACTAATACAGCCAGCAGCAGCAGCAATAGCAGATGAAATGTTGTTTCCGATCGAAGGCCAGAGTAATTGCGGAGAACAGAAATAAACAAGCTCCTGCGAGTGACAGGCCCGCGTCCGGGCACCACATGACTTGTCCTCCAATTGGCAATGCAGGGTCCTTGGTGTGTTGCAATTTTGCTACAGTGCCTATGTGCCCCGATATGTTGATTACATAAGATATCTCAGCCGACACTGTCACGTCACCCTACAGCCATCATCAGTCGAAAGGGCATTGAATCCAAGAGCCGACGGCCATCTCCGAGGTTCTCAGGCACCGACCTGTGGATACTCGTTAGTGAAGCAACTGTCGCAATCAACCACGTGAGCGATTTAGTTTGCGACTTGCGCATGCCGGATGGACATGCGGGACGGATGATGGCCGACGCAGATTTATGCCAATTAACCAATTCTGTCTAGAGACCTAAGAACAATTACCAGCTTCTGCTGATCTACCTATATGCTGCGTACGATACCAGTCTTCGCCCAACGCCGTTGTTATCGGATACAAGTGCTCCGTGTTTCTATGATGAGTTTTCTCTGAGTCGTGAAGACTGGCGCGGGCCTTCGTCCTAGGCGACTTCCTCGACCATCTTTCCGGAGTTGAGTCCTCCGGGAACAAACACCTTGCCCGCCGGTCCGCCGATCATCTCCTCCGGCACGGCAACGATGCTGCCCTTCTTGGAGTTGACCCAGCGGACGAAAGCTACATCTGCCCTTGGGGGCTCGTTGCTGGGAGTATCGTTGCCAGCTGCCTGGCCCTTGCCCTTGGTCTTGGGTGCCTGCTTCTTTAGAAGCTTGTTGATGGTTTCCATCTATGCTTGCGTTAGCTCTCGCGCTCAAATACTGTTTCAATACCAGGGAAAATAAGCATGTTACCTTGACTTCTTCGTTGCGCTTCTCAGACAAGTTGCGTCGACGACGAGCCATTTCCGCTCTTCTCATGGAAAGCTCCTCCGCTGTGAAGACCTTCTTTGCTTGAACCTCTGTTACACAGTTAGCGCGTCTCCTCGATCTCGTCAGTAGGCATATTAATTACCATCCGAGAGCTTCATATACTGCTGAGGCTCTTCCTCAAAACGAGCACGTTGTCTCCTCGTCATCTTAGTCAAGTCCGGCGTTCCCTCTCGGCTGCCAAGTTCGCTGTCTCCCTCACCCTCGGCATCTGCGACCTGAGTTTCGTCGGCAACTTCAATCTCCTCCTCTTCACCTTCGGCATCTTCTTCCTCACCCTCGGCGTCCTCTTCTTCGCCCTCAGCGTCTTCCTCTTCGTCTTCTTCGTCCTCCTCCTCATCGTCATCGCCGGCGCCTCCAACATCGATGCTCATGTCCATCGTGTTCTCCGGGTCACTGACTTCAATCTCACTCAACTCCTCCTCATCGTCGTCGTCATCATCCTCGATGACTCTCGCCGCCGCCGGTCGCCGAGGCGTAACCTTACCAGCTTTCGGCAATGAGATTTTGATCGTGGAAGCCGCAGGGGTGTCCATGTCAGCGTCGCCATCGGCATCGTCTTCGCCCTCGGCGTCGACATCCATGTCGTCCTCATCGCCATCAGCGTCTTCATCGTTGGGGTCCTCCATCTCCTCGTCCTCATCCTCTTCCTCCTCACTGTCGGACTCAACTACGTAGCTCTTCTTGGGACCACGGTTACGTTTTCCAGCAATGATCTCGCTGCCTCCAAACGAGCCCCGGCTGTTTACAGAGATGCTGTTTCCGGTGGAATTCCTGCCTCTGCTGGTTGCCTCACGAAGCTTATTCGCGGGAACTTTGACGGTAAGGTTGAGGTGCTCACTGCCCGGCGACGAGGGCGGGCCGCGAGACACACCGGAGGTGCGACCCTCTGAGCGGCGAGCGCGGGTGGACATATTGCTGCTTCGTTCGCTGTCGGCCCAGTCAACGAGTGCTTCGGAAGCCTTCTTGGCCGCTGAGCGGCGCGGTCGAGAAGCCATTGTGTGTGATGGTCAAGGATATATGAAGCGCGTTTGCGGATTGCTTGGCACCGGGGGATGTGGCTCAATGTGAGTGTTGTTGCGCTTGCGGGCTGGGTGAAGTGTGTGAGGGAGAAAGGATTTTGGGGGTAGGCATGCAACGGTTGTGTTTTTGGGACGATCGGTGGGGGATTTTCCCAAGATTGCGAACGTGGGAGGTTGAAATAAGGTAAGCTCGGGGGGCGGAAGTCCAGACAAGGAAGGGTTAAGGTGAGGTGGCACTGCTGCTAGGAATCTGATCCCCTAGATACGGGAGATGAGGTAAGGCAACGTCCGTAGTAGCGGTAGCAGTGGCAGGCCGAGATGCATGGAAGTTATTAAAGCGTGCGACTTGCGGTAAGTTTACACCTTTTTTTAAACCGTCCACGTGCGGGCGCTTTTTGTTTTTTTTGCCTTGTTTTTTTTTTGCTTCTGCTGGCCGGCTACTTTCCCTCATCAAGTTGCATTCTTGGCGCGCAGAGTGCCGTGCGTGTACCTTGCTCTCCTTGAAGATGTTGGTTTTGGGCCTCGAGGTAATTTGCCGTTTGTTTGCCTCACTTGAGTTGGCAAACTCGCCTCAAGAACGATGTGATATGTGATGAAGAGATGGTGTTGACAGTAGATGCAGCGCAGAGAAAAGGCTCAAGTCGAAACAAATGTCGCAATTAGAGATGATGGCTTACCGATTGTTGAAACCCCTTCCCGGGATAGATGATAGACGACGGCTAGCCGCAGAATACGCGCAGCGGCAAGTGGGATAATTCGCCCTTCTTCCCCTTTGGTGGCCTATCGCCTCTCGGAGCAGGACCCCAAGCACGACAAGGCAAGGTACAGAGCAGTAAAGTAAGAAGCGGTGGCTGTGAACCAAGCCAAGATGGGCAGAAAACAGGACCCCCTGAACTGAGACTTTCTGGCTATTGGATCTCGTGTCGCCTCCCGCGTCGCTACTCTGCGTTTTTCTCTCCCTCTCAACGCCTCAATGTCTTGCGCGCTTCGAGAGTCTGTCCCCTTTAGCGAATCCACTCGCTGCAGGTCCTCTTTCGAAGGGTTGTAACGCAGCAGATGAGAGCTTACCTTGATTGACCGTGGCTGGAATTGGTTGCTGGGTCTGCCAATCGCTCGGTCGGTGAAGCAAAGCGTCGAGCGGAATGGTCAGAGATCGTCGGTGACAGGAGAGCGACCAAATCGGGTGATGTCCTGGGTTGCTGAAACAATAGATCCCTCGAACGATGAAAGGAGTACTCGTTGTATAGATGAGACGGATAAGAATGAGATGGCTTCGATATCCAACCCTCTGGCGTGGTATTGCGCTTTTCACCAGGCTCACCTTGAGTTCAGCGCGAGGCAAGCTTCACTCTGCAACAGGCGCTGAAGTCCGCTGGAGCACCGGAAGTTGAAAACGGAGACCCGTAATGTGTGGACACCATGGGCACCGTGCATTGCCCCACATCCCGCCACCCCAGACGCGCTGCAGCTTAACGGTGTCCCGCCGTAACAAGCCAGACGGGCTCCTGGGTCGCGTTTTGTTCGGCTACAGGTGCCCGTAATGAACGTTTCCTTGTACCAACCTCTCCGTTTTCGCGGTACTCCCAGCCGAGGCATGTGGTCATAGGTCCCGAACGCCGATGTTATTCACCACCTACCGAGAATTAGACCGGCTGTTTTCCGGTGATTGACCTCGCGCCGTCCTCAACGTTAGCAATTCCTTACTTCCGCCGAGCTTGTAGGATCATCGAACATGAGCGACTCTGATGACAGCGGCAGCTCGTCAGGCATTCCTGCCTGGCAGCGCGAACAACAACAGAGCGAGCCCCAGCTGGATGTTGAGTCTGAGCCTGCATCGCAACAATCCCAAGAGGATACCCCTACCGATGACAAGCTCGAGGTCGCGCGGCGCTTCCTTCAGGACGACGAAATAAAGGACGCACCAAGAGAAAAGAAGGAAGAGTTTCTCAGGGGCAAGGGGCTGGAGCCTGCAGAGATAGAGGAGCTACTGGGCAGCGGTTCAGCACCAGAACCAGCGCAACAGGTAAACCTCGCTTTTCACTCCTTGCCCGTCGCATCGCGACTAACATGCCCAGACTGCGCGAACAGAACCCGTTGAAGCCGAGCCAGCAACGATCCCAACACCCGAGCCGCACGCTCCTACTCCCGCTCCCGCTACCACACAAAACGAGATCTCTCTTCCAAGAACAAACGATAATCCCCCCGTTGTTACATACCCCGAATTCCTCACCAAACCAACCCGCCCACCACCCCTAGTCACAGCAAATGGCATCTTGAACACCCTTTACGCCTTTGCCGGCATTTCAACCCTTCTATACGGCACAAGCAAGTTCCTCGTCGCCCCTATGGTCGAGAACCTCAACGAAGCCCGCACAGAGCTCCACGACGCAACCAACAAGAAGCTGTCGGCCATTATCGAGAAACTCGAAAGCACCGTCTCCGAGATCCCCGCCCCCAAGAAGACCGGCGCCGAGGCACCAAAGGACGACGGCACAAGCAGCGACCCGGACGTCGAGGATCCTTCAGAAATGTTCCACCGCGACATCGGCACCCAGACGTCCAACCCCCCGACGCCACCACTAGGCTCCTACATGGACCAGAAGCATGGAAGATGGGGCACCAGTTTAGCTGGACAAGGGAACAATGCTACCGCCGACGCGCAGGTGAAGAGCCTTGCGCAACACGCGACAGAGATCAAAGATAAGTGCATCGCCGAAGCGGAGGATCTCGCGCACGTCAAGTCTGAGATGGACTTGCTCAAGGATGATCTTATGCAGCTGGCGTATCCAGCACCTAAGGAGTTCACGGGCGGTCTTTACGGCTTCCGCTCCAACGAGCCTGATGACGAGACCAAAAAGGCCAAGGACAACATCCGACGTATCAAGGGTGTGTTGCTCAGTACAAGGAACTTCCCCGCCTCCGTCAGGTAGGGAGTAATCCTACATTTTCAAAGATGGAGATAAAAGCGCGGTGTCTATCCGTATGTATGTGGAGTGGCGAGCAATATGATAGGGCTCGGCATGTGAATGAAGCGTCGTCACTCGTCAGCCACTAAGGGGGACCTCATACACTCGAACAAACGCTGGAAAGAGAGCCGCTGAGTGCCGTAGTATGATTAGTCGTGTTCTGCTGTAATATGTCATGGGTTGGCTCTGGCGCAACTTTCTAATTCTATGCCCATTTGTTATGCCAACTTTGTCTTGATTCAGGAGCCCTAATGCTCTGTGCAATGTAGCTATCTCAACTGTGTGGACAATGCCCATAGGTGTTCAGATACAATATTCGTACAAACCATGTTCCGTCTCCATGTGAGGCAAGAGTTACACGCCTCGTTGCGCGCGTCCCCAAACCCCCATGATCCCTTTCTGCCGGATCCATACTATCACCTCCTACCATCCTCTGATGTCTCCTTTCTGTCCTGGATGCGTTTGTACGTAGTTTCCTCGGGGATTCGCAACCAGTCAAAGATATTCTTCCATGAGCCAACGTAGATGTGCTCGAAGTTGCGATTCTCCGCTAGTTGCTGTCTCTCGTACCACTCCACGGTTGGCGTGAACGTGTACGAGAATACCGACCGTGATGAGTCTCGCCTTGCTACGTCCTTGACCCATTTGAACAGCAGGTTCTCGCAACGACTCGCTCGAATCGGCCTCGGGCTACGAGGCGGATGAAAGATGGTCTTGCTTTTGGGGTCATCTTCCTCGGCAAACAGATCTTCAGTCGGGTCTAGTTCCATGTCGCTGGGGGAACCGGTGTGGGCTTGTGCATCATTCTGAGCCCGCAACACAACCGGACGGAAACCATTCTCTATCAGGTCTTTCTCCTCGGGCATCGTGGCTTGGTCGGGATTCATGCACATGGTCTCCAAGGCATCCAGAGTCGCGTCGAGTGGGAGAATGTCTCCAGACGGTTGTTCTCCCCCAAGCCAGACTCTGGTAAGCGGGAGATCTGGATTGTTGAGTCTGCCATGCTCCTCCACAAATTCAATCAAGTGTCGCTGAGCGTGATTCAATCGAGAAATTGGTATTTGGCTTTCAGTCGGAAAATTGATCCTGGCCGAAACATCCCAAATGACAATTTCCGAACCTTCCCAAGGTCTGATGGTTGGGTGCTCTGGTCGATAAACTGCGATCCAGGGATGTCGACCCTCCCACTTATGTTCTGCCACCTGTCCTTGAGGAGTATAGAACAGTGAAATGTAGGTGTTGAACAGCTTTGGTACATTAAGCTCGGGTGTGTGTTTGGGCGCGTGGACTGGAACCATCTTGGAGTAGAACGGCCACGGAAACTCGAGCCACTGCTTGTATGTTTTCAACTCTCGGTAGAAGTCCCTGAAAGAGTCGGCCGTTACCTCGACATCTTGGTAATAGCCGACCGTGAAGCCGTAAGCTTTGGCGATGATCTTCGGGGGTTTGCCGGTCCTAATATTGCCCATGCGCTTCGAAAGATCCATTAGAAAGGGGGTTATCGAGCGAGGGTCCCAAGAGGCCAGTCTTGTAGTCCCCATGGGCAGTAAACGGTCCACGCTGCTAGGGTCAGCTCCAGGTTGTGCTGCTGGGTTCGGCTCACCCTCAGCAGCCAGATCGCGGTCCGTTCCGGGCGAGTAAAGAGGGAGATCTTCGTATTTGATGCTGTGTCGGGCTTCGAGGCAGCGGTCAGTCCCGAGCACGAAGAATTTCCGGAACTGGTCGTATTGAGTCTGTGACCAACAGCCGAACCAGTTCACCAAGCTTTGCTCGTCGTTGGCGTCGATACATTCTGGAGCAAAAATGATCGGCTCGAGCTGTTCGTCAGCCTCAATGCTTTCCATGAAAGATTGCCGGAAACTTTCGACCGCTGTCCAGGTCTCAAAGCGAGCCATACAATCATCATAGCCAAGTCCTGCTTTCTGTACGGCGTCTTGTGTACTGCCTCCGGCTAGCATGCTCCTCATCTGGTCCGCCCTGTCCAACGCAATACCTTGAAGAAACTTGGATAGACTTGCGGCTGCCACGATCTTCGTATTGGAACTAGGCTTTGCATGTGTCTTCTTGTACCAGTCAAAGAGTTGCAAGGCACGCTGCGGCTCAGCGACGAGGAAGCTCGGGGTGACGAGGATCGCGCTACCGTGCGGAAACAGTCTTGTCAGTTCAATCGCACCGACCTCAGTTATGTCGTGTGCAGAACGAATGGACGGATACGCTGGACGCAGTCGAAGAGACTCGCCGAGGCACCAGAACGTGTGAGCGGGCTTTTTGTTGACGAGAAGATTCAAAATGCTGGGATAACGATGGATCACGTCGACGGTTGTTTCGTGGAATATGACAACGCCATGGTTCGCAATCTTTGGATCTATGAAGGCTCTCCAGTCGCCTGGTGTCTTTGACGAAAAGACGCGGCAGTGCGGATTTTCCATATGAAGCCACTCGCTTACAGTATCGAGCATTGCTTCTCTGGACGGGGGAAATGCCAAATAGAAGTTATGGCGTACGTCCTTCAAGCCAGTCGGCATGAGCCGATGGTAGTCGAGGCCAAGCAGGGTTTGTAGAATTGACGCGCGCTTGTCTGTCAAGCTCGACGCAATGGGCCTCTGTCCCGGGATAGGTTTGTGATGTGGTTTGTATATGAGATACCTGAGGGCGACGTCAGACGGGCTTGATTCGTAGTTCAGGTCATCGACCTCTTTCATAGCAGACTTCCATTCGTCACAGCTCGCAGGATAAACAATGATGGAAAAATCCTCATGTAGGCATGCGGCCCCGAAAGATCCCACTTTAAGTTTTTCAGCAGCGCTTTTGATCGCGCCTTCCCCTTGGGACGATATTGCCTTCACAGCTCCCTGAGATAAAACTCGCTCAAAGAGAACTGGGCGTTGTGCAACAAACATGCGAACGTGGAAGGTGGTGGAGAATTGCAGGATGTCTTGTGCCTCCACTTCAGAGTACCATTTCTCAGGGTCGATGCGGAGATTATCGAAGGTCACCTGAATTTGTTTGCTTCCTCTTGGTCCCATCTCAATGTTCTTGTCCAAGCTGTGCATAAACGTTTTCCCTCTGTTTTGATAGTCCGCGATAGACAGCTTCTTTATGGTAGGCTGCACTTGTTGAGGCTCGAGAGGCTGGGGTTGATGAGATGTGGTTGGTTGAGGGGGAGACTTGAGCCGCTTTGGTCGGCTAGTTGAAGAACTATTAACGTCCATGTCCTCAGGCTCATCAGTAAAAGGGATTTGAGGGTCCCACTGAACAGATTTCCTCTTCTTCGCTGGCGGACGCGATGGCTGCGACTGCTCTGAAGTTGAGGGAACCGCTTCCGACGCCGTGATGCTCGACTCACTAGCAGACCTGGGGGCAAGGTCATCAGCTGGGCGCTTCAACACTGATCTAGGCTTGGCGATTGCGTTGCTGGTGTTGGACTGAGGTGGAGGACCGCCGCTGATGCTGAATAGCGTAGACGGAATAATAGGCGGCGCTTGATCAGCCTTGTCCCGTCCTTGCAATTCAGCTTTCCTTCTAATACGGTGGTTGGTGAAGGCGCGCGGGGATTGATTCGTGTCGGCCGCATTGTCACTCAATCGGGATCGCACGCGAATGGGCTTCCCGCTTGTGAATATGTTGCCTGCGGCCTTCACCATCGTTCTCGCGCCCGGTTGAGTCTTTTTGGCCGTCTTGGCAGGCTTCGAGAATTTTGAAGCGAGGGTTGTGAGGCTTCCGGCTGTCTTGGTACTGTATCCTCTTGTTACTGTGGGTTTCCTTGCAGTGCCTTGATACCCAGTCGGTTTTGATACAGCGGATACTGTCGGCGGACGTTGCGACGCCAATGCGGGCGACTTCTGTTTGGTCGGTGACTTTGACTTTTCTCCTGATGAGGCCCGTTTGCGAGGAAGGGATGCATTTCTCTCGGCTGCTTGCTTTAGTGACTGTTTGGGCCGGTCCTCGACCGAAGGGAGAGCTTGATCGATCTGCCGTTTTGATGTTTTCGGAGGAGGGAGAATGTCGTTGAAATCGTCTTGACTGACATCGTCGTCGCTGGAGTAGTAGTCCTCTTTGGATTCCCCTTCCCATAGAGTAGGCCGTAGGCCGCGCCGAATGCGTAGGCGATTGCGTTCTTGATGCCGGTCGAAACGATTCCTCTGGAAGTCCTCACAAAGCTCGTACCAGCCCTTGATGTCGAACTCTGGCTCGTCGCCACGTCTTTGTTTTTCTTGCGTCGCTTTCCACTCGTCCAGCAAAATGCTTGACGCGTTTTCAGGCGGCTCCCACGTAGCTCTCTCAAGAGGATATCCTGTCCATTCTACCAAATAATATTCTTTACCATCCTCAGTCGTTTGGTAGAGAATCTGTTCCACCGACCATTCCTCGTCCGAATCATGTTGTGATTCTAATGAGGACGTGATGGAGATGTCGTCGTCGTCTTCGTCGTCTTGCTTGATGGGGCTGCTCTGCGGTCGAGGGGAGGCCGCGTTCACAAACAAGCCCGGAGTACCCATTGCGAATTCAGGGCACGGAATTCATCGCATCTTCGGAAGATAAAAAGCGCTTTGGTCGGGTGGATGGTTGCGTTGGCACACGTGCGTAATGCAAGCTGAGTTGACAGACTTGCAGGACCTCGTTTGTTGAGAGTAGCGCAATGAGTGTGATGGAAAGGCCTGAAAATCGAAGATCCCAATGAGAAAAGACGGTTAACCAGACGCAGTGTGGCGAAGAGATGGAAAAGTTGACAGCAGGAGTCCTGGGGGTGTGTTAGACTTTGTGATTTCTCTTCATCGCGTAGGAAAAAGGAAACGTCGATGAGACTGCCCCGGAAATGTCACCGGATGAGCCGTCACAAATCGTTCACTTACCGGCGGGTATCGTTCGTCGTGGGGTTGATTGTTTGAGTGAGGTTGGATATGTGTGCGAGTCTGGAGAAATAACAAACGGGTGCTGATGAGAGCAGCCCTTAAAGTCCAAGGTATCCCGCGTTGAGCCGTATTTATCTGAGTGAGGATGTCGGTTATTGAGATGAGGCAGGGACGATAGGCACAGAGGCTTTTGGCCCGTGCTTTCTGTCGCCGGGTCTGATGGGGCCCAAGGAAGAAGGAGGGGTCTGACAAGTGCCATCTTAACGGGAAAGCGCAATCTTCCCCATGCTACTCGGTAGCTAGTTACTTATACGAACAAGAGCTCGACGGATCGTGCTACCTCATGACGTAGAGAGCTTTAAAGTTGTTTAACCCCGAGTTCCTGGTCTGACCGACATGTTCTTTTCAACGCCGGCGGTTTTTTTTTTTTTGTGTCTAAGTGGCAAGTACTTACCAAGGACAGATAGGCAGGCAGTGGCATGCAAGCATCATGGCATGTTTTGGAGCATGAGAAAGCAGTCAAAACAGGGGACCTTACCCATATTATTTGTGTAATCCGAGTCTCCCGGCTCTTTTGATGATCACCTGCGGGCATATCGACGGAAACAAGTCCGTTACTATCCCAGCTCGCGAACATGCGGGGAAGCAAGCTTATAGGTAGAGACGACCTATTTGCGAGACAGTTCGGCATCCGAATAGAAGAGCATCACCTCAGTCGCCCAACCAGGTTTGTGGCTCTACGAAGGTCATCCGGCGCTGTCAGAGCACTGCCGCCTTGCCTACGTTTCTCGTCTTACCTCATAGAAGACGTCAGAGTGTGAGATGTGATGCGAAGCATTGAAGTAAGTACACCAAGCTCCGGTGCGGGCAAGGAAGACGTTTCTCAGATCGGGCCACGGGTTCGGCACACGTGATCCTGGATATGAAACGCGACACTTCCGGATACCGACGGCGGAATCCCATCATGGACACTGCAGTTGACCATATCTCATATACCTTACGCAAGTTCTTAGGCAGTCAGACGGGACGGAGAGGGAGAAACAGACAGATGACGGCTGGTGGTTGGTGCATGTTCTGCGGTGGTGTGGCTCAGCGGGTTGTTGTCTTTCCGGAACGTGGAGGATCCCCCTTCGACGCTGATGAAGGCAGGCAAAGAACCAGGGAATCTGAATAGGCACCTACGTGCGGATGGAAGGCATTGTAGCTAAGAAGGTCGTCGTCGTGCAAAGAGATGGAGCGACCTTTCTTCCTGGCCAAATCCCCCTCTCCACAGCCCGGGCATGATTCTACATAGGTAGGTAGGTACGCAGGGAGCTCCTCATTGATGATGTTGACAACGTCACCTGCAATGCCTTGTTCTCTTTGAAATACCTGGGTAAACATCGCCGCTGTTCGTCTTCCTTCTCCCCCGGTCAGTCTATTTGAGGGACTTGTAAGCCTGAAGATACATTATATCCCATTGCTTCGCTTAGACACCTTCTTCCGTCTCACAAAGGTGCTTTTGTGCTACAGCAGCCTCCCTGATCCCTCGAGCGCCCCGGTGTTCCATCTGCTCCATGCCTTGGTGGACACCGCAGCCCTTTTCAGCGCAGCCCCGTCCCTTTCCCCCTTTGCCCAACTTTCCCTTTAGTGGCTGACCACCTCCAGTACCCAGCCCCAGCCAATCCCAGTGACCCAAAGCTGCTGCGCCGACACCATCATCCAGCAACCTTTGCTGCCTCACCTCCACGCTCCTACCTACACCTGCACCTGCACCTGCACCTAGACCAACCTGCACAGTCCACCTTTTCTAGGTACTTACTCTCCAGTGTTCTGTTCTGGTTCAGTTCTAGGCCCGTACACCTTGCCTTCGCCTCAACTCAACTGCTTTATCTCTGGAGGCCGCGCACACCTCCATCGAGCCGCAGAGTCCTGGTTTCGCATTACCAACTATTCTACATCTCCAGCACTCGTCCACCGCATCGCATCCAAACCGTCAACATGGCCAACGACGAATATGACGTGAGTTCTGCCATCCGTAATCGCCCATTGTCCCCTTGGACCCCTTGGACTGCCACTCACCCCTCTCTCCCTCTAACTCTCTTCCCCCCCCTTGCGCTAACCTGTCGCCTTCGCAGTTCCTCTTCAAAGGTGCGCCGACGACCACACGACCTCCCGATCCCATCGCGAAATGGCCACGACGCCTCCGAGTAGCAAGCTGACATTTCACTCCTTCTAGTGGTCTTGATTGGAGACTCCGGCGTCGGAAAGTCCAATCTTCTCAGTCGATTCACCCGCAATGAGTTCAACCTGGACTCCAAGTCGACAATCGGCGTCGAGTTCGCTACCAGATCCATTCAAGTCGACTCCAAGACGATCAAGGCTCAGATTTGGGATACCGCCGGCCAGGAGCGATACCGCGCCATTACCTCCGCCTACTACAGAGGAGCTGTCGGCGCCCTCCTTGTCTACGACATCAGCAAGCACCAGACATACGAGAACGTCACGCGATGGCTGAAGGAGCTGCGGGATCACGCCGACGCAAACATCGTCATTATGCTTGTCGGAAACAAGAGCGATTTGCGACACCTGCGAGCCGTGCCCACAGAGGAGGCTAAGTCCTTTGCCAGTACGTTGCGGTGAACGACCAAGAAACGCATCGTGAACCCCTAGTTGGCTGACATGAGTCTTAGGCGAGAACCACCTCTCCTTCATTGAGACGTCTGCCCTCGATGCCAGCAACGTCGAGCTCGCATTCCAGAACATCTTGACCGGTGCGTTGCTTTGCCCCCACCCATGCAAATGAACTACAAAACACCCACCCCCTGAATTGACCCGCGTTCTGACATGGCTCCTTTCTTCCTACAGAAATTTACCGAATCGTTTCGAGCAAAGCCCTCGACTCGGGCGACGGCGCCCAGGCCTCGATCGGAACCGGTCCCAGCATCGCACTCAGCAAGCCCGCGGATGACAGCGCAGAGAAGAGCGGCAAGTGCTGTTAGGCACCTTGCCCCCCACCCCTGGAAACTTCCTTCTTCACGGCCTTTCGGAGGGCTGCTACGGTCGATATCATGGCGTCTCTCATATGCCCCGGAATCTGTATGTCACTTGGTCAAGGAGGGGTTGTTGCATCGAGGAATGACTAGGAATCCAACGAGTCTTTTTATGATTTCCGAGGGGACGGAGTACAGTCTCGGCCTTTCCTTTTTTGTCCGTTATACGGCTCAGTGCGGCCTGTCTGGGATTTGACGTTTCTGACGATCGCTCTGCCATGCTTACGTAGTTGAATGAATCCATCTTAATGCCTTGGGGTTGCTCTCCGTATGCTTCCTGATGTGAGATGGGGGGTCGAAGACATCAATCGTTGCACGGCGCTACCGCTTGCTCATACGCCTCCTTATAACGGAACGCACACAGAACAGCAGAGCCTGGGACAGCAGAGCCTGGGTTCACGATATTGCAAGGGACGCATGGGTCGCGTCTTTGGCCGCGTGAGCTTGAAGGGGGATGGATACTCATTTTGTACACTACAGCCTGTTCTGACGTACCCTGCCCACACCCACAGTACTGACTGGCATGTGCCATGACTTGACATTGCGATCCTCACAGCTCCTAAATGCTTCCCCTGAGCCGCCATAGGTCTGTAAAGAACCAGTTACTGGAGCACTCACAATGCGAAGGAACACCAAGGGTTCCGTACAGTCGAATAGAATCTTGCCATTGCATCTTGTACGTAGGTAGGTAGCAATGACAGCACGCACAATGAACGGAAGTGGGCTGCAAGCTGCTGCGATCCACAAACTTTCTTTCCCCCCCAGGTGCAGCCCGCTCGGTCTCCTGGCGCGAAGCGCACCCTTTCCCACAGGTAGTCTAGCGCTCCTCGCATTTGCTGAGGTGAGGTGAAGCAGGGGGGTACACCCCCGCCCCGCTCGGCCACCAGCGATAAGCCTTATCTGTCGGAGAAAAGTAGCCTCCGGCAAAAAAAAAAAAAAGTCTGGGTCGCAAAGATCGAAGAACGAGTTGGATACAGCTTTCTGCTACCCTACCTGCTAACTCTCAGAAGGCTTTGCGACCGCGCTTTGTCTCTCACGCCGCCAGAACTTTACGGGGAGCTTTGGAAGGACTTTGCGACTAACGAGCTGAATTTTTCTGAGCCGGAATTCCTTTTCATCGTCCGATTGCCCCTCCCTCGCAGCGCCGCGGTTGATCTTCCTCGAATCTGCGATCGCGATCGTCTCGACGGTTTTGCACCAACAAGCTCCTCGAACCGAACTCAACCCCTTGGATATAAATCATTCGACACAACGACAGTCAAAATGGCGGCCGTCTACAAGAGCTTGTCGAAGAGAACCGACCAGAAGGAGGCAGCGCCGGTAGATGGAGCTGTGAAGAGCGTCAACAAGCAGCGTGTCCTGCTGCTTTCAAGCAGAGGCGTGACGTACAGGCAAGTTCAAAGATACATTACACCCTCTGGATGTCATCTGAGCACTTGCTGATCCATGACTGTCTAGACACCGACACCTGCTCAACGACTTGGCGACGCTGATGCCCCACGGAAAGAGGTAAATTCGGCACGGATCATCTATGCAACTGGAATTTTGGGCTAAGCTTGGGCTAGAGATGTGAAATATGACAAGAAGGGAAACCTCAACGGACTCAATGAGCTGGCTGAGTTGTATGCGACCTGCTTTCCGAACGTGCGCCGGGGCAACGAACGCTGACAGTACCTCTCTAGGTACAACTGCAACAACATCGTCTTCTTCGAAGCAAGAAAGCACAAGGATCTTTACCTCTGGATGGCAAGAAGCGGCAACGGATGCAGTATCAAGTTCCATGTTCAGAACAGTATGCTTGCTGTCTAAATCAGGTCCGAGGCGGCAACTGACATGCTTCTAGTCCACACGATGGAAGAACTCAACTTCCCAGGTATGAACTCATGCTATTGAATATTTTCCTACGCCCCTCTGTTCTCTTGCCATTCTGCCCACATTTGAGGCGCATGGAAGATCACTACATAGCATATTAAGGTGGGAATCATGCTAATATCGTCGAAAGGAAACTGCCTCCGTGGTTCAAGACCGATTTTGTCGTACGTTCTCCCCCCCTCTCCCCTCGGCAACTATCTCCTCGTCCCACAACGACTGACTGAGTACTTAGCTTTGACCAGGCGTTTGAGAATGATGCTCATTTGCAGTGTATGTTTAGCTCCTTACTTTCGGGTGCTCCGGACTGACAACATGGCAAAAGTGATGAAGAAAATGTTCATTGCTGCTTTCGGAGTGCCTCCCGGGGCGAGAAAGGCCAAGCCGTTCATTGATCACGTGATGAGCTTCTCGGTGCTGGATGGCAAGGTGAGATCTGCCCGCCGAGAACTTGCGTTATAGTGACTAACGTACTTGCAGATCTGGGTCCGGAACTACGAGATCCAGGAGAAGGAGGGCCAGGAAGACGATGGAGAAAAGACTGTGACCAAGGGTGGGAAGACGATTTCCACCTCTCTGCAAGAAATCGGCCCCCGCTTCACCCTCACGCCTGTCGTCATTGTAAGTTGACAACGTCCCGATATCCAGTTAGAGAAGTGCAAAGCTGATATCGTTTGCGCGCACGCAGTTGGAGGGGGCTTTTGGAGGGCCAAAAATCTTCGAAAACAAGGAGTATGTCAGCCCCAACCTGGTCAGGTCTGATATGAGAAGGAAGAAGGCGGTCCGTCACACGGCGAGGGCTGAGAAGGTTGTCGAGCGGATGTCCAAGAAGGGTGACCTTGGTCTTCGATCTACAGGAGGCAAGCCGGCGGCCAAGGATGAGCTGGACACCAAGACTTTGTTCGCTTAATAATGAGATATCCACCTTCTTCTTGGGAATGATTGCGTAATGGGAAAAAGTTGTTTGTTTTGTAAGCTAATTGTCACAACGACTGGAAGTCTTGATGATTTCAAGACTGTGTTAGTCCAAAGTTTGCAGTGATTGGCCGGTGAGTCTCATAATAAGGTGCCCAAGCTACAAGCACTGATAGCGATAAAACACCCCCGTCAATTGGCGCTGACGCCAGCCAGGGGCGGGAACCCACTGTGAACCGTACCTGCCTCCCAGAGTCAGTCCGGGCCGACGTTTAGGTCAGCAGGCAGGAGCGACCTGCATGTCCTCTGCGTCACCGTCGCGTCCAACCTCCGTCCGTTGCCTTTAACTCCTTTGCTCTCGCATCTTCGAGTCGCACTTGATCTTCCCACACCGCGGCCCTTAACTACCTAGGCAAGGCTTATCGGGAATCACATTGGCCTACATCGATGACAGCCTCTCCATCGAGGTAAACAATGCCAGTCCGCGTCCTCGCCGTCCTTGATAGCCCCAACGCCGGGGTGGTTAGAAAATAGGCCATTCGGTCTTAGGCCTCGCCGGTGAATTGATTCGTCCGCGAGGTTCGACGGAGGTTTCGTCGCCTCTATTCTATTAATCTCATTTCCTTGGCTAGACTTTACTCGAGTCTACCGGTAGAAGGTTCTTTCACGACGGCCAACGAGACGATAAGCTCTCGTCTGCCCTTCTGGTTGTGGCATCCGTCTGCAATCATTGCGATCCAGGATACTGGTCACCAAGATCCAACGAAAGGGTCACACACAAAGCATAATGCTGCAAATCACCGGTGAACTCTACCACATCTAAACGATGTAGTCTTGTTCTAATGTCCCAGCAGAATCCAACCGTCTCATTGCCGCCAACGGCGTCTGTTTGTGCCTCTGACACATCGAGTTCACTTTTGAGAAACAACTCCATTCGATTAGCAGTTCACAGCAATTTGTTACCTCAATTCATCCGATTGCTTTCTTTGTCAACCGGTGTATCTTTGTGGTGTTATCCGCCTTATCACCACTTACTTCAACCACACCCCAGACACCAAGGCGAAACCCCGTTCACCAACGTCTTCGTTTCAGCAGTCTAGTCGTATCTGCTTCGCTGCTGCCACTGAATTCTGAACGACTTGTGCGATTTGTTGAGCCCCCGAACAAGTCAGTCGTCTCGTCGCCATCTATCAGACAGCATCGTCATCATCATAATCCACGAATCACCTCCACTCCGCGCTGCGGTACGTATTCGAGATGGCATCCAAGTTCTCATCCCTGTTTATTGCATCCCAGCTGCAGTTGGATGCTGAGCGCAAGGTTTCCGATGATGGCGGCAAACTCGAGGGTCTGGAGGGCCTCCCACTTGAGATTATCTTCGACATTTACCAGCAACTTGACGTTCGCAGCATTTTTTCTTTGGCAAAAGTCAACACACTGTTCCATGGACTGCTAAAGAAGAACAGGGCAGTCATTCTGCTACCAGTTTTACAGCGGGAGTTTAATCCATTTGACGAGCTTCTCCAGGTCTACACGGCATCGGATCAGGATTTAGGCCAGTACGGTGACACTTTCCAGCCCCGACGAGTAGTTTTCAGGCGCTTTCCAGGCGACGTGTCAGGAGTTACTCTGTCACAGGGTGGCATCCGTTCAGATTCTGCGCCATCTCCCGAGCAGGTTCTGTTTACCAGAATTCTCACCAACGGCAAGTCGCTGTCTGCGACTACACTACCGGCGCCACGATCAGTCGCCGTCAATGACCGTGATTTTGACTCCTTGCTCAAGTATTGCCTAGTAGTCAGACGGTGGGAAGAGCTCTTTCCTCAACTTCACTGGTTTTCAAACCCAGAAGACTGTCGTCAACTCAAGGATACAGAAAAGTTCAGATTCCGCAGGGCTCTCTACCGCTGGTGGCTGTACGCCTTTTACTTTCACGGCGAGCTTCCTCGACCTAGAGGTGGCCATCCTGAGGCATTTGTCAACGACGTACGAATCAGCCAAATGAGACTCTACCCTTCGACGGAGCTGATGGAGCTGAAAGACCTTTTCACCTCTGTGAAGCAGCTTGTGCGACATTATGTTTATCCAAACCTAGAGCAAAACCTGGAGCCTGTATGCGACTCCTTGAATGATATTCTGTGCCTATTGCTGACACCGTAGCTGCAGATCCAAGACATGAGCTCCTTAGATCGAATGATTGAGAACACCATTCGCGAGCGAATCGTAGATACCTACGCAAAGCTCGACCCGCGAGATCTCATGTTTTATTTTGAAAATCTGTTCAACTATCCTAGGAAGCGTCTTGTAACGGATGTGAACCTTAGGCACCCCAACTTCTCTCGAGATCAAGAATCACTCGAGGCAGCCGTGCAGGCCGTAGTGGATGAGCGCCCGTGGCTCTACGAGGTCGATGACTTGAGTACTGTGGGAGGTATCGTTGATGTCAACAAAGAATGTGAGGATCGCCTCAACAATGACGGTAGTCATGACGGTACGATCCCGGCACCCGGAGCTTTTCAGCGGCCACTCAGCGATTGGGCGCCTCCTGGAGATGATGGCCGAACTCTTGCTGAGCGAGATCATTTCCATCGGTACGCGCGGCGCGTGTTAGGCAATAACTTAGACTAGATTCAGCAGAGATAGACTCTGGCAGTATACATGTGTTTCTCTGCTACACTCATGCGCGCTGCGATGACTTGAATATCGTGTCATTTTGAAAGTGTCTGATGAAATGAGTAACGATGGGGCCTGGGGAGTGCACTGATCCAACTTGCCTGAAATGGGTGCTCCATACCTTAGTGTACGGTGTGTCTTAGTACGAGGCTGCGGTTACAGGGGTGCTGCTGTGCTGTGGCGGGTGCACCCTGCAAGGCGGCAGGCTTGTGGCCAGCTCCCGCCTTGTCAGTGGCCCAAGCCTCCCATCTTGCTCTCACTCACACCCGGCCATCCATCTATTAATCCTCCTATACAACGGTCTTTGCGCAACAACACAGCGTCTCTCTGTTGCGCATATTCTGCCGCTGGATTTATGATTATCCTTCCAGACTTCTTCGATTCGTCTAAGTCGGCAATCTTGACAGAACGGGGCCGCGCCGGTGTAGGTCATCTTGCGCTTGCTGGCAGTTCTCAAGCAAACAAGCCCCTCGACCTCTCTGTCGCATCCTCGACATCAGCCATTGTTCACCCAAGATTGGTAAGTGATGTTATCTCGCATGTTACCCATCAATAGAAGGAAGGAACAAAGGGCCAGCCACGGCGCGGCGTTTCGTGACTGAGTGAACAGCGGAGACCGTACGTCTCTTACGGCACCTTCCTGGTCAGCATCTTTCATCCAAGTTGCGAAAGAAGAGCCGCAATGCGGCACTCAGAGGTCCCAGTGCTCTCATATATGTCTATCCAGAGTTACTGAACCGCCAATCTGGATGATGCTTCATATTCTGCTTTATCGAGACGTCTCCTGCCTCTCACGCACTCACACATGTTCCTGAAGTACATCATTGTATACTGACTTGCATTAGATATTCGGTCTCTCTGTTGGGAATCGCAATAAACAGGCTTTCTCAATTTAGTTTGAGAGACTGCGCCTGCCTGATTCATACTTCAAGCGTATCGCCTCAGATAGAGCCCGGCTGCTTTTCTCTATCGATCGTGTCACGTCTACTCCAGCGCCCAAGACCGTCAACGCAGTCAACGAGACAAAAAGTTAATTTGCATTTCTCACCGCACGCCATATTGCTTGCGCCTCTTATTCCCCCCAAGATTGGTTCTAGATCAGGTTGACCAAAGTCCTAGGGGCTAGTCAACCCAGCCCATCTTCGCACCATGGACGGTGCCGACCCAGACGTCGTCATGGGCGGTGACGACGGGCCATCAAATCACACGTCAACCCCCAACGGTGTCGCCTCGGCTGCGGCTGGTGATCCGAAGAGTGGAAACCCGACGCCATCTGACGAGGAAGAAGAAGAGGATTACGAAGAGTACGATGAGGAGGTAGACGTCGTCGACCAGACCCGCAGACGCGGTCTCCTACCCACGGCGTGTTGCTACGACGACCGAATGAAATTGCATGTTAATGCTGACTTCGGCGCCACTCCTCATCACCCTGAAGACCCTCGTCGCATAGAGGAGATCTTCAAAGCGTTCAAGAGAGCCGGCCTGGTCTACACAGGCCCCGAGGCGAATGTCGCTCAGGTGTTGAGAGACACCCCTACCAAGTACATGTGGAGGATTGGCGCGCGCGAAGCCACCAAGGCAGAAATCCTAACCACCCACACACCCGATCACTACCGCTGGGTCGAAGACCTGTCCCGAATGGACTACGCAACACTGCGAGAAACCAGCAAGCAGTACGACCAAGGCCGAGCCTCTCTCTACGTCGGCAGCTTGACTTTCACAGCGTCGCTTTTGTCTTGCGGCGGTGCCATTGACACTTGCAAACATGTGGTCGAGGGAAACGTCAAGAATGCGTTCGCCGTCATCAGACCGCCTGGTCACCACGCAGAGTACGATCAACCACTGGGGTTCTGCTTTTTCAACAACGTACCTGTTGCTGTCAAGATCTGCCAGCAGGAGTACCCCGCAGATTGCCGAAAAGTCCTTATCCTAGACTGGGATGTCCACCATGGCAACGGAATTCAGAACATCTTCTATGATGATCCCAACGTGCTGTATATTTCTCTTCACGTGTATCAAAATGGAATCTTCTATCCTGGCAAGCCTGACAACCAAGATATCCCAGACGGAGGCTTAGAGCACTGTGGCACGGGGCCTGGCCTGGGCAAGAACATCAACATCGGATGGCATGACCAGGGAATGGGCGACGGCGAATACATGGCCGCATTCCAGAAGATCATCATGCCCATCGCCAAGGAATTCAACCCGGATCTGGTCGTCATATCGGCAGGTTTCGATGCTGCCGCTGGGGACGAACTGGGTGGTTGCTTTGTGACACCTACCTGCTACGCCCACATGACGCACATGCTGATGTCTTTGGCGGACGGTAAAGTTGCTGTGTGCTTGGAAGGAGGTTACAACCTTCAAGCAATCTCTACATCAGCCGTCGCCGTTGCTCGCACCTTGATGGGAGAGCCCCCGCCAAAAATGGACATACCCATGCTTAACAAGGATGCGGCAAGAGTGCTGGCAAAGGTACAGAGCTACCAGGCGCCGTACTGGGAGTGCATGAGACCTGGCATCATACCCGTTCCTGAAATTCAGGATCTCAATGCCACCAGATTGCATGACCACGTCAGACTCGGTCAACGACAGGACCTCTCGCAAAGACATCAGATGATTCCTCTATTCATCCAAAGGGACCATCTCTTCAAATCGTACGAAAACCAGGTCTTGGTGACACCCGACATTCAATCTGCGCGCCAACTGCTCGTCATCATCCACGATCCGCCAGAGTTCCTCGCCCAGCCTGACGTCATCGACCGTCACATCGAGCTTCATAACGCATGGATTGTCGACAGTGTATCCCAATACATTGATTGGGCTGTCAATGAAGATATTGCGGTGATGGACGTCAACATCCCTAGCAAGGTTGTGCGGGACGAGGATATGGATCCATACAACCCCAAGATAGCGGACAAGGAGCTCCTTGCTGAACTCCAGGAGCTCTTGAACTATCTCTGGGACAACTACATTCAGCTTTACGAAGACGCAAACGACATCATTCTCATGGGCGTTGGCCGTTCTTACAATGGGGTCAAACAACTCCTCACGAGCCGAGGTATGCACCCTCAATAAGAGGTTTCCCGGTAATCATTGCTAACTATCCTTCACAGACTGCAAGTCACGCATAGCTGGAGTCGCAAGCTTTGTGGAAGGTATGCTGCGCCCAGTGAAGTCTGACGTGGACAACGAGCTTTCGACGTGGTATAAGGACCATTCGCAAATTTACGTGTCTCACGACCACCCCTGTTGGGACAGCGAGGACACAGTTCGCCGAGTTTCTAAGAGGCGCTTTGGTACTGTTATCCGCAGCGAGACGAGTGGCGTCAATAAGATGATGCAGACGCATGCAGCTGAAGTTCAGAGGTGGATGTTAGACAAGCTAGCGGCTCGTCAAGGTGGCGATACAACTGACGACGAGAAGATGACATGACAGGTTTCAGGGTTGCGCGACTAGGTTGGGTGGAATATCTTTGTGGTGTGAATGGACAAGAGATGAGGCAGATGGCACAGTCACAGCTTCTGTCAATTGTCACGGCTGGCGGCAGAGCATCATTTGGCGGGTAGGATACCAGGAGCTTCCAGGTTAGGAGGGCACACGATGAGTGAGCATGGAAGTTATTTGTCTGGAGTTTTGTGAGCGCAGGACAGCAGTCGACGACGTAGATTTCTGGTTGTCCATAAATCCTGACATGTAACACTGTGCTGCCTTCTACATGCTTCTGTGTGAGAATGAAATCTTTCACATCGCATTCTTGGTGTATCATCTTGTAAGTCGTTGATTGGCTGATCGTCCGGCGACGCTCTTGACATCCTTGACTGTCAGTTGAATTCTGCAGCTGTGATTGGCTTACGCCTGGGACAACTATGTGGGTTAAGTGCATGCAGCGCTCGGACTTTCATTGGCCAAACATTGTCTTATCCGGACTAGGAAGATGGATAACGCCGTTCTCAGCGTCCGAAGTGGGTACCCTTTCAATTTTCAGGGGCCGATCCAATGTGCCTGCCAGCAACCCTGCTCCATCAGACGTCGGCGCTGGCGCATGTAAAGGTAGCTGACCCTCTCAACACCACGACCGCGCGCATCACGGCTATCACGAGCTGTTGCGAGCGCGTCTTTACTCAAACTACAACACCTTCGCGTCAATCAGGCATCATTGACCATGGATCGCGATCGGCGAAGCAGGTAAGTCCCTTGTTGTTTGTTGTTCACAACTTTGCGGGCTGTCGACCCCAGCGACTGGTCAACGACATCCCCAGGTCTCGCAGACTTGTGTTTTCTGCCTTCTGGGCGAACCGGTCTACTGGCCTGGATTTTTGCCATAGGCTGCCTGCTCATGAAGTCATCAAAGCTGCCTTATTGTTTCCTCCTGTATCGCGCTCGACGCTGGTTACGTTGGGCGCAGATGCTCAGAGAGCGAATGGATTCCGCAGCCTTACCCATTGACTTCTATCGCCAAGGCATCCCGCCAAGACGTCATTGCAGCTTCAACTACAGAGTCTTGCTAACGTATAAAATCACAGGTACGAGGACGGCGAGGTCACTAGGTATGGCGCCGGCGAGTCCTGGAGACCCTTCCCTAGAGGGGAGAGGGGCGGAGGAGGAGATCGCTCTCCTCGACGAGCTCGAAGCCCCCTCCGTGACCGTGACAGAGATCGCGATCGTGACCGCGACAACCGCGACCGAGACCGAGACCGAGACCGTGATCGGGACCGCGACAATCGCGACAACCGCGACAGAGACAGAGATCGAGACAGAGACAGGGAGAGAGACCGCGACAGAGACCGCGCTCGCACTCCCCCCTTGACCTCCGACAGCTACGTCCCTGGCAGATCTCCTCGCCGCAGGTCTCGAAGCGGTGACCGCTACCGACGCGACAGGTCTAGAGACAGAGATCCGCGCCCGCAGAGCGACACATGGCGGAGGCGGGACAGAACCCGAAGCCCTGTGAGGCGGCCATCGCCGAGACGTAGTCCGTCAAGGCGTCGCAGTCCCATCGGCAGGTCTCCCGCCATCCGAGACGAGCGCAGTGACCGCGCCAGATCCCCGCGCCGCGATAATAGGGACAGAGACAGAGATCGCGACCGCGATCGAGAGAGGGAGAGGGAGAGGGATAGGGACCTTGATCGACGGGACGACAGGTACCGCTCGTTGCCCCCCTTTGCGCAGAGCCCAGTCTCATCCGCTCCCTTTAGAAGACGGTCGCGCTCGCCGTTTGGTGGACGTGACAGGCCCCCGCGTGACAGAACTCCTCCGAGGAGATCACCGCCTCCTCCGGCGGCTAGAGGCAGCTATCGACCCCGATCTCGTAGCACGAGCCGTCGCGGCGGCGAGAGATACCTCGGATCCTCCTACAGACGAGCGTCACCGCCTCGAGATTCCGGCATCTCGTCGGCCATCACGTCTCGATCAGCTTCAGGCAAGTCGTCACCGCATCCTCCTTCCTCCATACGAGCACGTTCGCGGCCGCAATCGAGGGAGCGGGAGCAGCGGGAGCAGCGGGAACGGGAGCGAGAGCGCGAGCGGGACCCCACACCACCCCTCCAGACCGGCGGCGCTTCTGCCATACCGTCGTCGTCATCGTCCGCGACGGCGCGGGAAGCACCGCCGCCGCCCTCGAACTCGAAGCCTGCCGCCGTCCCCTCTACCGCCGCCGCCGTTGTTGCCCCCCAAGAGCCGGCCCCTTCGCCGGTTGCAAAGACGCCTCCCCGAGGCCCCGCGGCCCTGCGTGCTCCTCCAACCGGCCCTGCCGCGACCCGAAACTTCTCTGCGCCCGCCGGCTCACCCGTTGTCCAGCCACCTAGACACCCGCAGACCCCGAGCGTGCCGCCCCCTCCCTCCCGATCGGACGCTACGAGTCCCACGATCCCACCCGCTGGCCCTCGAGGTTATGTAGCTCCTGCGCGCGGTGGCGGATACAATGGCCGTGGTGGACGAGGCTCTTGGTCTGCCGCGCCTCCTCCTCGTCAAACCCCCGTGCCCACGACATCCCCTTCTGCAACCGGCAACGGACCATCGACCATACCAACCGGTCCGCGCGCCAACCCCTCCAATGCCACCCCAACAACCTCATCAGCACCCAAGGCGTTCAACCCGCCCACAGGGCCTTCGTCCCAACACGGAGGCCAGGGCCAGCGTCTCACACTGGCGCAGAGTATGCTCTCTACCCTCCCTCCTCTCATCCCGGGAGGCAAGATCGACCCGTCTTTACTGCCGACAACTACGGGTATCACCAGAGAGATCGAGCCGCACTACAAGAAGCTCAAGGGCGAAGAGGAGAAGGCACGAGCGGAGCTTGACGCTAAGCAGGACAAGCTGCGCCAGAGCCTGCAGGTATGGGATAAGCTTGAGATGGAGTCCAAGGCATGGAGGACGAGGGTCGATCTTAGTGAGCAGAGCCTCAAGAGTTTGGCCGGAGAGGGCTTGGGAGGTGCCGCGTTCTGATGGGGTCGCCAGCAACTGTTGAACAGGTCATGGAGAGGAGAGTTTCTGCCACTATGTGTTTTGCTTTCATTTTCCCATTCTCAAACGGAGGAATACGGTTTTGGTGGATGAAAGGGATTGACGATGATCATGTACTATTATTAGCGGCGGGAACCATCAGTTCACCCGCGCATGTACGAATTGAGAGGGTACTGCGATAGTCATAGCATTAAAGTCACTTGATACCCTTTTCATGATCGTAGCGACACGTTGTCTTGACAGGGCCCGGGTTGGCTACGCAGTTGCGCGGGGGATATTCTATCTGACTGACGTCTGGTAAAATGGAAACGTTTATGACCCCTTCTTTTGACTTAACACACAAACACACACGAGATCAGATGGTCACTTGAATGGCAAAATGAGCGCTCATATGGTGAGATCCTGGTTGGACATCGCAGCATCTTGGAGCAGTGAGTGGGTAGGATTCAGCAAACACAATTTTATTCCCTGCTTTAGCAAATATTTTTGTATCTGACCTATCCGAGCACGCAAGGTAGGGTAATAATTGATGCCATGGAAAGCACATCCTTGCTAGCTTCCCATATGATCATGTCGTGACGCGTTATCTTGCCCACGTATAATCCGTATAGCCTTCCAGGCGAGTCCCTCTCAGCCTAAGATTCCCATAAACGCCCCAAGAGCCAATCGAGCCTTATAAACAAAGTAAGTAGTCATCCTCACAACCATCCTCCACAGAGTATACGCTCAGGGTCGCATTGACACACTGCTGAGACTATACAATGCATATAAAACTACTCTGCCTTCGGAATTGACGATGATCGGGCAGGGAGCTAGTAGTCCTACTCAAAGTCCATGTCACCATTCCACTCATCGTCGGTCTCGAAGTCACGCTCGTCGTTAAGAAAGTCCTCCATGCCGTACTGATGCTCTCTTGGTTTCTGGTTGTCGATATTGATGTCGACGAAAGTACAGAGGCCTTGTACGAATGTGCCGTCTGAGATAGCAGCATCTCCTGTTTCTTTTGTGTCCTGCTCGGAATCGTCCTCGGATTCCTCCACGGTCTCATCGGCATCATCTCCGTCCTCGGAATCGAATTCGTCGCTGTCCGGCTCGCGATAGGATTTTGGCTTCTGCTTGTTGGTACGGAGCCCTCTCGACGAGCTGCTTCCGCGTGAAGATCGCCCGGGTGCATCTGGAACGACACGGTTGCTGCGACGAGTCGGTTCTCCAGGAGCCTTCCTGGGTCTGCGCTTTGCGGGCGCCGCCTCATCATCCGCCGGCATGCGCAGCGAAAAGTTCGGCTCCGGATCCGTGATTGGCCGCAGGAAGACCTTTTCGAACTTCTCCTGCCATGATTTGCGGAAGTCACTGCGTTCCCGCCAAGGGATATCGAGCATGGCTTTGATAGACAAATATCTGAGCATTGGCAGTACGGAGGCATTGTCTATCAAAGAATGGAGGAACATTTTGGCGGTGTTCATGTCCCAGTTCCGAAGGTTTTCCAAGTGAAGTGTTTCGAGAGCCGATGGCCAGCTAGGTACTTGATCAGAGAGCAGTAAATGATCGTAAAAGGGTTCGTTGTCATCGACAGTCTCCAACAGACTGAAGTATTTGAAGTTGGCCCGTAGCTCCTGAAGGTGTGGGCAGGCAGTCCCCAGCACCGTGAGAAAGGCTAGACTCAAAGAACGATTGTGGTTGAGTACCAGCGCTTCCAATTGATGGCCGTTCGAGATCAGGAACTCCCCGAGGTTATCGGCCGTTACCTCCGCACAATTTACCAGCTCGAGTCGCTTCAACTTGATAGGAAGAAGGGGCAGAAATGCCGTGCAGACAATGGTTGAAGATTCGAAGACCAGATGCTCGAGATGATCCAATACCGTAAGAGACTCGGCTAGGAGCTTCATAGATCTTTCATCTTCAGCAACCAGCTCGGGGTCATCATCCGGATCTTTGTCGAGTCTGACTGACGGTAGTTGGTAGTTGACAAGTTTGATCTTTCGCAGGGAGGTAAAGCTTGGTGTTTGGTGCACTTCCTTCATTCTGACAAGGCTTCCCTCCCAATCCTTGTCCATGAGTCTCGAGCTCCACTGCCAGCTCTGGAGCCGCGTGATGCTCGTTTTGGCACCAGCTTCATCCTCTGCGGTGGGCGATGGCTCGAAGGCTTTCCATAAGTCAGCAGGGTAAGTCCACTTGATTTGCTCTTTCAGCTTGCGGTAAGGCGCTTGGTCATAACCATGTGACAGCAGCACTTCAGACAGACGAGGCAGACTTTGCATTAGGCTGGTAGCAGGCGTGTGATTTTGCAAAGACACTAGCCGGACATCGATGTGGAGTGCCTCAATTTTCGCTCGATAGTTGATGGCCGTCATGGAAGGCGGTTTCTCGAGGAGCTCCGCAAGCCTTTGAGCCTTGACCTCATCCTTGACGGGCGGACGTCGGTAAAGAACTGTCAGAGCAGGTTCCACAAAATCTCGACATACCCGAGCTGTTGCGAGTAGCCAGTTGATATCTTGAACATCCTCTTCTTCGCCAGATATAGCGGCATATCGAAAGACCTGAACCCAGATTGCGTGTTCCATGCGAGGGTCTAACCAGTTCGGTATGATGGAATTATCTATCTCCGATGCACTGGGCGGTGTTTTCCCAGCAAGCGTGGCGTTGATCTTGGGAGGCCGTCCGACCTTCTTCTTAGAAGGCCTGCCACGGCGTCTTTTTGCTGGGGAAGAAGTGGGTGGAGACTTCATCGCATCATCCCCATCGGGCTCATCGTCGGATCCATCTTCGCTAGTCTCGTCGGGGGATGATTCGTCCTCAGGAGTTGATCTTCTCGGCTTCGGCGGGCGGCCTCGCTTCCTGGCTGTCTTTCCATCAATACGTCCAGTGGCGACTTTCTTTAGCCCAGCACCCTCGGCTCTGTTTTCCCTAGCAGTCGCGCGATTTGCTCTCGCCTTTGATGCAGCAGTGGCGCCGGTGGAAGCAGCCGCACGCGCGCTCCGGCGCCTGACTGCGGGCGACGTCTGGGTAGACTCCTCGAAATCGTCCTCTTCCTCCTCCATTGGTTCATCGTCCTCGGAGCTTTCACGGTATTGCGGTCGTGACTGGGTACGTGTGCTCGATCGGAGGGATTGTACTTCTTTCGCGGAATCAGATCGACCACGAGGTTTTGTGACCCGCATCTGAGAGGAAATGGAGGTTGAACGGTTGGAGGTTCGTGACGAATTGCGGCGGGAGCTCGATGCCCGCTGGGAAGCCATGGCGCAAGGATGCGTATGCCTGTGTCGCAAGGATGCACATGTTAGTGGGCGTTGAGGATGATGCTGGGTACCAAGGATCAAGGGCAAGACCAAATACCTGAGGCGATCTTTGCGTGAGAGCTATTGCTATGTCGAGCAAGGTGGCCTAACAATAGGCAAAGAACAAGATTCAGAGTCGGCGCATCGCCTTAAGCCGTCTGGCTATGACGTTTGCGACAGTGCGAATGCGCCAGTGGATCGGAGTGCCGAAAAGTGGTAATTGATTGCAACGCAATTACGAAGGTGCGAAGAATGCGTGTATGCCAACGATGGGAGATGGGACTGGTGGAGCGAGATCGGGGTGGGAAGAAAAGAAAGAGTTTTGGCTTTGAAGAACGGTCTTGAGATGGTGCGGTACATTCACCTTTGCCGGCGACTGGAGTTGGAGTCGGATGTGGTGGGGCAGGAGCGCGCGACACTCGAGTTGAACCAACACAACAGAGTATGAGAGCTTGTAGCCTTGCACTAGCGCGCAGCATTCTCAAGGCTGCCACGCTTGCCCAGGCGCTTGCCGAAAAGATGCCTGGCTCCACACAAACATCTGGCCCGTGCGCATGTCGCCAAAACCTCAGTGTGAAGGTGGCTGCAGAAGCTTTCTGTCGTCAGTCGTGGCTCCCATTCCCATTGTGCCTTGCACTGAGTATTCCGACCAGGTGAGAATAAGTAAGGTAGGCCATAGGATGTTTCGCGGCCCTACACCTTTCTTAGGGCCTGGAAGGTCAAAGTATCAAGGAATGCGAGTTCCTAGTCATGGACGATCGTTAGGGGCTCCGTTCAAAGTCGGCATATCGATTTGACATACTCATGTCTGTTCGTTCTTTTGGAGCAAATCGAGGGGAAAGTTGGCCGTTGAAAGCTCCCGCCTCAGACAAAATTTCAAGACGGAGACCCTCTCCCAATGGGAACACCAAACCAGGCCCAATTCGACCTGGCTGTAGCACCGTCGGGATGCCTGCCGCGTTCGCCTGAGAGAGTCCCGCCCCATTTTAAACTCATTCAACAGCCAATCCTGTGCCGTGGCTGCCTTTGAATGTTCAGCAAGCTGCGGGTTGCCATCAGTCCCCTGTTACCTTAGGTAGGTAGCGTAGCGGGAAGGCGCCAGTGGCATTTGCCGATTGCTGTTCCCTGTTCCTGGGTGGAAACAGCCTACTGGCCCCTGGGCGACAACAATGCGAGCGAGTCCCACCCCCAAATTCACTGTTCCTGGCCCCGGGGTGTTTGGTCCACGTCCACTCCCCTTGGGCCAGGGCATCCATCAACGACGCGCTTCAGCTCACACGTCGCTCTCTCCCAGCTTGACTTGACCAGAACCTGTGCCGGCTTCTCTCCCAAAGCGCCACTATTCCCACCTTCTTGACGCGCGACATTCATTTCGCGCCGGACTCGAACTCACTTTTTCTAGCTTCGAGCCCGCTTCTCTCTGACACTCTTCTTTCTCGTCAAAGCGGCTACGTAAGGTACTTCGGTCTTGTTTCCCCTGTCTCAGCCAAAAATCGCGAGTCGCGTTCTACCGGGTTCCACCCCGTATCTTGGCCATCCGCCATCGCATTGCTTTCACAACGCCTCTCTCACGCACCTCACAAACGCCTGCTTTTGCGCGCCGCCAAAATTTTTCTCCCGTCACAAAGCCCAAAAGGTCGCCATCCATCGACCGAACGGATATTCTGACGGGTGCGCCTCACTTCGCATTGCCATGGGAAGTCACCTGCAGACCACTCGCATTCAATGAGCCTTGGAACAAGCCAACGAGACCTCTTCTCCGGCTCACCCCGTCAAAGTGGGCTTGACGAAGTAAGGGGCGACCGCGCCTGCCTCCGGGTGGACTGAAGCCGTTCAAAACTTAGACTTTCCGGCGCACCAAGCGGCATTCAACCTCTATAAACCTCATATGGTCCCCCTCTTCCAGCTATGACGGCTCACTCGCGGCGTCAGCGCAGCACCCCTTTTCTCCAGAGGAACATCTTGCAAGGCATGGGAAACTCTCAGTCGTCGGCTCAGAAGGCCGCTGCTGCTAGAGAACCCCCCATCGACAATGATGACAACCGCGCCACCAAGCGTCGACGGACCGAGGCCAAGATCCAACCTCACACCCTGCAAGACCAGCTTTTTCATGCCCGCGAGGTTGGCGATGTTCAACGCAACCTATGCGTCCGCATAGGCAAGATCAGCCACAAGGAATCAAAGCGCGTCAGCCTACCTCCGGACGCGTACGAAGATGTCATTAAGCTGCGATCCAGGTGTAAAGTCAGCCTGTGGCACTATGAGACGATCCTCTACTGCAACAGCCAAGTCTGCGACATCACGTCCTTCAAGGACCCTGGCGGACCCTTGCGCATGGCCCGCGTGAGCCTGCCGCGCCCTTTTTACATTCCCAAAGATACCATGCGCGTCAACAATGAGAGGAATAACTCGTTCGACCTGGCCGATGAATATCGCCTCTGCATCGAGTTGGAAGCCGCTGCTCCAACTGTGTGGCCTCCTATCATCTTGAACGGCGAGGAACCGGGCCGCTCGCACAAGTCTGAGGCACATCGCTGGGTTTTCGTCGCCGCTATGTCCAACCTGTTCTCAAGCAAGCCGGCATCGCTGATTCTTAAAGTGAGGACGGGAGACTCAGAGCTTGTTGCGACAGATTATGTGATCGAGGTGGATACCCTGTGGACGTCAGCGTTCGAGGCATCCGCTATCCGTCCTCTGGAAGACGGAGTCAAGCCGTCTATTACCGTCCACCCGGAGCTTACTGGCGATGCCTTCCCCGCGGATTTCCAGCAATTTGAGAGTCCGCCTGTGAGTCCTGTCAAGGAAGTGAGGAATGGCCTTACAACACCTGTGAAGGGTCTCAGGAACGGCGTGGTCAATGGGGACGCTCATGATGATGACGAGGCAGAAGAGGAGCTCACTCCCAATCGGTCTCTCCGGGTTCGTGGCGCCACTAAGAACTACAACCTCAAGGTTTTGAGCGACAAGGCTCAGGGCAGAGAGAAGAAGCAGAGGAGACGCCGGAACACAAACGCCGTTGAAGACGGAACTGTCCTCTACAAGATGCCTAGTGAGCAGGTGCAATTGGACAGCTTCCGCTGCGTTACCTGCGGTGCGGCCCATGATCAACTGCAGCAGCTGCAGGCCCATCTTGTCAACCAGCACGCGGAATACGACTTCAAACCAAAACGTTCCGCTCGGGGCTTGGAATGGTTTGAAGTCGAACATCGTTACAGGTCGTACATGTTTGGTGCGGAGCCCTTCACACTGCGCCGTCCGACGAAGGTCTTTTCTTTGGATCAGTTCGCCGATGGAAATATTTCACAGGTGACCTCACGATTGGATGCTGATGACGAGACTGCCTCATCTGCCCAGCCCCGAGGCCGGAGTCGAGGTCGAAGCAGGCACTCGGCGACTAGGGCCCCGCCTCCAGAGGTTTGTGCTCTGTTGTTTCAACCGACATCGTTTGACTAACTAGGCATAGGCACGTTCGAAGCTAATCATTCCGGATATCAAGCAAACACTGTACGACCCGGTCACAAGAGCCACGTTAGACCCGGGCTCGGAGTACAGGAAACCGGAACCCAGTGACCAATGGCTGATCCAATGGCACCGGGACGCGTTAGCGGACTTCTCAGATGTCCCGCCAGATGAGAGAGAGTACATGCAGGAGTGGGATAAATTCATGCTCACGAAGCGTATCTCATCAAATATTTACTTCCCACGGGCATGGCTGAGCTTTGTGAAGCTCAAGGCGGACTGGCTTCTCTCGTCTCAAAATCGCATGGTCGAGTTTGGAAAACACTTTACCTACCTCTTAGCCAGGAGCAGTCTGGACCATGCTACCGTCGAAGAAGCTCTGGAGCACATTTCAGTCTGCAGAGACAAGCTCGGTGTGCAGAATGGTAATAGCACAACCCCCAAGCCAAAAGAGTCACCCAAGGGGCCTCACATCCGCAAGAGTGCCGCTGGCTGCCAGGTGTGTGGGCTCGCCGTCTTGGGTCCCAGACTGCTGTTGTGTTCCAATGAGGTAAGCCCCCTGCGAAGAACCCCGTCTCTTTCCGTTGCTGATTTGAGAAACAGGAATGTGGGAAGCGTTTGTATCACTCGGACTGCATCAGCGAAAACGCCAAAAAGGACGTTGAAGCCCCCGACTGGCTCTGCAACGAATGCGTCGGCAAGCAGGAACAGCAGTCTAGGTAGACTTGTACAAAAGGAGACAGGGCTCGAACGTGAGGTCGAGCACAAAAGGCGGGCGGGTACATACTTGTTTCTTTGCGAAGCGGACGCGTTTGCATGGGCATGGGCATGGCGTCATCTCATGGGAGGCGTCGATAGAACTGGATAAGCTTAGACAAATCAGGCATATGACCCTTAATATGAACACCACACGATAGCATACATTTTGAAAGAAAGACATGGAAATCATATTGGTAACTTGTCCCATTGAACAAGATCGCGGGTTTGGAAGGGAATAGCAAAAATGTATCGAATTCTGTGTGCCAGCCCCGGCGCCGTTCCTATTGCACATGAAATACAACACCCAGGCTGGGAGCCACTGCCCATTTTCCAGCTAACATTACACATGGGTTCAGTTTACCCGGTTCTCTAAAACCTGTACTTGCTCTCCTTCTTCTCCTTGTTTCGCTTCTCGTCGACCTTTTGCCTCTTCCTCGACTCCTGAGCAATCATTTCCGACAAGTCGTCCTCGTATGCCCACTTGGCACCGATGCCGTCCTCGCGCTTGCCCTCCTCGAACCGCCGGCGCACTTCGTCCTTGCTGAGCCCGTCGTTCTGCTGCAGCGAGTCGACGTCGATGGCAACGTCGACGTCGCCGGGCTTCTTGCGCTTGCGGGTATCGTCCTCCTGACCCAGGACCGGCACGCCGTTGTTGCCCTTGAGATCGTAGACGCGGTCGCTGCCGAAGAAGCCCTCGGCGCGCTGCTGGCGCTCGGGGATGACCTGGTACGCGGACCGAGGGTGTGAGCTCTCTTCGGTGTCGAAGCCACGGCGCTGTTTCCGCAGGTCCATCTCGCCGGCCACAGACGTCTCGACGCCGTGGCCTGGGTAGTCTGTCGGTACGGAGGAGACCATGCCGCCCGATGTCTGGATGCCGCTGGGCGTCTCCAGGCCGCCGGGGACATCGTCGTCTTCCTCCTCCTCTTCCTCGGACTCCTCTTCTGAGTCTTCTTCCTCGGACTCTTCCTCGCGGGGTTGAAGCTCACCCCACAGCGTCTTTTCAACGGGCTCGCCCCCGGCAAGCGGCGCCGCGACCTGCTGTTGTGCGGGGGCACCGGGCTGGTTTGTAAGTCCGAAGACATCACCGCCGAACAACGGGCGGTTGAACTCGTCGACTGGAGGCTTGCCCCAGCCACCGGGGTGGAAGCCCCAGGAGCCGCCTGGTGGGGGCGGCGCGTTGAGGCCGGGGATCTTAAGGGTGGGATATGACGGGGGAGGACCAAAGCGCTGCTGGTTGATGAGCCATGGTGGAGGAGCACCTGGGGGCATGCCTAGAGCTTCCTTTGTGGCCTCGCTGAGCTCACCTGGTCTAAAGTGTTGGAAATCAACCTCGCTCTCCTTGCCCTCGTAGTACACCTCGCCGAAGCGAGTGAGTTCCGGCTTAGTCTGGAAGCGGAAGAACGCGTCGTAGAGCTTCTGGTAATCGATGTCAAGCTTGCCCATCTTGGGAGCGACGCGCTCGCGTTGCTTCTGCTTCAGAGATTGTTGCTCCTGCTTTTCGAGAACCGCGTCACGCATCTCTGTAATGCCTGTCTCGGCAATAAACTTGGGTAGCCTGAAAGGCGGCTTCTCGATACCTCTCTTGGAAGAAAGGTACTCCCTCTTGAGCTGCCAATGGCCGGGCACGGGTACGACGTTTCTTTGCGCCTTGATCTGCACCAGCAGACGTGGGTCTGTTGATGAGACGTCTTGCCATTCGACGACGTCGGGGATCTTGACCAGAGCCTTGAGCTCGGCAATGGACAATTTGTTCATTTGCTTCCTCTTCTTCTTGGATAGTTTGGTCTGCCCTGAGGCCTCCTCATCCTCACTGGGAATGTCGTCCTGGTCCCAGATGACCTCACCAGTGTTTCCGGCGTTGGCTTCCTTGGCGACTTCGTCCTCTTCTAACGACGCGCCGAACTTTAGGAAAATGTCCTTGAACATGGCAAACGCCTCATCGTCGGGGTTGATATCGTCGACCGGTCCGTCAGCCTCGGTCTTTGAGCTGGTATCGGCATCCTTCTTGACCTCGAGGTCCTCGGCGGGCTTCTCCTGGTTCTCGGGCTCTTCAGAATTCTGCTCGTCGGGCTTCGCGGCAGCCTGCTTCATGTCAGCGTCGCGAACACGTGCGTCCGAAGCAAGAGCGCGTACCTCTGTCTGCGCCTTCTTCTGCTCCTTCTTCTTCGCCCGGCGCATCTGGTTCTTCGTCATCTTTGGGGCCGCCATTTTGAATCGAGTTGCGCTGCTGAGCGGAACGACTTGGGTAGTGCTTGAGCAATGAAGTAGGTAAAGACCACAAGACCAATGAATCGTACAGGGTCTGGGCGAGGTCCCATGCTTTGGCGGCGCAAAACAATAAAAAGCACACAGTCGCCGACGGCGGAAGCGCAGTCGGTTGGAAAAACCTGATCACGAAGCGATGGCGATGGGTTGGTTCGTTTGTCGCCCGATGGAGAACAGATCCATTGGTGACGGCAACTTGCGATGCGTGACAGCCGCGCCAAACTTTTGGAGGCTGAACGGACAATTAAGTGGGTCTACGACTCTGCAAGCCCGTCGAGGTCTAGACGGTACGTACCGTTGGGATTGTCCTCTCAGCATGGAAATGGAGCTTTGACTCGCCGGCTCCATCGGACCAGGGTGCTGCACATCCAATTCTATCGCGGTCCAGCAGTGCTTTTAGGTCCAGTGTCCTCGGAAGCACGGCATAACTCTTAATCCAGCTGCAGCATCGCCATCGCGCAGCTGCCAATCCGTAAAGCTGGTTTGCTGCAGTGGATTTCCTCTAGTGGACGCAGTGGGCTTCCCGTGGGGGCGTATCTCCCCTGGCTACCTATGCAGGGATGACAGCCACCGAAAACCAGCCATTCCCAGCTGCTGACGCTGCACCGTGGTGATTCCGATTGATTGAGATGAGGACAGCTTCCCCCAAGCACAGATACGGCCTCGACATTCGTAATCCTCGCCCTTGATCTCGAGACCTCTTGGTTTTTTGTTTTTCTTTTCTTTCCTTTCCTCATCTCCTCGCAGGAGCCCACAGACGACCGGACCTACCTTCAACATCAGAGCGTCCCGTCCATCTGATTTTCTCTCTATGCGAACCTACCTCACTCTAGAGACAATGCTTGAATTCCTTCAGCTCTAAACTTTTGTCGCGCATTATTGCCGCTTCTGTCGCTCGTTTATTCAACAACTTCAAGCACAAGTAAAGGTAAGGCGGACGAGTAATCAATTAAAAGCGTTGTGATTCGCATTACCAGCGAAGCCTGGGAAGCTGGGTTCCATTTGATACCAGTCCTTGACATTGTCCCCGCCAAATTTCCACCCCCAGTATTCGCGTCATGCCTCGCTCCACAGCGTCCAGCTCTTCCATTGAAACCTCCTCAGCATCTGCTGACCATCGATCCTCACAGCACTCGCCCAGACGATCAAGTACCGGCGACGAAAGTGATAGCGACAGCGACAGCAGCGCTTCTTCTGCCACCGGCGGCATGGAGAAGTTTCCCGACCACATCGACTCGCACCTCACCAACGGCTCGAGGGGGACAAGCCCCGCGAGATCCAACGGCTACGCGCTCCCAGGAGCACCCAACGGTGGCGACCGCTGGCAGCCCAGAAAGGAGAGCATCCAAGGTCGCGCCTCACGGTGGACGGCGCCAGGACAACCGGCGACCCGTTATGGCCACGGTAGGCAGAAGAGCCTCGGCGACGCCATCCACAACATTAGGACTAGGGGTGGAAGTGTCAGTCAGAATGCTCATGAGATCGCCGATGCGCTGCGGGCCCCCGTCTCTCCCAAGCTGATTGTGAGTGCTGCTGTAAGATCAAATAGTCTATGCTGGCGCTGACCCTCGCATCGCAGGGGCTCTGCGTGCTGTGGTACACCTCGTCCGCCCTCACGAATACGTCCTCAAAATCCATCCTCACTGCGTTCGACAAGCCTGCGACACTCACGCTGATCCAGTTCGCATTCGTGGCGACCTACTGTATCTTGTTCGCATGGCTGTCCAACGTCTTTCCGAACCTCAAGACGGCGATACCGGCGCTCAAGCACGGGATTCGCTACCCTTCGCGCGATGTCATTAAGACGACCATGCCCCTCGCAGCGTTCCAAATCTTTGGTCACTTGCTGAGCTCGACCGCGACATCGAAGATTCCCGTATCGCTTGTCCACACCATCAAGGGCCTTTCTCCCTTATTCACGGTTCTCGCCTACCGATTGATCTTCAACATTCGATACTCTGTAAACACCTATTTGTCGCTGGTGCCCCTGACAGCAGGCGTCATGCTAGCATGCTCAGGCAAGCACAACCAGTACAGTGGCGAAATGCTCGGCATCTTCTACGCCCTGCTCGCCACCATCATTTTTGTGACGCAAAACATCTTCTCGAAGCGCCTATTCAATGAGGCTGCCAAGGCAGAGGCCGAGGGCATGTCAGCCAGGTCTCAAAAGCTCGACAAGCTGAACCTGCTTTGCTACTCTTCCGGCATGGCGTTCATTTTGACAGTTCCAATTTGGTTCTGGAGTGAGGGAACCGGCATCATCCGAGACGTCCTTCACGACGGCGCCGTCGATCTGAACAAGAAGGTCGGCTCTTTCGACCACGGCCGCCTGACCGTTGAGTTCATCTTTAACGGAACCTTCCACTTCGGACAGAACATCTTGGCATTCGTCTTGTTGTCGCTGGTCTCCCCGGTGACTTACTCCGTCGCAAGTCTGATCAAGCGCGTCTTCGTCATTGTCATTGCGATCATCTGGTTCCGAAATCAGACGACTTTCCTCCAGGGCGTTGGTATCGCCTTGACCTTCGTCGGTCTCTACCTCTACGATCGCACGCACGACCGTGACAAGGCAGACCGCAAGGCTAAGATGATGGAAGTCAAACCAGAGCCCCTGCTGCCCCTGAACACCAAGGATGCGCTGAGTAAGAGCCAGAACGCGCCCGTGTTCGAGAGCCCCATGGTCTCCGCTGGAGCCTTCCAGTCCCTTGCCAACGGGCACGGCGACGATGCGAAGAAGTCTGACGGGCCGAGTAACGGCCGTTCCCGCGGCGCAAGCAACGCCGCCTGGCTGGCACCGGGTACGAAGCAGGAGGACACCTGGCGGCTGGGAGACCGCCAGGCCGGCATGTAAAACTCCATGTATCATTGTTTTGTTTTGTTTTTATGCGACAACTGTTCAATGTACTATCACGACAAGCGCCAAGTATGGGATGGATGAAACAACGCACAAAACTGATGCTCTCTCATGCGTCTCGATGTAACAGAAGCTCGTCTGCGTGGGGTATAGATCACGCCCGCGGTTGCACAAGTGAGGTCACCCTCTAGGGCCAGTCTGATAGACGAAGGACACAAAGGATGCACGCACAGGGAGCGAGGACAAGGGGCGAGGGTGGGGGATTAAGGTATATAGACAGGGCTCTGGCGTTTGGCTAAGAAGATTCATGGCGCTCGTGCTTGAGGACTCTGAGGATCCCGTGGGTCACGCGTCCGCGCTACATCGTCTGTGGATGCGCTGGATCATCGCAGCTAGACGCGAGGTGTTGGCGATATGATGTTGGGCAGATACCCCGGAAAACCGAAATGAGCGCAAAGTTTGGTCTGGCACTACAATCTATAATGTATCGTGATGAAACTGGGGACGAATGATCGTATCATATATCATGTTAATGTGTCTATGGTGAATGTCCAACAGCTCAGTCGATGAGCCACTCTTCGACTTCGATACCGAGACTTCTCCCTACGCCTCTAATAATATCCCACCCTACGTTGATCCTCCACTTGCCGCCCCTGTCCATAGGATCGCCAGCCGTGCCGACCTTCATCAGCAACCTCAAGCTAGCGAGGGTAGAGAGTGCCATGCCGACATCGCCGTCTACGACGCTCGCGGAACCACTGCCAAATATGCTATCAGCAGCCCATTCAGCTCGCAACGCCGCAAAGATGGCCAGCATGCGCTCTAGTACGAAAGCATGCGCACCAAGCAATTTCCGCGAGATCTTGCGGTGTTTGCTGGGGCGTCCACGCTTCGGAGCTACGAAACCGCCTCCGCGACGCTTCTTGCGGCCGTGGTGGAAGGTCGAGAAGAGGACTAGATCGTGCTTCGCGGCGTTGTGGGAGGCTAGGTATGCCGCAAGAAGCAGCAGACGGGCCGTGGTGGGCAGCAGCGTCGTCAGGTCCGTCGTCGGGGGGTTCGGCACCTGCTGAGCGGCATGTTTTGAGGGAGTGCCCGGGGGCACGCCGTTGCCATTCACCGCTGGTCCTGATGTCGTGGCTCCGGGTCCGATAGAAACGATGCCCGGGTTCAGGAGAGATTCATCCTGGAAGTGCACGCGGGAGGCGATGAGGAGCTTGGAGAACTCGCGGGGGCCGTGAGTCCTTGCCAGGATAGGGGCTACGAATCGTGGCCAGAGGGCCTCGCAGCTGTGTCTACACGAGGGTAGTGTTCGGGCCGCGGAGGTTGTGAGAGCATCGCAGACGGCGCCGCAGAAGCGCGTCCAGAGGAAATTTGTGTCGTCTTGCGTTGTGGTCGGGGTCGGTGGCGGCGGGGTTATGGAAAGAATCTTCACGAATTCTTGTTTGGTGTAGTTCGGGAACTGGATATGTGGTGTGAAGGAGGAGCGCAGAAAGAAGGGCGTTGGTGCGGTGACGATGAAGACACAGGTCAGGCATGGTATCTGGGCAGGATGTTAGCTTGCGCGTAGTAGATAGTGAGAGGCTCTTAGAGACTGACTACTTCAGATAATCTTGCCAGTGCGGGAAGAAGGGTGCCCGGGGCATCTCTTTGGCGGTCAATTGAGTCGAAGACAAGTACGAGTCTCCAACCTTCAGGCCTCTCGGTGTATTTGAGCATCTTGCAGAGCTCGACGGTCAGTTGAGCCAGCGACTCGCACTTCTTCGGGGGCGATTCCCATTTTATCGCGTCCACGACCGCGCCTACAGTCCTTTCGAATAGATGTCGTCCAGTGATACATTGTATGGAGTTGACGATAGCATATTTGAGAGAGGATTCCTCTTGCGAATCGTCGTTCGGAGGTTCGGACAGACTCTGGAGAAGTGACTCTACGACGGCCGATTTGCCAGTAGCTTCGGTGCCGTATACCACCAGGTTCTGGCAAGGCGCTGCTGTAGGCTAGGTGCATCCATGAGCTTGAGATCTCGTGGACAGTAGGGAGGCGCATTGAGGACTTACATGGAGGAGAGTGGCCAGAGACTGAATCTGCTGTTCGCGACAGGGGTAGCGCTCGAACAGAGGCGATAGCAAGAGCTCCTCTGGAAGCTGAAAGAGTGAGCCCATGTCTGCATGAAGCACCAGCACCGACACCGCCTCCTGCTTCTCGAACTCTACGCGTGCTGCGGCTGTCACAAGCTATGATCCGAAGGGAAACAATCGGAGTGTCGGCCGAGAATACGGGGTGTCGCGTACCTTTCAGACGGAAGAACCAATCTGAGACGCGCAGTCACATGATGCGCACACTATGGCGGCTCCACTTCCTAAGCTGGAAGCAGTGTGGAGCTTTGCCTCAGAGCCAGTGGAGGAGAGCCGGAGCAGCGGCGCATCTCTCTAACCGCCTTCGGGCGAAGCTCTGGCCAAGCCCGTGATACGGCCCAAGCGTCCCCTCAAAAGCTGTGCCGGGGCTCCCCACCAGCTCCAGGTGTCCCAGCCCGCCTGCCTGGCCACCCGCCCCTCACAAGCGTCCCAAAGTTCAAACGTGCTCTCGCCGAATTCAAACCATGCTGCCAAAATCCCCGATATGGAACAACGTGCAAGGAAGGGGGGGGCATGAGGGAGGGAGGGGCGCAGATGGTTGGTGTCATTGCTTGATCTCGAGGGAGACGGATGGATGGATGAAGGATGGATTGCTCGAATCAGGCTGCCAGACGCCAGCTGCGTCAGCCCTCTTATATCGCTGCTGTCGTTCCTGTCGTTCTGCCTGGCGTGTCCACGCACCCGCCGTACGTGTGATGCGATAGAGAGTGAGCTGCTTGTCTTTGCTTGGCTCATGTCGGTTTCCCTTGGCACTTGTAACGCCGTACTTCTACGAAGGATTTCCCCAACCCGGCCCTAGAACCATGCAACTGTCAATTCTACCGGCGAGTCATACCTATCCTGCGGTCACGGTTGAGCTCAGCTCCAAGTGGGGTCACGGCGGTTGATTCACACGCTGCGCATCCATGATTGTGGCAGTGAACTCAGCCAACATCGGGTTCCGGCCGCTGCTCTCAAACCACAACAACACAGCACCTACTTATTTGAATTGTTCGTGAGGCCTCACAACCACTCACATACTTGAAGATCCTCCTCTCTGGTACTCGGCAGTTCTACCGTTGCAACTCTCCTGGATCAAAAAGGCCCTTAGTCGCGGACTAGCGGGCGACTAATCAACGCAAAGGAGGACGTGTTTTATGGCCCTTCATCCGATCGCTGGGCGTCTCATTCCGTCAGCAACGCAACGTCACCCACTCACTGAACTTTGTTTCAACTCCGACGACGCTCTTCTGCCGTCCGGCCGTTGACAGCGTCCCTGTAAAAGAAGGCCCGAGCATTTCTCCTGCACCTCCGACTTCACATTATCCTCATTACCAAAACATTCATCGCCACTGCCGAGCTCCTTCTTCCTTCATCCTCCCTCTCACCCGTCCGTCAGCAGCCCACCTCCCTTCACTCAAACAAGCTTATCTCCTTCTCCCTGGGGTAACGTAGTCAGCCGGTCATTAGAGCCACCAAAGGACACTCAATGACACGATGACTGTCCTCTCAAACCCAGAACAAGCGAACAACACCTCATCCTCTGGGGGCTCCCCACCGGAGGACAAGCCGTACCACTCAAAACGGCCTCACAAGAAGTCGAGAACAGGCTGTCGGAATTGCAAGACCCGCAAGGTCAAGTGCGATGAGGCTCGCCCGACGTGTCGCAACTGCGTGCTCCGCAAAGCCGAATGCGTCTACCCCGGACCGGCCCACTCCCACGGCGACCACGCTCCGGGGTCTCCCTCATCCAGCTCCGGCTCAAGCTCATCGCGTGCCCATACGCCGGGCCAGAGCGGCGATGAGGACTTTAACGCGATGGTCGTCAAGGAGCCAATGTACATCGCCTCGAATCAGCATGACGCCATCGATATGAAGCTGCTTTGGTTCTATACCACGAATACCTTCAGCTCCTTCGCCACGCAGGCCGGACGAGTGAAGCGGATCGACGACATCCTCAAGATCAAAATCCCCGCACACGCTTTTGAGAGCCCATTCCTCATGGATTGTCTTCTGGGCACGTCGGCACTCCAGCTCCAGCATCTCGGACAAGACATCGCTCCCTCACGAGCATTGCGTTATCGGGCCCGCGCATTCGAGGGGTACCGCAAAGCCGTCGAAGAATTCAAGCCGGAAACATTCCCCGCTCTCATCGCCACTTCACTTCTTCTTACCGCCCTATCATCGCAAATGTTCCGCGAAGAAGGCACCAAGGATTTATACATCATCGACTGGATGATAGTCTGGCGCGGCATCGGTCTCATGATCGATATGGCCACTCCGCAGACGGTCTGGGAATCGGGCATGGCTGAGCTCTTCTTCCGGCCGCCAATCGACCTCGACAAGGCCGCGTTGCACATTCCAAACAGTCTACTTTTCATGATCTCATCGATCAAGCCCGGCGATCCGGACTACGAAGATGTGCCAGTTTACTACGACACGCTCAAGTACCTGGGCTCACTCTACTCCGAGCTCGTACACGGCTTCGGGCCAATTATGACCCTTCGTGTTGTGACATGGTTCACATTTATACCGAAAGGTTTTGTCGAACTGGGTCGGCAAAAACGGCCTCGGGCTTTGGTTATCTTGGCACACTACCTCATGTTTATGAAGTCGGTACAAAATTTATGGTGGATCGATGGTATCGCGGACCGAGAAATTGCAGGAATTGCAAAGTACTTGGGCGAGAATTGGGCAAACGAACTCGCGGCACCACGCCTGGCATTACTCCTGAACGACCGCACCGACGTTGCGCGCCTTTTACTCAACGACCCCGAGTGGGAATCGCCCGGCGACTTTTACAGCGAACCCACAAGAGACCCCCGTGCAGAGGCTCTCACATGGGTTGACGACACCGGTAAGCGGTATAAATCTATGCCCAAGACCGTGGGTGCCTTGTACCCGTCGGATCCAGCACCGAGAACGAAGGCGTGGGAAGGGGAGAACTACTATCAAGATAAGTTGCTACTTTCAGCGCCAAATAGAGATTACGCGGAGTCTGTTTTGCAGGCCATGGACATGGGGGTTCAGGATATGGATATGTCCAGGTGACATTGGATGGGACTGGACTCTACTGGGGCCGGTTGGGTTGGCGGCGTTTGGCTACAATACCCAGTTGAATACTTGACATGCCTACAAAGATACTGAGACGTCGATTAGACAGCGAATTTAAGTGTTGAATACAATCAGGCAGTTCCAGTAGCATCGCCACTATGTGCAGGCAAGGTACATATTTCTTGGGGTTCTACTCAAGTTGGATAAGAGGCAATTGCCTTTTTATAATCAACCAAAAACTTCGACATAGTACATGGATCTTTCCTAAGACGTTGTGCGAGTGAAGATACAAAGGCGACCAGGAAAAGCTCAAAGAAAGACATTGTGAAAATGTTACGGCTTCATGAGAAGAAACGGAGGAAGAGATGAGGGTAGAAAAGGAAACTCTGTAGTTTTATCAGAAAGACTAGGGCTTATATTGCTTCTCCGGCCGCACCCTCAATTCTGTCTCGTTCTTCCCACACTTCCAGCCCGAACTCTCTTCAGAACCAGCTCTTTCCATCGTGCCAGTGATACGAAACGCTGTTGGGCGCCATGAGAGCACCGCATTCCGGGAAGCGGCAGCTAATGCGAAGGTCTCTGGGCTCTGGCACATAAGGGCTTGCGTCGGGGTGCTCCTTCTTCCGGTGATTGATAAGATCCTTCTCCCGACTGTAGCCCTTCTTACCAGTCTTGATGCACCCAGCAACGTTGCAGGGAAATGGAGTAAAGTCGTGGGCTTCCTTCATGTGCTTGGTGTACTCCGCCTGCGTGCTGAAGGGCTTGGTAGAACGCTGCTCTTCTGCGCTGAGATATTTGAAGAAATCTCCCCGATGGAACTCACATCCTGGGTAAGGACACACTGGAGGAATTCCATGCTTGCCACGACGGGAAGGAAGGATATCACCAAGCTTTTCGTCGGCTTCGAACTTGTGATACCCTCTGATATGCTGAACTAGGTGATCCCTTCTCTTGAATCCGTTCTTCCGGCGGTGTTTCTTGCAGAATGAACACGGGTACTTCGGCATTTGGTTTCCAAGAGAGTCAAGGTGTCGATTGAGAACATCCAGTCGAGCAAATTTTCGGCCACATACACAGGCAAATGGACTATGCTGCGCTTCAATTGCGTGTTGCTGTAGCTTTGCCTTGCTCTTAGACACTTCCTTGCACTCTGCGCAAGAGAATGGATGGCTTGTCTCTAAGCGCCGATGACCCTCGAGGTGAGGCCTGCGCTGGTGGGCGTCTCGTTCGGCCTCAGCAACGAATCGCTCTTTACATCCAGCGGCGTTGCATCGGTATGTCTTGTGCCCTTTATTTCTTGCATGGTGGCTCAGGTCCCAATGATATACGGCGCTGTAGCCGCACTCTACGCATGAGTACTTCAATGAAGACGTCGCGTTCACAGATGCACTACTCTCGTGTGAGGTTGGATCTTCAGGCCCAATAGGGGCATCGTGAGTCTCCTCTTCGATGTGCATCGACAGGGCGACATGATCCATACCAGAACTTCTTAATTTCATAAGATAAGTGACTGGACAACATTGGAAGAATATATTTGACTTACAGCCAGTCTCCACCATCGAAAGGGGGGAACAGTCGGTTCTCTTGAATTTTAAAATTCGAGGCAACCATCGCTGGTCGATGGGTCGCGTTTGATTGGGTCCTGTTACTGACACCCTTTTTGTTAGCAAGTGGTAAAAAAAAAAAAATCTCACGGATCCAGGGGTGCTGCAGGGCCAAGACCGCTGTCATCAACGAGGCCACCCTCGTAGCCAATGGGGTCGACAAGATCCATGAAGCCGATGTCAGTGGCGTGAAAGTCGCTCTCCCATTCGACGAGGTACTTGTCGAGGTCGGTGGAGTTGAAGAAGTCAGACATTGCGACGAAGGTGTTTGGTGCGGTGTTGCGTTCAAGCGGCGGGGGAAAATCTAGCTGTGAAGAGCTGTGTGCAAGAGACGAAGGTGTTGCTGGTGCTGCTTTTGGTGAAGAGGCGAGTAGGGGGGAACACCATGCTTATCTCTTTTTGGGAGGAAGCCCTTCGCTGCTTTAACACAGTATCGGCGTAACACAGTATCGGCGAGGTGCAGGACCTTAGCAGGGCAGTAATGTTGGTGCTGCAAGTCGGTGAGTGTCGACGTACGTGATAGGTTGAGAGGCCAAGCCGGCTTCCGCCCTATTTGTGTAGACGAAGAAAACTGACACCCTTTTTGTATGTTGGGAAGTGAGGCTGTACAAACAGAATTGAGAGCTATGATTGGTAAACTCGTAAGCAGCTGCAAGGGTTCAGGAGATGGGCAGGCAGCAATCGACCGTGGGGGTTTGTATTCTGTGCCTGGTTTGGCTACTGAATGTAGAGAGTAGGATATGGGATGTTCTCGCAGATGCTAGCCCGTGGTGGCAGATGTTTCATTGACACAAAAAAGAAAAAGAAACGTGACGGCGGCAGGAGCAAGATGATTTACCTCTTTTGAAAGCTGTTGGTTGTGAAATGGTATTGCCTATTGACATACTAGGCCTCAGAGCTCCTTGCATGCATGACAAGGAAGCAAGAGTGCAAATACAGAACAAGGCAAAGAAGACAGAGACTGGATAGAAATGCCGGCAAACAAGACAGCGGACAACGACATCGTGATTTCTGCAGACAATCAGACGTAAGATATAATGCATTCAAATACAAAAACTCCAATTCGAGACATGCAAAAACATTATACCTTTTCCAAGCCAATTTATCATCCACCTATGGTATTTTCAACAAACTTCAACACAATTCTCCATGCAGTGTTAGCATAAGAAAAGACATGTACAATATCCACCAATTTCTACTGCTCAAACAACGGCGCCGCGGGGTTACCCATGAGCACCTTGAACGTCTCCTCGATCTTGTCCAACAGATCCTTGGCATGTCCCTTCCACGACTCGAACGTCACAATCTCGATGGTCAGCTTGTCGCCCTGGGGGAAGGCCTGGATCTTCCACTCGCGCAGCGGCTCCTGGTGCGGGTAGATGGTCTCCATCCTGCTGCTGGCCGACGAGAAGCCGAGCGTCTCGACGTGCTCGACGTCCTGGTGCACCACGGTGTCGAACCAGTCCACGGACTCGGGCCAGTCGGTGCACAGCTTCGCAATCTCCTTGAGGCCGATGCCCTCGTGCGCCGAGCTGGAGATGTGCTGCTCCTGCACGAGGTTGAGCAGGTCGAGGACGGTCCAGTCGTCCTCGAACTTGACGCGCACGGGGACGTACTGCCAGCAAGGGCCGACGACCATGTCCGCGTTGGGAAAGTCGATGTTGCGGCCGCTGACGACCTCGCCAAAGGTGACGTCGCGGGTGTCCTGGAGGCGGGCAAGGGTGAGGGCCCAGGCGGCGGTGGGAAGGGTGGCGATGGTGACGTCCTTGGAGCGGGAGGAGATGTCGAAGGTGCGGTCGATGGCGTAGTGCTGTCTCTCCGTGACGGGGGTATCGGGCTTGAGGACGTTGACGGAGGAGCCCTGCAGAAGGTCCTTCCAGTAGTCGATGCTCTGGGGGATGTTGGACTTCACGACGTGGCTGACAAAGGAAGAGAAGGGGAGGGCTTTGGGGACGGGCTTGCCCTCGTGCAGCGCGGAGAGCTGGTGGAGCATCAAAGGCAAGCAGATCTCGTCGTACTGGGCGTGGGAGACGCGGAAGATTAAGGCTGATTGTCCGTTGACGCTGTGGACGAAGAACCACTTGACGAAGATGGAGCCGAGGGGCATGCGAGTCTGGACATCGAGATTGCAGAGTTGGTGGGTGAAGGCCTCGACGTCTCCGTCGATCTCGTAAACCTCGACAGGAGTCTTGACGTCCTCGAGGACGACGCTCACGCAGGTACCGTCGTGCTGGACAAAGACCGAGCGAAGGACCTCGTTGCGGGAGACCAGCTGTTGGCAGCTCTGGAAAAGACGCGGGCGGTCAACATCGCTCTCGAAGTACATGGCCTCGTATCGTGCGGAAAATCTGGGGATCTCAATAGTTCCCTTGACGGCGACCTCCTGGAGTGGTCTAGCAGGGAAGGCATCGACAATCTTCCATGACTGGTCAGCCAGCAGGGGGCGCAGGCTCTCAGTCACAACGGCACCAGGATTCTCCAGCAACTCGAAAGGCACGACAGCCTTCGTCTCCTCCGAACTCTGTGTAGGCTCCGAGTCTTGAAGAACGGAGGCCATGTCGTAAAGTGTCCTCTTGGAGAAGACCTGGTTGACAGTCAGGGTAAGGCCGGCCAGGCGGGCCTCGGAGACGAGCTTCATGGCACCGATGGAATCACCACCAAGTCTGAAGAAGCTGTCGTTGAGACCGATATCATTCTCTGGGAGCTTGAGGACACGGCTCCAGAGAGATCTCAGGCGTCTCTGCTTGGAAGACGTAGCAGAGATGCGCTTCGTAGGAGCCTTGGGTGCGACCACAGTCTTCTTGAGGTCGCTCTTCTTTCCGGCATACTCGATGGTTCCATCAGGGTTGAACTTGGCAAGACGATCGGTCTTGTAGAATTTGGCACCATCTGTCTTCTCGGCCCACGAGGCTTGGTCGAGCGTGGGAAGTGTCAGCTCGGTCTTGCTGACAACAACGAGCTCACCAACGACTCCGGGAGGCGTAAGAAGAGTAGAGTCGCTGGGGTTGACAATCCATGCGGCCTCAGCCTCAGGGTACTCCGCCTTGACGGCAGAAAGGCTCTCGGTACTCAAGCGTGACACTTCAGTCTGGTCCTCTTGTGTAAGGTACTTAACATCAGCGAGGGGGGTGTCAGTAAGCTGGCACATTTGCTGGGCCACCTGGGAGAACTGAGCCAGGGCCTTCTCCATCAAGGGCTTGCCAACAGTCTTGGAATCGAAACTGGCCATCACCAAAAAGCCCTTAGGATCGGTAGAGCAGACCAACATGAGTGCGTAGGTGTTGAACTTGAGGGCCTCCTGAGCGGCCTCAGTGTCACCGGCAGGGACCAGGCGGTTGGCAGGGTACTTGTTGAACTCCTCCTGGTCGAGGTCATCGGCGCTGGGGTGGAGTACGATACCAGTGCGGAGCTCACAAGCCTCGAGGGCATCAGGGCTGAGACGGCGAATGTGCTGCAAACCAGTGTGCTCGTAAGGAATTTGCTGAACGGTCTGATCCTGAATATCGTGGAGGAAGTCGTTGACGGAAGTCTCACCGTTGACCTGGACGCGGAAGGGAACGGTGGTAATCATGGGACCCTCAATTTCCTCAGCACCCCTAATAGGAGCGTTACGTCCAGTGAGCGTCTCACCAAAGACGACATCTGAAGATCCAGTGTAGTGGGAGGCAACGTACGCCCACGCACTGCGGATGACAGTTGCAACGGTAACGTTAGAAGCCGGGCGGCCAGTCAGGGGAACGTAGACCTCAAGCAGAGAGTCAGCCTGGGTCTGGTAGCCCTCGTAAGGCAGAGCAGGGAATTGAGTGCCCGTGGCTCCTTGAAGTTGTTCGCGCCAGTAAGTCTCACCAGCGGCGCGGTCCATGCCGTTGAGGTACTTGATGAAGTCCTTGAACTCCGAAGGACGCTTGATCTCCTCGCCGTCAAAAGCCTTGTTGACCTTCTCGACGACCAAAGGCATAGACCAGCCGTCGTACAGAGCGTGGTGCATGGTCAAGACGAAGTGAACCTTTCCAGTCTCCTTGTCGGTGATCATGGCGTATCTGACGAGAGGCTTGCCCAGATCTGTGGACTCATCGCGATCCTTGACAAGATAGCCCTGGAGGTCGTCACCGACAAACCAGGATATTTCCTCCTTGACAACGACCTGAGCAAGGCCGCGACCAGGAACCTGGACGATTCTGGTGCGGAGGATAGGGCAGTCTGCAGAAGCGACGTCAAAGGCCTTGCGAAGTCTGTCTGCAGTCTCGGCGTCAGGAAGATCGACGACTCTCTGGGCAGTGTATGCCGCCTTGACCTTGGCAGAGAGAGCCATCAGACCCTCCTGAAGGGGCGTGCAGGGATAGATGTCCTCGATGGCAGACTCTTCGATACCGCAAAGCTTGGCAGAGTCAGCGCGGGCATCCTCAGGGGTCCATCCCTCCTCAAGGAGAGAGAAAGGAGCGATGGCGACATCGTCATCCTTGGAGACCTTCGTCGCGTTTTGGGCCATCTCCTTAAGCGTAGGGAAGTTGAAGATGGTCGCAACAGTGAGAGCGATTCCCTCTTCTCTGGCAGCAGCGACAAGCTTCATCGCTCTCAGGGAGTCACCTCCAAGCGCAAAGAAGCTGTCGTGCAGGCCGATGGTGGCGTCGCCACCGAGAATCTTTGTCCAGACTTGCTGCAGCGCCTTCTCCATCTCAGTCTCGGGTTCGCTCTTCTCGGTAGGAGCGACACGGAGGCGGGCGACTTGCTCACGGGTCATAGAAGCACCGAGTTCACGAAGCTTCTTGCGGTCAATCTTGCCAGAGACGAGAGACGGCATCTTGCGAAGAGGAATGTAGGCTGAGGGAACCATGTAGCGAGGGATCTCAGCGCCGAGGGCGATATCGATCTCGGCGATGGCTTGGCTGAACTCAGGTGAGAAAGTGGTCACATCGCCCTCGGCATCGGCAGATTCCACAGGGTTCTGCTCGACAACAAAGGCGACGAGAGTGGGCTCGCTGCCACCAGGCTTGATAACCTCAGCAACGATCTTGACGCCAGAGGGCATCTTACCCCTGAGGTGATGCTCGACTTCAGCCAGCTCGATTCTCTGACCACGGAGCTTGACCTGCTGGTCCTTGCGACCGACGAAAGCGATGGCACCAGTACCGTCAGGGTCGTAGCGAACCAGGTCACCAGTCTTGTAGAGACGACCTTGTCTGCTACGGGCAGGTCCTCCACCTGCAAGAAGCCAGGTAGGATCCTCGATGAAAACCTCATCGGTCTTGGCTTTGTCACCGAGATACCCAGGACCGACAACGGGGCCTTCGACAAGAAGCTCACCAACGGCGCCGACGGGCATCAGGCGGTTGTGGTCATCGGGGTCGGTAATCCAGGTGAGGCCACCAACACCCTTTCCAATGTTGGTGGACAACTTGACGTTGTTGTTGATGGTGCAACCGACGGTGCACTCTGAAGGACCGTAGGCAATTACGACACTAGTGGTCTTGCTCCATGTTGAAGCGTCGCCTGCTGAGACGGCCTCACCTCCAAGACCAAGGACCTCGAGAGAGGGGATGACGTCCGCGTCCAGAACACGAGCGACTGAAGGTGTCATGTGAGCCATGTTACACTTGCTGTTGCGGATGGCACCGCTAAGGTCGTTCATGCGCTCCTCGTCAGAGGGAATGCAGAGGCAGCCGCCCGCGGCGTACGTGCAAAGCATGCAGTCAATGCTGACATCGAAGGCGTAGGAAGCGAAATCGAAGCAACGAGTGTGGGCGCGGTAGCCGACAGCGTCGCCACGGGGAATAGCACCGCTGGTGAAGTTCTCGTGAGAAATCACAACACCCTTGGGCTTACCCGTGCTACCGGAAGTGAACTGGATATAAAGAGGGGAGGTAGTTGGCACAACGGGCAGCTCAGGGGCAAGCTCCAGAGAGTCAGACTTGATGACCTCCTCGGAGGCAATGATGACGATTCCATCTCCCGCAATACGACGGCCGAGCTCGCTTTGAAGCTGGGAAGTAACGATGATCGTCGCTCCAGTTTGTTCCACGATGGTGCGCAGACGGGCCTCAGGCTGACTAGGGTCGGTGAGGGCAAAGGCAGCACCGGCCTTCATGACGGCGAGGAGAGCAACCGTCGTCCATCTTGACTTCTCGAAGCACATGGGCACCGTCGAGCCGACGGTGACGCCGCGATGCACCAGATGGCGCGCCAGGCGGGTAGAAAGCTCTTCTACCTCACCGTAGGTGAAGTTTCCGTCCCATGACTCGATCGCTGGCCTGTCCGGACCGTTCGCGGCCACTTCTGAGATGATATCCTGCATGCACCGTTGAATGTTTGGTGGCAGCTCGGCGTTCCAGGTCCAAATCTGCTCGAGGTCCTTCGCGGTAGGGCCGACGGTGTCTCCAACGAGGCGATCGGGGTTTTCGAGGATTGTAGTGAGGATCTCGATGAAGGCGTCAAGCTGGGAAATGGCAGTGCGGTACGTCAGGGCGGCGCGGTCCCATTGAGCCTTGATCACCATCTGCTTCTCAAGGACTGTCGCTTCGATCTGGTATGTCCACTGAAACGACAGATCAGCATACGTGAATTCAGGAAGTTGGTGAAATTAGGACTATGAACGGGTCTACGTACGTCATGAGATCTCTTGGAGGGCGTCTTCTCTGCGCCATTTTGCGCGGGCGTTCCATTATTGAAGTATATCACCGGGACAGTTTGCGCTTCACCGTCCGACTCGTTCGCGTCGAGATCTTTGATGACCTGAAGGGCTTCGGCTATCGAGTTTTCCTTGCTGAACGGTACTTCACTCAGGTTTAAGCTGTTGTGGGTGGCAGAAGACGGTTGTTGGCCTTCGCGGGTTCTGAAGCCCCAGTTTGCACGGCTAAGGCCGTCATCGTTGTTGCGGTAGAGCACAAGGAGCCAAGCAAGGAGCAGCTCAAGCTTGTAGGCGGCGACATCGGTCTCGGCGCCATCACGGGGCGCAACAGCAATGGTTCTCGTCGAGGACGGGTCAACGGTGCCGTTGGTGAGGCCGTTGGTACCATTGGCGTGGTCAGCCTCTTGGTAGGCGGTTCCGCCACCTTCGCCGTCCCGCAAATGCATGGTTCGTGTCTGGTTGTCTTTGATCGAAGGCGGGGGAGGGGTAACGAGCGTTATGAGGTAAGGTGAGGACCGGCTTGCAGCATTTCACAAGCTGACAAGACGAGAACTTCCTCTGGAACGGTTTGGAGTTGAGGTTCCTGAAATTTTTGTGACGAGATCAACCAGCAGGGTGGAGAGCTACCCTATTCCGCGCGCGAAGTTCAGTTGGATGAACCACAAGAGGCTCTTATGTGCAACACTGCAGGTCTTTGGGCGGCATCCTTGCATGGCGCCCTGGAGAGCTTCCCGACTCGTTCTGGATCGACGAACCCCATGGCCGGTACCGCGGCCGAAGCGACGTTCCCTCGCAAACCCGAGCTGCGGCGGGGAGGGTCAGCGGAGAGCTTGTGAAAGGCGCGGGACACACACAGGCCATTCATTTCGCGATGAAGCGCAGATGCGAGCCACAACGGCGCAACGTGCCTAATCCATGAAGCAGTCCGGGTGGGTAGGGTAATGTACCGAGTTGTAGATACTATGTAGGTACCGAGCAAGAATGGACGCGAACGAAAGGGCCGTACTATGCAGCATTATGCCATCGTGCTAGACGATGCCACATTAGCGGAAGAACGTCAGATGCGAATGAATAGAGCAAACCCTCGCGTTACCAATAGGGCAGGAGTTTCATGACGGACCTTTTGCACTAGGACGCCATCTCATCATACGTTGGAGGAAAGGGGGGCGTGTGGTGATGATGTCGTGGGTCAGAATGCTACCCTGCAAACGAGGAAGGAGGGGCTACAAGTACAGGACGGTACCTGACAAGCGGGACCGGGGGGTGTGGTGTGTGGATGTTAAAGAACGGATCTGATTAGCAGCGCCAAGCAGCGTGTCCGCTTGTGGGCCGGAGGCGAGGGCCGGGGACAGCGCCGTCATGGAACCGTCCACGGCATCTATGATCCATCCGTCCAGCGTCTGTGTTCACTGTCTGTGAGAAAATTTCTCGCCGTCGACGGCTCCCTGTAATTGCGCACAAACAAAAAGCCTCTCGCTCTTCTTTCCATCGCGGATCTGATAACTTTAACGGATCACGGCGGCGCTTGGCTAGGGTGTGCGACCACACTGCCACACACTTTGGTCATCACATCATTGATTCCCACGCCGTTGTGGAGTGGAAGGAGTTGGTGATTGTGACCCTACCATAGGACAGCTTCCGAGTCCGGCCAAAACCTGTCCAGCGCGGGCACACGCAACGGCTGAAAGTGCTGCTCCGGCCAGGACCAGATTCCTAAGCAGGTCATGACGCCGTGGGGGAGAAGCGAGTCGTGATTGCGGCATTTCCTTAGCCCCCGTTGCGTAGTAGCAACTGGTGCGAAGTGCCGCGTCAACCCTGAAAGAATTGTGTGAAAACCAGGGCTCGGCACTCGAGTCCACTTCTTGTCGAGCACTGCGGGACGTCCTGCTCCAGTTTGTAAGGAAAAGTCTTCAAGCGCGGCGCCAGCCTAAATATCCAGAAACCGCTGTATGGTCGACGGAAAACAGAAAGTGGGATGCCGCTTCGTCTTGCCTTGCTGCTGGTTCCGAAAATACCGCCTCTGCCCTTTTACGCTATCAACTGGCTATCAGACGCACAACACGAGCTGTTCTCGTCGGATCGAAGCGACCCTCCACTCCAGTTCATCGGATCTCAGCTCACATTCTGAGTTTACCTTGCCTCACTTGCGCCTTGCCCTGCCCTGCCCTGCTCCCGTCTCTGCCTGCTGCGGAAAAACAGACCGACGCAAGACACACGCACAAGTTACAACGCCACAGCCAGTGATCACGCCCTACCGCAGTACATCTCGGCTCATTCCTACAGACGCAATGGGTCTTACCGTCCTACCCGCTTTAATCCCCGACCTCCCCAAGGTATACGATGCATACTTTGCAGCGTTCAAGGGGGACGCCATCCTCAGTCTCCTGTTCCCGGGGGGCACGGAGGGCGAGGACTTCCGCGCAGAGCACACCAAGAACACGGTCGATTATTGGCACAAGAGCCCTACTCAGTACACGCTCAAGTGCGTCGACTCGGAGACCGGCGAGATCGTCGGTATGGCCCTGTGGGATGTATTCCTCAAGGAGCGTACCTACGATGAATACAAGTTCCCTGGCATTACTTGGCTCAAGGGCGAGGAGAGAGCGAGAGCTGAAGAGTTGATCACCCCCATCTGTGATGTGAAGGCGAAGCTCTGGGGTGGCCGGCCGCACGTTTGTGAGTGGAACCCGTGACTGTTGTTTTCATCCTTCCCCTGCCCTCGCTAGTCCGTTCAGCTGCTTTCACCGAGAAAGAACCTTTGCGCCCCCATGCTGTCAGTTTGCTGATGCCGTACGTTTTTCACTCGCGATGCAGACTGCCATGTTATTGCTGTTAGGCCAGAGCACCAGAGAAGAGGTGTTGGCGCGCTCCTGACAAAATGGGGCCTCGATATGGCCGAGCTGGCGGGGCTTCCCGTTTACCTTGAATCGTCACCGCTCGGTTACCCGCTTTATCAGCGATTAGGTTTTGAGACGCTGGACGATAAGGTCGTCCACCGAGCGGCGTTGGTGGGCAAGGAGAAGGACGTCGAGATTCCTTTGATGGTCAAGATGCCATCAAACGCCAAGGGAATGTCATTCAAGGAGTGGCGATCTCAAGGATACCCGCCCTTGAAGTGAGTGGCTGGACTTGGGCTTGGCGACGGTTTGGGGGTGGCTGCTGATGGCAGGGCGATCTCTGTCTGCGTACTGTATCCGTACCGGTATCGTACTTCGTAGTTTGTAGGGCAATACCAAGACTCCTGTGTCACGTACTCCCCGTCCAGATTGTTTGAACTTTGGTGTGTTGCCGGGTGTGGTGCGAATCTGCGAGCCAGGCTGAGAAGAGAAAAGGTTCTGTGCCTAGATTCTTCTGAGGACCTGCATGTCTTGGCTTTGTATATTAAATGGCAGCCAAGCCAAACCCTTGTTCGCATGAAGATCAGGGTGCCCCGCCGACTGAAACGACGTGTCGCGGTGACGAGTCTAACAGCGCACTAAAACCGGAGTGTGGGAGGGAGTGTGGACTTTTATGGCGTGTTGAGGAGGAAGAAGCCACTTGAGCCACCATTGTGGCAGCAGCCTTAGGGAACAGTCCGTCTTCCAGAGTGGGCGACGAAGTGGGCAGATGGTAGACAATGCAACCTGGCGCCTTGGGAAGCGGCAGAATCGACGACGATCCGTGGGCTGGCTTGGGGTTTTAGGAAGGTCTATAGGTTGAGAGGTGAGCAAGCGACTTCGGAGGGTGGGAGCGGAGGCATGTCGGAGGGAGTTGAGGTTACGTTGAAGAAATAAAGCGGAAGGAGGGATGAAGAGGGGCGTGAGAAGGGATGCGATGCGATGCCTCGGGTGAAGAAAAAATTTTGCACAGGGAAAAGCGAAATGTTCCTTCCGTAATCTTATCTGATCCAAGATTTGATTGATTAGATCAAGTCCCGAACCTATCCGAGGAGCCACACAGTCATGGTAGGGTCCATGCGCTAGCATGTGGGAAGAGACCGTGTCTCATTGGCTGGTCGTCATCAGGTAGCTGCAAGTCTCTCCAAAACAGGGGACGGCGGCAGGGGGCGGAAAAAGAACTGCAAACGCCATTCACCAATTCCCGCGTCGCACATGTCATGGACCATGGACGACCAGTTCTTACACACCACACCCTCGCCCGATCCATCGCATCCCACTCTGACACTTCAGCATCATGGGTGAAGGTGTGGGTATTGGCGCTGCTGCAGACTGCCATTGGCATCAACTGACACGATGCCCTGGAAGGCTCGTGGCCCATCTGCTCGACGCGACCTCCCTTAGCCGAAGTATGTGACTGAATTTGAGTGCAAGTCGCCAGTTCAAGGCCTGCTTGGATGACGCGAGTGGCTCTGAATCGGTCGCAAAAGCCCCTCATCCACACCTTCAACAATGGAATCGAGGCCTCCCTGAAGCGAAGCAGTTGCCAGTTCGGTATAGGCCGGGCTGACTGCATGCATTGGCCAAAGGGAGGGTACCCTAGAAGCCAGAGGCGCGCGACTTCGCAACGTCCCGCGGCGTGGCGCTTGTCTTTGGAAGCTCGGAGTCGGAGACCGCAGGGCCAGCAGAGCGAAAGCTTGGCCGGTCCAATTCGGTGGAGTGGAGGCGACCTTGCTCGCTTCTGGCTGGACCCAGACGATCCCCGAAAGCCGTTCTCCGGTGCGGTGACGCAGATGCAGGGCCCAGTACATGGGTTCTCGCTCCAGGCCAGTTATTTCTGCCACGCGAACCCGACAAGGCGGCAGCGTTGTAGGAAGATCGCGGAGTTTCTCCCACTTGCCATTGACAATCTTGACGGCGACGACGACCAACGACGCATCTCGCTCCAGTAGAATATTCAAGCAAGTCTCCATCGCTCGCCCGTCAACACAATGGCCACTGAACCATCAACCACGCCCGTCTCGGAGCCCTTTGCGCCCACGCAGAGGCTGTCCATCCTTCACGGCCCTCGCGATCCACCTCTGGTCGACCTCAGTCTCGGTGAACTCTTGGAGCTTCAGACCTATCAACACGGCACCAAGGAGTGCTTGGTGATTCCCTGGACCGGCGCACGATGGACCTACAATGAACTCAACCAGCAGAGCTTACTGCTTGCGCAGGCTCTGCTGAAGATGGGCATCAAGGCCGGAGACAGAGTTGGTGTTATGGCTGGCAACTGCGAGCAGTACGCCGCCATCTTCTTTGCCGTCGCAAGAGTCGGCGCTATTCTTGTCATTCTGAACAACACATACACGCCCAGCGAGGCCATGTACGCTGTCCAGTTCTCAGGTAGGACCGACTGGCGCAGTAGGAGTTCCAAGCTCACAGTTTCCTAGAATGTAAGATCCTGTTCACCACCAAGCAGATCGGCAGACTCGACAACCGGAGGTTCTTGGAGCAATTGGCGAACGAGGTCAACGGCCCAAAGGTCATCATGATCCGAGGTGATACCAGCGGTTACGAGACATACGACGAGCTCATCAAGTCAAGCTCGCGCCAGAGCCCGAGAGAACTGCACTTGGCCATGAGCAAGGTTGTTCCTCACCAAGTTTGCAACCTTCAATTCACCAGCGGAACCACCGGTCGTCCTAAGGCTGCTATGCTCACCCACCAGTAAGTCTTCTGGTGTAAACAAGGTCAACAGTGCTGACGTTGAAATTAGCAATGTCGTCAACAATGCCCGATTCATCGGTGACCGCATGAGGCTTACCCCCGACGACTGCCTCTGCTGCCCTCCTCCTCTCTTCCACTGCTTCGGTCTCGTCCTCGGTCTCCTGTCCGTCATCACCCACGGTGCCAAGATCGTGTACCCGGCCGAGGTCTTTGACACCAAGGCGACGCTCAAGGCCATTCTCGAGGAGGACTGTACGGCACTTCACGGCGTGCCTGCCATGTTCGATTCCCTGTTCCAGGCTGCCCCTGACGACTTCAAGTCCTCCAAGATTCGCACGGGTATTGTGGCCGGCGCCCCCGTGCCCCGTTACCTGATGGAGTTGATGGTCAACCGTCTTGGTATGAAGGAGTTCACCAGTAGTTACGGTTTGACCGAGGCATCCCCTACTTGCTTTAACGCCTTCACCGACGATGCGCTTGGCAAGAGACTTACGACTGTCGGTACGCTGATGCCCCACGCTTCGGCCAAGATCATTGACAGAGATGGCAACATTGTGCCCATGGGTGAGCGTGGTGAGTTGTGCATGGCTGGTTACCAGCTTCAGGCTGGATATTGGAACAACTCGGAGAAGACCAATGAGGTTATGGTCCGAGACTCCGCCGGTGTTCTGTGGCTGCACACTGGTGACGAGGCTGTCTTCGACGACGCCGGATACTGCTCCATCACTGGCCGTTTCAAGGATATTATCATCCGAGGTAAGTAGAACATTCGTCACTCGGGCCGATTGCGCTGTTCCTTTTTGCTAACAGAAGTTAGGTGGTGAGAACATCTACCCTCTCGAGATCGAGGAGCGTCTCATGGCCCACCCCTCGATCTCCCAAGCCATTGTCGTCGGCCTCAAGGATGAGCACTACGGCGAGGTTGTCGGCGCGTTCGTCCAGCGCGCCGAGAACAGCGAGAAGCCGACGTTCCAGGAACTCAAGGACTGGGTTCGCCAGCGCCTTGGTGGCCACAAGAGCCCCGCGCACATTTTCTGGCTCGGCGAGGATGGCGTCCCTTCCAACGTGCCTCTGACGGGCAGTGGCAAGGTCCGCAAGTTCGAGATGGCTAAGGTCGGCGACGAGCTTCTCAAGAAGAACAAGGTCTCCGCCAAGTTGTAATTTGTAATACTGCCTAGAGATGGGATAAAGATTGTGTATAGAGCGATACCATACAAAAGTGCTTTTTTTTGTTCGTGTTTAGGGCCAAAGAGATGGATAGAATGCCCGTAGCCAGATTTTTACAATTATTTTATATGACGTTGAACAGAGTTTTCATATAAGTGGAACTGAAGCTTACATAGCATTTACTGCACGGAAGTTTGGTGTTTGTGTCTTTCGAAACTCTATCGTGCGTGTCGCAATCGGGTCAATCCGTGTTATTTACTAAAACTTATTCTTACACTTACTTTGGCTTGTTTCCTTATCTTCCCCAAGTCTTGGCAGTGGAATTGCGGAAGAACAGCGGGAGAAGAGCGGCTGACGGGGATGCGCCCGCCATGAGGGCCCCAGTGAGGCCAAATCTGCAGTGAGGCCAAAATCGCCATGACTCTTTGGTTCCAACACGGCAGCTCAATGTGTTTTTCGCGCGCAAGTGCGACAAAGTGTCAGCACTGGTGCAATGCACGAACTATCATAATTGGTTCGTTTTGTAACATCCTGTCTTTTTGGAGAGGAAATCATTTCCTGTTGATTTGAGACTCGGGTTGAAACTGTGTAAGCGGGTGACTCATGAGACGGCCTTACGGCAAGTAAGCTTTCAACGAGGCCTTCTTGTTTGACGATCCAGTGAGAGAATTTGCTTGATGACATTTCCAACATGTGTATAAAATCACCATACATTCAGCCTCAAAATTCAATTTAAGTCCCGTCTCAACCACATCGCAATTGAATCAATAAATCTCCAAAGGCCACCGCAGAGGTTTCAAAGATGTCTCAACCAACAATTGCCGCTCTCGCGAAAGCGTATCCCCACGACCCAAAACACCTCCACTCGGTCATCGTCCCCCAACTAACCCACCGGCTCCGCCTGGCATCTGTCTGGTCCATCGCCCCGTCCTCCCGCGTCCTTGACATCGGGTGCGGCCAGGGCGACTCCGCCCTCGTCCTGGCGCATACGGTGTCCGGGTCCGACGGAGAAGCGGGGTCTGCGGCGGCCGGCCATGTGACGGCGCTCGACCCTGCCCCGGGCGACTACGGAAGCCCGTACACGCTCGCGCAGGCACAAGCGTACATCTCCTCGTCAGAGTATGGCTCGAGAATCACATTTCACCAAGCGGACGCTCCGTCGTATCTGTCTTCCCACTCAGAAGACCGATTCGACGTGGCGACGCTGTGCCATTCCTTATGGTACTTTCCCTCCCAGGACGCAGTCTCGTCACTCTTCACGGCGCTTCACTCGTCTGGCCAGGTGCAGAAGCTGTGTTTCGCAGAATACTCCCTGAAGGCGTCCAAACCATCCCAAATTCCCCATGAGCTGGCGGTCGAAGCCCAGCGCAGATTCCACATGCTGCGAGCCGATCGCGGGTTTACCGTCGACCAATCCAACGTCCGCGGCGCGCTCGCACCGGAGGAACTCATCCGACTGGCCGAGCAGTCCGGCTGGAAGCTGCAGGAGAAGGGCTCGGTTGATACGCCGGGACTGTTGGATGGGCGGTGGGAAGTCGGGGCTGTGGTGGATCCCAGCTGGACCGAGGAGGTTTTGGGGGAGAAGTTGGGGCAGGAAGCGGAAGAGGAGTTGCTTGGTTACGTGGGTAGGATTAAGGAGGCGGCGGATGGATTGAAGCAGAAGGGCGAGGGGACCGAGACGCTGGATGCTGTTTGGGTGGTCATGCAGCGCTGATGAGCAGGGCCTTTTCATGCCATGTCTTCCAAAGAGCCGATTAAGATATTCAAGTCCGATGTACAATCTAAGTGTTGAAAGAATTCAACTCTGACGGCTTCTCATAGTCTTCACTGGGTTCCGAAATTACCTTTTTGAGGTGCATGATTTTTACATTGTTTGAGACCATTCACCACAAACCTTTCGCGATGATCCTCCAGATCGCGAGACCTGTATGCAATCCGACATCACAGAAAGCCATGCTGGTTCTCTTCTAGTCGAGGAATCTAGAAGGAGGCACTAAGACCGATCCAACCACTTTGTTGGTACGGCATCCACTGGGGCAAGACCGATACCGAGCTGAGAGCCGTCTTAGAAATCAATGTCCGGTCCGCAGTCTCCTTGCCGAGAACGCCGTCCGAGAAGGCATCATCGATCTGCAGGCATCCAGGCTCACTTTCAGCAGCCCCATCGCCCTGACCGAGAGACAGAAATATGCACTCAATGGCAGGCACGGCAGATCCTGAGTCACGGTTTCCAAGTTTATCAATCTCGGCGGGGCCCAGATCTTGTACCTGTCCAAAGTGGATGACAACCGTGGAGCTTGAGTCAACATTGGAAAGCATTGCGCTGGGGGTGAGAAAGGGCAGGTTGATGATTCTACCGGTGCCGTACCGGCATCTCCAAAGGCGCCTCCGCGTCCCGAGTACGGGAGTCTCCGAGTTTAAGGTTGATTCCAGAGGCACAGCAGATAGCGAATGCCGGACGCCCGTTGAGCACAGCGGGCGGCAGATGAGACTTGGCAGGCGGGGAGAGAGCCGATCGAGGAGACACTGAGATCGTCTCAAGAGACACGGCGTCTTCTCCTCAGAAGGTGACGGACTAATCCTGAAAGCTTGTCGCTTCGGCAACAGAGACACACAGGAAGCCACATGTCTGAGGAGCAGCACCTGCTGCGCCGCTGTGCCAGACAAAAGGGCCCCCGTTCGTCCCACCTGCGATGGGCGACACTGGAGTGGTGTGGTGGAGATGATGTGAAGGGGAGGGACGAACAAGAGTCGCGCACACCCTGTGATCTGCGATGCTCTGAAGATGTTCCTCTGCGTACCGCCAAAACAGGCCACTTCGTCCGAATCTGACCCCACAAACCCACAAATGCACACGCCCCCCCTCTCCTTCGTTGAAAAAGAAGTGCAGGGACCGCGGGCAGGTTCGGGTTGCGGTACGTACCGGAACATCGGAGCTTAGTGGAGTTTGTCTTCCCGCTGTCCCACCTTTGAGAAAAAATTTGACCTTATCTGATCCGGCTGGTGGCCGTTTCTGTGTGGATCGAAAGGCGCCTCCGACGCCGGAGCCATCGCTGGACCGGGTTCTAATAAAGTTATCAGATCCGCTAAGGGTCAGCCAGTGCAGCCACCTTCCCTGGAACAAGAACCGCCTCGCACGCAACTGGCGGCATCGACATTGGATCGAAATGTCGACGAGGGATGAACATGAGCCACACACCCACACCCTGTCCTGTCCCTCTCTTAACGCCGAACACTGCTCAACCTTTTCTCCACCTTGCTCCGAAGCTGGGCTGGGAACAGGGTGGAAGAAAGTTCGTTCATTCGGAGCATTTTCGTTGCGCCCCGTTTCCCATCGTCCTCGACCCGAGGTCTTGGCCGCTGCGAGTGCACGCCATGGAGCCGTCAAATTCACACGAGGGATCCCTCCCATGTCCACATGTCCCATCAGCGACTCGTTCCCCTAACTCGCCTCCTCCGGTACTCACTTGTATCCATCTAGATGTACCCCCTGGGAGCTTCCAATGGAGCCAAGGCCAAGCGTACCCCGCCGTCAACCTCTCTCCCAGTCTGTCTCTGACCACCACCCCCGGACTGGACCAAGCTGATTGAACGGTGTGCTGGAACGATGTCATGGGCCGGCCCTGGAAGCTGCAAGGCGGCCCGGTTGCTTGCTCGAATGCTGTGTCGCCTGCGGCCTGCAGCCTATTGAAGAAGAAAAAAAATCTGAGCCATGGCATGGCACGCCATACAGCCACCCACGAGCGGCGGGATTCCGACGAGACAGAGAGGGTGACCAGGGTTATCTGCGTTGTCAGGGTGTTCAATGGCTGTAACTCGGCATCTTTTTTACCCTTACTGATTCCAAAAGAGTAGGCGGTGGTGACATAGCCTACGCGTGAAGCTCCGAAGCTCCAAGCTCACATTCTCTTCCAATCTTCCGTCGTCTCCCATATTCCCAAGAAGAGCTTCAAGCTGTGATACCAATTGCGTCAAACTCGAGGACATCTCATACCCCCAGTTCCTCCCGTCGCATACATTCTACTTAATTGGACTTTTCGAGAGACACACTTAGAGCTTCGTCACAAGCAACACCGCAGCCATGTCGGCACCCGTCTCCCTCTCCGCCCTCGCCTCCTCCAACGAGAGCATCGTCAAGCTGCCTCACCCGTACCACGCCGAGTACGCCGTTCAGCGCGCCTTCAACCACGATACCTTCGCCGGCAAGACCGCCGAGGGCGGCCTTCACTTCTACCGCCTGGCACCCCACGCCTCCAACGCCGGAACCTCCAAGCAGGTCCCCGTCCCCGAGCGCCTGCACAGCGAGAACCTCTACTTCACCGAGCCCGCGGACCTCAAGTCCAGCGAGCTCCCCGCCGACTCAAACAACAGCGCCTGGGCTCGTTCCCGCCGCTCCCCGAGCACCGTCTTCTCCTGGGACGGCAAGACCGCGCCCACCCTCGCCCAGGCATGGCTCCTCGTCTACGTCCTCTGGGTCCTGCGCCCGGCCGACGAGCTCCAGCGTCTTGAGCTCCGTGGTGCCGGTGCGGCCGTCCTCGGCCAGCAGCTCCGCGATGTCCTCCTGGCCATCGAGCACCCCGTCCAGAACGACTCCCAGAAGCCCGCCGCCACGGAAGAGCAGGCCACCGTCGTCCTCCTCCGCAGCGCCTTCTGGCAGGGCGCCGGCTCCCCCTTCGGCCCCCGTCCCGTCTGGCTGCCCGCCGAGTCTCCCGCCAGCCTCGAGCGCCCTCTGTCCTCCTACCCTCTTACTCCCCTCCAGCACACCATGACCGCCGTCCCGGCCTCGGACCCGGCCAACCCCAACCTCTACCAGCAGGCCTGGCACCCCATCCGCCCGGCTAAGCCGGCGCCGGGCTCGACCGTGTACAGCCGCTGGATCCCGCACTTGCGCGAGACCTTCTCCATGGTCGCGCTGGACTACCACAACGAGGAGCACCTGCGCCTCTTCCACGAGTGGCAGAACGACCCTCGCGTCTCCCAGGGCTGGAACGAGACCGGCACGCTCGACCAGCACCGCGAGTACCTGCGCAAGATCGACGAGGACCCTCACCAGTTCGCCATCCTCGCGGCGTGGGAGGACACCTTCTTCGCCTACTTTGAGGTCTACTGGGCCAAGGAGGACAAGCTGGGCGGTTACTACGACGCGCAGGACTGGGACCGCGGGCGCCACTCGCTCGTCGGCGACGTGCGCTTCCGCGGCCCCCACCGCGTGAGCGCGTGGTGGTCCTCCCTCATGCACTTCCTCTACCTCGACGACCCGCGCACCACCTGGGTCGTCGGCGAGCCCAAGAAGACCAACGACACCGTCCTCATGTACGACTTCATGCACGGCTTCGGCCTCGACAAGTTCGTCGACCTCCCCCACAAGCGCAGCGCCTTCGTCCGCTGCTCGCGCGAGCGCTTCTTCCAGCTGTGCCCGCTCGGCGAGAACGAAAAGGTCGTCGGCGGCATGCGCCTGGGTCTCGTTCCCAAGTTGTAAATTTGTCCCGTCCACCAGCGTCCCTCCCGAGTGGAGAGTGAGCAGTGAGCAGTGTGTGTGGATCTAGGTACGCGCGACGTAGAGTGGGGTGTTTGTACGTAAAAAAGGTGCCAGCAGCTTTCAGGAATACCTCTGCTGTAGAATTTATTTCCATAATTTGAGTAAAGATCTGATAAGCACAATGTCTTTTTTTCTTGATATGCAGGAACATGATTCATAGCCTAGTCTAATTCGGATCACACACCCCACACATGGGAGAAAATTGGTTGAAGTTCATAAAAGATCATTGCATTTATGTCTAGCGGTAGGCAATTTATTCTAAACTACCGGATGGACGTTGCGTCATCATCATTGCGCCCATGAACACCGTTGTAGCCCCAAAAAAAAAGCAACAAATAAATACCCAGAGAATTTTTCAAAGCAAAGAGCAGATTCAGTTGTCGGCCTTGCCAAGCTTCATGTGGTTCCAGCAGACTAAAAGAACCAGGGTTAGTACCGTTGCGATCAAGTAGACAGGGGTGTCCAGGAGAACTTACTGGTGAAGCCGAGGTCGTCACGGAAGTAGGAGTGCATGACGTCCTCGCCCCACGTGGTGCCCTCAGAGCTGCTGGCAACAGCCTTCTTGCCGACAGCGAGACCGATCATGGGCTCGACGAAGCCGAGCTCGTAGAACTTGGGCTTGTGCTCCTTGTTCGTGAGCTTGACCAGCATCAGCTGGTGGATGTTGATGGCGGCGACGTGGCCGTGGTGCATGGCGGTACCGCAACGCTTGATTCCGGGCCACTTGGCAATGTCGCCGACGGCGATGTGGTCCTCGGCGTTGGGGATGTCGGAGGAGAAGACCAGGTTGGGGTGGATGGGGACGTAGCCCTCCTCGTCCTTGGCGGCGGCGGGAACGAAGTCCGTGGAGGGGGTCTGGCGGGAGATGGCCATGACGACCTCGCTGGCGATGAGCTTGTCGCCGTTGGTGAACTCAACCTCGTAGCGCGCGCGGCCGTTGGCGGTGGGCTCGATCTTGCGCGTCTCCTTGACGCGGGTGTTGAGGAGGACCTCGACGCCGGCCTCCTTGGTCAGCTCAAGAGCCTTGTCCTTGCACAGGTCGGACAGTCCCTCGGAGGAAAGAAGCTGGTTGCGGGAGTGCACCAGGGTCACCTTGGTGCTGGGCTCAACGAGCTTCAACTCGGCGGCCATCTCGATACCGACGGCACCGCCGCCGACGACGATGACGCCATCGGGAGCGTTGCGGACGGCGTGGATCTGCTCCTCAGCCTCGAGCAGGAACTGCTTGCGGGTGAGGGACTGGGGGACCACGGGGAAGGCGCGGCGCAGGCCAGTGGCGCCGATGAAGAAGTCGTAGGAGAAGTCCTGGGGCTGCTTCGTCTCGTGGTCGAGGACGGTGGCGGTCTTGGTGGCCGGGTCGACCTTGCTGACGCTGCCCTGGACGAAGCGCACGTTGGGGCGCTGCAGAGAGGGGATATCTTGGAACTTGACCCAGGACTTGGCGGCGTAGGCAGAGTCGGCGAAGGCAAGCGGCGAGCCGATCAAGTGGACTAAGAAAATAGGTCACGGGTGAGTTGGTGGTCAGACAAGAGGGGCCGCGCCGGGGATTTTGTTCTTACAGAAACCATCACGCTCATCGGCAATGGTGATGTCGAGCGGGATGTTCTTGAAGTCGGCGTGGTGCTCGTACGGGGAGTGAGCGAGGCGGGGGGACTCGCCCTTGCTGAGGTCGAGCAGGTTGAGGGCCGTGGACATGCCAGCATACGAAGTGCCGGCGATGAAGACCTTGAAGGGAGGGACAGTAGGAAGGGAACCCATCTTGTCTTTTGCTGCGGGGTCTGACTGGGAGGAAGATTCTACGTCGAGCGGAGGAGAGGACAGCGAAGAGAAGGAGCGGCGAGAGCAAGTATTGAACGACTCAAAGGAAAAGCCGCGATGGGGGAGACAGGTTGAGGCAAGTGAAGAGAGCGAAGATGCAGTTGTAGACGGGAACATGTGCATACTAGAAAGCAGCAAACATAAAGATAGCGTCCGCCGGAAGCCGAGCGGGCCTGGATCGGAACGGAGTCCTGGTCGGTTTGCGCGAGGGGCACGACGACTGAGACTGGTTAAAGTTGCCCAGAAAATCCCACCAAATCCTCCCAACGAGGACCCAGAATCACCCCTCCATGGAGAAGGTGACGGGCTGGAGGGCAGGTTCAGCCGAGGACGAGCTCCTCGGAGGAAGCACGCTGCAGCCGAGACGGCAGGGCGAAGGGCAATCTGGATCCGCTGGGCCATGGCGATCGAGGGGGCGTCCGACGGGCAGGACAGCGAAGAAGGAGGGGGAGCGCCAGCGGAGATGACGGCATGATTGGGTGGGTTTGGACAGTCACTTTGGGCTTTGGGAGCGGGATCCTAAGTATCTATTAGTGCAACACTGGCGATGTACCGAAGAATCATTAATATCGGTAGCAATGGTGCCGAGAGGGGTGATGGACCGAATAGTTTCTGAAATACGTAGACAGGAGACAGGAGACGTGGTGGCCATCCCGCCGGAGGGGTTTTGGTTTGGTTTAGTCTGGTTTGGCGTGCTGGAGCATGGAGGGGCGATGTGTGTGTGGTTGTGGTTTGCCCTGCCTTGAGATTATCAGATGGTGGAGGAGTTAAAGTTATCAGATCCGTTCAGAGACATGCAAGCCACTCCCAGCGCCGGGACAGACCGGTTTTACTCGGTGACTCCAGGGCTCGAGGCTCAACGCGTACTGGCTGGAAAGATCAACCCGTTACCTAATGAGGACAAGTCAAAGGTACGCGTTCCAGGGCTGCGCCTCGTTTTCAGTGGGCGCCCGGCGTTCGTTCGTTGAATGCTAAGTAAGGTGAGGTGGGCGTGAGGAACAAAAGGTCGGAATTCGAGTTTGGTTTCTCATTGCATGTCGGGTTCCTTGGGTGCCGTCTGACCTGACCGGCCGTTGGGACTAGTGCGTCAGGAGGAGTCCTGGGGCGCGCGGGACTACTCCGTATTGCGACACGTACGCCCAATGGTCTCCCTCTGCGAATTCGAGATGGATCAGACTGGAGTGGGTGTGTGAAATGTGTGTGGGTGGGAGTGACGGTGGGTGGGCGGGCAGCGGCAGCAGCAAGCAAGTCGAAATGCGCTATTTTCCCTACCGGTGAAAATTTTTGGGAAGGCAGAGGGAAATGTCACAGTGAGAGAGAAATGAAGGCTGAACAGGGCAGGTTCGTAGCAAGATCCGCAGAGGAGCCAGGGCCTCCGTACTCGTACCGGCGAACGCCTTACCTCATCCGGAAGGGATTCACCGGGCTTTGCCAAGACAAATTATCAGATCCGCACCCACACTCCGGCATCGGCCCCACTCTGGTCGCCTGCTCCACGTCCCTCGCTCCACATCCTCCGGCCTTCCAACTCCCCAACTCTCCAACACTACAGGGCACTGTATCCGTAGTGTAGCCACCTACCTGCCGCATGTCTCGCCCACAAGCAGTGCACCCTCGCTGGGATCCCACAGGTACTTTTCACGTGCTGCACTTGTAACGAATGTCACTGCACTCACGGCGCTGGAGACACGCTAAACGAGCAAGAAGAGAGACGGCCACTGTCACACACCATGCCTCTTACGCAGTACTCCATCGAATACGCGCCACGATGGTCGATACTTCAGCTCTACCGCGACGACGGGTTTCTTAACTCCCCGTGGCGGGGTCTCGGCGAGCAAGTTACGCTGTCGCGACCCTAAACCACCTGAAAGACCACTCTAAAGCGGATGTTGATGACAAAAGAACGCCTCTATGATGCAAATGTTGAGCCGGTTCGCCGAGACGGTGGCTGTAACGGCCGCGCGCCGATGCTTTGGTGAAGCTACTTCATGTCTGTCCCAGCCAAATGAAGACGCTTGCTCGATGGACCTGGTCGTCAAGTGGGATGCCGCACTACCATTACCATGGTTGTTGAGCGAAATTCGACTTCGGCACCAGCCGAACAGCCAGTCAACCACGCACCCAATGTGACTGAGGAGCAACAACTGCAACTGCATGAGCAGGCCCCAGAGAAGGCGGGGTCAAGCGTAAGTCAACTTCACGTGTGATCGTCGTCCACCGATAAGCTTACATTCGATTAGCGTTTCGAGACCTTCTTCAGCTTCTTCAACCTCTTATTCTATGCCGAACCAACATGGATCGACATTACGCTATTCGTCGTGGGCGGCATCACGGCCGCTGCTGCCGGCGTGCCTTTCCCCTTGATGGGAATCCTATTCGGCCAACTGATCGACGACATGAACGGTGCGACGTGTACCAGTGGAATAGGAGATGCCGACGTGTACATGGACGCTGTCGACGACAAGGTCTTGCAGCTCGTGTACATCAGCATCGGTGCCTTTGTCTTGATATACAGCTATACCACGGCTTGGAGCATGCTAAGCCAGAGACTGGCACAGCGCTTGCGGGAGAAATACTTCCAGAGCTTGCTCAGGCAGGAGGCCGGTTTCTTTGAGAATCGACAAGCAGGCGAGGTTTCATCGCGTTTGAACTCGGATATCCAAACCATTCAGACTGGAACGTCTGAGAAGGTCGGAATCTTCATTGCCACCATTTCGTTCTTCATCACCGCCTATGTCATTGGCTTCATCAAATATGCGAAGCTCGCAGGAGTGCTGGTTTCCCTTATACCGGCGTTCCTGCTCATGTCCATCATCTGCGGAGGGCTCGTCCAGAAATGGACAGGAACTATGTCGGATGGTATTGCGAAGGCCTCGTCAATTGCATCTGAGGCCCTGTCCCATGTTGCCGTCGTTCAGGCTTTCGGAGCTGGACCCCGCCTGGAGGCCAAGTTCTCTTCGCATATGCTTGTTGCCCAGAAGGAGGGCATCAAGAAGGCTGTTGCTGCCGCTACTCAAGCTGGATTCTTGTACTTCCTGGCCTACTCTGCCAACGCCCTTGCCTACTGGCAAGGAAGCAAGGCCATCTCCGAGTCCGTCGCTGGAAGAGGTGACGGTACATCGGTGGGCGACATCTACACTGTCGTGTTTCTCATTGTTGATGGTGCGTGGTTCCGAAAGATTCTTTCTGTTCAGATTCTGACTGTCTACAGCTTGCATCATGCTCGGCACCATCGCACCCCTCTTGCCCCTTTTCGGATCGGCCTCTGCGGCATTTGTCAAGCTCCGAAAGGACATTGAATTCCGTTCTGCCATTGACTCTGTCACCGAAGAAGGCGAGAGACTGCCTTCGACTATTGAAGGCTCAGTCGAACTGAGCGGCGTGACTTTTGCCTATCCCTCCCGACCTGACCAAGATGTGCTCAAGAACGTATCTCTTGTCTGCCCTGGCGGCAAATACACCGCCATCGTTGGCCTCTCGGGAAGTGGCAAGTCAACCATCGCAGGCTTGACCACGAGATTGTACGACCCCAAGGAAGGCACTGTTCTCCTGGATGGTCGAGACATTCAGAATTTGAATGTGAGAAACGTGCGCAGCTATATCAGTCTAGTCCAGCAAGAACCATCACTCCTCGACCGATCCGTTCTCGAAAATATCGCTCTCGGCCTCGTCAACTCTCCAAAGGAGGAACACCAATGGCTCAAAGATACCCTCCACGGACCTCAGCTTGAACAGCTTGCGGAAGATCTGCAAGGAGGAGCCGAGCTCGACGTTGCAACCCAGGAATATGGCTCCGAGGTAGTCGAGATCGCCAACCTCGTACAGCACGCCGCTGATCTTGCCGACGCAACTTCCTTCATCGACCGTCTGAGGTATGGCTTCGGAACACCTGTCGGCACCGGCGGCAGGTTGGTTAGCGGTGGTCAAAGACAGAGAGTAGCTCTTGCACGGGCTCTCATCCGCGATCCTAAGATTCTCATCCTCGATGAAGCGACCGCAGCCTTGGATTCAGCCAGCGAACATCGAATTCAGCAGGCCGTAGAGAGCGTCTCCAAAGGTCGCACCCTGATTTCCATCGCTCATCGCCTGTCTACTATCAAGAATGCCGATAACATCATCGTTATGGATGCCGGAAACATCGTTGAGCAAGGCACCCACGCCGATCTTATTAGTCGTAACGGAGCCTACGCCAACCTAGTCAACCTCCAAAACATTCACATAGCCGAAGAGGACGTAGCCCCATCTCGTGCCAGCACGGCTGTTGAGTCTCTTGACTCCAGAAATACCATTGAAATCGAGAAGAAGGGCGTCGACCCAACAGACCTCGCCAAAGCCATCACAGAAGCCGAAGGAAATGGCACCAAGGAGAAGCCCAAAAAGACGGCGGCAGAGGAACTCCAAGCTAGCGGACTCGACAGCAATAAGTCAGCCTGGCAAGTGATTAGGCAGGTCGGACCCATGGTTCGTCCCCATATCCTCTGGCTTGTTCTCGCTCTTGTTGCCGCCTTCATCGTGGGCTGCACATACAGTGGTTCTGGAACAGTCTTTGGATACGCCATCGGCTCAGCGAGTCCCTGCAACACGCCCAGCTTCATTTCCAGCAAAGGCGCCTTCTACGCCGGCCTCTTCTTCATGATCGCCTGCGTGGAGCTCTTCGCCAACCTGGCCAGCTGGTCCGCCTTTGGATATCTCGCTGAGAAGCTGCTTTACAGGATCCGGGTCCTTTCCTTCCGATCCCTTTTCCAGCAGGAACTCGAGTGGCATCAATCTGAGAATCGCAACCCTACAACCCTCTTATCCGTCATCACGAAAGATGCGGCTGCCATCGGAGGCTTCAGTGGATCCATCATGGGCACGATATTTGCCGTGGTTGTCAACTCCCTGGTCGCAATTATTTACTCTCATATTCTCGCGTGGCGAATTGCAATCGTGTGCCTCGTGATCCTACCCATTCTCCTCGGCTCAGGAATAATGCAAATCAGGGTCCTCTCGCGGTTCGAGGAGAAGCATGCTGGCGCGTACGCCCAGGCTGTCGGTATCACCGTCGAGTCCGTCAACTCTATCAAGACCGTGGCCACCCTGTCGCTTGAACACGAGGTGCTGGGCCAGTACAAGCGTGCTCTCAAGGGCCCGAAGAGGGAGATCATCTCGGCCAGCGCCATCGCTAACATCTGGCTCGCTATCGCAAACAGCACAGGCAACATCATCTATGCGTTTGCATACTGGTGGGGCTCAAAGCAGATTGTCGAAGGCCGCGCGACCCAAACACAGTTTCTGATCATCCTCGTCGCGATGCTCGTGGGAGCACAGCTCTGGGGACAGATGTTCAGTCTTGCGCCCGAAGTGACACGCGCTCGCATGGCCGCCTCGAGAATCTTCAGCCTCCTCGATCTGGATAAGTCGGAAACCGACCCGTCAAGCAAGACCGAAGATTCCAAGGGGAAGGAGAAGGACGTTGAAGCCCTTGCCAACCCCTCGCCACGCCCGTCGCCGGGGAAGGGAGGCGTGTCCATCACCTTCAAGAACGTATCCTTTTCCTATCCCGCCCGCCCCGAAGTCCAGATCCTCGATAACATGAGCTTCACGATCCAACCAGGACAGTTCTGCGGCCTCGTAGGTCCCTCAGGTTCAGGCAAATCAACCGTCATGTCGATCGTGCAACGGATGTACACTCCCTCAAGCGGTACGGTTGAGATAGATGGCCAGGACATCTCAAAGTTTACCACGACCTCCTTCCGCGACGACATCGCCGTCGTTCCCCAAGACAGCGCCCTATTCGACGGCTCCGTAAAGTTCAACGTCTCCCTCGGCGCCCGCCCCGGCCAAGACGCCTCCGACGCCGAGATAACCGAGGCCTGTTGCCTCGCAAATATCCACGAAACCATCGTCGCCCTCCCGCAGGGCTACGACACCGAGTGCGGCCCCAACGGCTCCCAGCTCTCGGGTGGCCAACGGCAGCGCATCGCTATCGCGAGGGCGCTGGTGCGGAAGCCCCGCCTGCTGCTCCTGGACGAGAGCACGAGCGCGCTCGACGCCGAGAGCGAGAAGGCGCTGCAGGAGGGTCTGGAGCGCGCGGCCCGCGGCATCACCGTCATCGCCATCGCCCACAGGCTGCACACGGTTCGCAAGGCGGACGTCATCTTCGTCGTGGAGGCGGGTGCCGTTGCCGCCAAGGGTCGGCACGAGGAGCTGATGGAGAAGAGCGAGAGCTATCGTCTCAACGCCATGCAGCAGATGCTTGGCCACTGATTCTGCTGCTTCTTCTTTCTTACTGGGGTCTATTGGGCTGTCTGGAGTCCGTATGCATTTACCCGTTGTATCTTAGCTACATTTTAGGAGTTTTTACGAGGCGATTGTTGAGACGAAAGATCGGCTGCATAAATACAAACGTCAGCTTGCGATTCGCTCCCAACTTGCCTCAAATTTTGGTCTCTTCTAGACCCGGGTTTTTGCACATGTCCGTCTCCGCGACCGATACTTCTTGGAATCATCATGCATGGATCCCGGGACCGAAGTTGCTGGCGGGTTCGCGGGCTTCTGTGAATCACCGCATGGGTCAGACGAGCTCTTTGACCATCAGGGGCTGCAGGTAGGCTCATGCGTTTTGCTAGCATTCAGTCGGATTACACGCCTTCGGCTGCAAGGCGTCTAAAAACTGCGCGTTACAAGATATCCCAAGTTTCAGATGACATGTAGACAAGAAAGCGGCCCGAAAGACCGATTTGACAGCACGCGTGTGATGAGGTTGTGCGATACGAATGCTCATAGGGGAATCACCGTCAATGTAGGGAGAGAATAGGCAGAAGGCAAATGAGTATGCGATCTAAGGAAAACCACTTGAAATTCATAAGCCCCATTTCCTTGTCAAAAGTCCTCGCAAGCCTTCATCGCTTGGTTGTGATACCAAGCCGCGCAAAAAGGGATTCAATGATGTCGACCAGGGTCGCACCTGACCCCGTCCTGTGACCCCGCGCGATAACGTGACTGCGTTTCTTCATAAGCCCCTACTTGCGGGGGAACCCGATATCCGTGAGAGAAAAACCATTCCTAAAGTGCTGAACCGTAGCAGACCGAAACGCCGTGAACATTCTGAGGTAATGTTGTCAGAAGTTATGGAGCTCACGCCGTCTCGAAACCGCCGAAGGTATTCTCGCCCGAGTAGGTGATGTACAGGAAGCTGCAGACAGATTAGCATGCTGAGAATAATCACAGCTGTCTCAGGGGAGAGCACATACCCATCCTCGTCCTTGTGCTCCTCGTAGATGCTGCTCATGAGAGCGGCAGTAGGGGGCAGGACCTCATCAACGAAGATGAAGATGGCCTTCTCCGGAGAGAGCTTGATGCGCTTGCGGATGACGTAGACGAACTGTCCAACGGTGAGGTCCGCGGGCACGAGGTACTTCTTCTTGTCGATGGTGGCGATATCTGACTTCTCGACCTTCTCGCAGATAACCTGGGTGAGGATGGTGGTTAGCTTGAAAGTGCACGACGGGATGATGGGAGATCGGCGGTGACGGTCGGGGAACGTGGAGCACCAGCGATAACGCGCGAAGCTGACGAAGGCGGCGACGACGATGGCCCCGTACTGCAAACAAGAATCGAGGATGCAGTGATGGGAAGGCAACTTACAGGAATACGATCAGAATACTTCTGACGGATGCGCTCGGCCTCGGCCTTTCGCTTCTCGAAGGGGTGCTCGTCCTTGAACTTGGATCGCATGTTGAAGGTGTTGGTAACGGACGATGGGGTAGTTGTGGGTTCCTCAGTGGTCTGCAGCTGGTGGAGTGCGGGCGACAGGCAAGTTATAGATGGCGAGATGTTTGGGCGAGAAGTGATGATGACAGATGCGGAAGAAGAAGTGTGTAGAAAGGAGAGTTCAGGTAACGAGGGGTCGTTTGCGAAGGCAGACGAGGTGCTAAGGTAAGGTATGGAACGACAAGGTAAGGCAAGCAAAGGTGGTTGCCGCCTTGGGGGTGTCGGTCAGACACACGGGGAATGCAATGGGCGGTCACTGAGTGAATGGTCTGGAGGAAGAGGCGGGTGGCTCAGGCGACGGGGATGCGTACCTGCCTGTGCTGCCTCCATGTACCTCTCTAGGCAGCTGGACAAGGAAAGATACCTGGGTGCGCGGCCCAGGTTAGAGAAGGCTTGGAATGACTAAGCCGCATGGAAGATACTCCCCGCCCCTTTCCCCCTTGGTTTCCACGCTTCCTACTGGTCTGAACTGCCTCAGCAGCACCCATCAGTCCCGTCGTTATCCTTATCGGATTATCGGAGCGGGGCAAGACACCGATTTCACATAGCCAGTCAACTGGTGCAGGTGCGTGCAGGGTGCTGGGGCAAGATTGGCAGAGTCCAGCGCCCAGTGTCCAGCGTCAGCTGGGCAGGTGACCACTGGGAACCAGTGACGGACCACAACCACTTGACGCAGGCTGGCAACCTGGCACACCTACCTTCTGGATCTGGCCTGAGTCACAAGAGGTCCTGGCACACAGTTATTTGTGACTATTCTGCTGCAGAGTACTTGCTGAAAATTTGGCAGAGTCTCACGGGGTCGTGGGAGAGACGATCTCCTGATACGTGCACACTGCTTGTCTGTGCTTGCTGCTGTCCTGTCACCCAAAGGCTTTGAGTGCTTGGTCGTCATCGAGGAGCATCACTATGCCGTTCCTTATCGGCGATACTCTGCCTGACGTCATTTGTCCCCAGTAAGAGGTGACACTGAGGACTCTCGAGGGGACGGCGTAGCACTCAACTCAGACTGAGGCAACGTGGGGACAGTTGCCGGCCGAATAAGTACACATCGTCCGGCCTTGCTTATCTGGCAGATAGGCGGGCTTACTTACCTAAGGCAAGGTTGCAAGACCCGCTCTGGACCTCCGATAGCCGACGATGCAGGTGACAGAATGAATGAACCAGGCGACAGTCCCTTAAGCTTAACTACTTGGGCATTCCATTCGTCTCACGAGGCAGAGGAGGATTGAACCGCTTTCGCAGAAGCGGATGATGGAATCAGTATGGAACTATCATACGATCGTGGTTGCCAGATATGTTGCGCCATCAATGTGGTATTGCTCCCCAGCTCTGGACCCCATGGAACTCGTCCATTGCGACGCGCTGAAAGCTGACGGCCCGACAAGCTGGAAAGGGTCGCTCTGGGGCTGGCAGGGCAGCTCTCCCACTGGTCAGCCGTGCCAGCGACTCGGGAGGGAAGGCGGTAAGGTGCCTCCGGCGTTCGGCGGCAATGCGACACCTCATCCCACCTCACCATGGATCAATTGGGCCCTGCGAAGGCGGGAGCTGTCCAGTCCCACTGCTTATCCTCCGTTGCCGTGACCGGGGTTCCGCCCATAGAACGTGGAACGATTAAGTTGCCGAATTTACTTTTACAGCTGGCCTGACTGGCTCGAACGACTTCCAGTCAGTCCATGATTGCTACTTAGTGGCCTTATGCCTCTTGCCTGGGAATAATCATCCGATTTTCTGTACTCTGTACCCCAAGTCACTCTTTTCTTGCTATTCCCTTTTAGAACTCTGTCTGTATTTATATTTTCTGTCCGGCCGCATCATGGCGTCAATCAGGCATTCGCAGAGGGTGCTCGCACAGCTCGGCAGTTCTCGCACCAGACTCGCAACAGCAACCGCAACCAAGCTCCAACAACCGCAATTGGGTCGCAGACTCGTCTCATCATCCGCAAAGTCTCATTTCAAGGGTCACCAGTCCAACCCGGCCTTCTCCCGACTTCTAATTGGAGCAATTGGTCTTGCTGCTGCAGCACCCCTTGCCTACAAGATGGTACTGCAGCTTCACTCCGTACCACCCACCCATGCCGGTGCTTCCGTCACTTTGACAACCAATTGCTAACCTTCACCTTCTACCAAAATGCAGGCCGTTCAGGAACCCTTTCAACTCGATTCGCCGTCCCTGGCCGAGCGCGATGCCCTCACCAAGAAGGAATCCGACATCACCGAGGAGTCTCCTATGCGCCTGCGCATGGAGAAGTTCATCAAGGAGCAGCAACAGATCATCGTGAAGGAGCTCGAAAAGGTTGATGGAGGAAAGTTCCGCAAGGACGAGTGGACTCGTAAGGAGGGCGGCGGTGGCATCACCTGCGTGCTGCAGGACAGCAATGTCTTCGAGAAGGGTGGCGTCGGTGTGTCCGTCGTCTACGGCACCCTACCCAAGCCCGCAATTGCTAAGATGCGCGCCAACCATAAGAACCTTGATGACAGCGTCGACGCCCTCCCCTTCTTTGCCGCCGGCCTGAGCATGGTTCTGCACCCCAAGAACCCCATGGCCCCGACGGTCCACCTCAACTACCGCTACTTCGAGACAGCCCATCCCGATGGCACCTCCAACGCCTGGTGGTTCGGCGGCGGCAGCGACTTGACGCCCTCCTACCTTTTCGACGAGGACGCAGTCCACTTCCACAAGACGATCAAGGAGACATGCGACGCGCACGACAAGAGCTACTACCCGCGCTTCAAGAAGTGGTGTGACGAGTACTTCTATAACAAGCACCGCGGCGAGTGCCGTGGCGTCGGCGGCATCTTTTTCGACGACCTCGACGAGACCGAGAAGGACCGTGAGAACACATTTGCCTTCATTCAGGACTGCCTCAAGTCCTTCCTGCCCGGCTACCTCCCCATCCTCGAGAAGCGCAAGGACATGCCCTTCACCGAGGCGGAGAAGGACTGGCAACAGATCCGCCGCGGCAAGTACGTCGAATTCAACTTGGTTCACGACCGTGGTACCGCCTTTGGTCTGAACACCCCTGGCTCAAGAGTCGAGAGTATCCTGATGAGTTTGCCCCTGACGGCAAGCTGGAAGTACATGCACGAGCCCGAGCCGAACAGTCGCGAGCAGCGTCTTGTAGACGTTGTGAGGTCGCCCAAGGAATGGGTGTAGATAAGGCAATATGAGGGGTAGAATAAATACCTGGATATGGAGCAATGGGATGCGAGCGATATTTGCTGTACAACTATCCCCTTTTACGGCGGACATAATGAGATTAGACAAAAGCCTTCAGGCGGCAAAACTCAATAAGAGATGTTTTATTCTGTTCATTTCCGCCGAAACTTGTCTGAATGCTTGCATTGGTAACTTCAAACGGTGGCTGCCTCTAATTGAGCGGGAACTATCAGAGCTCCGATGTTCCCAATTTCATACAGCATCTTCAACCACGCATTTTGGCACACACCACGCCACCAAAGCAACTACACTCCGGCGAACGATTTCTTTCCCAAACAGAACCTCATAAACCCAAAATTGCGCTCCAAATGAAGCCAACTCATGCTGTCCAGAGAATACCATGAGCCCATTACAACCAACACCTCGCGCTGTCCTCTCGAGCCTCATAAACACTCTTACAGCATCACCGCTGACCCCGCTGCCACAGCCCGGCAGCAATCCGCTCAAATCCCTTCCTCAGTCCCAGCGTCCGATACTGGTAACCCTCCACGTTCTCTTCCCTTCGCTCGTCCTGCCCGCTCTGGATCTTCTCGACCGCAACCTCGTAACCCGGGTGGTCAAAGTCGACGCACTTCCCTACGACACCGATACCGATACCGACGACGAGGACCAAGTACCCGACGCCGCCGCCGGCGGGGACCCCGCCATCGACCCCGCAGACCAACACCACCCGCCATCATCCCCCTCCAATTCCGACGACCAGGATGCAAACGACCGGGATGGGGCGACAGCCGTCCCCAACCGCGACGAACCGGCAGCATTCCACCTCGTCCGCTCCGTCGCATCCACGTTCCGCCGCAACCAGTCCGCTGCCATGACAACTTCCACGGCGACGACATACCTCGTCCAGCTGGACGCGTGGAACTGCACCTGCGCCAATTTCGCCTTTGAGGCGTTCCCCGCCGGCACGACCGCATCAGAGAGCGACTTGGAGGTCTTGGGCGCTGACGCCGTTGAGGACGAGATCGAGGTGTCTCCTGATTGGCAATTCGGGGGTCTAAGTCTCGATGGGAAGGATTCTGGCGGGGTGCCGTGTTGCAAGCATTTGCTTGCCTGTTTGCTGGCAGAGCAGTGGTGTGACGTTCTCGGGAGCTATGCTTTGGAGAAGAGGTTGGATCGGGAAGAGATTGCGGGAACGATTGGGGATTTGTAAATCATCACGCGATGTGAACCATGGATACTATCAGTTCAAAACATGCTATCATTGTACAAGGCACATTCTTTTCTTGTGAATATGCCTGTTTCCCGCCCCCGGCCTGCCCTTCTGGACGCCGAGATATTATGACATGCCACACGGTCCCAATGTCTATCGCGGGTATCAGTCCCGTGCGTGTGTGGGTTTCCCATCCGTCTCCGTCGTAATCAAGTCATCTACTTCTTCTTCTCCTTCGCCTCCTTATCCTTGTCCGAAGACTCCTTAGACTCGCCGTTCACGCCGTTGGCCTTATCATCCTTCTTCTCCTCCTTGCCGTTTGCCTCGTCCTTCTTGGCCTCCTTCTCCTCCTGCTGCTGTCGGTTCTGGATCTTGTTCTCGATGAGGTCGTGGAAGGCCGTGATCGCACGGATCAGACTGCTGAGGTAGATGGCCATGAGCTGGTCGTTTGTCTTGATGCTCATGGCATGGGAGAGCTCGCCGCCGCTCGACTTGCCGTCACCCTTTGGCGGCGTCGACAGGTTGGGCAGAAGGTTGAAGACGTCTTGGAGGTTGCCTAGAATGGCGTGGTTGACCGGGAGTTGGCCATCGAGGACCTTTTGGAGGTAGGCGCCAATGTCGCGCAGACGGAGGTGTAGCCCTTGGAGGGACTGGAGCTGGTTTGTTATCCGGGTCGACAAGGTGCCGACTGCAACGTCGCGAATATCGCGGAGAAGGTGCTCGACACCAATCTCCTCTGCTTCCTCGGCCTCGATGATTGACGGAGTGTGGACAAAGGTTCTTGAGGTGGTTGTGCCGTCCTGGACATACTACGTCAGTGATAGGTATTCGCTTGAGGACCAAAGCAGGACTCACATCCTTGATCTCCTCCACGGCGAAGTATGCGTCCGTTGGCACGCCCGCCTCCTTCGGTTGTACATCAATAATGACTAGGAGAGGGTTCGGGGTGTAGCGCTTGAACAACTCGTTGATCTCGAGATCCGACGCCCGCAGCTTGGGTCCGGAGTGGTACCAGCCGATCAGCTTTTCCCTTGCATTGACCTTCTTGAACATGTCGTTCATGCCCTCGACGTAGTTGTGGTCCAAGAACCACACTGAGGGGTCCTTGTCATCCTCCTCGAAGGGTACTATGGGTTAATGTCAGCCTCGCGAGTAAAGCCTACGGGTGGTGTGCCGTCGTTGTCATCGTACCTGCGAAACTGTTGGATACGCGGACGTTCTTGCCATCGTTAGAGCCCAAAAGGACACCGACCACTCTGCGTTTCGATCCCTTGACTACCGCCCGGTTGTAGTGATCGACAACGGAAAGAAGAACGAGAGGGGCAACGGAGACGTTCCGTGTGACGAGAGACAGAGTCTCTGCGGTGGTAGCAGGCATGATAGAGGTGTTTTCGTAGCTTCGTTAGGTCGATTGGGTCGGCTTCGTGGAGGATGAAGGGTTGACGAGGCGGCAGTGATTTTTGGATGTTGGTGTAGTGAGTACCGTGAGGTAGTGGTGCTGTCGTACTGCTGAGGCTGCCTTCCCGCCCAGCTTAGCTACGAATCGGGCTTAGGCGCAAACGAAAGCTCGAGCCTCGCCAGATCACGTGGAGCCATGGCAGCTTCCATTACCTAAGCAGGGACTTGGAAGGTGGTCAAACGAAAACAATTGGAGTGACGGAGTGTTCAGACCTTACTTAAGCACAAGCTCTAGCCACTTGAGGCTCAAGCAGTGGCTTGACCTGCCTGCCACCTGCCACCTGCCACATCGGCATCTCGTTTTTCGCGATCAAGATCTCCCGACAGCCAAGTCCGGCGTCGGCCCCTGCTGGCTCCATCTGTGCCCTGCTTTCCGTCCTCACTGACTAAGGAAATTCAACAACGGATTCATTTCCATCTGAGAAACGGGTACTGCGGTATCGTCTCAACAAGTGACATCTGAACACGAAGCCTCCTAGCCTTCTCAAGCCTGCAATGGCTTTCTCGGAGAATTGCGGATGACTGGGATGACCCTAAGAGACTCACATGTCGCACGGCACTAGAAGCCCTCGAGACCAAGACCTGGGCCTGGTGACCTCATAGCAAGGCGTGCCCATCCGGTGCGCCGGAGGCTGGGTCTTCTCGCGAGAGCTTCTGATGCCGTCCGCCGTGCCTTATCCGCATATTGCTTAGTGGTGCCTCTCTAACAGTCATGTAGCGCAATTTGGGTGTCTAGGTCTTAGGAGGGCTAAAGGACGCCTGTACCTGCCCGCAATGGACCTCGGCGGAGAGGGAGCGGCGAGGACCGACCAATGGCGGGCGGAGCGCTGTAACGGAAGCGCACTCAATGGCACCTGGGCGGAAATATGGAGATTGGAGAGAGAGACCTTTGGCAGCGAAACAGCCGAACGAACGCCTGCCACCCTGTTCCCCCAGCAGAACCAGCAGAAAGGGCCCCAGTAGATCTACCCAATCACGTAATCGTTAGCCGACGCCGTGGCCGCCAAATGGTCTGTCACCTGCCTTCACCCACGCGCAAAGCTCGGTACGGCGCAAGTACCCCCAGCCAGAGGTGCAGCAGAACCCAGCGCACTGCAACTTGCCGGGCAGTTCCAGTCCCAGTTCCAGGGCCTTTTAGGTGGTACATCCGTGCCTGGAAACCACTGGAGGCGGGAACCTGGGCGACCTTGGCCGTTCACTAGGACTTCGCAGCAATTCTCAACCTCTTTCGCGACTATTTTTCCCGCAAAGCTTTGTTGCTTCTTCTACCCAGTCCTCCAACCTCGACAACTCTCCTCTCTCCCCTCCCTCTCCCACCTCACTCTTCTCCCTCTTCTCTTGAAGTAGCTCTCTTCTTGCATCTCTTTGCTCACCACTCATCCCTCCGAAAGCCTCGGTCCGGCCTAAGTTCACTCTTCACAAGCCGTCAAAATGAGCAGTCTCGTTGAGGAAGCAGTCAAGAAGCTGACCAACACGGTCGAGAGCCTCGAGTCTAGAATCAAGGCTCTTGAGGACCGCGCGGCTGGCGGTTCCGGCAAGCTCTCCACCGAGGAGGTTCGCATGATCCTCATCGGCCCCCCAGGTGCTGGTAGGTGTCTCCAATTGAGCTTTTTGGCTCGCATCGCCTGCTCGTCGCAACAGCCATGCTGATTCTTAAACTCCCGCACAGGCAAGGGCACCCAAGCTCCCAAGATCAAGGAGAAGTTCAACTGCTGTCATCTGGTAAGCCAATTGACATCTGTCTTTTATGCCGCATGCTTTCGATCATCACTAATAGCGGGTTTCACATCTAGGCCACTGGTGACATGCTGAGATCCCAAGTCGCCAAGAAGACTCCGCTCGGCCGAGAAGCCAAGAAGATCATGGACCAAGGTGGTCTCGTCAGCGATGACATCGTCATTGGCATGATTAAGGAGGAGCTGGAGAACAACAAGGAGTGCAAGGGAGGGTATGTCGGATCTATCTGTCGCGAAACCTGCCAACGGACACCGCTCAGCAGCCGTGGCGCACCAGTTGCAGAGCCAACGTAACGCTAACCTACGGACCAACCTCACAGCTTCATCCTCGACGGCTTCCCCCGTACAGTCCCCCAGGCTGAGGGACTCGATGCTATGCTCAAGGCGCGCAACCAGAAGCTTCAGCACGCTGTCGAGCTGCAGATCGACGACTCCCTGCTCGTCGCCCGCATTACCGGCCGCCTCGTCCACCCCGCTTCCGGACGCTCCTACCACAGCACCTTCAACCCTCCCAAGGAGTACATGAAGGATGACATCACTGGCGAGCCCCTCATCCAGCGCTCCGACGACAACCCGGAGGCCCTCAAGAAGCGCCTCGCTACCTACCACGCCCAGACGGCTCCCGTGGTCGGCTACTACAAGCAGACCGGTATCTGGAAGGGTCTCGACGCCTCCCAGGAGCCCGGCCAGGTCTGGAAAAACATGCTCGAGATCTTCGACTCCCAGCGCAAGGGTGGTCACGCCTCCGGCATCCTCAGCCGCATCACCTCCAAGAACTAAGCTAGCAACCTCCAGAGCCCGTGGCTGTTGCTGTGTCCACGCCCGCCACCACCCCAGGGCGCGCATGTCACACAGACAAACGAGAAGACTTGATCAGAACTCCTTTTTATCGGCTGTCAACCCTTTTCGAAAACCACGGCCGGCAAAGGAAGAGGAACGTGGATCGGAGGAAACGTTTTTACGGAACTGTTATTTTATGGATCATGAAAGGACCGGGAAAGGGGAATACCGTTTCCCAACCGTCGTCCACGCCTTTACCAAGCAGGCTTATATTTTGCGAATGACGTTTTGGCCATTGGGAGGGAAAATTCGGGAGCTTCTCGCACTTCTTCCACGACGACCCGCAACACACTCTCACACACCCAAACGAACCCTATCGTGTAGAAATATCGCACGCTTGTATGTAACACAATTACTGTCTCACTAATAACCAAAACCGGCGGTTTGCAGTTGGATGGGCACCGAATACAAACAATTCTTCAAAAATATGGTTCTTCATCGTCTCTTCAACCCCTGACTGAAACTGCAGAGGTGTGCGTCAGATCGATCGCCCAAAAGCAAGGTGAGTAAAAAAGACGCGTTCGCTACACTTCGGTCCGCGTAGCGCCGAATTCGGGCACCCTCGGCATTACTGTGTCTTACCTGGCCTGTACAAGAAAAAAGTGAAAGGAGGCAAATTATGGGGTCGCTCTCCCCGACATCCATTCCGTCTCCGACGGCCACGGCCCTCATGGGTTCGCGAAAACTGGACCTCTTTCATGCCCCAATTCCCGTCGAAACCGATCTTCTCCCAGCATGACGCAAGACGGAGCTGGCGGCTGTCGATGGAGGTAGATAATGTCGGAGAGGCAACGTTCGGGTCACCGCGGCCGAGGCATTCGCTTGAAAACCAACGCCGATGGGGGTTACTAAAAAAAAAAAAAAAAAAAAAAAGGCAACGAGATGATATCGATAGTTTGGTCCATTCTATCACACTCCTATCAAACGATGAGAAGAAAGGCTTGCTCCTCCCATACGCGCTAGCAACTATGAACAAAGAAAATATAAGGAGGTCGATCACAAAGGGGGCCCGGAATTTGAAGGTAAGTAGGGACGAGAATAAGCCGTTGAAAGGAACAGAGAGTGCCGCCACCATCCCCGCGATGCAATGCAATGCTCCCGAGATGCAGGCCAGCCAAGCCATCCCCTTCACTAAGACAAGAAAGATGCCAACGCCAACGATGCTTTCCGCTACTCCAAAGCCAAACTGCCAGATATGGTGAGATAAGATATAGTAAGAGTTGAAGAGAGGTCTAGATGCTTAGGATGGGTTCCTGCTCCGGGTGAATTGGACACTTTGGGCTGCTCTACCTCCTAGGAGTGGCTGCATAAGAAACATCAGCACTCATGTCCATAGCGTTCACTAGCAAGTTTCGTACCGTTGACCATTTGTCTCTGCTTGCCCAGCCAGCTCTTGGGCACTTCGTTTCTCCTCTGCAACACCACGTGGTTGCTCTGGATACGGCTAGTAAGATCGTACCAGGCGGTGGCAATGAGGGCGTTCTCGCGTTGAAGATTCTTAATGATTTGGTCACTCGCAGCCTTTGCAATTATCGTCAGTCACTGGACAATCATGGGAAACGAGAGGAGAGACGGTGATATCAAATTCAACCGCATCAATAAAGCATCAAAGCATACCTTTTGCGCCGCAGCCGCTTCGCCGCCCTCCGCCGCCTTGAGCTTACGCTGCAGGTCGTACTTTTCTTGCTCGGACTTTTCCAGTTGCTATAAAGGGGTCCCGTCAGTCACTACTGCCCGTATGCGTTGATCATAAATTCAAGTGTCAAAACTCAGCTCTCAGCCGACGCCATGACGAGGGAGATAAAGTTCTTGGGCGCGATGAAGACCTTGATTGGCCAAACACCTTGCTTGCTACATTCTTGATCCATGCCTTCTTCTGCACCGGTTCTTTGTGCCTTGGCTGACATTCTGAGAACGTATGAGGATGACAAGGGGGAGCCATGAGCCGGGGCTTCGGATCGTTGTCGTACAACATCGATGCCCGCGGCTCGGCAGGCAGCTCAGGTGATTCAGGGGCGTCGGGCTCGGATTTAGGGGAAATTTGGAGAATGTGTCTAAAACGTACCGATTGTCGCTCCTTGAGTCTCGCCCGCAGCTTCTCAATCTTGTCTTCGCGCCTCTGGCTAACCTCGCTGGACTCGGCACCATCTTGCCGGCCCTCCTTGGCTTCGTCAAGTTCCTTTCGAAGTTTGTCCTTCTCTAGCAGAGCGTTGATTAGTGAGCTTTGGCGGTTCTCCAAGTCAGCGCTGAGGTTCCTTATTTGTAGGCGCGCTGCCTCAAGCTCCTCTCGAACCGAGGCTGAGATGAGCTGGTCAGTAGATTTGAGCTCCTCCAGGGCAGTAACACTATCTTTGGCAACAGCAGAGAGGTCTGTCCTGGCGCTGAGGAGCTCACGATCCTTGTCGGCGAGCTGAGCTTGCACCTCTGTGAGCTTCCTCTTCTCGGCTTGAAGCTCATGGGTCATCTGGGCAACCTGAATCTTCAAGTTGGCCAACACCTCGCTAAAGTAGTATTGTTGCGTTAGCACTCGTTCCAGGCCAAGTGGGATAAGCATATTAACGAATTCGACTGACTTTTCGCCGCCGCCGCCCCCAATCAAAGCGCTGACTTGGGCCTCTGCGAGCTGGTGCTTTTCAAACGTCTCGTTGTACGTGCTTTGGAGACGCTCCCGCTGTCGTCGTTCGTCCTCGAGCTCTTGTCGCAACCGAGCATTTTCTGAAGCGGAGCCCATGCCGCTACGGAGCAAGTTGTTCTCAGCCTTAAGTCGAGAGACCTCAAGGCTTAGGTTGGGAGGAGCACTGCTGCCAGCACTGTCAAGCTCCTGCTCCAGGCTGAACCCAGCAGAAGCTGCGTCTGGTGACATGGCTGATGAGCCAGCCCCAGTGGCAATCTGCTCCTGCAGCTCAGAAATGAGGCGCTCATCTGAAAGACGCTGAGCGTCAAGAGACTGAAGGCGAGCCCTCAGTTGCATGGTATCATCGTGAAGCGCCCTTCGCTGGGCATCCAGCTCGACGTACTGCAGCTCGTAGTCTCTGAGCTTCGAAGCGTACTGCTCATTAGTCTGTTCCAGCGCCTGATTCCTCTTTAGAACCTTCTCGTATTCAATGAGGTCACGCTGCATCTGCTCCTTTTCGTAAAGCAGGTTGTCCATCTCTTTCGACAAGGTGGATTGGGCCTCGAGCTTCTGCTTGTACCGCTCCACCATATTTGCCTTGCGGGACAACTCTTCATTCTTGAAGCGCAGTTCCTTCACTTCATCATCGAGAGCCTCGAGCTTCTGAGTCTTGGCCTTGAGCGCGGAGACCTCGCTTTGCAGCCGCTCTTTTGCGATACGATCGTCCTCAGCCTGAGCCTCCTGGTTGGCGATAAGCTCATCCTGCTCACGCAGCTTCAACTCAAGCGACCTGATGACCTCCTTTCCGGCACCATCTTGAGCGCTGTGGAATGCTTCCAGCTCCCTTCCCTTTGCAACGACCTCGTCCTTTAGATCGTCATAGCTCTCCTGCAGATGGCCCAAGCGTGTCTCCATGTCTGCGAGGAGCTTTCCTCTTTTGTCTAGTTCGGAACGAAGACGTATGTTGTCAGCCTCCATCGCAAGGTCGGCATCGTGGCCTTCGTGGGTGGCGTCGGAAGTGTCGTCGAGGTCTGCTGCGTCAGCTTCTTCCATGGCTTGCTTCATGTCCTGAGTGATTCGCTGGAGCTGCATGAGGACCGACTTGTCGGAGATGTCCTTGGTAATGCGCATGACGTATCGTTCGTTGTTACTCCCGAGCATCGCGATTGCAAAGAGAACGGCAATGAGCTGTGTGAATTTTCGAATTAGCGGATCCATGGGCCGAAAGAGAACGACAGTGTCCTTTATGATGATAGGTACCTGGGCGATAGCTTCTGGCTGCGCTTCTCTGGCTCTGGGTCGAATGTCCGCAGACTTCACCTTGCCCACGAGCCCGGGGCACTCGCGATAGACCAGCCTATGGATGCCCTTGTAGACATTGTAGAGAGGGCCTTCGCTGGTATTTGCGTCGAAGGAAGGATCGAGGTCCTGCAGGACCTGAGAGAGTAGGATGCCATCGAGATAATCGTTTATTGAGTCAGCCTTCTTGTCGAGTGGAAACGTGTTCGCCTAAAGACACCAAAAGTTAGCATTCTACTCTCTTAGGACCTGAGCTGAGGTCTGCGCCTGGCTATGGAGGTGAAGTTTCCACATTAACGGCGATCCATATTGACCGATGACTTACCCATTGGACCAGCGCGGCCTGCGCGCTCTCTGAATACGGCATGATGCTGTCCGTCTATCGCGTCGTGACTTCGTGGTAGTCGTCGTCGTGTGTCGTCTTTTCCGTCGATCTTTGTCAAGATGGCAGCCCTCACCTCGGATTTTGAGCAGCACGTGGGAAAGAGGCCGGGTTGGGTTCGGGTTCCACTAGGTTCGTCGTGGTGTTCGTGCTTGGTGCAAGTCAAAGCGGCAGGGTATGTTGTATTGTGGTTCCATGTGCTCGGAAAGCTCGCATCGCATATAGGCAAGGTAGTCGGACGGGATCAGACACCTAGGGAGAGTGCGGAGAGAGAAGATAAGGTGTATTAAAGAGGGTTTCGACAAAACCTCGTGTCGTCGGTCGAGGAAGGGCGGTGAAAGGCAAAAAATTGGGAGGAAGCCTTGTTCGCGCACAGGTGGTGGTTGAAAGGGACCTGCAAGTGCTGCTCCTCAGTGCAGCAGGGAAGGGGAGAGGAAAGGGAAAAGTGTCTCGTCGTCCCAAGACAGACGCATTGTTCAAGTCCAATGCTCCTGCTTCCTGCCTCTCTTCTATCGAATCCACTTCAATCTTGCATGACTGACTTGCATCGTACATAGCTCCTCCTCCCCTTATCGATTACCAAAGGCAGCTAGCTAGGCTAGGGGAAGTCTAGTCGAGGCACCTTGCCGCGACGTGCGCGCCTAGCAGCTTTAGCATCAGCGTTGTGATGTGTACCAGCCTGCCGCTTATTTCGAGTTGAGGTACCTGATTTCTCTTTCCCAGGTGAGGTAAACTAAAAGTACCTCAATCGCTCAGGTGGGATCACTCAGTGAAAACAACTGCCGCCGACAGGTACATCCTTACATTAAGGCATCTCCCGCCCCCAAGCCCGAAACTCCAAGTGACGCGAAGCGGGACGGATGTCCAGGGGCCCTGATGCTATAGTGGGGCGGGCGGTTCTCGAGGCCACTGACAGCGCCGTGTTTCCCTCTTTGACCCTTTGGCCATTGTGGGAGACCAACCAAACACAAGCCTCAACGGCTAGCCTTTGAGTCTCCAGTGATTTCTGCATGAGATACCAGCCTGATCCTGCCGGGTTTTCCTTTCTACGAGGGTGTCCTCCGAGTGCCTTGTAGAGAGCCTTTTGACCATCTGCAAGTCTGCGAGCAAATAATCAACATGACACGGTGACACAGGGCCTGCTGGTCGGCATACCGTCATTGTCCCAGACCTCCCTTGTGATGAACAGTAGATAGTGGGTTTCCTCTGAACAATACCGAACACGGATCAAACAGCTCTATTTCCGTAGACTCAAAACCCGTCACTCGCTAGAGCACAGACTCGTCCTGGATGTCCCTTGAGTGCTGCCTTGGCCAACCCCTCCAATATCGCTCCCAGCGTTCCAGTCGCAATCGCCCACGCTCTTGGTTCTCAGATCCTCACGCCTAGATTGCCCACTTCGACAGCTCCGTAGACGCTTGGGAACGTTGGTTCGGCACGGTCGCTGCCGTAGGGTTGCTTTGGGCGTATTGTCTCCCGCTCAGCAGAGATACAACCCGACGGCACTCTCCTCTTGCTTCCAAGACCCTCGCATTCTCTTCATCGCGATTCTTGAAATCGCATCTTCCCCAAAGTGACACTGGCGTCTGGAGCGTGGCTTGCCAATGATTCCCCCACAGCGCGCTTTGACTCGTCTGTGACATGACCTTGTATTCTTCATCAGGAGTCCACACGCCCAATTGGCAAACTGTCCGAGGAACATTAGAAACACCGGCCTTCGTCCCACAGAGTACCCCCTAATGATACAGCATGCCGCCCCCTTTTTCAGCTGCTGAGCTGCACACTGGCGGGACGAGGGCACGAGAGAGCACTCTGGACGATACGTAAGCCTGGAAGAACAGAAATTGCGCCGCATGGTGACATATCCATTTCTCATCAAGTTCAATGGGGATTCTGGACCGTCCAGTGGGGAAGCTGGGACCTGGCAGGAAATCCGCTTTTGATCTGCGAATTTGCGCCGCACACGATTCGCTCTCCACTCCTCAGGCACATCGTCTCCTGTTTGGACTGTCACCGGGAGGCTGAAGGAGTTCCCGTACATAAGGCTTGCTGTTGACGTCGCTCGCCATGTGGTTCTCAGCCGCATCCGTCCTGTCTTCGGCGACTGTTCATCCACCGGGCCGCCATGACGTTGGTCTTGTCGCATTTGGCGAGATCCTACATTCCATTCACTCTTGGGAGCAGCTGTGGCCGATTCAGGCAAAGCGTATGCTTACTATTGATTTTTTGGTTTGGGGCATTGGGTAGGATTCAGCTACTGGCGGTCTGAACCCGTCTCCTGGTCCTATTTGATACTAATGGCGTCCGGAGACGCTTTATAAAGGGCGGGAAACTCCTGACTCCGTAGCAAAAACCCGTCTATGACGAAAATGGGGGGATAAAAAGTGCCTCCTTGCTTGTCCCTGTCGCAGCCGCCGGGAAGGGGGCGGATATCATTTGCCCTCGTGACCTAGTCCAGCCATAGTCAAAGTCCTTTTTTATTGGTCGAATCTTTCACACAATAATCGTATCGCAAGTCGTGTCATCGGTGTTGGCATCTTGAGTTTGATGAGGCGACACGTTGAGCTTAGCCGCTGACAATCTGGTCCTCGTCGACGTTCATGTCATCACCGCCAAAAGCCTTGATGTCGTCGAGGGCCTTGGCTGGCGCAATCGCAGCAAAACCCCTGCATAGGAGAATCAGCATGGAACGCGGGTCACAGCAGACCGCGCCCTGAGGTCTCCAATGAGTCTTACCTGAAGTTATCGAGCATGTTGTAGGTGTGGGTGATTTGTCCCTGAGCCTCAACAATGGCGGCCTTGGCACGATCGATCATGTCCTGGGTGACGGACTTCTTGTCGGTCCAGATGATGACGGACTTCATCTGGTCGACGGCGACGACGCCGGAGACGGCGGTGAGGACGGCGGTCAGGAAGGCGGAAAATCTCATCGTGACGGGTAGAGGTCGACGGTCGTCGGAGTCAAAGGTGTTTGGTGATGAGCGCTTTAGAGTTGAAAAGTGGGCGGGTAGTTCGGGCAGTGCAGTCAGAGCGACTTTGTATCGACCGATTTCGAGGGGTTGCACGAACAGGCGGAAATGGCGAGGGCTCTTCGTATTATGCGGTAAATGAAGCCACCAAGGGTCTGCTGACAGCTGGGTGGGGGATTCGCGGGTGTTAAATGGTTGTTTGCTGGGGACGGAGACGGAGATGGAGCGAGGCGAGTAGTGTAAGGGTTGATGCAAGAAACAAGTTCGACAGTGCAGTTCCTGGGTACAGGTAGGGAGGAAGGACAGCAATGTCTCCTGCTTGGACAGTAGGTACGGTCCGGTGGCGGAATTCTGTTTGTTACTGGCCGAGCTGCTTGATGAGGAAAGACACTTCATCGCTGCAGTAGGCCACTAGCAGCCAACCTCGTTCTCCTACAGGTACCACCTGCCCTGAGAGGTGCAGTGGGCGCGGCGTCATTGGTTCTGGACGTGCCCATCACACTGCACTGAGAGTGGGTGGAGCCGGCAGTGATGGGACAACCCGTCCACACCGTGCTCTAGGGGGAGGGAATGGGGGGGCCAGGGTGCCAGATTGCATAACCATCTGCCCCCAAACACTGCGAACCACCTCTTGGCAGTTCCGTCCACTCCAACACTTCCGCCTGAGTCACGTGTAGACGGTTTCGTTCGAGGTTTGCATGTTCCAGTATCCTGCTACCCCCATCCATCACATTGGGCGCATATTCATGAGCTGTGGATTTAGCCGCTGGCTGAGCATAGGGACGCAAACGATTGCGATTCATTACCAGTACAACTGACCTGCTGGCTCTCCAAGTGGTGTGCATTTGACTCCTCAACGCCGATTCGTGTCCTTTGACAAACTCCAAGCCGTTCAAGTAACCCCCCAAAACAAGTTGTTGGTGCAATCCGTATGCAAGATACTGTGTTACTGGGAGCACCAGATCGCTTGCATAACCCATGGAGGCCTCTAATCCTTTGCACTACCGGTCGTGCTGTCGTTCTCGGCCCAGATGTCCTTAGTCTCCTGCTCGACAGCCCGCATGGCAACGGCAACATCCTCAAGCTTGGCCACGACATCCAACACGCCCTGGTTGACTCGCTGGAAGTAGCGGTCGTTGGCCTCCCGTCTCTTCCGAGCAAGCAGAATGTCCACTTCCGTCTCTTGCTCAAGCTTCGCTCCGAGACGCTCCGTTCCCCCACTGCTTCCCGGTCGAGCGCTACCGGTCCCCGTACTTCGCGGTCCGTCACCGCCATCCGACCCCATGCCTGTCTCTCCGAGAACGGCACTCTTCAAGTTGCGAACTTCTTCCCCTGCCGCGGACGCGTTGGATCGCTGTCCCGTCTCAATTGCCTCGTCGGCCTCGCTGCGCGCCCAGGCTTGGGCCAGGGCAATCTGAGCGGCTCGCAGCTCCTCCAGCTTGCGGTCGTGGTCCGGTCCAAAAACATGAGTTCCGCCGGATGCAGACAGCTCGACCTCCTCCAATGTTGCCTGCATCTCAGCCCACAAGGCGTCTGTCCTGTCGGTACTGCGAGCACTGTCTGCCGTTTTGAGGTTACGACCAGCCGGCCTGGCGACGGACGGCGTGACCACTGAGCCAGTGTGAAGAGATCCGTTGCGTTGCAGGCTCATGACTTGGGGCGGTAACGGTGGGACGCCTGTAGATGTAGTTGCTGCCGGCGCACCTGGCGCGAGGATGCCTGGGAGCGATGCATGAGAGGCAGCTGGGGAGGGATGGAGGAAGAGGGATGGCGGGGGATCCCGCTGCTTTCCTTTGCTTTTGGCCGATTGAGACATGCCTACATTTTGCGTGTCGTCGTGAACATTCCACGCCCTGGACTTCGCGCCTGAGACAGCATCTCTTGAACCTGACGGCATCTGCTCGGATTGGTTGAGAGACCGGTAAGTTGCGGACCTGGGGGCACCCTAGTCAAGCCTGCAGAGACGTGGGGTTCGTCGATTGAGGTGACCTGGCCGATGCATGATTGGACCAAAGAAGTGGCTCGTTCAGCCAGCACCAGCCACTCGGCTCGCTCGAAGCTCAGACCACCTTACACGTGACTGCAACTTTTTGCAGTTCGTCGACTGACTCTAGGGCCACCAAACCCTACGAAAATTCCCTTGGGCCAGCTCAGTTGGGTCAGGTCAACTTTTTCGACGTACGCAGGCCCATACCGTCACCACCAAGTCAAGACTCGCGATACCCCCAAACAAATCGGTACGTTCGCCATCATACCCAAGCCCTTCGCATCCGTTGCCGACGAATCCCAATCAACCGACGACGACGAATTTCCGAACCCACGCCCTTTTTATAAACCTCTTGTACAGAACTTCTGAACTGACGATTTGATCTTGAAGCAACCATGCCTCGTGGACTCAACGCCGCGCGCAAGCTGCGCCTTAACCGCAAGGACCAGAAGTGGGCCGATCTTGGATACAAGAAGCGTGCTCTGGGTACCGCCTTCAAGTCCTCTCCCTTCGGTGGTTCCTCCCACGCCAAGGGCATCGTCCTCGAGAAGGTCGGTGTCGAGGCTAAGCAGCCCAACTCCGCTATCCGAAAGTGCGTTCGTGTTCAGTTGATCAAGAACGGCAAGAAGGTCACTGCTTTCGGTACGATACCCCACCCCGTTATTGTTGGATGCGATTGGAGGAAAAGATGAAGTGGACAATGTCTTCGCACAACGAGAAGACCATGTGGTAGAGAGGTCAAATTGCTGACATTCATTTCTTCAACAGTCCCCAACGACGGTTGCTTGAACTTCGTTGACGAGAACGACGAGGTCCTCCTGGCTGGTTTCGGTCGCAAGGGCAAGGCCAAGGGTGATATTCCCGGTGTTCGTTTCAAGGTCGTCAAGGTCTCTGGTGTCGGTCTGCTCGCCCTGTGGAAGGAGAAGAAGGAGAAGCCCAGATCTTAAGCGTTCGGCACGACAATTTGGGAGGCAGTGGAAGAAAATTCGGCACTCGGAGTTTACGCTTGCATTGGCATCACACGGTTATGGATGGTCCTGACTACTACTGCGGGGTAGACTTTGGTCGATGAAATAAAACATCATGAAAGTCACCAAAACGGACATGAGGCATTGCATCATCTACGCAAGACACAAAAATGGGGCTGCGGGCGTGATGAAAAGGGTATTCCGATTTCTATGTGCTATGAATACAGGCAATGTTGGTACACGTTCCTACGCTATGATCTCCTGCTCCTCCACCTTTTCGCCTTGAATATATCGTGCAATGTAGTCGGCAAAGAGACCGATGCTAATCGCGCCGCCTGTGAGCCAGCAGCCATTGCAGAACCACCACCAACAGTCCTTGACGCTCTTGAGGTTGACGCGCTTGATCATGATGCCAAGCGTCAGTGCAGCACCTCCACAGCTTCCGATGTAGAAGAGAGGTCCGGCACCAGCAGCGAAGCCCGCCATGCCCAAAAGACCGATCTGGACTGCCGCCAGGCCGGTCAGAACCTGCTTCGTCTCGGCGTCATGTTTCAGTGCGATACTCTTGATACCCGCCTTGGCATCATCCTTGATATCTTGGTGGGCGTAGATCATGTCGTACAGCACCGTCCAGGCAACATTTGAAGAGTAAAGACAAGCGGCAGCTGTCAATGCTGCGCTGTTAGAGAGCAGGTCGATACCGAGGGCCGGGAACCCCATCATTGCTCCCCAGGAGAACGTCAGTCCGAGGACGGCCTGGGGATAGTACGTGACGCGCTTGGCGAGAGGGTATGAGGCGACAAAGAGCAGGCTTGGAATGCCGTAGAACAGGCAGGCAGTTGGAAACTGTACCAAGACTCCCAGCCCGGCCAGAAGCTGAGCACCCGTGAAGACAAGTCCTTGGAAAGGAGTGACGGCGCCCCGCGCAATGGGTCGAAACTTGGTTCTCGTGACGTGGGGATCAAGGTTACGGTCCCAAAGATCATTGATAGTACAGCCTGCGCCACGCATGATAAGAGCGCCCGAGGCGAAGAGGAGAGAGGTTCCAATCACTGTGCCGGGAGTTGCCATGGCCATCGGCGCCGCCATGAGTGTCGAGAAGACGCATGGAAAGAAGAGATAGTACGTTCCTACAGGCTTGTCGATTCGGACGAGTTCGGCGTAAGGGACCCATGATGCAGGCAGGTAGGAAAGGAGCCCAGTCGTGGGCGGTGTGTAGACAGGCTCAGCAGGGCCTGTTACAGCAGCAGCAGCATCTTGCGTCACCGCGGCCGTGAGACACTTCGTAGATGTGTGAAGCGCTGTCTGTTGTTGGCGGACTGAGCTCCGGACGATGAGGCTCGTAGTAGGCTTTTTATGCGCTTGAAGTCCAAGCCGCGACGAGCACCTTGTGGGCAAGAGTGCCGATGTCCGTAGTGAGGGCTTACATGCCGTCCGTAAGGAGCCGCTCAGAATGCTGACTTGCCTCATCTTTATGGACTGGAAAACGTCAGTATTAAGTTTTGGCAAGGGGGTAATGTGCCTCGTCGACTCCTATCGGACATCACGAAAGCAAGATTGATGGCTGCATTGCAACGCCACAACGAAATGAGGGTCTGCGATACATTAAAAGGATTGATGCAAATATAAAAAAAAAAAAAAAAGCCGTACATCAATCATGGACAAGCTAGACGGCGCATATGTCGAGTCAAAGGCCGAGCAGTTTCTCATGAGCCTTGCTTGCTCATGGGAGACGGTTACGCTTACACGTTTGAATGTAACAACGTCAATCACCGGACGAAATGCCACCTGCACTCTCATGACGTACGAAAATAATCAAATCCAGAGGAGAAACGCATAGAAATGAAAACAACTCACCGAATACCGGAGACAAGTCTCGCGTTCCACCCACGTTCTCACTTTTTCCACCGAAGAAACCGAATTTTAGAAGCTCCCAGTCAAAGACCCTTCAAAGAGCTGGGTGTGGTCCGTGCTCCCGCCTACCTTTTGATTGGGCGCGCATTTGAGTTTCCTCCCATCTACCTAGGTAGGTAAGTTTGGATAGCTTTGTCCGACGCGACATGCCTGGGCGCTATTACGATTGCCTCGTGTCACTTGCGCCTGCCATCACCCACGACGTGCACCATAGCTTCTTGACGCGCCGAAAGAAAATCGAACTCACTCATTGCCTACGACTTCACCGAGGGCATTTTGCACACCGTGCAGCCCGAATGACTTCATAAAAGACGCGTCTCGGAAGATACCCCACCTGGCGAGGTAGTCCTCGATCGTCAAGATGCCGACCGCTCTGCATCCCCAGGCGAAGTTCGATCCGATCTCGCCGGATCTGGATCTTCATAGCCTTGTCGACAAGACGCCTAACTTTGAATGGGTACTTCGGATCTCGACGGCACAGATCCAAGGCCTTGGTCCCCAAGAGTTCGAGAAGTTGGTGCAACTTCAGGTCATACAGGGTGGAAAACCTTTGGTCATTGAAAAATGGAACGATGTTCTCCCGAAATGGCTTTTTGGCGGCGAATGGCTTGAGAAGACCTACGACAAGAAACGTCAGTCTACACGCCTCCATACGACATCGAGTGCTAACGTGTTTGCAGAGGAAAATGTCCGTGATATTGGCAGCCAAAGCGAGATTCCGATGACCATGGGGCACTATCTGAGAGCGATGAAGCAGCTCACGAATCAGTGGACGCCGAACAATTTCCGCGACGAGCGACGCCAGCGGCTTTACCTCAAAGATATCGACTGCCCACCTGAGTGGCACGAGCACCTTCAAAAGGTGATTCCCCCGAACCTATTTTACATGAACGAAAACATCACAGAGAAGGGAGGGTCGGATAATCGGGTCAGCGATGTCTTCCGTGGCTTGGGCGAGAAGACGATCGCTTCTGCCGGAGATCTCATGTCAAGCCTGCCGGAAGAAATGCGGGCTCAGAACCTTATGTGCTACATCGGCCACGAGGGAACATACACCCCCGCGCATCGCGAGATGTGCGCAAGTTTGGGACAGAACATCATGGTGGAGGCGTCAGGAAGTGAAAACGGAGAGAAGCCAGGCAGCTCCATTTGGTTCATGACGGAAACCAAGGATCGAGAAGTTGTCCGCGAATACTTTCTCTCCATGCTGGGACACGACATTGAGATTGAGAAGCACTTCGCACAGATCAACGCCTGGAAGAAGGCGACCTTCCCAGTCTACATTGTTGAGCAGAAGCCTGGTGACTTCATCCTTATCCCACCTCTGGCACCTCATCAAGTCTGGAACAGAGGTACACGTACCATGAAAGTCGCCTGGAACCGGACGACAGTTGAGACGCTGGATATGGCACTCCACGAAGCTCTTCCCAAGGCTCGTCTAGTCTGCCGTGATGAGCAGTACAAGAACAAGGCGATAATCTACTACACCCTAAAAAAGTATTACGCGCAGATGTTGCAGGCGGAAGATAACAGCGAGATGGGTATCTTTGGACTAGGCTCTGAACTCTTCCGCTCATCTTCACGGTTCAAGCAGCTCGCCAAGGATTTCCGACATCTGTTCTCCCTTTTCACCGAGATTCTTGTCGACGAGATGTTTGCAACCAAGGAAAACAACATCGAGTTCGTCGAGTATAATTCATGCGTCACCTGCTCATATTGCAGATCAAATATTTTCAACAGATTTTTGACATGCAAGCATTGCGTGCGAACTCTTGTTAATGGCGATGAGGATGCATACGATGTTTGCATGGAATGCTACGCCATGGGACGATCTTGCCTCTGCGTCTCCAAGCTGCAGTGGTGTGAGCAGTGGAAATGGTCAGAGCTCACTGAGAACTATGAGCTCTGGCGCTCAATGGTCATCAAAAATGATGGCTTCGTTGACATGGAGCTGTCTCCGCAACCTCTCGAGATCGCCCGTAGCCGACGTGGCAAGAAAGCGCTCGCCCAGATTTGCCAGGAGGGCTTGCGCCGACGACCATTCAAGGACATTTCCAAGATCGAGGAGGAGAAGCGCCTGTCCGAGTCCGAAGATGAGCCGGATCTCGATGACAATGGAAAGCCGAAGAAGAAGAAGTATAAGCGAAAGAAGAAGCAGGGAGATCTTCGCCGTTGCCACGTCTGTTGTCACAAGGATTATGCCTACAAGGTCCAGATGTGCTCCAATCCAGAGTGCAAGGAAGGATTCTGTTACGGAGTTCTCTACCGCGCCTTCGACATGATGCCCCAAACGGTGCAAGAGAACGAGAATTGGCTCTGCCCAAGATGCTTGGGCATTTGCAACTGCGGCGCGTGCCGTCGTGCCGGGACAACCAAGCCGTACACGCCAAAGAACACTCTCCTCGGCCATGACACACGACCAATCGCTGACGACCGAAGCGTTGAAGCGCTTGTCGATTTCCGCGTGCATAACTTGAACTGGCTGAAGGCGTCAGGCGAAGAGGGCCGAAGTACGAACAGCAAGCGCATGAAGCAATTACGAGAACAAGCCGACACTGCCAAAGCCCAGGAGCCGGCAGCTGTTGCAGCCGAGGATATTGCGAACGGCGCCAATTCGGCATCGAACGGTGCGAATGGTTATGGAGATCAGAGCCATATCCTCGACGGACACGATACGCAGCAACTTAATGGCGAAAATGGCTTTAACGGCGATGTCGACATGTCTCAGCAACATGAACAGCCCGTACCGTTCGCCGACATGGGCATGAATGGCAACTGGGACCAGTCGGCTTACCCAGACCCCATGGGAATGGGCGGTCAACGCATGCTTGGAATGGGTTATTACGAGCCATCCGGGCCTGATCAGATTTTGTTTGATCCGTTTCAAATGCCTTCAGCCGACGCTATGGTCTTCGATGAGGAGGCTGAATTCCTCAAGAAGACCCTTAAAGCTGCCAAGAGGAAAGCGAAGCACGAGAACGATCTTGATCCGGACTTCAATGCGCCACGCAGTCACCACAGAAAGAAGCCGAAGAAGGACAACGTAACAGACGAGTCTGCCATGGATCCTGCGTTGTTCGGATCCGCCGTTCCTGACGCCGCTCCCGCAGCCGCCAGCGGTGAGTCCGGCGAGGCAGGTGAAGGCGGCTTGACCGTCGACGACGATCCGTCGGCTCAGCTGGAGAGAGAGGCGCAACAGGACGTAGAGGGCCCACAGCGCTGGAGGGGTGGATGGGCCACGCCTTGGCCTCCGTCCTTCCCTGCGAACGTTCCAGAACTACGACATGCAAGACCTAAGGTGTCTTACGCCGAAGTTGAGGAGCCCGTTATTGACGACCCGGAGGACATGGTCCCTGCTTACAAAGCCAAGCCTCTGGTCGAAAATGATGAGCAGCAACCTGGCGACAGTAGCACTGATCCTCTGGATCTTGCGTCCGATGCCATTCGCGCCCTCATCCAGAAGGGAACCGATGCTGCTGCCGCGGCTGCTACCGAAACGCCGAAGGTCCCTAAGAGACGTGGGAGGCCGCCAAGGGATGCAAGCTCAACTCCGGCCTCGGCCACCAGAGCGGCTGCTGTACCGAAGCAATCTGCGTCAGACGTTGCAGCCAAGAGACGAGAGGAGCGCGCATCTCGAAGATCAAGGCTTAGTGGTGTCGTCACCATTGATGGAGCTAGCTCATTCAACCCCCGAAACAGCATTTACGCCGAGGACGATGATGATGAGCCTGGAGGGCACAATGTCACCGAAGCTGAACTGGAGGCCGAGTTGGAGCGTGAGTTGGCTGGCGAGGACACTCAGCAATCTGTCACGAAATCCATCGAAGGTGCGAGCGCGCAGCCAGTCAAGAAACGGCGTGGCCGGCCACCCAAGAACAAGACCACTGCCCCGGTTGCCGTGGAGGATAACGGCGATAAGTCTCCTCCACCCCCTCCGGCTGGCGCAAGTCAGATGATGTCCATGGCGGCCCGCGTCAGAGCTCGCGGCAAGAAGTTTAGGATCACCTCTCGCAGAGATAGCGCCAAGGGTACACCATCCGCTACACCGGCCCCGTCAGAGAGACCAGCTGGTGAGCAGAGCAATCAGCCGACGCCGAATCTAACGACAGAGAGTGCGCATGTTCCATCCGAGGGTCCGTCTGAGCCTCAAGAAGTCGCTGTGCCAGCCAGAGAAATATCAAAGGAGCCGACTCCAGACATGACGCCGCCGCCGCCGGGGAACTCAGCTAGAGATGCGTCCAAGGAGCAAAGTCTCGATATGACGCCTCCCCCGCCAGGCAGAACGACGAGGGATTCTACGCCTGACTTGACACCTCCCCCTCCGGGCAGAGCGAGAAGAGATTCGACTCCCGATATGACGCCGCCCCCTCCAAACACGACGGGCAGACGCTGGCAAAAAGACGAGAATGACGGAGACTTCGCCGCTCCAGGAGGCTCACCGTCTTCCGCATCTTCTCCCGACTCCGGAATTCCAGGTGCGAGCCCGAGTCCTCCACGGCCGCGACGAGGCAGACCTTCCAATGGGCCAACAATTGTCAAACTTGGGGGGTCCGACTCGGAGTCGGAGAGCGAAATTTCTTCGTCGTCTGAATCCGAGAGCGGTATTGGTTCTCCTGGCTATTCACGAGGTTCTTTGACGGGCAGGGGGGGTGGAAGGGGTCGTGGCCGCGGCCGGCCCCGTGGGCGTCCCCGTGGACGTGGACGCGGTGGCTGAGCTGTCCAATCAAACAGCATTGGGCTTGGTTTTCTTTCCATTAGATGCGGGATCAGAATGGGCGTTTGGGCTCAAGGTTTTGGCAGTTTGTATCGTATGATACCCACAACGAGTGAAATTTAGTAAAGAAGCAGGCAATCAACATTGTGCCTCTTAGTCACTACAACAACTTTCTGCAGGTTCTCAGTGATGCCACCACATATCATAAACTTGGGACAGCATTCGTCGTAAAGGTATCATCTATTCAGCCTCATCTGGTTGCTGTATTACTCAAAAGCGAAATTACGCCACCGAGAGCGGTTTCATCTTCATTTCTCTTTTCTCCTCCCTGCAAGCAGATCTCGTCGTCTGCTCATTTTAACCCATGCTAAATGTACAAAAAACCAACAACGCGTCAAAATACATGCTGCGATGAGCCGCCATTCTACTCCGCCGAGGCCCTGGCAAGAGCCTCGTGCAGGTGGGGTGGGAAGCGGTAGCGCAGCTGGCTGGTGTAGGTGGTCAGGTCGAGCGTCATCTGCCTCATCTGCTCGACCATCATGCGGCGGGTACCCTCGTTGCCGCTGAACTGGCCGCCAGTCAGCTGGTCGCGCTGGCGGGTGCAGCAGATGATGGTCCACATGAGCAGGTTGGGGACGTTGATGGAGACGGGCTGGGACAGGCCCGAGAACTTTGAGGCGTAGGCGCGGATGATGCTTGGGTCGCCGCTGGCGTCCAGGGGGAGGATCTCCAGGGAGCGGATTTTCTAGCAGCAGATGTTAGTCTGGGGGTTTCGCGAGGAGAGGAGGTTGCTACTTACGTCGAGACACTGAGCCCACTGGCCGGCTTCGACAAGAGACTTGATGGTGCTCATTTCCAACAGGACGCGGCAGGCAACCTTGTTCTGGTCCTGGATCTTGCGATGGAACATGGCATCGCGCTCGTACATGGACATCATGGTACGCGCAAGCTCGACGGGGTCGTCGATGGACGCCAGGCTGAGGCTGCTGCCGGCCGCGGCCTCCTGGCCAGCGGCACGGGGCTTGACGGGCATCAGGCGCATGGGGTCCTCGCCAATCTCGAGAGAGATGGCCTCGCTCAAGGCACGGCTGACGATCGATACGACGGTGTCGTACTCGCCAGCCAAGTGATACAAGAGGACGGAGTCGGTGGTACGGCCGTTTTCGTCTGCGAAGCTGGCAGCCTGTACGGTGACTGTGTTGATGAAATCGTTCTCCTCCGTCAGACCAATTAGCGGGCCACGCTCCTCGATGATGCCGCGAATCCGCTGGCCGTCGGGACGAATGTCGCCAATGAGCTTGCTAAACTCTCTTGTCTCGAGGACGAGCTCGCGGAGGGCCTCCCAGCAGAGGTTGGCATGGCGGCGGCCGGCCTCGCCTGCCAGGTCCATGTTGAGGCAGATGAGGGTCAGGTAGTCCACGGCCGAAACGACGTCGGCAGCACGGAAGTCCCTGGTGTAGTATCCAATCATTCTGCCAAAGTTGATTTGGACCAGGTCCTTGACGTTCAGGCTGCGCAGGTCGTTCGAAGCGCTGAATGGATCGGAAGGACGGAGCAGACCATAGTATTCCAGGGCGATGGCGAAGTGGACCGCATCAACGTACGAAAAGGGGTAGAGGTAGGCAATGGCCTCCTCGAACATGCCGGAGAGAACCTGCAAGTAGAAGAACATGCCAAAGCTGCCGCTGTTGTCTTCAGACGAGGACTTGGGGAAATGCTTAGCACCAATCTCCTTGATACTCGACTGCAATTCGGAGAGACCGTACGCCTCACTGGCAACCTCGACTGAGCGGTCGCCTTCTCTGGCAAGGTTGAACTGAAGCCAGATCCAGTCATTGATGTCGGTGTTAAGTCCGTCAAGGCTGCGGTTGTTCAAATCGCAACGACCAATGATCTTGTAACAGGCCATACGGAAGGGATCGATGGAGTTGTCGGGGGCATTGCGAACTCTTTGAGTGTACTCGGCGTTGCATCTGTCCTGCAGCGTCCTCTTAAGTCTACGGTCTTCGTTAGATGCGTAACCGTTGAGGTAACTCTGGAATGTCCGGTCGATGCTGCGGAATTGGTTGCCGTTATCATTAACGTACTTGGCCGCCTCGCTAACGTTACCAGACCGCAACAGGTAGAAGACGATGGCCCAGACGTATTCTCCCCCGACTTGCTGAAGTTCCGTGTTGTCAGGCACCAGATCCTTTCTGGCTGATCGCAGGCGGATATACGCTCTAATCTTGCTAACGATATCGGGACGACCGCCGAGGTTGGCCTCGTGGGGATGTTTTGAAATAAGACCTTCAACTTCCTGCAAGAACTGCTTCTCCAGAAATTTGTTGGCACCCTCAAGTAGCCGCTTCCGCATGGCTATCGAGTTGGACGAGTTGGGGGACTCGTCCAAGTACATCTTGGCAAATTGTCTCTCCTTGGCCGTGGCACCATTGATGGTGGTCTCGGCTTCAGGATCCTCACCGACAATCTCTCTAACGGCATGGTATGCCTCGACAATGTGCGGGGCATACGGGTCGAGAGAGCGGTGCTCAACGTCTGCGAGCGCTGAAAGAATAGGGTAAGGGTGGTTGATAAGGCGAGCCGAGTTGAGGCTGCGAACCTTTTCGGAAAGCTTGCTCTGTTTCTCGCGCAGAGACCTGTCGTCAGTGTTGATGTGGCCGGTCAGAGATCCGCCGTTATCGGTAGAGCGGTCAACATCGGAGAACTCGGGCTGATGCGTGCCGATCTTGCTGGCGTTGCCAATGACAGAACGGTGCATGCTGGACTTGCCCAGGACACTGGCTCTACCGGAGCGAGCGCCAGCCGCCTGACTCTTGGTGCGGCGTGAGCGACCAAAACCGCCAGTTGACTCCCTCATGGACGCCGCGCCTCCGAACGATGCCTCTTCGCGAGGCTTGATTCCAAAGTGTTCGTAGATACGCTTGCGCTGGTTCTCCCACTCCATCGTCACGTTGTCCTCCAGAAAGTTATCAAAATCGCGAACGGATCTCTCGAGGCCGTCGGCAATCATGCTCATTGTAGTCTTCGTTTGGAGGTTCGCGAGGTAGGTCTCGACGTCGATCTCGGCGGGCGAGTAGCCAGTCGGTCTCTCAACACGGCCGGTCTGAAGGTCGAGGGATCCGAGGTCCCTGGCAGCCGTTCCGGGGTCGACACCAGACGCGGCGAGGAGGTAATGTGCTCTGCCATCGGAAGGGCGCTCCTGGGCCTTGGTTCCCAGCTTCTTCAGGCGCTGGCGCAGGTCACCCAGGCCGAGCTGCAAACTGGGGAGGTCCTCGACGCCGCTCTCGCCATCTCCCTGCCTCTTGCTCTTTGCAAAAAGGCTGTCGAAGTATGCGCCAGAGGTCTGGCCCTGCTGAGCTTGCGATTGGTTGTTCGTGTTCTGGTTCTGCTGTTGTTGCTGCTGCTGTCCCTGCTGTCCCTGCTGGGGGAAGAGAGAGCTGGCAAGGGGATTGGTAGTAGTCTGGCTGAGTGTCGTGCCGGCCTGCGTTTGATTCTGGTTGCCGCCGAGGCCGCCACCGAAGAGGGATGGCTTCTGCGCTGTCGATGCCCCGAGACCTCCCAAGCCGCCCAAGCTGAGGCCGCCCGTTTGTTGCTGTTGTCCTTGTTGCTGTTGCGCAGGCTGGCCGAACAGAGAAGACTGCTGCTGCGCCGGTTGCTGTGTCGTCGAGGCGCCAAAGAGTCCACCGCTGGCCTGAGGCTTGTTCTGATTCAAGTTGCCAAAGAGCCCACCGGATGCAGGCGTCGTGCTCGCAGGCTGGGCACCGGGTGTCGCTTGTCCAAAGAGACCTCCGCCGGTCGTCGCTCCCTGCTGGGGAGTGCTGGTCGAGCCGCCCAGGATGCCGCCACCCAAGGGCTTGTTGCCGAAGAGCGACATGGTGATATCGTGAGCGCGTCAGGTCGAATTCGGATTGAGCGCTGCGATGGGCGTGGGAATGGCAGTAGTGAAGACGGTGGACGCGATCCGATGATGATCAGGCGCGTTTGGGGATGGAAATTTTGAGGTTTGGGAGAGCTCTCAGCAACAGCTCCACTGATTGGTGGGGAGCGACCAGGCAACGGACAACGTTCCAGGTTGCGAGTACAAGCGCCCCTGGCATTGCAAACGACGAATGAAGGTAGACGCTACTTGATGCTTGCAGACCCACCTGGGGCACTCACCGAGAAGCAGTGTCGGTGAGAGGTTGACTTACAACGCTGGCTTTGTGTGCCATTCACATTGTAATTACTCCATCTGGGCGAGAAGATTCCCGTTCGATATTCATGTACTATATTATTGCGCAGGAATTAAGAATAACTCCAAGTGCCTATGTTTCCAGGCTTCTTTTAGTCGCTACAATAAGTTAAATACTTACTGGCATAGGTTACCAATTTGTTAGCTGGCTTCCTATCAGGACCAAGTACAAATCAACGTCCACAGATATTAGGATAGTTACTTTCCACGGACTACGTGGCTTAATATGCCATCGCGATATTCCATGGTATCTTCACCTATTACAATGAACATATTCTTCCTAGTATGTCTTCGTCGATCCTCATCATTGTCTATACCTGTATTGCAGAAATAAGTTTATATCCATAGACGGTGGTCTGTATGAACTATTCTGTAGCTCAGATTCTTACCTCAAACGATTTGTTCTGTTTGTGAAATATGAAGGAAGTCTTTAACTGCGACTTCACCTGCCTCTCGCTTCGAGGCTTCGACAAGCTGGAGGAAATGCCCTCCATAGAGCACCAAACGGTTCAGGGCCACCCCTGAGAAGCACTCAGAAACGAAAGGCTCTGGACACTATATCGCCTGTATACTACGTAGTCTAGAATCATCCAGATGCAGAATACCCAGGAGACGCCATCAAGCTTTGAAGATCACTCTGGTGACCACTGTGCGTAGCCTGCCTCACCGCTGAAAGACTCACATCCCGACGGCGATGATGCCCCCCTCTGATTCTAAACAGCTAGACACTATCCAACTACTCCCCCAAACGGCTACTTCATCTTCTTCACGAGCCATGCCGAAAATGGGGGTACATGGAATTTAAAGACGAGGCCCGCAAGCGATCCGCTAATTCTCGACTCTGTTCTAACCCCCGAACAGAGCAGTCGAGATCAACTCAATCACCGAGCCAGCCTCCCCTAAAGCTGACCATGATCATCACACTACATCTACCGAGGAATATAAGCCCAAAATGAACTGAACTTTGGATCTCCGAAGTATCTCGGCCTTCCTTCGCCCTTCGGAGACGAGCCGTCCTGTACACCTTGACCCGATCCCCTGAAATTCACACCGAAAAGGAGCCGCCGCAATCATCACACCACACGATCCGACCCCGCCGCCCCTGGATCTACCCTCTCCCCCGTCAAAACCACTCAAGATAGGCCGCCGTCGGGGAACATCATTCCCGCCAGCCTCAATCCAACTCATAAATCTCGTGACCTCCCGGTCCGACCTCGAACAGCCTATCCGTACACCCACACACTCCTTGACCTGGGATCTTTCCATCCAACTCCCGCAGAGCCTCACCCGGAGATCCATACCATACTAAATCTCGCAGTATTTATCGCTGAACCATAGCCTTCGTCTCCTGATCCGCCGGCCCGACTACAGAGCCTCATCTCTCGGCGCCTCTGCCATGCAGATGACTGAACACGACCTCACAGATCCACGGCCAAACAAGCATCTGGTTCCTCGGCCCGTACAAACATCCCACGTCGAGTGTGACAAACCACCCGACATGTCAAAACCACAACGTCGGTCCTGCCAATCACGCCACCCCTTAACCCACGGAACGGGAACCGAAGCGACCTGCCATGTCTGCGCCGCTAGTGCACCAGAGCGGAGCCCCTCAGTCTGTCATCACCTGTCAGCGCCGAGTCCAATGTTGCAAGTGATACCTGTTAGTCAGGCCAGTCGTGCCTTGTTACATGCATCTTCCGACGACGCCATTCACATCTGGCAGCTGCTGCACCTGGCTAGATTATCAGATATGATAGACTTCTTTTGATCTACGTTGCTAGCTAAAGGCCGATTCAGGCTCTAGTGTGTTGTGTTCTGTGTATGAATGTTTGTTTCTGACAAAGCTATTGCAAATGGTAGCAAGAAGGAGCCGCGAGGCTTCCTTGTATCGTTGTGCGTCATATGGGTATCTTTTTTTGACCTGTGTGCTGTGAGACGGTCTTCTTCGATTCCCAAACGCCTTGCAAATGCTTCGACCCTTCCACTAACAATGTCGAGAAGTCCATGTGCTGAAAAAACAATCATCTGCAGGAACCGTTTCTATCCCACACTCCCAAGCAAAAAAACATCATAGTCGTAGTTGAGTTAACCTCGCACCCCACAAACGCCCAAGCGAAACATTACCCATTATTGTTGTACAAGTGTCGTCGTAATATAATACAGTCCAGAATGCCCTGTTCTCTGAGCTCAGGCAGCGCGGTCGACGGTGCGCTGCGGGCGGTAGTTGGGAATTTCGGAGAATGTCGACTTGTCCGCGCTGTAGCGGTATGCGTGGAAATCGTATCCGTAAGGCTTGGGCTCAATCGAGTACAGCATACCCAAGGGAACATCCAAGTCCGCAATCTCGTTGCGGGTAAGATCCATGAAGTAGGCCATGAGAACTCGGCAGACCGAGCGGTGGCCGATGATAAGGACGTGGTCCTCGATGCGCTCGATTTCGCGCACCATGTCGCGAAGGCGGGCTATGACTTGGAGGTATCCCTCACCTCCAACACCCGGATAAGTGTAGTGAAGCTTGTCCTCAGCGCGCTTCTTGTACTCGCCAGGGAATCTCCTGGCAATCTCTTCGTACGTCATGCCCTCAAACAGGCCTGCGTTAAGCTCGTTCAACATCGCCCAGTTCTTTACGTCGTAGTCGTCATCAGCATCAAAATGCTCCGCTGTCTGGACGCTACGCTTCAACATTGACGTCCACACACAAAAGTTCTTCTCCTCCAGCTCGCGGTTGAGCTCAGGGTACGGCGGGGTATGGTCACCAGCCTTCGGCGGAAACGACGATTGGGCGATTTTGTCCTTCTGCTCAATGAGCCACTCCTTGCGCTTCTGTGTAATGAAGTCATGGAGGGCCTTGCCATATCGCTCTCCATCGGGAGTTAAATCCGAATCTCCGCCGAGCTTTCCGAGGCGGTTGTCGACGCTTTGTCCGTGCCGGGTGAGCCAGATCTGCCGCGGCGCCAGGTTGAAAGTTGTCAGGTATGAGCTGATACCGCCGCTCAGGAACCCGCGCAGTCTGTATTGGACGAGCTTACGACCGACATCAATCATCTGCAGTCGGTGTTAGTGATTGACGCGATGTTGTAGATGGGTGCGCACGTACCTGAATGTATTGCATGTCATGCTTCTCCTCATAGTCCCCGATGGGTACGTAGGCACTCTCATAAGCCGCAACGCGCTTCTTAAAATCCGCGAGGGACTGGTGAGGATCCTTGTCCTTGTAATCGGGACCCGAAAGCTTCAGGCGCATGTTTGCCTCCAAGAGCTGCATTAGTGTTAGACGACTTCAAACAAGGGGAAGAAAGCGCGTCTCTACTCACGTTCTGGTCGTGGCAGATACTCTCGATGAAGAGAATACCCAGCTTGGGCTCCCTCTCCTTAATCCGGTCGACCAAGAGCTGTCGGCGGTGAACTGTGCTGTTGGTCGCATCGAGGATGCCCACAGAGCCTCCCTGATGAAGGAGATAGTCCAGCAGCTCGTCCAAAGTATCCAAGGCAACCTGCTCGCGGATCTTAGATGCAGTCTCGTTGGTCGGCTCGAAGAATCTGGCAGACTGATCCATAGTGTCGGCGTCGGGTGTGTTGAGGTTCAGCTCAGTGGGCTCCTTGTTGCCCTGCGCAGGGAAGCCGTTCAACAGGATCGAGGCAGCTTGTGTCGGGGGATCAAACTTGAGTGGCGAGGGAGGCCATGGCGACTTCAACGGCGACTTCATCGGCGAGGAAACGCCAGCAGCCACACGTCTTCTGTTTCCAACATTGAAGATGCGCGAGTCGTACTGCTGCCATGAAAGGTACCTTTGCACCTTTTTGGTGATGTATGATTTTCCTCTCGCAGGCAGTCCGACCATGATAATAACGAGCTTCGCAGCAACATCTCTGTCGCTGATCTTTCCATCGGGCGAAGCTCTCGACACGGTCATGCCGGGTACATTCAGTGTGGCTGGGTGCGGGCGAAGTCGTGGGGTGGTTCCTCCAGAATTTTGTCTTACAGGCGGGCTGTTCAAGGAGCAAAAGTTAGTCAACCTATGCAATACCAAGCTATATGAAGGCGCCAATTCTACGAGCAGCTTTCTTGACGCAGCACAGAGAAATATAGTTGTACACATACATTCTAGGCGAGTTTGGGGCGGTTGAGACGACGCTTCGCATGGCTGGAGGGGTGTCGGAGGAGGCAATGAGAGATCGGTCGCGCAGGGCAATGGGCCCGCTGAGGTCGTTCATGGATCTAAGACCATGCGCCATGGCGGGGGGAGGCAGCAGCGCATCGTGGAGGTGAGGATGGGAAACGGGCGGTGGTGGCAGTTCGCCGTTGGTAACCGCGATCGTGGGCGACCTGGTATTCGAATGGGTTGGGGGCGATGACGAAGGCGCGCGGGAATCCCTGGTGTTGGAGCTCATTGCCAGTTTCGCCAGAGCAGATTGCTTGGCCTGTATGAGACCAAGGTCTTTTTCCAAGGGAAACAAGAAATGTTAACGATTATATTATGGACAAGAGCGATTTCTCCGAAAGGTCGAGTGGGAGGGAAGTTTTTGGGGTTGGACCTTTTGGGCAGGAAGCATGAAAGTTCAAGGAATCTACGAACCTGGACTGTATGGAAAGACTGCGGAAGGCATGGGGGCGGATTTAGGGTGTGGAAGAGTCGGCGACTGGGGTCTAAAAGGTGGAAGGAGTCACAGGGTGCCACTGCTGGCAGCAGCTGCTACTGGACTGGTGGCTACCAGGTAGGTAGTGTCCCAAGGTAGGTAGGTAGGTAGGTAGGTAGGTAGGTACTGGAGGAAGGTAGCGGAGTGAGACTGGGCCTGCCCCGTTTAGAGCGTTGGCCGCTTTGTTCAGGGAAATGTCGTTCGGTTCCAATGTCCCAAGGGCTGCACCCAATGGAGGTGCAGGGATGGGGAAGCTGGTCGAGCTGTCCGACGTGGGTGATGAAATGTGGCGTCGAGGATGGCCTAGCTCGTGCCTTAGCGCGCACAGGGGTCCGGGCGACGAGAGAAAAAAAAGGGTTTGTTGAGAGGCCGGACAGGGAAGGAAGCGCGTGTAAGTGGACTGCAGCAGCCGGGCGCGGTCACTGGAGGCGAGGGTATTCTGTACGAAATCGGTATGACGGGCAGGCTGGCTGGTCGTTTGGAGGTCACCGTCGTTGTTGGAGAGGTGATGTAAGTCGATGTTGATGTCGATGTTGCCGATATCCGGAGTAAGGTAGAGGTGCCCGACCTGGTGCTGATGTGTATTCGGCAAGCTGTCGTCGGTAGGTAGGTAGGTAGACAGACAGACGGAAGGATGGGAGACGAAAGAGATTGCAATGCAATGCGACGGGCTTGAGTCTGGTTAAAGTATAGAAGGAAAAAGAAGAGGGGAGGGGGAGGGCCCGAGCGATGGAGCCCCGAGATGGTGGAAAGGACCAATAAATATCTCCAACTTAAGGTAGGCAGAGACTCGTTGGTGGATGGGACGGGATGGGATGAGATGGGATGGGCGTACGAAGTCAGGGTCGACTTGACTTGACTTGGGGCTCAGGGCTGGGCTCCAGCCTGGCGCAGGTAGGTATCCGTCGACACCAAACACCAGATTTATGATGGGTTCTGATGGGGGTGAAGATGAGAATGGCCGATGAATGAGGTGACTCTCACTCGCTCTCACCCTCATCCTCACCATGCACCACACGGATACACATCCTGCTCTTCCGTCTCTCCCGTTCCATTTCTCTCTGCCTGCTCTGCCTGAGGTCTTGACTCTGCCTCTGACTGACTCTGAAGGTACCAGGACGGGAGGTGCGAGGCCGTCGGGGAGTGAGGCGTGTCAAGGCCAGATCCGAACCGAACCTAGGTGACCTCGAGCTGGAAATAACCACTAAACTCGTCGTGTCGTAGCATCTCCAAGGGCTCTGGAGCAATGGACACGCTTGGCACCGATCCAGGACCTGGGACCTTTTCACCATGCACTGGAAATTGCCAGAGAAACTCGGGCACACTGCCAAAAAAACCGCACCCCTCCCCTCCCCCTCTCCTCCAGTCCCCTCACGCCTACGGTAAGGTATGTCGCCCCCCATCCACCACCGCCCTGTGGCCAACGGTCGAATCGGCGCAAGCAGATGCAACCACCTCGCCCACGCCCACGCCCACGCCCACGGCCATGCTGCGGCGACGGCGCGGCGGCCTTCTAGAGGCGTTCCCTCAGTGGGGATTCGCCCTTCCAGCGTCTCCCCCAAGATGGGGCACAGGAGCCCGCGCTGCTGCATGCTCGGTGGCCGGTCGCCGATGCGCGAGCGAGCAGCAAGCCCACCAAGCCCTTTCTTTCCACTGGGCTTCTCTCTCACTGCCCTTGTCCAGGACATTCAGGCACATCCCCGCCATCAGAAAGAAAAACCCTTGTCCAGCGCCTCGAATGGCACCAGAGCCCTGGGATCGCTGGACTGCGTGCCGTGGGAGCCAGACGCGGGATGGGGGTGTCGGGGGTTTTGCCTCGAGTCGTTTGATTTTCATTTTATTTTTGCTATTTTATTGTATTTTGGTTTTCTAGTCCCTCCCTCGTTCGGAATAAAGCCTTAAGGTGTGGTTTTGGACTGACAGTGGTGGGCTTTCCCTGTCAAACGCGGCGTCTGGGCGCCTTCGGCAAGCCACCTTTTTCCCTGTCAAACCTATCCGTCCGACGGTCCGTTTGAGAGGGCGTAGATATGCCATGTCTAATCATACCAACCCCAGCGAACCAGTGCCAAACCATTCCAATAGTCAAGAATGCGGTGTACGAACATGTCCTCTCAGACTCTCTGCCAAGGCAAGGCAAAGCGCAGCAAGGCGGACGGGATGAGTACTGCGCTGGGCTGGGCTGGGCTGGGCGACGTGGACGGCGGCAGAATATCCACGAGTGCCTGTGCCCCTGCTCGCACATGCTGCCTGCCCTTCTTTCGCGCGTTGAGCGATTGCAATGTCAGAGTGGACTCACTCTGCCCCGGAGGTGAGGTGAGGTTCAACACTCCGCCAGCAGGGGCACCTGGAAGCTCCCAGCGATCGCTCCCCCAATTCCGTTCGCGGCCCAGACAATTCATACGCAAAGCCTCTGGCTGATTGCCAGCATTCCACTTTCCACCTTTCCTGAGGTCATTTCACGTGTTTGCCATGGGAGGCACGTACGTGTGTGTACTGCTGTTGCTGGGCGATATACCTTATTCTAATGATTTTCCCGCAATCACTGGCCGGCAGGTGGTTGTCCAGCGGATGCCAAGGTCCATCTTCCGCGACTACGTAGACGCCATGCAGCAAGATGTGACTCAGAGATGAGATCGTCTGGGTACGGCCGAGCTGATATGAAGCTGTAACACCGTCGAGCTGGGCATCTCATCTCATCCATCCCCTTCAGTGAGCCGCTGGCACGGTAAATGGTAATTATGGGTGTAATTCCGGCCCCCAATACCTGTCAGGCCCTGCCTCAGGCTGGGTCGATCTGATGCTGATGCTTAACAAACAACCCAAATAGAAGGGCCGCTGTAAAATCAATAACATTTACTTTTTTAATACTGCGTACCTTATTCTACCGCATTTGGCCCTGATAGTCGTTGCTGTTTGGTGTTTTGTCCATCTCTGGGGGTCTTGGCCAATGCCTGGAGCCAGTTCATCCACGCCCTCCTCCCCCCATGTCCATGTCTATGTCCAAGCCCTCCTCGCCTTGTCCACAGTCCTAACGTCCACCGTCTTGCCATGTCAAGGATGTCAACCAGTTAAGCCACCCATCCTCCGTGCACCATGCCCGACGGAAACCTCAACAATCACCCTCCTCTCTCCTTCCCGTCGTCCAAAATAAGCCCAAACATCATCTTTGACGGCCGGCCCCATCCTCTGCCTCTCCCCGTATGCCTGGGTCAGGCTCTGTGCTGTGCGGTGCCTTGCCCGGGTCCCGTCGTGTCCATCCCTCGCATTTGTGTTGTGTTTCCCCAGGTACATGCTCCTGCCACACCAGCCTGCAAACCTGGAAATAGCTGCAGAACGACTGAAGTGCCGTCTTGGCTTATCGAGGCGTTCAATGCTCACTTGTCGCCCATCACCTCTCGGTGCTGGGTGAGGTGGCCTTGCCTTGCTCACCGGGCATGTCGGAGATACCCCGTAGATCCATCTTGCCTCTGCTGCGCTTCCCACTTCTCTTCCCACTCAAATGTTTCACGACTCAGGTCTTCATGTACCAGCCCGCCAAGTCTGCCTCCTGAATCAACTGGTGCCGGCACCGATGGCTAATTCTATGAACCATCTCAACTTCTCAAGCATTCCAGCCATCAGCCAAGAAGAAAGAAGAGACCACTCACGTTGAGCCTCGTCAACACGCCTTCGAGCCCACCCCAAAGCTTATCCTTACCTTAGGCTACGGCTACCGGCTACGCTGTGCCGCCCTCCCTCCCCTTCGCATACTTTGACGGTTATCTGACTTGGTTAGCTCTGGTTGGCGAGAAAACTAATGCTTGATCAACACCTGGTCCTGTCATCTGGCTTTCTGCGGTGCTGCAACATGTCTCCGACAGCCCTCTCAACAAAGTCGCACACACAAGGAGGATGAGATACACAGCATAGCTTGACACACCACCTCCTGCGGTCGCTGCGGTCGCGTGTCGATGATATTCCATTACATATTCTGTTGGCGTTGCGACAACTCAGCTAGCGCTTGGGCTGACCTCGGAACCACCCCGAAGTCCGGAGGCTGGCATGAGAAACCTCCACGCCCCGGAGATCCGCTCCAGAGCATGGCTCCGCTGCGTCTCGGTGAACCGTGGGCGCGAACCCCTCATCGAATCCCTGGCCGTTCTCGACTCGATGTGGGGTTGAAGTTCTGGAGACTCCAGGAAGCTGTCTGTCATTGTCAATTGTCAACTGTCGATCGATGAACGCCAGCCTTCTGTTTGACGTCTCGTCACTGCGAGATTGCCAATCCTTCTCCCTTGGTCTGGGTGGTGATGTCAGAAAAGGACTTCCCTGGCGCATGGCCGCCCTCAACCACAACGAAACACCGTGCCGAGCCCGTTTGCACAGCATGCAGAAACGGCAGGATATCAATCCGCATGTCCCGCCAAAGTATGGGAACGCCATGTCATCGGCCTCGAGACGAGCGAGGCTTGCGTCCAACACCACCATTTTTCACTGCCTGGTTGCACCATGTCATTGGCAGAGCCAATCACCTCTCAAGTCGTAAAGCTGCCAGGCTGTCTCCATGTCTTCCTTCATGCTTCCGTTCAGAACAAAGTCTGGGCATGGATGACGAAGGGGAGAAATTTGGCACAGAACCCCCACTCCAGGCTCGTTGCGAAGGCTGTGGCGCTGTTATACTGCAGGATGCAGACTGCAGAATAGACATCGGAGCTTCCCTTCCAAAGTCCTCAATATCAGATTGTGTGGAGCAAAGATTCGTTTGATTGATTAATTGCTTCAGGCGCCGGCGGCGCGGGCCTCATTAGCACTTTTTTCCTGCCATGCTGACGGGTGCCGCCGCGCGGTTTGCTGCCCCTCCTCGTCCTCAAATCGAGCAGCTGCAGGCGTTGTTGTGTGCAAGCAGGCTATTCCCTTTCTGCCGCTGACTCCGCGTTCATCATGAGGGGTCCACGGCAGGCCGTGCCGTCGCTTGCTGAAAATCCCACGATCTGCTTTTGGACAGGGGACCAACCAGAGTGGCTGGATTCTCCAAGAATCTACTATGCAGTTGGAGCGCCTGCTGGATCTGCAGATGCGACGGCGTCGCCCCCCGTCGAGTCTCCTGGGGAATTCGCGAGGGGAAGTTGCCGATAGTCGGTGCAGACTGGTGCGTGTCGAAGACAAGCGTGAATTAGCAATAAGATGCGGTCGATGCCGGCGGGGGGACATGTGTAATTTCGCCGCATGGCATGCCGTCATCGGAGATTGAGAGCTACCTTAACTCAAGACGATGGGGCTCCCACACGTGGGGTTGAGTTGCCGTTGGACGATTGCATTTCTAAGCTGCCCGCGGCGCGGTGTCTCCGGAGAAAACAAGAGTTTGTCTGGCTTGCGAGACTTTGCGCCGAATGTTGATAACCAATGAGACACTTGAGGATCAGCGTGACAGGTTCTGCTTGAAGATGTTGTGAGACACTCTGGGAACGGCAAACAGCGATGACTGGAAGAATGGGAATAGCTCCTGCGCTTGTTGGAAGGCCTGGAGCTCAACCATTGAAGCCCGGGAATGCAAAGACCTCCGATAGCTAGAGCTCAGTGCAAGGACCGGTTGAAGTGTATTTTTGGTGAGGTTTGGTGTGTCTTGGCTTGGTGTTGTTATTTTGTCCATCATCTCGATGGGCTAAGTCAGTTTCAGCGACAACGACAGCGACAGCGATGCGAACCGTCCCCAGCCTCCGCCTCTTTTCCCTTCCACTTCACCATCTCAGCCGGCGAGTCTTTGGCGCCGAAGTGTCTCCTACCCATGGATACTCGCAATCCCACACGGGGAAGTACGAGCCCCTGGCCGAAGCCCGGTATCTTGAGAAAAGAACCTCCAGCGCAACCCGGGCGCGAAGGAAGTCCAAAAACAGAAAGAAACAGTTGCAACGTGCAACAGGTCTGTCCAGGTGCAGTTACAGGAGCGAAATGCCCCACTACGAGGTGAGCGTTCGCACCGAGATGCTTTAGCGAACCGCTAGATGCCTTATCGATAAGAAGGGTGGCACCGGGGGACGGGGATCCGCTAGAGGCTCTGCTCTGCGCTACGATTCGATGCAGGGTCGTGCCTGGACATGGTACGGCGCCGGGAAGCTGGATCGTCAAAGCAGTCAAATTTTCTGATGCCTCACTCCCGTCTCCCGTGCCCGGCGCCGCCCACTACACTATCCACTGTTCGGACCGTTTGCAGAAGCTCTTGGCTTTCAGATGCATTGTCCATTCATGAGAGACGCCAAATGATCCGATAGGGCCTCAATCTTTTGTTGTTTCTTTGTTTGGTCCCGATTTGGCCCCCGTCGTTTCAGGAACCCGGCTGACGACGACGTTGATCTTCACGTCCCTGATTACATCCGCTCTTGGCCCAGCTAAATGGAAGGCAGTCGCTGCGGCTGAGACCGAGACTGAGACTCTGACACCGAGAGATATCAGACCCGCTCACCGTTGATTCCAAGAATAACTGCATCGCAGATATCTCGGCGGAATCTCTGAACAACTCTCAAACCAACCTCCTGAGCCATCCAAGCAAATTGGAGCTTTGGTCTGGAGACTGCGATAGAGACCGAAAGAGGGACTTCGAGGTCTAGCTTGCTCCAAGATTTCTGCCTGTCTTTGTGTGTCAGACGCTCAAGGCAGCTTTCAGAGAAACCAGAAAGACAAAGAGGACAGAGGAGGGTGAGGAAACAGAAACGGGCGGGAGCAGGATTGCTCATCGAGGGTGCAAGTGCCTTCCATTGCTGGCGTACACTGTGGACAAGTCCAGTCCTGCCCTCCACGATAGTGGTGCTTGCCTCACTGGTGCCTCTCGCTGGCTTTCACCCCGTGACTGCCTGGGTGACTTCCATTTCTAGAAGGCTACACAAGACGTTTCTACGCCACCTTCCTGCTGTATCTCCAGCCAACTGCACCTGCCCTCGGCATCTCCTGAGCCAACGGAGAAGTCTTCAGCACTCGGGGAAGAGGCCATATTGTGACATTCCCAGTAGCAAGAAGCTGTTCCCAGTTTATTCAGGGTAGGAGTCACTTGTCGTGCTGCTGCTACCTACGGAACGACGCGCAGGAACCGGTCCACGTCCTCTGGGGCCCTTTCTTGTCGTTCGTCGTCTACTTCTCCGATCACTCGACCAGAAATCACAACATCTCCCGACTCCAGGGAACCCCGGCTTCGACTCTTTTTTGGCGATTTGTTCCATCACCATAACTCAATTCAGGCTTCAAACCTTGTCACCAGCTTTCTCAAGACAAGCGTTTTGCCAGTTCGCAGACAGAAAACCAATATATTCGTCCTTCTACGAAACCGACGTTTCCTGCCCGGTTTGGTGGTGTTCTGATTCGTTGCGTCAATCATCGTTGACCATCGCAGTCGGTCGCTCAGTTTACCTGCCAGGCCTTGCCTCGTGTCAATGTGAGTCAGAGCATCAGCCGTCACGGTTCACGCCTTGAGTCCCCCAGTCTATTAACACACCCAAGATTCACCTCTTCCACTCATTCCAGCTACGAGCTCAACATTGTACGAAAAAGAACACCGTCACAATGCTCGCAGTCGAACGCTCTACGCTTCCAGAGGCTGTCTCTGATAACACAGAGCTGCGGTCCGAGGAGAAGCCTGAACACACTGGACCCGATGTTATCCAGCCGCATCCCCTCGTTGACGAGCTTCTGCCGCAGCAACTCGGCCGTGGCGTTCTCATCCCCTTGAAGACAACTCTGGAAATCCGACAAGACCACACCATCGTCCAGGCTTTGCTTACCAGAGCCCCAGCCAAGTCTACCAATGATGTCGTCAAGTAAGTTGAAGCTACCTGCAATGATATGGAGAGGCGATATTAACACCACTGTAGTCTTCTCCGCTCGATGCTTCCTGAGGGTGTAGCTAACAGCTTGCCTCACCTGCGTCGATGCGCGAAGCCAGCCGATATCCCGGCTCACCTCAAGACGCAGTTTATGAACGACTCCCCGGAGGGTCGTCAAGTTCACACTGGGAAGTCGACCTGGATCTACATCATGCTCGGCGAGGAGAAGGACTTCGACAGACAGAAGTTGGTAGCATCCTTGACCGCCATTGACGGCATGGAGGAGAACTTCTTCCTCACCAGCATCCCCATTCCCCTCGTCCCGCCCACTTCGCAGGTGCAAGCGGCCATGTGGACTTCGCAGTTCTGGCCCACAGTGTACCGGAAGAACAACCCCCTTGGACCCCATCCTAGCATGGTGGGACGTTCTACCGACACCATCAGAGATGAGACATCTCTGTGGATGTCTCTCGCTCATCGTGCTGCCATCAAAGCGAAGCAGACGGGTATCGGCGAGCCCATGGGAGCCGTCATTGTCCAGCGCGAGGGCGGTAAGTCCGAGCTTGTGGCGATTGCGGGAGATGCTCGTTGGCACCAGGAACCCAACAGACGCGGTACCGGCAATCCCATGGGACACTGCGTTCTCAGAGCCATCAGCATGGTTGCGCAGAAGCTTGTTCGTCACGAGAGACGTGTGTCTGGTCGGCCCAACAACTCTCCCTTCCTCGAGTACGACGCTTTCCAAGACAAGCCTCTTCTTGACGACGAGAAGATCGTCTTCGAAGACGAGCACCCCAACGCAGACGGCTACCTGTGCCACGGCATGGAGATGTACCTGACCCATGAGCCTTGCGTCCAGTGCTCTATGGCTATCCTTCATTCGCGCATGGGCAAAGTCGTTTTCGCACAGCGCATGCCGCTTACCGGGGGCATGTGCTCTGAGGACCGTGGCCACGGTCACCCTGAGCTGGAGAGCTGCGGTGGTGGCGAGGGCCTCGGTCTCTTTTGGAGACGTGAGCTGAACTGGAGCTTGCTGGCGTGGGAGTGGGAGTCGAGCGACTGTGTGGGACCTTTGCCGCCGGTTGATCACAGAGTCCATGCTTAGTCCCCATGGGACTTGACGACAATACCTTGGTGCTTATGGCTGGGAAACCGGCCTAGGCTTAAGCAGTCTTTATGTGGAAGGAGGCCATCAGAGAGGATGGACTCGGCGATCTCGACACGCCATTATCAATATCACCTGTGCGCAGACCTCTGCGTCGGCTCTTTAACAGCCTCTGTGTATCATATTTTCCCTGGTGTAGTTGGTTGAGACATGGGTTTGGAGGGCCAACAGAGAGGATTTAGATAGTCCTCTCAGCTCCAGTCGGAAATGCGGCGTTGGGAGGAAACCTCAGGAGCAGGTCGATGGAGGCGCGGGCAGGAATTATACCCAGGGCTGTCTCATGTGTATTATGCAGCAGCCTAACAATGAACAATGTTCCCTATTCCTCCTATTCTTGTTCGAACAAGGTCTACAAAGAGTGAAGTTGCGATGAATTCAATTCAGCCGGCCGCCATTGTTCGGCCGAAACGGACCGCCGCCATTGACGAACAGACAAGCCGCGCTAAGGCATGTTACCTTACCTTCCTCACCTTAAGCTCTGCTGCTGTGCTGTGCCGCGATTTTACTGCGGGGAAAGGCGGATTCTTATCTTATCAGCCGGTACGATCCCAGTGATAGACACGCGGTGAAGCGCTGTGTGACTCTCTTTTCGCAACGCCAGTCGCTGTGGTCCTTCCTCACAGGCCTTTGCCGCCTTCCTCATTCTTTCCCGTTGCGCTCAGTATTCTCGGCATGCGCGCGGACGAAGGGAGTTGCAGAGAAACGATTTCTGATTTCGCAGCGCTCGAGTGTGTCATTCCGCGACAAACGCGCATGCAATGACCCGCCTTTGACTCCTCCACTCCCACGCGACTCGCACATGGGTAGCTCTCGTACCAACTGAATGCGATTCCAAGCCTCCCCGGCAAAGACCGTTGACCGACTCCTCCTCTGCGGACGAGTTCTCAAAATACTCGTGCCGCCTGCGACGCAACCAAAGCGGGTTATTAGAAGAGACTTGAGCTCAGGGAGCTGGTGGAAAAGAAGGGCCGAAACGGACGGGCAACCGGAGAAACTTTTCACGATCCTGCGAAACCTACTCGACGACATGCCAGCCAAGAGGACTGCATCTGCAATGGCCGATGCGACGAAATCCAAAAAGCGCAAGGATGAGAAGAAGTGGTACGCTGTCAAGGTTGGTCTCCGACCGGGCGTATACGAGACGTGGGATGAGTGCTCAGAGAATACCAATCACCAACGAGGAGCCGTATGTGAGTGAACCGTCCGTCGGTCTGCAATCTAGCTGCTTGGGACTATTGGCTAACAACAGCTTATGATACAGACAAGTCCTTCACCTCCAAGGAAGATGCGGAGGCGTTCGTGGCGGGAAAGAAGATTCCGAACAGAGGCGGCAAGGTGGAACCCATCAAGTACTACGCTGTTGCGCGCGGTAACTTCACTGGCATCTTTCACGACTGGGACAAAGCCAGCAAGGCGATCTACCAGTCCACGAAGCCCAAGTACAAAAAATTCGATACCCTCGGAGAGGCAGTCCGATTCATAAAGGAGTGGGGTGACGAAGACACAATCGAAAAGGTTCAGGCCCTGGTCGATGGTGATTCTGAGTTCGAATCCGAGGTCGAGGAACATGATGACCTTGAGCCGGGTCTGGCTCATATCTACACGGATGGCAGCTGTCTCGGAAATGGCACGGACAACGCGACTGGAGGCGTGGGCGTGTTCTTTGGAGAAAACGATCCCAGGTAAGTCGCTATGGACTCGACTTTCCAGAAGCCCGTCCCAAACAGAAGACTGGCACGCTCCAAATCGACGCCACAAATCACAGAACCGCTGACCTGTATCTAGAAACGTTTCTGAACGTCTTGAGGGCAAGAAGCAAACAAACCAGCGCGCCGAACTTACTGGCGTCCTACGTGCGTTGGAGAAGACTCCCGCCACACAGGGAGCGCAGATTCTCACAGACAGCAGATACTCCATCAACTGCGTGCAGAAATGGGCTCCGATTTGGCAAGGAAAGGGCTGGAAGACGTCAGTCCTAAATAACGACGTCACGAACAAGGACTTAGTCCAGGCCATTATGAATAAAATTGCCGAACGCGAAGCTAAAGGCACAAGGACCGTGTTCACCTGGGTCAAGGGACATTCGGTAACCGACGGAAATGTACAAGCGGATAAGCTCGCAAGGGGCGTTGCGGAAGAAGCAGTAAAGGCGCTTGCTGTGGCAGGTGCTTACCACCCACCGTCGACGCGCGTACAGAAGTACGCAAAGCAGCAAGCAGATACAGAAGCGCCGGAAGCTAAGCTGACGAAAACACGGAAGAAGTTGAAGACGGAGAGACAACAAACTCCCGAACTGGACCTCAAGTTTGATAAGGAAGAAACTCCCGATCTCGACGACTACTCGAGCATGCCTTAGGTTGCAACAGGACCAACTTGAGGGGTTGTAGTCATGAATATGCGCTGGCAATGGACAGAGTCGGTGACCGACATGATGCAAAAGGGTTGCTCTGCCTGGGTCGATGCATGGATGCAAGCACCCCTTCCCAAACCATCGTATCTTCCGCTCTTGGCAGATACGAGTTTTGGTGTCTAGATCCCTCGTTGAAAGGTTTAGCGGCCTGCCTTCACGCAGTCTCAAGGCTCGCCCAAACCTCTGCTTTGAGCGGTTAAACGGCTTCGGGTTTCTACTGAAGGGAGGAGCTGTATACTGCACACGATAAGGAGACAGCAGGAGGATGTTTGACTTGTTTCTATCATAGCGGCAAAGGGTTTGCGGGAAGTTTCTTCTAGTTCATCGATGATGGAAACGGAGTATCTGGTGCTTTCGTTTTGGCGGAATGATAGTTTTTTCTTTGCAATGGAGATATCCCCTCAGTAACCAACGAAACCTCTCGATGCTATGCGCGGTTCTGTTCCTGACAACTGAAGTGCTGCGGCCATTGTCTATGCAGTATGTTCAACTGTTTAAGGCACAGTCCTTGAAATAACAGACATATCAACCTTACAACTCTAGTGTAGGTTGTAGTATGTAGCGGTCTGTCTGAACATGTCTCACGATTCAGACTAGTGGCGCTGCAGGTTCAGATTTTCACGGACATCGCAAACCGAATGTCGCCCGCATCTTTCCCGAGTATCCAGCCGCAGTCTCCAGGTTTCTCATACGCCCAGGCTTGCTCGCCGAAGACTGATACGGCCAGCGTTATGCATTGTCAAGTTAGGCAGAGATACATTAAATGCGCCAGAAGACAATAGCCAGTAGCCGCAACTGAATGTACCTCTGCCATCAACCGATACCGTCTAGCTTCCTTCGGATGACTACAACATAATTAGACAACCTTGCGCAAATCCCTGACGGTACGGCTTTGCTGCCCCACGTGTCAAGCCTGTCGACCCCGAAGAGCGAGAGCTTTGCGCGCGGGCAGGATCGGTTTAGAGGTAAACAAGAGGACCCCTACTATTTCCCCCCAATTAAGCGGTGATGATGCACTGATCGCACACACGCACCAAAAACAAAAAAAGAAGCTGCGGCGTTCGTCCCGTCTACCTACCCAGTCGTTCCCAGTCGCCACGCCACTGCCTCCTTTCTTCCTCTTCTTTTCCCTCCCCGCCACCGTCGCAGACCTGCCCAGACCTCTTGACACCTCTTACCCCGCCAATTCAGGCTCACTGCATCAATATTCCGCATCTACTGTCCAGATAAGGACCATTGCGTAGTCTCCAGAGATCGCTGCGACCCAATCAAAAGGCCGACGTCATCAGCGAGGCCCGCCCCTTTCGCAGACCGCTTCGACTGTCTCAGTCCCCTTGAGGATCCTCACACGGCGAAGAGGTCGGCGACAGCAACGAGCAGGACGCAAGGGAGAGGGAAAGAAGGACGGAACGCACCCCAATGACAGTCAGCCACGCAAGCGCCGCATTCCTCGTCGTCATTCTGAACCACGCGATTCGATAACAACCTACTACCCTTGAACAGGGCAAGGAGACAAAACACACACCATTTTGTTTGCATATTCGAGATTGACTGGTGCAGGGCCCGGTCTCTGTTTGCTTGGCTACGTGGTAGTGCCCGATCGCGACTCTCATTGGAGCATCTCGCAGAAGATCGCGGGGTCATCTTGGGCTGCCATACGTAAATTGTGGACAAAGGGACCCTTGGCAAAAGCTTGGTTGGCTAGTCTTGCGACCGAACCACAGACGCGATGCCTACTTTGGCGGTTACCAACTTCAACATCATTGTCGGTGTGCTGGGAGGATGGATATCGCTGTTTGGACTTGTGTCGTACCTCTGCAAGGAGAACTACTACCTGTCTGAAGCTCGTAAGTTTTGTCATTCGACTGCACATCCCCCCCACGATGTTCAAGGTAGCTGACGAGACTCGGCAGTGATTTCCCTCTTGGCAGGCGTAGCCTTCTCGCCCCCAGCCGCCAATCTCATCAGACCGCTGGAATACGCCGGCACCGAGGAAAATGTCGATAGCGTCACCCTCGCCTTCTCCCGCCTCGTCCTCGGCGTGCAGCTTGTCCTCGCCGGCGTGCAGCTGCCCAGCCGCTATCTCCGCACCCAATGGAAGCCCATGGCCCTCCTCGTCGGGCCCGTCATGACCTGCATGTGGCTCGCGACGAGCCTGCTTGTCTGGGCCTTGGTGCCGCACCTGCCGTTCCTGCACGCGCTCGCCGTCGGCGCCTGCGTTACGCCCACAGACCCTGTGCTGTCTAACGTTATTGTCAAAGGGCGATTTGCGGATCACAACATCCCCAAGGAGCTACAAAACTTGATCATTGCTGAAAGTGGAGCAAACGACGGATTGGGATATCCATTCTTGTTCTTCGCGCTGTATTTGATCAAGTACATTGGCGACGGCGGCAAGCAGCAGTCTGGAGGAGCTGGCCTCGCGATGGGCTTGTGGTTTGGAGAGACGTGGGGGTACACCATTATTCTGAGCGTCATCTACGGTGCCGCTGTGGGTTGGCTAGCGAGAGTCTTACTCAGGTGGGCGGAGAGTCACAAGTACGTTGACCGCGAGAGCTTCCTGGTATTCGCGATCTCGCTGGCGCTCTTCATCGTGGGCACGTGTGGAATGATTGGTAGCGATGATGTGCTGGCATGCTTCATTGCTGGCAACGCCTTCACCTGGGACGATTGGTTCCGTCTCGCCACCGTCGATGATTCACTACAGCCCACCCTGGACATGCTTTTGAATGTCTCCGTCTTCTTATGGTACGGAGCCGTCATCCCGTGGACCTCGTTCCTTCACAACGAAGTTATCCCGATCTACCGGCTCATCCCGCTAGGCATCCTCGTCCTGATGCTCAGACGGCTTCCATTCGTTTTTGCAATCCACAAGATCATCCCGCAGATCGAGGAGGTAAAGCAGGCCATCTTTGTTGGCTTCTTTGGCCCCATCGGAGTATCTGCCGTGTTTTACCTTTATGTTACCCTCGAGTTCTTGCACACCCTCAATGAGGGCGAAGAGCCCCGATCTGACGTCAAGAACATGGGCGAGGTTGTCCGAGTCGTTGTCTGGTTTCTCGCAGTCTGCAGTATAGTAAGTGACCCGCTACCACGTCCACGCTGAGAAGAGCCGGTATAATATAAACATAGGTGGTCCACGGGCTGAGCATCCCGCTCGGCAAGCTCGGCTACTACGCGCCCCGGACGCTGTCCCGAGGTGTCTCATTCATGAGTAGTGACGGCGATGAGCCGCGTTCGTTCCGCATCCGCGGCAGAGCTGCATTCCCGTTCAGCCGGTCCAGGTCCATGGCATCCAATGGAGTCGCGGATGCCGAGTCCGGCACCCCGTCCGACAACGAGGGTGGCCGGACAGTCTACAGGATTGGAGGTTCCATCATCCCCCGAAGGATGGCCGATGGTGCTACTTCAGGCACGTCCACGCCGAAGCGTGCCGATGACCCGCCCCGTCCAGGTTCCGAGTCCGGAGATGTCCGGACTGAGGGGGTGGCCAACCAGCCACCGCCCCTTGAGCTTCCCAATCGCACCATCCGGTTCCCTGACGAGGCGCCTGCGGCCCAGGAACCTCCCCGGGAGCTGCAGAGTCTGTGATACGAACTAGCAATATTGCAGCAGCATGCAGCAGTTCTGTGAAGAAGACTCCTGCACTCAATTGTTTTGCGTAAGTTGAATATGCGGACGCCGTTTAATGACGGTCGTGTGGATTGGCTGGATAGCCAGCCAGCCATGCACGGAGATGTCCGTGTTTATAAGGAACACCCGGGCAGAGGCTTGGAGGCTTTCCCGCTTCCTGCTTCCTGCTGTCAATAAGGTCTCATATGGCGTTCAGAGCTGGATCTATTCCTGTTTTCTGAACCCAGAGAGTCTAGAACTCAATCAAAATTGTGTGCGCGTATGCCTTTAGATACTTGCTTTTTAGTAATTAGACATCACTTTCCTCTGATCTGTCGTCGGTATTGACTCGGGCCGCCCTTTTCTGCAGTGTGCTACTATTGGACTGCCACCTACTTGCGAGACGTCCGGGGTCGGATTGCTGTGCGACGCCAACTGATGCCTGCTCATCGGCGGTTCCTTCGATAGCTGATCCTGGACGGCGAGTGAACTAGGGTTATCGCCGCCATCGGGTCCAGCTGATAACTCTTTCTGGGTTTCGTTCTAGGTCAGATGAAGGCCAACTTTCATGCGCCGCACTCTCAGAGGCGCAAGGTTTACATAATGAGTTTATGCAGGCTGTGCTAATTCAATCATCTTCTTGCGCGTAGAAGTAAAAATCCTTCTGTGCCAGCAGATTGCGGACGACTATGACGGGTGATACAGAGCGGCAAAAGGCTGAAGGGGGGGCCGATTGCAATTTGGGGTGGTGCTGAAGTCGGTTTTTGCGAGATTCGGAGCGACGTCGGGGCTGACAGGTTAAAGCGTTGCATCATTGGGGATGAGGAGGAGGTTGGCTGGGACGGCGGCGTTGCGGTAAAGAAAACCGCTCAGACGGGCGAGGCGAGGCGTGGGCTGGAAGCTAGGTAAGGCCGCCACGGAAAGGAACATGATCGACTTTGTTGAATATTTTCTTGCTGACAGCACAGAGGAAAGATAGTGGTGGTGCAGCTTGACACCATCCTGCGGAGAGGGTTGCATTCAATCGCCGGGTTCTGGTTCCTGACGTTGGGAGGAAGCGCCGCGGGAGCCTATCAGTGCATCCCGAAAGAGTTGACATCGGATATGCAAGATGCACAACGTCGCCCGCATCCGTTTTTATATCGTGCTCAGCCCGTCATCTGCCGGTCTGCCGCGATATTCGGGGCCGGTTGCCTGCAACAGACCACCAAGAGAGATGCGTGCCAGGTTATTGCGGGCTTGGGTGTAGCATCAGCCCAGCGTGTGTTGCGGATAACATAGAGTGTTTAGTGTTATGTATAAGGGGAAATGAGAGAGATAACAGAGCCAATGGGATGCATGACTCCCGAGCCGTGAGTCGGGGGAGAAGAGAATGTCTTGGACCGTGTGAAGAAGATCGGGTGGTTTCTGGAAGAATGGGTAAGTAGTGAGCTTTCGTGGGTAGTAGAACGGTCCGGCCGAAGTTAAGTTTAGGAGACGCCGCAAGGTCGCATCATCTGTTGTTGAGGAAGGTGCTTGAGGAGTTGCTGCATAGTGAGAGCAACTAAGGTCTGAGGCACCCGGCCTTGCAGTTGTACGGTACACTACCTTGCAAGTACCATGATTAGGTTCGCCGGGAACGCACCTACTGCCCGCGGTGTACTATCCGTCGGCTTCAAGCTTGCTTAGCGGCAAGAGGTAGCTAAGCGCTGAGACGACCGGCCGTGTGTTCGGAGGTGGATGACAGAGTCCGTGAGAGAGTTAGTTTCTGTGCGGCAGTGGTTGGTTCGGTGTAACTCGAATCCAGAAGAAAAGGTCAAGATGCTGCTTTCGTCAACAACGGAGTAACGGCCGTCAGTCAATATTGTGTGAGAAATGAAAAGTCGTCTGTACATTATTAGAATAAGCACGCCACCTAACCCAAAGCGTCTCTCTTGGTGGAGCAAGAGAAGGGGAAACCTGGCGATGGCTTCCACGATGGCGGGAGATGAATGTCTGCGTACGAACAAGAACGAGATCGTATCCGTACTCTTTCCATGTCGGAGTCGGCCGCCGTTGTTGAGTCCGGTTGCGAGTTGAGGCCAGTTTTTCAAGATTGCCTTGGTTGGTTTGCAGAGAATATGCTGCAAGATGAGGGAGGATTGACGTTGGTTGTTGGCCAAGTGCTCGTCAGCGCTGGGGTGAGGCAAGTCAGAGCAAGGAAGGCAGTGGCGGGATTGCGACGCTGGTGCATGACCATGCGCACCTACTCACCAACCTACCACACCTACCTTGCACCATAGGTATATAGTAAGGTAGTTTGGGTAGGTAGAAAGGTCCTGTTGGCCACACCTCGGTCAGCCCAGTGGGACCCGAATGATCAGGGCCTTGGGAGGCGCCTAGGCAGGCAGGCAGGCAGGCAGGCAGGCAGGCAGGCAGGCATGCCGTCAGAGTTCTTGGACGTTTGGATTGAATGAAACAGTGCAAGTGGAATGGGGGGAGGGGCCCCGAGGAATGAGGGCGATCCTCTCTGGGCTGAAGTGGGTGCGACATTGGCCAGCGGATTGGCAGAAATACTGCGCAAGCGCAAACGAGGGCAAAGTGAGTCGTTCTCGAGGGCGGTCATCTCAGTCACCTGCGGTAGCGTAATGTCGCAATTTACCAGGACTCCGTACCCGTGGATTCGACGCGTGTGTTTTAGATGCCCTGGCCTGGGCTGCCGTGCATCTCAGAGTTGCCCTGAATGGAGCAGGTGTTGCGCTACTCGTTGCCCGTTGCATGCTGCGCAATGCGGCTGCTTATCAGTCGGAGCTGACGAGCCAGACCCCAACGATGGAAGGGAGGCGGATGTGGTCTTGTTACTCATCAACTTATCCATACCTTAAGGTAGGTATCTATTTGAGGTCGCACTGTATTCAGACCCTCCCCGGTCGAGTTTTGTGCCAAGCAAGTAAAATGCCCATTGGACCAAAAAGAGAGTGGCTTGAGCGAAGTTCGGGCGCTCGAGTGGGCGCTCGGAGGAAGACTGCCATCTGTCTTGGCGGCGCATGGCGCAGGTGCCACACGGTGCGTTCGCGTAAGTCTTCCGCCGCCTAGCACGGTACGTACCTACCTTAGCTGCCTCCCTCCCCTACTCTCTCAGGAAGCGCGGTTTTATTTTTCTGCCCACGAACCCACGCCCCTCTCAAACTGGATCTTTCCACTGTGCTCGAACACTGAGCTGGCCATTTGTGTGCGTTGTTCCATGAGCAAAGTGGACCGTAAATGCAGCAGCAGATGCAGAGGACAGGATCAGGCAATGAGAGAGAGGTACGCAACGAGAAGGAAAAAGAAGACGTCGTATCAAAAGGGCCCTGGGTAGGGTGTACGCAGCCAAGTGGACACCTCAGATCAACGAAGGGTAAGTGTAGGTAAGGCAGGCAGGCAGGCACTTATCACTTCCACCCTGAGAAAGTCAAAAAAGAAGTTCCAAAACAAAAAAAACCAAAATACCACCATACCCAAGGACCCAAGGGCAAGGACTGGCGTTGGAACTTGGCACTGGCGCTGGCGGTTCGGGAAGCACAGGGCGTCAGTCAGTTCCAGCTCCTCCAACACAACCCGGTGAAGGTCGCTTGCCTTCCGTGGCCTCCCTCTGACCTTCTTGCGGCAAAGCATTCGCCCTCATCTTGCCAACTTGGGAAGCTTGAGCACTGGGCACCCGACGCCACAACGCCGCCGTGTAGCTTCACCTCTCTCGGCTGCGGAAACATGGCCCGGAAGCTTTGGTCTGCCATACTCTGCGCGCCGATGTTTCGTTCCAACTTGCCAGTCCCTGCCAGCAACACCGAGGAGGACGGGGGATGTAGATACAAACGCATGCTATGCCACCTACCTACACCACAACGTCCTGCAAGGTAGATCGGAGGAGGGACGGTTTGATAGCGGACAAGATTCAGACCGGACATGATCGTACTCGTTCAGTCCTGCATCCCAACCTTGCCCGAGCTTGCGTCAGGTCGCTTCCTATCTTCGGCCGCCTATCTACTTAACTCGATGCTATTGCTATCCTTGACGCCGTACATAGACGCCGCCGCTGCGTCTGGCCCTGCATTTGGCTGATGTACAAGCACACACAACAACAACACACAGGCACACATCACCGACTTTAGGCTCCGTGGCTCCCAATTCACAAACAATCAAAACGCCTTCGCTCCACATTTCGTTCCATTTCGCCATTATTGGTGCTGTCGACGTGTCTGTGCCTGTGTTTTTGATTCGGCTGCTGCCCGGGTTGCCGCACCAGACGTACCAGAGTGGCTCTCTGAAGCTCGCTCGTTGCATACGGACCGACCTCTGTTTCTGAGTCTTTTTGGAGAGCAGGTTCTGGAGGGGCGTTGTTCTTTGCGCCGCTCTTCACTCCAATTGAGCCAAAAATCCAGCGAGAGTTGTTGCCTCTTCTCTTCATCCCAGAAATCTCGCCGGTCACCGGGGGTCAAGGTTGCACAACACCGATCGACATCCCGTCTGCTCGTTGATACCACCACCCTCTACTCTGTACCGCACAGCCGTCTGGACATTCCTATCTTCCATCTCTCCTCAACGGCCGACGCACCACCACCAACACCATCGGTCTGGACGTACTGCAACTGGCTTTGGCACGACGGACATTGACTAGACTGATTGGCATCATCTATCCCCCCGATTTGCGCCGCCCATTGTGCCCCTCCCCCTGTTCAGTCCAGGGCAGGGCAGCAGTTTTGGAGTCACCGCTCAGAGGGACAGGTTCATTTTTGAGACATTGTTACCGCTTCGACTGTCCGTCCGTACGTACATGCGCCCAGCACCAAGACGTTTGCTAGCTGGATGCTGGCGACGAATAGACCAGAGAAGCCACAGACCAAGACACGCTGCCTCCGATTCTGGGCGTACAATTTCCGTGCAGGCTTTCCTGCCTCCCTCTGCCCATCCTAACCTAACCTAACCTAATATTACCACTCCCCTTCTCGAACGGGGGAAACAAGAAAAAAAAAACCAATCTAACGAGTCCCTCGCACACTTTCTCACTCCCATACTCTCCAACTTTCTCCGGCGACAATTCTCTCGGGCAGAAAGAAAGAAAGACAGACAGACAGACAGACAGAGAGAGACGAAATTCGCGTTCCCGGCGCCACGATGAACTCCTAGGTCGCCCTACCCATCTGCTACGTATCAGCTCCGCACCGTACAGATTGCACTCTGCAACGAAGCGAACCTACGAACGACAGGCACCAGGCCGCTATCCTAGGTGACAACCTACCGTCTACCGTACCTACCTTGCCGCACAATTCCTCCGACGGCATTTCCTCAGGGTCTGTTGCACCGTGTATCCGCACCGGCCGCACCGCCCCCCGCGACACTCATCTGCGCAGTGTGCCCAGCCCAGCCCGGCCCTGCCCAGTGCGACACACCTGCTTCCGCACTCCCACTCCCACTTTTACTCGCACCTTCGCCCTCTCGCAGTCGTGGCCTCCTTGCAAAACTGTGAACTCGCGACTCCCACGTCGGACTCGCATTAGAGGGACACAGTGCTGTGGGCCCCCACTCCACCGCCTGGGCTACACCACTTTACCACGAGACGCCCTTTTCCCCACAACATCCCCAGACCGAGCTTTCACCACCTCCCCTTTCGTCGCCATCTCCGTCCTTGTCGCCGTCGTCGTCGGCTTCAACTTCCATCCTCGATCATTGCTGCTGGTCAAGGTATGACGACTGCTGGTGCCGCTGTCGGTGCCAGCCCTATACCACACGCCACGGTTATGTCCGCCACCATCGACTTCGAAGAGTTCTTGGAATACGACGAGGAAGGCTTCGGTGCCGCGAACTCGATGCCCAACTTCGACCTCTCCAATCCCAACGCCCTCAAGTTCCTCGAATCATCGCAGTCGCTGCACGAATCCAAGTCTCTCGAGCCCCAGGCCACCCTGCTGGCCAACGGCACCGTCGCCGCTGGATCACCCGACTCCCTCGTCGACTCATTCCGAGACTCGTCCTCCGATTCCGCCTCGTCGAAAAGGACCGGTAGCTCTGCCTCCGGAAAGACGGCCTTAACAGCGGGCGACGTGATGATGACAGATGGAGCCGATATCAAGCCTGACTGGGAGACTGCGGCCTTCGCCGACCGCCCGGAAGACAGCGTCTACCTCTTCGGCGGGAACGCCGACGCGACGCTGCCGGGCCTCGACATGGGCGACGACAGATTCATGGAAGAGTCGTTTGACTTCGAAAGCGCGTCCAGCAGTCCGGACGCTATCAGCGCTGTCAACATGGAATCACCAGAGATGCCCACCATTCACACCAATGGCCCGCAGAAGGCTCCCCCTCCGAGCAATACCAGAGCCGGAAATCACGCCAAGAGGAATTCCGTGAGTCTTACGCTGAACGGTATCGTGAGATCCGACTAATGTTTCCAGCAATACTCCATTTCGCAGCCCATGAACGGACTGAAAATGACCAACTCGAGGGAGTGCTCACCAATGTCTCAGAACTTGATAACGAGCCATGAGGCATCCCCTTCAGCCGCCTTCTTCAACAGCTCACCGTCGCCGCGAGGCGCCGGTCAAGATTTTTCGAATGCCGCCACAATGAACGCTATGAACCCGAACGGATTTTGGCCGACGAAAATGGATCCCGCGCAACAACAAATGTTACACAACATGTCTATACAGTCTCAATTTCACGCACACGATGGTCTACCAGTCATGCCACAACATATGCCGATGTTTACCCAACCCAGCTACGACTTCCTCAACCGTGGGTGTCGGTTGACGATCCACCCAACGCCAACAAAGTCCCGCGTCGAGACTCAAATTCCCATCAAGATGACTCTCTTCCCGCTTCCTCATGGCATCAAGCGCCTCCACCTGCCCACACATACCATCTCTAAGCCAAAGTTACTAGCGAAGCCACCAGTCGAGCGTTCTCAGGACACATTGGAGCTCTACACCATGCTAGTGTGCACTAGTGCCATGGTCAGCGAGGATAACAAGCGCAAGGCCTTCCAGCGCGCCGCAGCCGCCACCCACAGCCCTTCCTTGAACGCCCGATCTGCCAGTGAGGACGATGATGAGGAGAACAAGCCGCAAAACGGAGGCGAAGTTCGCATTTGCAACGGGTGCATCACGCGAGAGAGAAAGCGAGCGGCTAGAAAGAAGATCAAGAAGGTGGAAGAGGAAGAGATGTGGAATCGGGATGAGAACCGGCGCGTGATCGTCTTTAACACCCAGGAGATCAAGGAGTGGCAGACGCCCAACGGTGTCGTATCTGACTCTACCGTAACAGGGCGACCAGAACCGGTAGCTCCTCCTGGAGCGATGCAGGTGGACGCGCCCATGCGTATTGCCTGTTACTGCCGCCACCATGCAGAGAAGCAGGGTTTCCAAGTCATCTTCACCATCAAGGATTGGCAAGACCGCGTTGTCGCCCAAGAAATATCTCAGTCGATCATGATTACCGACGACCACAAGACGCACCCATTGCCGTCATTGCCTCCCGCTGCCTCGACCTCCGAGAACAACCTCGTGCCGATGATGAACACGCCACTGGATACCAGCCCACTCAGCTCGGGGGCTGCTCCGTTCCGTCTGTCGCATTCCAGCTCCGATCTTCAAAGCTTGCAGCGTAACGCACCTCCGGCTCCGGCTCCGTCGTTCCCCGCTGTGAACGCCGTGGCTAAGCAGCCAGCCCCCGCACCCTCGACAACGAATGCTCGCTCTTTGTCTCGGCCCCCGTCCCCGAGTTTACACGCCGGGCCGATGACAAAGAAGCGCAAGGCCAGCGGATCGAGGGTTCCTGCTCATATGACGATGACTCGGTTGGATACGACCCCGCCACCATCTCAGATGCCTGTCAATCCAGTGCCACCGGCAGCCTCTGCTTCCACATCGCCGTTCACGCCTAACCTCACCAACTTCCAGACTCCCCCTGATACTGTGTTCCAAAATGGAGCTCCGTCGAACATCCCACAGCCGTTCGCTACCGGTCCACCGACACCCAACAGTAACGACCAGACCTTGTTCACCAACGCCAACCGATCTGCCAGCATGGAAAATATGGCGATGCCCATGTTCTCAGCCCCTGCATCAGCCCACCAAAGTCGCGCTGCAAGCCCGAGTAGACTGGCAAACGGTGTGAACGCTGTACAACAAGGTCAATTCAATACCATGCAATATCTTCCCACTGCGGTTGCTCCAGCACGGCCTCAGCCAACCATTCACAAAATCATTCCCAACGAAGGACCTAAGTGTGGTGGCATCGAGGTGACCATTCTTGGCGCGAGCTTCTACCAGGGCTTGGAGGTACTTTTCGGAGACCAGAAGGCCACAACCACCACCTTCTGGGGCGAGTCCTCCTTGGTGTGCCTCTTGCCACCGGCGCCCGTCGCTGGGCCAGTCGTGGTTACTTTCAAACAAAGCCAAGCTCAAGCCGGACAGCCCTTCAGTGCCCTCTCTAAGCAGAATCAAGTATTTAAGTATATTGATGACGACGAGGAGAAGCTCATTCGCACCGCGCTCTCGATTCTTGGCCACAAGATGTCTGGTCAGTTGGTTGACGTCAAGGAGCTTGCTCAACGCATCATTGGTCAAGGAGATTCCAGTTGGGGCGGTCCTGGCCCCTCGGGCAACGGTGGGTTTGGCGGAAACACCTTCAACATGAGCACGGAATCCCAGCTGTTGAAGTTGCTTGAGTTGATCGACCTTGACGACAACCCGAGGATGTCTCGCCTGGATCTTAGGAGAAACACAGGCCACACCATGCTGCATATGGGTTGCGCTCTGGGATACCATCGTTTCGTTGCTGGGTTGCTTGCGCGTGGTTCTAATCCGGACCTCCGGGACAAGGGCGGCTTTACTCCCATGCATCTGGCGGCAATGAATGACAACGAATCCATCGTTCGCAAGCTCATGCAGGCCGGCGCTGACCCTACGATCCGTAGTCTTTCGGGACTGCGGCCGGCTGACGTTGCTCAATCACGCAAGGTGGTTGAGCATATCCGTCGCTGCGAGCGTCACATTCGGTCCCGCAGCGGAGGTTCTCTTCACAGCAGAGCCAGTAGTGCCGCTTCGCTGCGGTCTCTGTGGGACCCTCTCGGCATGTCCAGCGAGGAAGAATCTGCAGACGACGGTGAGGAGAGCCTCGAATACTCATCTGGCGACTACGAGGAGGAAGAAGAGGAGGAGGACTCATGGCTCGACATGCGCCGTCGTTCCAGTGGGCATGCGTTCACCCCTCGTCCAGACCGACAAGCACTGCAACGAGGTCACGATGAGGTTGAGCCAGGCCTCGCGTCACCGACCACCGCCATAGCCTCGGCCGTGAGGGATCAATTTGCTGCTCAGATTCAGCAGTTCCAGCAAGCGATGGCACATTTTCCCAACCTGCCTCAAATGCCGGCATTGCCAAGAATGCCCATGTTGCCGGACTACCAGGCGTATCTTCAGCAGAACCCGTTCATGGGTAGAGTTACTTCGCTGATGCCTGGTATGTCAACCTCTAGACCAGGATCGTCAGGCGATGAAAACCCGCGACAAATGGACGGGCGTTGGTGGGATCTGTCAGCCTTCAGAACCACCAACAACAACTCAGCTCCGCCACCGGCATACGACGAGATCTTCCCTCAGGAGGAGCTTGACCGCAAGCAAGCCGCGGCTTTGAATTCTGCTGCTGAGGCTGTTGCGGACAGATCTATCGCTGTCGGAACCCAAATCACTGAGACCGTTGAGATATCGGAGGCTTCATCAAGCACGACGCCAGTGCCGAGTGTGCTCAAGATCGGCCGCAAGAGTGCCATCACCAAAGAGCAGCAACAAAACTTCCTCAGGGCGCGCGAGGCCAAGTTCAAGGGGATGCGTAGCGACAAGAACTTGTGGTTCGTCTGGGTAAGTAAACCAACTCAACATTGTCATCCAACACACGCTAACGTCCTTCAGATCCCGCTCCTCACCTGCATACTGGGTGTGATGCTGTACAGCCGATTCCCTCAGTACTTCGCCATGCTTTGGGCCGTCATCCTTCGTTCGGCTGCAAAGTTTGACCAGGTGCCCGACATGGTCAGAAATGTCCAGGACCGCGTCGTCGAGGTACTATAAATCATTTTGTTACATTGCAACCGCTTCGCTTTTACGAGAGACACAACAGAGTTCCTCCTTTACTCGCGGTTTCGGATCTACGAGATAGGGAGAACAGGAGTTGGTGCGTCTGGGAAACGAGGAGCAATGTTCATTCAGTTCCTCTAATGAGCATTGGAGGGGGGGACTGGTGCGGCCGGGAGTGCCGCACCGTTCGTTCTATGCAGGCGGGAGGTCTCGGATATCGACATCGCACAGCCAACAGCGCTGCTTCTAGGGCAAAAAGCCAGTTTTCTTATCGTTTTCACGGAACCAGTAAGCCTCCTCACTGGGAACATTAGCTTCCATCTTTTCTTGAATTTTCTTCTTTTTTGAGCTCTTCTTCATTCATTGGAGTATCGCGTGGGAAAGCCTCGGTCGACCGTTTTGCTGGGACGGAGAAGTAGATATCCGAGGAGGTCTTGATGACCTCGGGTGGATACGGGCTGTATGTAGTATATACACAGCGAAGTTACTGACGAGCTGCGTTGTCTTCTATAGAGGGCGTAAATGTATGTCGGTATAGGCCGTGGAATAATGTCACACTGGTACATTGAAAGAAATCGTTTCATTACCGTGCTCAAACATGCAGGTTTGCTTTGTAAACGAAATGTAGCCATTGTACACACATCCAGACCGGCTATCCAGAATCCTTCAACGACAGGGAGCTTGGATGTGGACGTTTACTGGCCTTGGGGGAAATGCTCACTCGCGGTAGAAGGGTTGGTTGGATGTGTGTGGTCTTGTGCTGTGAATCGTCCGTCTCGCCCACGATGCTGAACACGCCTCAAAAGCCTGCGAAGCATTTTCTTCTACGCCACTCAACAGGAACCAAACTGTTTCATCCTCTCACTACCAATTCAAAGCCTGAGTGAAACATGAATGTCGTCGACGGGGGTCAAGTTCATATATATTCAGCCAAGTCATCCATCCCACCCCATACCTCATGACTAGACATGCCACGAACAGAAGGTCTCCCACACCTCTCTTCTCTCTCGCGCGTGCCATAGCATCTTCCACCTCCTCACAAACACCAACACGTTTCACAAACGAAGACGGCACACGTACACAAAACTCGAAAAGTGTTTTTTCCATAACCCCATACACACACACCCCCCGACGTATTCCCCGTCCCATTTCGACACATGCCAGGTCATGTACAGCGAGCGCATCGTTACGGAGGGGGATGAGTAAAAAGACATTCGAAACCCCGTCAACCCCCTCCTTCCATACCCTCTCTCTCACTCTACTCCTCTCGGCGTAGGTGGAAACTGGTGTGAAGGAAAGAGGGTGTCGAGACCGCGGAATGTCGCTACATACACGAAGAGAGGAAGAGCCGTTCGTTCCTCCGATAACATAAAAACCTCGAGGAGGAGGGCGGGCCCCAGTTACGGGATGCCTCCTCCTATCCCTCCCCCTTTTTCTTTTTTTTTCCCTTTTCTCACACCACCGATCGTTCCTTTCCGAGTTTCATCCTGCCTCCAATCCGTCTTGTCTCGTTTGGGATACCAACGTCTTCCTCATCATCATTGCGTCCACCGAGGGTTTTCCCGCAAGGTCATGGAAACACACAAGATTGATAAGGAGTATCTTCTCCCGATCCGAGTGACAGCATGGCAAAACAATGCGTCGTACTGCGCGGTCGAATGCTGATTTCATAAAAAAGCAAAAGAAAGAATAGAGAGTGGTCATTTCATGTCGTCAAAGTCGTAAAGCTCGTCGAGATTCAAAGAACGCCAGACGCCACTTCCCACATCCAAATCCGCCACATATGTAATGGGCCCGTCCACCGGTGCAAAAAGGCAGCAAACACTTCGCTTGCCTCTTGACTTAGGTGAACCGCATGCCTCTCCAGCGCCCGGGAAGCTCGCGCTCCTGCACAGGGATGCTGTTGTGGTTCTCCCCCTCAAAGCCGAACCCGCCGTGGCTCTTGTACTGCTCAGGTACGCACGGCACGGAGGGGACGCCGTGGTTCGAGTTGGGTCGGAGGCCGAGAGGCTCTGCCGCTCTGCGGATGCCGCGCGACGTCCACGCCCGCGCGGACTCGACAAAAGACCGCCGCGAGTCATTCGAGTCGATGCTGCTACGGGTGCTGGCGGCGTAGAGCGGGTTCGGGGGTGCAAAGTCCGTGTCCATGGGGCCAGAGTACGAGGCCGACGGGGCATGTTTGGCGAGCTTGTTGCTTGCGCGGGCCGAGTTGCTGAATGATCGTCTGACGAAGACTCCACTGCGAGGGGGCGGCGGGGGCATGTAATTCGGCGGGGGAGGAGGGGCTGCGTAGTTGGGCGGCGGGGGAGGGGCCATCGATTCAGAGTGCGAATGCATGTGAGAGCGCGGTTTTCGTAGACCGGGGAGGGAGAGGTCAACAGAGATGCGTGAGGCAGACTTGCGCAGCTTCTTGACGGCAGACATTTCCTCCTCGTCTTCAAACCCGAAACCGCGCTTGCGGTTGCCGTCGCGAGAGTCTGGCAGGGGTTCCACCTCATCCTGCGTTGGAGGCAGGGGCCACTGTCCCGACATGCGCTCCGCAAACGACTTCTTGTCAACAGGGGGTTTGGTTGAGTAATTGGTGCTTGACGGAGCGATGTTTGGTGGAGGAGGCTGGCGCGTGGAGCGGATGGCGTGCGCGTCGAAGAAACCGTCCTTCATCAGCTGCTGGTAGCTGGCCATGATCTCCTCCCTAGAAGGCATGCCCGCACCGTTGGCTAGGGTCGGCGCCGGGACAGCGTTCGCACTGCCGAACCCTCCAGCTCCGCCTCCGGTGGCAAGAAGCTTGCCGTCCAGGCTGAGCGGGCGCTTAGCCCCCCTATCCTTATCCCTGACAAAGCTCAGCTTCTCGCGGAGACCGCCCCAGAACCCCTTCTTTGCGACGTGGCTGCTAGCCGAACTGGCGGGCCTCTTAACCTCGCCATACGTGACCGTCGGCTGGTTCACGGAGGGGTGTTGTTGTTGCTGGTGGTGGTTTTGCGACGACAACAGCGACTGGGAAGACTTGTGGTGTTGAGGCTTGGGCGGGGACAGGACGCCGGCGTCGGGGGCCTCGACGTAGAAATCCATGCGGAAGCGACGGGCAATCTCGGTCGAGTCTTCAGGGCCGAGGAAGTTGGGAGGTGGTGCGGCGGAGGTACGGTCGTTCATGGAGCCCTCGACGAAGCGGGAGTTTGCACGCTGCGTAGAGTTTGCGCGCTTAGCCGTAGGTCGCTGCGCAGATGCAAACGCATTCGTCGGGGGAGGGGCCATGACTGGGTGAGAGTTCAGAGGACCGGGGGGTTGAGGATCGTCGATTTGCATCATGGTTGATAGCGGACGCGATTCGGTTGTGCTCGGGTTGTGAGTTGATCTGGTTCTCTTACTCGAGGTGGAAACAGAGCCCCCTCTGCCCTAGCTAACAAGATTGATCGTGGTCTCGCGATGAGAAGGGGGGTTGAAATGCGATTAAATGGTAGGTATCGAGAGGAGGGGGATTGTTGGTGGCAGCAAGGCAGCGAGCGCCGTTGGGTTTTTGTTTACTTGCCCGTGCCGTCGCACCATCCGCACCCACGCGCTCCCGCAACAGCTGCTTTTCAACTTCGGGCTTCTTCCTTGCACGTCTGGGACAGCAGCAGGTTGCGAAGTCGCAGAAAAAGGGATTGGAAAACCTGGAATCGGGTGAAGAAGGTTTATGAAGGGTGAGGGGAAAAGTGGGAAAAGCCAGGTTGATAGTGAGTGGAAGGTAGGTGCGAGAGGGCGATGCGATGGGCTTGGGGTTGAATGTTGATCTTGTAGTATCGGCACTATTGGAAGGGCAACGCGCGATGGAGTTTGCGGTCGGCCGGGGATCGTTGCCGACAGCGAGGTACGCCGGACGCGAGGCCCAAAAGGTAGCGTCTGCCATTGGATTTGGAGGGGAGAGTGGCCCCCGTTGCTCGGGCAAACAAACGCGCCCACCACTGGCTGCGCTGCTAGACCCAAACGCGACCCTCCCGGGGTCCACTTGGCTTGCACCCGCAACTGGTGCCGCCCTCTTCCGCGTCCCTCACCTTGCACTTGTATACTGGGGTCTGGTCCGAGCTTGCACCGCTGAAGCACGTGACGCTTGGACCTTTGACAGACAACCACACAACCTATGGATACCTTATCTAGGTACCTACCTTACCTTAAGGTGAGGTGCCTTGGGTAGGGAGCGGATAGGTAGATTGAATGAAAATCTACTTACGTCTGGTGCTGTCATGTCCAAGTCAGCCTCGTCAAGCTTAACGTCCTTCCAGCGGCACCGCACGATCCGGAGACCGAGCGTCCTCACCCACTGCAGAAGCACTGAACCACAGGCAGATGGGAAACAAAATCCTCCCCACACTTCGTATCTCACTGGCACTAGGTTCACATTGGAGATCGAGAGCATCAAGTTTCAAAAGATATTCCCTATTTCCCTATGCAGGATACCCAACTGTGACTGCTGCAGCATGTACATGCCGCGTGACCAAAAAATGATACAGTACCCCAAAAACCTTTGACAGAGGAAATCAGGCCAGCAGATGATACATTACAACCACATCAAGTGTGTCCGCGTCTTCATTGCCCTGAGTCGTTTCTTTTTGTAATCCAATTTGAATCATGCCGCAAACCATTCCCTATCAACCAAACGATTGTAAAAACACAAAAAGGAAATGAGGAAGGGGAGGTGATGCCAAGAGAACATCGCCAACGTGATGAGGGTTTCCGTGTATGGATTTGGACACACAAATGAAAGGCGTGTCGAAAACGCCACGTTGAAGTCCGTGATATTTACAGTCGAAGAGTGAGAAAAAATTGAAAAATCCTTCCGAATGCCATGGGGTGCCGGAAAACGCCTCGAGTCCAAGTGCTCGCCCGCCCTTGGTGCCGATCATGCTGTATAAGCCAAAGTCCCGGTCCGCATTAGTCGTAGTCAAAACACCGTTATTTGTATGCATCCGCCCTCATCTATTGCTCACTGTAGCTGCCATTCGGCTTGGTCACGGTTGTGCCGCCAGCACGCTTGTAAGTCATGCTCTCGGCATCACGAAGGCCGTACATGGGTGCGCGGTGATGAGGTTCGGACGGGCGCTGGCCGTCATACAGAGGGCGCTGGTAGTCCTGGAAGGTGTCCGAGTAGCCACGCTTGGAACCGGCGCGAGCCAGCTCCAAAGGAGGAGGCAAGTTGGGGCTGGCCTCGATGATGTCGCTCCCACGCAGCATGTGAGCTGGCAGAGGCGGGGCAGGCAGACTGGAAAGGGGAGGAAGGACCACAGAAGACCTGCTGTTGTCGGCCAAGGGCGCCATACGCGGGTAAGAGTACGAGTCTCTGCGCGGGTCGGAGTCGCGACGCATGTAGTCGACGTCTCTGGGGACGTGGGTGGACGGAGACTGGGGCACCATCATGGAACCTCTTCTGTCGTACGAGCCATGGGGAGTCGGGGGCGGGTTGCTCGGGGCGTATTGTGAGCTAGGTCTGCTAGAGTAGCTGTGGCTAGGGGCCTGGTGGTACGGCGAAGGCTGGTTGGAGTAGTACGATGCCGTGGGAGAGGGCGGAGGAGGCTGAGCCATGGGCTGAGCGTGCTGGGGAGGGTACGGCGCGCTGGACGACGAATCTCCAAATCGGAGGTACGAGTTTGAAGCCGGGGCAGCACCAGCCACGTGAGGTGGAGGAGGGGGAGGCGGCGGCTGGAAAGACTCCACGGCAGACGGCCTCCTTTCTGGCACCACAGGTGCAGGTGCCTGTGGGTACGCGGCGCGATGCTCGCTGCTGTTGCTCACTGATCTGGCGCGGTATGGATCTGCGTTGCTTCGTAGTTCTGGCGTTTGTGTCCTCCTGCTGTTTCTGTACTCGTTCTCTGGGTTGCTGTTCTCGAATTCGTTGCCCGCTGGCTTGCCTTCACGACGTCTCATGCGGACATCACGTCTGATACGGACACGACAGCCCTGTTCTGAGATAGTCTTGCTCAGGTGCGTGCTTTCAGTCAGTCCAGTGAACTTCTTGGCACTGTAAACGCTAAACGGGATGGATTTGACGGGCATTCTCCAGTTGAAGCAAGGCTGGTCGTCTTCGGCGGGATCGCTGTCATGATCCCGGTCTTCGGGATTTTTAATCTCCTCATACAGGTGGAAAGCTAATACGTAGCGGCCCTCGTGGCGAACTGAGAGGTCTGGAAAGAGGAAATAACCAGCCTCGGATGGGCGGTCCAGATAGGCCATGCCGGAGACAGGCATACCGGTCAAGACAGGAGTCTGACTGCTGGTGGCAGCCGGCGTTTGGACGCGACCATGAGCAATTTGACGTGCCGGGGCAAGTTCAGCAAACAGAAAGAAGTTGCCGTTGTAGGCCATGGTAACATCCTTCGCATCCTCTCTGTTAGGAGTTGGGCCCTTGGCCACCTTCAATTGGACAACTGGAGGCGGGTCGACAGGGCGGCGATCGGCGGCAGCTGGTCAACAAGGTTAGCAGAGAATTCATGAGAACCGAGAGGTCGAGATCGTCAAGGTGTCTTACACTTGGAACCGGAACCACAAGCGCGTGCGCGCTCGGGCTGTTGCAATACGTTCATTTCATAGAAGAAATAGCTTCCTCCGCGGGTGCGTCTCTCAACCAGGGATCGAGTTTCCGAGATGTCCTCGATGGACGTCGGTGGTGCGGCGAACATCATCGTGGCGGTTTATGGACTCGAAGTCGTCAAATGGTCGGTGCGAAATTTAGTCGATGCGGCTGGAGGGATATGAAGCGATGTTCTCTGATACTGGCAGGACGTTAGGATTTATTTTCCAACCGATGGGGGCTGCAGCAGCCCAAGCGTTGGCAACGACGTGATGTGCTGATTTATAAGAATCCGCGCAGCTGGGAAACCCCGTAGACCGAAACGCAGCAGGGCGTCTGGGCTGCTTCCACCAGGCGGCAGGAGGCAACTCACTTTATAGATGGCGGCACGGTGCAGTGGCGGCGTTCCTATTTCGATCCTCCACTCCGTACTGATCCAGTCAAGCTCTTGTTGTGGTTGGGGCTATGTGTCGAGTTAAGGAACGTTGTCCAGACGAGGCGAAGGCGACGACTGCGTTGGAGCGGTTGTCGAGGATCGCAGACGACTCGGTGGTGGATGACCAAGAGAAGAAGGGGAACGGTGGGTGGGAGATGGGATATGAAGGGGAAGACGGATGGTGAGCGAGTGGGACGACAGGATAGAAAAGAGTGGGAAGCGAAGGAACGCAATTGGCTTTGAGGGGGGTGTCAGTCTCTGATGGCTGGGAACCGGGCTCGACCGGGTATGGGTAGTATGGCAGGACTGGGGACATGGGTGGAGGGGATGAAAACTGGGTCCAGTGGATAATGGATGGCCCCAGGACAGTGAGAGCTGTATCGTTCACTGTGGACTGGGGAGACACACACTGGACGTGCTGAGTGAGTGTGTACCATGGAAACCTGGGAGGAAGGCCAGGTATCCGTAGGTAGGGGTGGGGTTTGGCTAGGTTTGGCCTGGCCTGGGCTGGCATGACACTGGCGCACTGCCAAACTTGGTCTTGGAGTGAACCCAGACACCCAGAGACCTCACATTTCCCGTCTCTCTGGCACACTGTGAATCTGGAAAAGTGCCCCGATCGCCTCTGGTCTAGTGTAAACTCAAGGGGGGGGGGGTGGGTGTGAAGAGGAAGAACAGAGCCAGCACCAGAACTCAGAAAGGGACCCAACGCCTCGGACTGGGGCCCAGCTGACTCGGCGGTAATTGGTAGGGACGAAATTTGACAATGATGGCGGCCGCTCCTGGCTCCGGGCTGCGCTGCGCTGCCTTGTTGCTCCTGCTCCTGCTCCTGCTCATGCTGCTGCTGCTGAATGACCTATGCGTAATTGTCTCCCTGTCGTTTTCTCTGGACCAAAGGTTGTGTGCGACAAACATTTTGGTGTATTGTCGCGGGACGCACAGCAAGGTAGTGAGCGGCCTCCCCGCCCGACAGCCCATAAACCATAAGTACATACCTGTCCTCGGTGGACTTCGTATCAAGCCAACTCAACGTATCCGTACCTACGTCGATATCGTTCGGTGGGCGGCGCCTCAAAAACTCCACATGCCATTGCGGCGTCACTGGCCATCGCTGTGAGGTGACGGAAGAGGACGACGCGGCAGGAATAGCTCTGCGTCCCCGTGGTGGATGAGGACGTGAATGGCCAGGGGGCAGAGTGCGAGCAAGCACGACTTCGTTAAGCGGCAGGGACCAGCAGCAGAGACTGAGCGTCGGGCAGGGGGCGGGGACACAGGACCACACCGGTGATACTGTGGAAATGGGTGGGAAGCGAGCCCCCCAGGACATCGGCAGACTGCGAGCATGCTGCGTCCAGATGCTGCGGTACTTCCCACTCCTGCTCATCTCTCTGCAATCTGGTGCGTACCCAGTGTCCGCCATGTCGTGAACCGCGAGAGAGTGAGAGGGCGAGAGGTCTTCCACGTCTAACTGACGGCGATAAACGATGGGCGCACAAGGCAGCGGACGCTAGATCCAGAATCAGAAGCTCAGAAGCCCAGAACCTACACCTGCTAGTCCATAATTGTGCTGCACTTCGTCGTGCGCACATGGGACCGGCAAGCCAGACACAAGCTAGAGCTTTTAGCGCTGGTTGGCTCCCCCATTCCCTTGTTGGCGGTTCGCTCGAAACCCGTGTCTCCTGTCCAGTGAGCAACTGCGAATGCAAGAGGTGGAGATCGGTATTATGAGCCGACGCAATCGAGTTAGCAACAAGCCACCGTCCGTTCCAGCGCCAGCACTTCAGGAGCCGAGGTACAATATACAGCAAGGTACAGATATGGAAAAGGACTAAGTAACCCTAATAGATATAACCTAAGGTATAAGTATAGAGGTACTATACTTAGTACTAGAAAATATAGAAGTCTTCAGAGAAATAAAAATAGAGTAAATAAAATATAAATAACTTTTCTTTTACTATAATAACTTTAATTACTAAAATTATAAATACTTTACTTTACATAAAAAAAAAGTAGTAGTAAAGTAAATAATTAATACTTTCTATTTATTGAATAATATAATGATAAATTAATAATTTCATAACTTTAATAATAATTTTAATTTGGAGAGTATTATATATACTGACTTTTTAATAATTAGTAAAAATATATGAGAACTATAATTAAAAAAAAAGTATAAAAGTTTTTTATAAATACTACTAAACTTAATACTAAAAATATTATTAGTATATTTATTTTCAGTATTAATTTCTAGAAATAAACTAAACTATAACTAATAAGTTAAGAAATATAAGTTCTCTCTTATACTTATAAGAGTTACTAATAAGAAGGGATAAATTAAATAAAGTATAAGTTTACTAAAGTTCTTTAAAGTAATAAATATACTATTTATAGAACTACTCTACTAAAAGCTTTATTGATTACTTAAATCGTATAAAGAGGGTAAGATAAGGAGTTAAGGGATAAAGTAGTATACTAAGACTAATATAAGAAATTCAAATAAATAATAGGCTACTCACACCCTAGGGTGGGGGGAGGGTCAGCACTTTAGGAGCGAAACCTATACGGGCAAAGAATCTGGAGCCGCGAAGAGCGTAGGGGAACCTTTGGAGCTTCTGACCAACGCCACGCCTGCCGCAATACCTTTGCGAGACCCAGGATATTTGGAAGGTTTAGCTGATTCTTGATTCCAGGCGACTTGAGCGATGATCACTGACCATCCTTTTCCAGCCGGGTGGTTCGTCCAGCGTGCGTACCGGGCAACTGTTGGCTGTGTCCCAGCCAAAAGGTCCTCGGGTGCTTTGGGGCTGCTCCTCCACTCCCCATGAAATTCCCTTTTGCCCGTGCGTGCTCACTGCCTGCTGCCCACTTGCCAGTGCGAACCCAAACCCAAACCCAAACGCACACGTACAAAGAGCCGGAGACTCGGGCTCATCGTTCCAAGTCCTGTTAGGCTGGTTTTGCTGGCACTGCGGTCCCGTCCTGCGAGCAGGCGGACTGAATCCGAGTTGTGCTGTTGTTCGTGTGGACTTGCCTCAGGCCATCTGCGTCGCGGCTACGGATACATGCTCTGGAGCCAAGAGAGACGGGCAGGCCTCTCTGTCCATTCACCAGAGCACTTCAGAGTGAAGGCCTGCACAGAACCAACCAGGCGAGGATAAAAAAGGACTCGTCCCTCTCTGGACTGGCCACCTGCGTACGCGGGCCCGGCTACCGCCCGCCAAACCCGCCCATCCATCATCCGTTCAGCCAGCCAGCAAGCCCAGGGATCTCTCTCCTGTGACGCCCCCGTCCCTGCTGCTGCATCGCCATCTGCAGCCGCCTTCTGTTAGCTGCAGCTTGCGGTCCCCTCGATGCGCCTTGGGTTCTTTGTGCGTGCCTCGTACCGCTCTCGGCCTTCGCGCGATGTGGCTCATCTCATTGACCCGGCCTATCACTCGTTATTCCCGATCCCACCCCTCTCCACTTCCACCTCGGAAGGGCCAATCCCGTCTCGTCGTCCGTCCCAGCCCTTTCGTCGCTCCCCTGTCCACACCACTATCCCATGCCCCGGTCCATGCCCAGGACCTATCCAAGCCGGAAGTGCCCAGATGCCAGCATCTCCAGAACCGCTGCCAATGGGAGATGAGATTCTGGAGACGAGCCCTGCCCGTTGGGTTGCGTCCAAGTCACAGTGCGAAAGTCCGGCCCACATCCAAGGGTATGGGAAAAGATATGCTTGTTGCCTCTGATGGGTAGTGGGTGCCACACGGACACTTAGTACAGTTGCCGCCTTATGTAAGATGGGTTGAGCCTACAGAATGCCTTCTGTGCTGATTCCCATCGTTCGAAATGCGACTGACCTGACGAGGGAGGTGGAAGAAAACGCCCGTCGTTGTGAGACATTCCGCACACATTGCGAGGCATCTGCTCGTGGACATGGAGACGTGCTTCAGCGGCATTGCGTCGGCTGGATTGTTCGACTTCCAAACCGTTCCACCCGTACTCTGGCTGCTGCAGACATTCGCCAGATGTATGCTGTTTTCAATGTGCGTTCTTGATATGCAGCCCAGAGGGCGGCAATAAGAAAGCCGCTGCCATTGTTCGGTGCACGTGAACCGTCTCACCCAGTCGGCAAGTCACCACTCGGTGCGGCTTCTACCATGCACTAAATTCATGTGCCGAGCCGTCGAGATGCAAGATCTGCGTGTCGAGAGGCTCAAGTCTGTGGTGGCCAGATCTCCTCACGGCCTCGTCGGTAGGAAACAAGCTCTTCTGATATGCGAGCGCCAAAATGAAATCAAGCACCTTCGTTCCTTGTCCATTCATCTCTGAGGAGAACGACAAGGCTAGGAGGATTTGCGTACAGCAGCATGGGCAACGAGATGAAGGTCCGTTTTGGCCTGCTTGCCTACCGCACCAACAAGAGACGTCTGCTGGAACCTTGAAGAGGGGAAAGTCGATCCATGGTGCTCAAAACGGGCGTCCTGTAAAGTGCGCCTGCAAGGCATCGGATGGCCTTGCCCTCAATTTTCTACTTTCCCCCCCTCGGTGGACAGCAGACCCTGTACGACGGGGTCTGAAGAGCTGAAATCCCCTTGCTGCGGTAAGCAGTATCCGTCTCATCGGCACAGCCCGCAAAAAGGCCAAACCCCAGCATCCGGACGTCATATCTTCTCCTCTGCTTCAGATTAGGCTTGGCTCCGGTCTGAGTCGGCCAAAGTTTAGAAACAACATCTATCGGGGCCCAGAGAAACGCCGTAGCACCCGAGCAGCCGTTCCCGGTTCTCATGCGAAGAGAAATGGGATTTTTCGTTCGCACTTGGAAACTAGGAATCTAGGACGACCGCCGACGTGGGTGTCGCGCCTCGTGTCCGTGACGCTCGTCATAGGGCACAGAATAGAGTTTCTGACGGATCTCACAAGTTGTCGTGAATACCGATAACGCGTGACCTTGTTGGCTGTAGCGGGTAGCCACCCGAGCTTCTCGGCCGGGCGCCGCTTCTTGGTATCCCTTTGATAGTGCTCTCTGGATTCCTCAAGGCTTGAAAAACGCGATTAAGCCAACAAGGAGTGTCCGAAGAAGACTGAATCAGTTACGCTCCTGGGCAAGGACGATTCCGAGTGATCAGCATCTACCGAATCCCCTAGACCCCACACAGGAGATTTATTTATATTGGTATTGGCCGGGCTAAGAGGTCAAAATGAGAATGGTCCAGTGTCAGGGTCAGGGCAGACGGGGGGCTGTGGGGGACGGGCAGACGGGAATGAGGGACGATTTGAGCCAACGTACCAGGACAAGTACTCCGTGCCAGATGGGCTTTTGAACGGACAAGTATGTACGGCCGTGGATCTATGAGCGTCGCGGGCTGGCGGGTAGCACTCGTAAGGTTGAGAGTCTCGACCACGCTCGGGTGGGGTTGATCGTTTCCCATGTTGAATGCTGGAGGAAATGGAGCCAAGGCTCGATGAATGTTGCGGCGTTGTGAAGCGTCGTCGTTGCACAATTGATACCCAGGCTGGATCGGCAATGCAGATGCTTGCCAACGAATCACACACAATCCGGGCTGGGGTTGACTTGACTTGACGAGCACACGATTTGGCTTGTCTGCCCTGGTACTCTGCATTATCGTGTGCTTCTGACTGTGTCGTCTCAATGCATCCGTACCATCAATTCCGCGCCGCGATGTCGTAGCATTGCGGAGACGAGTGGATATGTCGGGACCGAACGTTTAAGTTGCCAAGGCCCTGGAAGAGATTCATCCCGTCTTTTTTCTCTCTCTCTCTCGGGCTTCGACCGGGCGGCGCTTTGGGGATGGAATGCCAATGCAATGCGCTGCAGCCGCGAATCCTAAGTGCCATTCCAGACGTGTGATCTTATGACGGGTGTGAGAGAAGCGTGAAAGAAGGAGGAGAGAAGAGAGACAGCCACAGCGTATCCGTAAGGTATTGTTGGCAGCCTCGTGCTTAGGGCGTGGAGGCAGGGAAGGGCAGGCGGCGGGAGGGAGCTAGCGAGGATTGTGAGGGAAACGTCTCGTCGGGATCTGAGTGAAATGAAAGCAGCTGGCATCAGATCCCGAGTCTGGGTGTGTTTGCCACTTCCAGCATGCGTACGGTACCGCAGACATGGATGAACGGCGGCGCTTTGTCCACTGTGTCGAAGAGGGGAGACTGGACTGAGAGGAGCCTGACTACAGACTCCAGACTCCAGTACCGCAGCTCCGGGTGTGCTGAGTGAGAAAATGGGACGAGGTGAGTGGTCAGAGTGTGTGAGGAGGTGTCTTGGATTCGTTATGCAATCCATAGCATCGGGTAACTGCCATCTCCAAGGGACGGGGGAGGTGATGACATGCTATTGGCAGCCCGGCCTGTCGCAGGTGTGGTGCTGACGTTTGAGCGTGGCCTTGTCCGCCTATCACAGTAATAAAAAAAAATCCCCCAAAGCAGTGCCTTCTCCGTCAGCCTCCCCACTCTCTTGCACCCAACGTGAACGAGAACCGTCCCAAGTCCCAACACAGGCAACGCCAGCGGGCAGCGCAGCGGGCAAGCGGCCCAGCGACCCAGCGACGAAGCAGTGGTCAAGGGCCTTGCCATGGGCCTGGGTGCCTTGCCCTGTCGAGGGAGCTGCAAACTCCCTGAATTTGGGGGGAGTTTTGTCGCTGCAATGCCCCAGTTGGCAATGAATGGGTGGCCAGTGGAGTTTGGTGGAGCACTGCGAATTCTGGGAACTGGAGCTGGACGGGAGACATAAAGACGGAACGGATGCGCTACGGGAATCGTCGCTCACCCGGCGGCCTGAGCGTCCCAAGCCAACCGACGCGGAACAGGAAGTGAACTGCTGCCCTGAGATGGAAACCGGGCAGTGAATCACCAAAAGGTGGGTCCATTTTACCTTATGTAAGGCGGGTTACTCCAAAGGAGCACGACCTCCCGTCTGGGACTTCGCGCCTTCGCCTTTTGTCCCCATTGGCCCTTGAGGGGGAGGAGAGGGGGAGGAGAGATGAGGAAGCCGCCATCCAGATCCATCACACTGTGACTGCCCTGGACCTTGACACCCGACGGGATTGCTCGGGCGGTCCCCACCTCCAACTGCCCCCACCTGCCAGAACCTGCCCTGTCCTCGCACGTTCGTCTACCCGCCCAATCAGCCTCTCCTGCTCGTTCAGTTCAGACCAGACCAGACCAGAGAGCCTTGCGTTGCGGCCCTTGCCAGTGCCAGCCGGCTAAACAGTATCGACACTGTACCTGCATCCCCCCTGCTTCCTGCCTTGCAACCCATCCTCCCTCACGAACCCACTCCAGAAGCAACTTCGACCCGCATTTTGCTTAAGCGAGCAAAACGTGAATCCACCTCATGATCTGATTCCATCGTGCCTCCTCACTGACGCATCCGGTGCCCATCACGGCCGCCCCCAAAATCAAACTCTAATGGACGACGTGTCTATGAATATGTAAAAGAGGCGCCTTCTTATTCATCCTCTCGACCCATCGTAATATCATCCGATGCCTTTGCTAACGCGACGCTCCTGATGAGGGGTCTCCAATATCCAATATCCAGAGTGAAGAGAGAACTTACCACGCAGTAGAGGGATCACTAACCGTCGAAGCGATGCGAATCCGTACAGTTGCTTCATCCCCCAAACACCCACCGTCCGATTCATTACCAACCAAACCTGTCAAAGAAGGCATGGACAGGGACGCCACGCGAAGCTAGAGATCCGCACCTCGCCCCGTTGCGAGATGACTGACTGCGCCAAATATCAAATCCGACGGAAAGGTTCACCCTCTACTGTACAGATACCCAAGCCGCCGGCATGGGAAAACGCCTCTCGAGACACACACTCTCTCGTTTTCATCACGCACTCCTGCGGCACAGGCGGCGAGAGCCCATGCTTGTTTTTGGCAATGTTTGCCTGTCTGGCTGTAAATAATTCACCCGCATACTTCGGTTCTGCTCATGGCAAAGTGAGCCACCGCCGCCCGCAATTCGACAAGAAGCCAATGATCGGCCGTGATCACAGACTCATCCAGAAGGCCACGGGGAACCTTTTTACCACGCGTGATTGTTCCGTTTGCCCACATCGAGCCTGGTCCAGGTTCTTTCTCTCAATAGCGCTGCAACGTACGGTGGGCAAAGTAGCAACCAGCCTTCACTCTGTGAGACACGGCACGCAAGGGAAGAGAAACTCATCGCCAAAGAGTAAATGTCAAGTCTGCCAGCTGGGTACACCTTCGAAATCCGCCAGGGACATACCAATCGAAAGCCATCTCGCATGTCAGCCACACCATCTCGATTTGCCATCCTCTCTTACCGCCCCCATCAGCTGGTCCAATTCGCCAGTGGACTGCCGCTGCTGCCATGTAACGCGACACATAATGGAAGTGTAAAGGGTAAGGAAGCTTCTGTCGAATTCACTGGTGGTAGTGAGGCTGTGAACTGGCTGAGTGGTTGACTGTATGGTTGGTTGGTCCCTTGGTTGGTCGCGTTCACTGCTGTCTACCGTTGGACGACATGTCCCAGATCACCCATTCCCATCCAACCATCTCGTATTCCCCTATACCATGTCGCGGCGTGCGTTGACCGTCCTGCCTCATCGAAGCTTCAAGACGTTTGGTCGCCGGTCGCACGACATGAGGAAAACCCACCCCGGTCGGAGAGCTCCTACGCAGAAAGGGCAAACAGGTAGGAAAATGGGCTAGGTGAGATGTGATGCCTGCCGTCATCAACCACACCGGATCTCTACCTGCGTCCTGCACGTGTTTATCGTCAGCCATGCAAGCCGGGAGCCTCCATGCGCATGCAACAGCGCTTGCACTTGCAGCCTTTCATCTCTGCTGCTCTATCTTTCTCACACACATACACACACAGGCCCCGTCTCGTCTGTCTTCTTTCTACAACGGTTGAGGCTGAAGCATTCCTTGATATCTCCACGCCGAGAATCAACGGGGGCGCAGACGTCGAGACACACGTACCGCCGCCCCTACATGGGAAGGGATGACTTGACCTTTGCCCTCCGCCGTCACAGGCATAGGCATGCAACGCCATGTCGAGAAAGAGAAGCTGCACGAACCCGTGCCTTTAAACAAGGGTTCCCCGAGCAGAGCCGGGCCTTCTCATCCCACGATTGCCCAGTCGTTCCTTAACCCACCAAGCCTCATGAAACCTCCATGGCCCCCCAAAGGAATTCTCAGCTCAGCTATCCTCGCCGACGCCCTCCTCACTGGGTCATCCACACACACACACACACACACACACATATACATACAAACAAGGATCCGAAGCTGTGGTGCAGAGAAACCAGAAACATGTCCGGCGCACATACCTCTGTCAAGACAAGACACCATCAATGACATATGCTCTCCAGCTTTTTCCTCCTGCGGGCCTAATTCGGGCGCGCTGCATAGAACACCACCATACGCCTTCAAATGCCGAAGCCGGGGAGAGGGAGGGTGCGAGGGTTCACGCCTTCCTGTTGTCTTAGAATCATTCGTTTTTGCCGGGTAGTAGCAGGCGTGGGCAATGGTTCCACGAGAGGGCAAAGACGGTCCAAGTCCAGAGCCAGAATGGCATCATGGTTCCCTATCCTCGTTATTCTAGACGTTCGAGTTCGCTGTGATACCTGCTGGTGCCGGAGCGCTTCTTCAACCACCGCCTCTACCAGCCTTTATTTTTCTCCTCTCTGCACCGTGTGACGTGATCTTTCACAAATACCTCCCTTAAACCCAAGATGCTACTTGCTTACAAACCATTCTCCTCTCGTCAGGGTTCTCTTGTTCGCGCCAGTAACAGAAATCGGTTGACGCGAAAGAGCGAAGGCGTGTGAGTGAGTGGGTTGGGTCGGGTGTGTGTGTGTGTGTGTGTGTGTCCCCCGTCTCAACCTATTTACCCCCATCCCATAATTCAAAACGTAAAACGGCCCTCTTTGCAAAAAAGACATCTCATCCCAGACACCCGTCGCGTTTCTCCAAGTTTTAGCCCGCCCGGTGACACCAAACGAACTTGTCGCAATTACTCGTTCATGGCTTTCGAAAGAGGGATCCAGGGGGGTTTCTCTGTTAGCCTTCTCGCAGTGTATGTGTGTACGTATTATCGGCGACACTGCATGAATTCCTGTACTGTGCCAACACATGAGACTCTCTTATTCTCTCACTCTCTACCTGCAGTCCTGCCCCGGGTCTGCGGCTGCGGGCTCTAAATTGTCTTTTTCTTGGTCTTCTATCTTGAGGGAAACTCTGTACCTTATTCCCGTAACCTGTGTTGCAGTATCTGTACGCTGTACGCCAGTATGTGTCCTCGACTAGACTTGCCGCCGAGAATCAGAAAACCGAAAAAGAGTTCGCCGAGACAGAAACACGTATACTCTCATTTTCTTTTCTTGGGGTTTCTGCTCCTAGACGTGAGCCAGTTGTGCCTATCCTATACATGTACGATGCGGCATGCGCCATGGTCTGTTCATTTTTTGATACTGCAGTATAACTCAGCGCGTGGCGCGACGGTCATGTGGCCAGGCATAACATACGAACATTCCTCCCTGCAGCTCGCGGAAGACAGGAAGAAGGATTTAGGGGCTGAAAACAATCTTAGACCCGGAGACATATTGGCCACGTGGTGAGGATTGAAGGATTGAAGGAGGACGAGAATGAGGCTTGCCGCCAACGACCAGGTTGCGGTTTTGAGAAGCTGTCCCCGGACTCATCGGATCGGTCAGAAAATAGAGACAGAATGCCTTTAGTACGAGCATTGCAGCATCTCGATTTGTGACTGCAGCAGGTCATGTATTGGATTTTTCTTTTTCGTGAACGTGACGCATGTCTTGGTGATGTTTGGGCCACCTCGGTGTTTGCTTCTAGCTGCTTCTCGCTACTGCATGTCTTGCTTCGAGAGGCGGGTCCTCGGGGAGTTTGGCGTTCCCGTTGATTCTGGCGGCGGGCAGCAACGGGATATGGACAGGTGTCCGGCGTTTGGGTTTCTGGATGTTGGCTTGGTATATCCTCATTGTCGATCATTGATTGTTTCTCTGATAAAGGGGGAGGGTTTGATTTGCTCTCTCGCGGAGTTCCGCTGTGATATATTTGCTTCTTCCCTGTGCGTTTCGTCAATGCGCTCGTTCATTGAAGTCGGGAGTGTAGAGGTTTTATTGCTTTTCGGCCCCGTAGGCTGGTTCTACCCAATATCTTCCTGTGTCAGGAAGGCTTGTTATTTGGCGCCCTTGGGGCATCTTGTGACGTTCAGAGGACACACAGTCTCCATTTTATAATGTGCGTTGACATTGCCGAAGCCGAGTGTCGACCCCAAGGTGTGACGCCAAGGACCGTAGATCAGCAGCAGGACGAGTTTTCAAAAGCACTCAGATGAAATTACAAGTCAGTCTCAAGTCTCATGTGTGGTGCCTCATGACATTGTAATTCACGCAATTCAGGGCTTAAGGATACCAGAGGCAGTCAGGGTGATGAAGCCACCTGACATAGTTCATTCCTCGTGGCTTTGGGGTCGATATCTTACATGTTATCTTCATTTGGGAGCATGTTTATGACATGAGAATCTTATTCATGTAATTTCGAATGAGTGTGAGATGTTTGGCTCATCGCACCACTCGCGTAGTTTTGTTCCTGAATATCGAGCCATGACTCCATGGTATCTGCCCCCAACGAGGCTGATTTCAACCAAACGAACGCTCAGTTGTATCTTCCGGCCATCGATGTTGAACAGGATCTCACGCGTGGATAGTAGTCTCATTTCTTATAGGATAGATAGCAATTATTGGTCAGGCACACATATGTGAAATTTGTTTGATAAGACAAGATACTGCAGAGCGGCCAATAGCGCTGTAATTATGACTTAATACTTGTTTGCAATGACTCCTTTGAGACTCCTTCAGGTATTGAACAAGTTTCCGTTTTGAAAGTTTTCATCTAAAGCTCTCAATCGTCATCGGGGTTGGGCGCTGAGGTCTGGTCAGGCTCGCTGTCATCTAAAGGCTGAACATTATGCGACTGAAGTCGAACGACTGAATGCAGTTAGCCAACAAGTCTCCAAAAAGGTATACCTCGTTCCGTCTCAACCCTATCATGGCAGATGAGACCTAGAAACGGGAGCATATCGTACGCACTTACCCTTCCTAGCACACTCACAAGCCTGCCCCTCGGTGAGTGAATTTTGATGCACCAGGGCCGTGGTTCCTTCAAAGAACAGTTGCTTTCCAAATCATCAGCAATTGGACCCGGATGACTCAGGCCGTAACTTACATAGACAAATGTTTCCATCTTCTCCAGCTCTAGTTCGAATCGCCGGACGATGGCCTCGTCGACGCTGCTGTTTTTGAGCTGTGTGATGAAGGCGGCCAGCTTCTGGGCATCGCCCTGGCTATACCGCGTCACACTACGAATGCTGTCGAGTACGACCTGTTTAGCGTGGATGTTGTCTCGCAAGTCGTGGAGGCATGTGTTGATTTGATCCTGGTCAAGTTCCCGGGAGGGATATCTCGGGCGGGCGATTCGGATAGGGCAGTAGCCGTGCATGATGACTCTCTGTGTGTTGACTAGGAGGCTACGTGAGTTGTTCTGGAGATCTGTTGGTGACTACTGATGCGCTGAATCCCACGATGCGAGAGATCCCCTATATACCGAAAGGTCCAAGGAAGAGGATTTGTCTCCGGGGTCTTTGGAGAAAGAGAAAGATGAGGCTCCGCTGCCCTGGTCGTCCTTACGATATTGCTCCTTTGTTCAAGGCTATCTTTTCATAAGCCGCGACTCTCAAAGTTGAGGTTCTTTGGCAGCAAGGACATCACCATCGACCTTTGATGAAACAAGGCAAAGGGTTGTCACTTGTCAATTTGACAACAGTTTCATTCGAAACATGAAGCAGAAGAACTACTATCAAACTCAGGGTTTACAGTTTCATCCGAGGACCTTAACAACCCTAGAGTGCAACCGGGAAGTCCCAGGAGCTGCTTGGTTCTCTATTTACCTTGATATGGCCAAAAGTTCTGCTTCCTGAGACTCTTTGCTGTGGATTCGTCGCATTGCGATTGCGATACAGCAACAACGAGAACTGAACAGTCAGAAACAATGAAAGCTTTGAATCATAAAAGACCACCATCATACAAAGACAACAATATGGAAGGTGACGGCATTATAGACACAAGGAGCACAACCAACCAGATTCTTGCATAATACAACCAGCGCTACAAAGAGTCCACGTGAATACGATATTCATTTTGAATGTAAGGGACTACCATTTTCCATAAGACCGCCTAACTTTCCTATGTCTGAGCGGCTATATTTCCTGTACACTTGATTACTCCTATAGAGAGCGAAAGTAGCGACAGCGACGATGAGGACGGGGACGAGGATAAAGACGACTATAACGATAACGACAATAACAGAAGCGACGACAACAACAACGAAAGTAAATAATTAGAGTATAGTCATAAGAAAAGTAGTCGCTCTAGCACAGGAAAAATAGGCGGTTGTTTTTCAATCTATTACACATTAATGGGTCTTTCCTCCAAGCGCTCCCACCCTTCTGCCACCTCTTCAAAATGGAATGGGAATATTTGAACGATCAAGCGAGTGAGGGTATTTCGAAACGATACTCCGTCCAGTCTATGCGCCTGTCCGCACAGTCAACTCCTGTTTCAAAAGAGTGTGCTCCCTTCTTCTAATGGAAATTTACGTTTTCGACCGTGTATCATCGGAGCGTCGAAATACTCGTGTCGTCCATGGCGACTTGATGCCACATGCGTCGGTGACTCCTTGATATGACTGGGCTCATCCTCGTCATTTGACACCGACAAGCCCTCACATCGGAGAATCCATATGTCATTTAGACAGCAGCCGTAGCGGAAGGTGCCGCCGGGGCAGCAGCGGCAGACTTCTCAGGGAAGTGTCCTCCCTGAGGAACGCGGCCGTACTGAGTAAAGTAGAGGTTCAAGGCGTTGTAGTCCCACTTCCTGGACAGCATGAGGAAGAGCACGGAGCCAAAGGGGATCATGAAAACGTCCAAGATGCCGAAGAAGATGAAGTGAGGGGTGACGCCAATCTTGTTGCCGCCCTCAGAGACACCAAAGGCGATGGGGTAGAGCAGCCACAGGAGGTTGAAGTAGCCGGCGAGAATGAGGTAGTCGCCCGTAGTACCGACGCGCTTGGCGCCGACGGTGCCCTCGGTGAAGGTCGAGGCGGCCATGGCGAGATAGGCGATGGTGCCGAAGACGAAGAAACCCCACTTGTAGACGGAGGGCGTATAGGCGGAAACGAGGTAGCTGATGACCCAGACCCAGGAGAGGAAGATGTGCCAGGCAATGGTGGCCCAGGAAGAGTTGGATACAAGGCCGAGGAGAATGTTGACGATGGGGAAAGAGACGACCCAGTTGATGTACTTGTTGAAGAAGATTTGGCGATCCGAGACGAGTGACCATCCCAGGTCGGAGGCATTCGAGAAGTAGGTGATTGCACCGACGAGCAGGGCGATGTTGAGGAGATAGTGAAAGATCTTCTCACCGCTTCTAGGCTTGAAGGATAGTGCGAAAACGCCGAGCTGCGGTCATGTTAGTGGGTTGTTGAGGTTTGCAGATTCATGTTGGCCGACTTACGAAGACGAAGGAGTAGATGGCCACGCAGGCCCAGAGCCAGTTTGAGCCGTTTAGACTGAGACGCTGCTCGACCGCAGGCGGCGGATTGATGTCGAGAGCCTCGTTTACGCGCTTTAGGAGAACACCCATGGCTGGTTGCGGTGGTAATTCTGCGGACAGCGTCTAGATTGAGCGGGATAAGAGAAGGACGGTTTATGTTGCTGTAAGATCCGAATGAGATTGGTTCTCACGGTGCTTGATGATGTTATGATGAGACAGAACAATGTGCGAAAGGCGGGAGAGGCGGAATGGTCTTATACTTTTCGTCGTGCAAAACTTCTCCCATCCTACAGGCACTGAAGTCACCATGAGGTTCCAGAACATGAAGCACACATCACTCCTGCAAGTTCACCGTCACATCAAACTCCGAACCCGCCGACATCTCCCTCCACCCGAAAAAAAAACCTACGATTCGAGGCCGAACTACAAGATCCCCCATCCAATGATCTAGGCGAGCAGCACAGGTCAAGGCCTCCCAGACGGATGAGACGGGCGGAAGCTAGGTGAACCATAGAAGGTTCCGTTACCGTCAGAAATCTGAGAAAGTCAGAAGACCTTCTGACTGAAGTCAGCCAAGGTCGGGGTCTGGATGCAACGGTCCTGCACGAGGGAAGAAGACGAAGTGGGCCATTGTGGGTTCCAACGAGAGGCCCGCTCCCAGGGCTGCCGGGGAGCGACCCTGGACCAGAGTCGTAGCTTGTTTATCGTTGTTCCAATCCAGTGCGTCCAGGTGTGAAGGTGCCGTGGGGAGGTGCGATGAGTCGATGATGGGACCAGAAGTGACAAGGGGTTTTGTGAGCGCCAGAGCCGCTTGCACCGGAGATATCCCGGTACTCACCTGCGGGAGTGCCTGACCATGACACCGAGAAGGGTGATGGCAGGAGTCAGGCAGTCAGGCTAGGCAAATTGTATCGTTACTTCATCTCAACCTTACGCAGTACACAGCAAAGGTCTCAATTCTTAGATGAAAGGCGTGGTCATAATCGAAAGCTAGTATTGAACGGTAGTTGTCGCAGAGGTGTGGCACGCCGGCTGTCGAGTACAAGCGCACCTTGGAACTTCATGACATGTAGGGGTCCTTGGATTGTCAATCAGACTTCAGACTACTTGCTTGGTAACTTGAGTTTTGAAGCCGACAGGAGGTCTAGTGTGTACCGTAGTAGTCATATTGCTTCGAAGTGTGGGGGACGAAACCAAATGCCGACCTATGGAGGTGAATGCACAGACGCACCGTTCGCCATTTGCCACCCAAGACAAGAGAGACGACCCTTGTCGCTACTCGGGAGTGACCTGATGTTCGTGACAACGGAAAGTGAGGGAAACCTTGCGATGGGAAAAACTGCAGAATGGCGCTTCCCGAGACCCAATTACTGCGCATTTCCCGCGTGGTTCGGCATTGGTGGGAGGTGCCGCTACAGGAAAGATTGATAATCCTAGAGGACAAATGAGAAAGATTTTCCAAGAGGAAGCTATGACATCGTTTTGATGCCACCCTGCATGCCAATCGCACGTGGTGCTCGGTATCCAAAGGATGACCCGCTCCGGGATCCCCGGCCGGCCTCAGCCGGCGGACGTTCGGGACTATCGGAACTAGCCCACGTCCTCTTTGTCCGATGACTAAAGGGTGCATTTTCTATACTCATACGATTCATTGCCCTCGGTCGGTGAACCAGCGGCGTCTGCCTCCATCTGAGACGAGGCTTCAAAGTTGAATTCTATGATGGGGGGTCGACGTTGCCTTCCACCATGTCACCTCACGAAACTCGTCCCACCACTGCCACCCACCAATAGTCTCTCATTCCCCTCTGGCCTGGACACTGATTGTTTAATTGCCTTGTAACATGCGACCTCGAGCTCAGAGCCCTCGAGTCAACACATAAAAGTTTCAAGATGATAGCGGGGTATCAACGAACCCAAGAGAGTCTGTCAGATGAAGGTATCGCGGCGCACCTTCAAGCCAAACCATCTCTATCTCGCGCGCTTATTCATTTCTTGTAACCGGGTAGCACACGGGAAGCTACACCACCAAGCGCCATGGCGGCCGGTAGTTGGGACGCAGCGAGCGAGGCACCACAGATTCAGCAGGCGGTTTCTCGATGAGTCGCTCCTCGTTCACATGCAACCATCCCTGTCTGTGATGGGAGGTCCACACCCTCACGTCATGCCACCAAGACCCCTGCGCACCCCGAACGACGACCCTGCCGTCGATCGTTGGCCCGGTTTGGACCCTTGCACATGCAGCGGCGCCCACTGAACCTCTGGTGGATCCCCCACCCAACGGCTCGAATCCCACTACCGAAACTTCTTGGTTGTCGGCGGGCTTTTCCAGAGCTTTCTTCTCTAGATCCTCTCGTGATCCTCAGATCATATGGAGATGAACTTATCCGGGGCTTCCGGCACACCGATCGTCGAATAGCATCTTGTCACCAGTGGCAGCTTGGGTAGCTAACAGCGATTATTAGCATACACATCGGCTGATATGCTCAATGAACGTCTCTCGGCAGTCACCGAAGGGACCACGAAGTATATCTTGCAATTCTATGGTCTCGGAGTTGTTGGTCAGAGAACTCCTTCACCTACGGGCGTTGACGTCCGAAACTCCGCTACCAAGTGAGACAGCAGCCGAGATCCTCCGCAAGACGTAACCTCGCCGTATGCAGTAAGATGAGTAAGAACTCAATCCACCCGCACCCAACGTCTCTCGGAGAATTGTTTTCTGAGACTTTCTGATGTAGATTTGGATAGCTCGTCAAAATGACGAAGAAACTCCGAGATACGCAGCAGGGCTGGGGCATGGATACTAAATTTCATTACCCTACCCTGTCTTCGTGAACATACTATGCAGTACCAGTACGTGGGAAGGAAATCTCTTGGTAGCAACCACCTCAAACTCAAGCGAACGTCAGGATATAAGGCTTATGTCCTGTGGCACGTCTGACAACAACGTCAGCAACAAGTTCACGTTCCTTAGTGGTCGAAGATGGTCTCATCTCAGTGCTGAGAGTGACTGACGAAAGGCACCAGTTATCCTACACCATGGACCGAGGAATGTTTGCAGAATCCGAAGTATGCCTGTGCTTCATTCATCATGTACTGTTGTACCGTATACAGTATCCCTGCAGCAAAAATCTCCATGTACAGTCTATCGTACATTCATATGAATCGGCCGATCCAACACCCTTTCCTACTTCTAATAACTGCTGACCTGCTTCATTTGCCAAACAGCGCTCTTAGCCCTTTCCCTCACGTCTAGTTCACAGTCGTCCTCTAAGCCCTCAAGTTTGGTAAGGAAACCTAATTTCTTCAGCTCGTAAGCTCTCTGCGCGCATGCGCGCGCATCGCTCTCATCATCCTGCCATGTCAGGTTGCTGATCAGATGGCAGAGAGCCACCCGTACTTCCTTGTCCTTGCTGTTAAAATGGTTCGCAAGGAGTTTGAGCAGATCTGTCTGGGCGATCACCAGCTGCCGATGCTTTGGGATACTCGCAGCCATATGAACCAGAATGAATACAACTGCTTCGATGATCTTTGCCTGAGGGTAGAGCACTCGGGCCTCGCGTCCCGCGGCAGATCCTACCGCGCGTCTCGACGTGGGATGGAGGACCTTAGCCTGAAGTTTTCTGGCCAGTATGTCGAAGAACCTGTCCTGCCCAAGCTCGCTGAACAGGTAGTCAATCATCTCCGTGGTCTCGTTCGCCGACTCTGTGCTAGAGCCAGAACCAGCCGCCCCGATCAGGTTTCTGATGAAATCAAGTCCCTGCTCCTGGATGGCGAGATCGTCATTCCGTGCTTTTCTGAGTGGGTTGAGTTCAGCCTCGCGCAAGGCTGCTAGCCTGGCTTCTGTTTGCCGGAACTTAGCGGGACGCTTCCCATCCACGTCTTGTGGTGGGATGCTGGAGCTCAACCAAGACCGAGATAATGAATCCGGCTGATCCATCTCCACATCGCCGTCCATGTCGTCGCCGACGTCTATAGCATTCTGCTTGTCCATCTTTGACCTCGCGAGGAACAGTGCATCGTCCTCGGTATCATCGCAAATGAGCTGCACGAGCCAACCGGATTCAAGCTCCTCTAGACATTGCTTTTTGGTCTCGGGATCAACGGCATGGACGAAGTGCTTCAATGCCCATAGAGCGTTGAGTCGTAACGCAGCGTTGAGCGAGTGTGCGTGCTCACACAATATTTTCATTACGCCCTTGTCGGCCAGGACCTAGAACGACCATTAACACCGACCTTCTTAAATGTTTCGGCTTGCAACTTACTTCTCTCATTGGACTCACTTCGGTGACCAAATTGCAAATCGCAGCGGTTGCAGCAATTTGGACGTCCACGTTCGGGTGCCTGAGGAAACGGTATAGGGGGACGGCGACTGCGTAATCGACCAGGGAAGTCCTCAAAATACTCACGGAACGCGACAGCATTCTGACTGCATGACAGCCAGCAATCAGCACAGACAGGGGATTGCTTCCGTATCCAGAGTTATGATCTGATGCAGAGGCGTCGGGTACAAGTCCATCTGGCTCGCTATTCTTCGAACGATCCTTTGGATTTGAGGGCTTTCCAGGTGTCGGCGAAAGCGACTGAACAATATGGGCTACGACGTCCTGTTCAACAAAGGCTTTGCGATACTCGTCCTTGCCCGCCGCAAGTGCTCCAATCGCCTTGAGTGCGCTTTCACGCATTCTTACTTTGTGCGCCAGGAGCGGAGGTTGTCCTTCTGGCCCTAGGGCACACGTCGGATAGGTACTTTCCAAGTCCATGCCCGTGTCCGCCTGGGGTGACCATAACTTAGCGTACGCTGACGGTGGAATCGGCTCATACGCATCTTTCAGAAGCTTGCTGAAGGACTTGACAGCGCCGCAATCATAGGCCGCTTTCTGGAGGTGTTCGCTATCCGTGATCATGCGAGCCAGTATCGCCGGTGTCCGCTCCAGGATCGTCCATTTCATAGCCGTGTCCGCGTCAACCAAAGGAGACATAACCACTGGTGGCGATGCCTGAAGTTGATCTAGCATGTCCATAAGCACAGGGACCACGAGGAGGCCGAGACTGGTTTCTCTTAGATGCTTGCTGCCAAAACCGGATCTGAAGAGCGTTGTCAGAAGGTTGGCGGCCATCAATCGTTCCACGTTCTGACGTGTCCTGACCAAGAGAATGAGCCATGGGATGAGTGGAGTCTCCTGATCCTCCTCGGGTTCACCTTCGTTGCCAAACAGCTCAAACCGTGAAGCCTCCCAAACTGACGCAGTTGAACTGTACTTGCTCGCCGCAGAGCGGGCGCGCTCTCGGGCATCGGAAACTCCCAGAGAGGGAAAACGTGACTGCTGAGAGCCAGAGAGTCGCCCCTGGAGTATTGGAATAGCAGGAAGGAGATAATCCATAGCACTAAGACTTTGCTGGCGCGCATACCCGAGGCCGCCGATTTCGAGCGAGTTCCAAGGAGCTCGAATCTCCTTGGACGGTGTGAATTTCAGAGACGGGAAAATAGCCATAATGGCCGGAGAGCACAAAAGCATACAAGCCCTGAAGCGTGAGTCCGAAATGATGGTAGCTAAAGCCTCCAAGATAGGTACCAAATTAGAAGTCGAAGGTTCCGGTTCGGGGAAGAAATCAGACGTGTGATCCACTCGCCCGAATACTTCAGCGTATGGAATAACATGCCCTTGGCCAACAGCGATACTCGCCAGTCTTGTTGCGAGTGAGTCGAGAACATCAGAATTCGCCAGGGCAAGCTGATGCCTCTCCTCTCGACAAAGTTTACTGATTATGTTCGCTACCAACGCGATCTGGGTCTGTTGTGCCGCGGTGTTAGACGCGCCTGACAATATCGCATTCAAAGACTCGATGTGTTCGGGCGCAAAGACGGCCTCGGCCAAGGCCTGTGTATCCACTGGCGAGTCGGGCGTTGCAAGTGCAGAAGACTCGACGATGTTGAGCAGCGCGCGGAGGGCCGTGGTAACGAGCAAGGGAGCATTCGAAATCGGGCAGACGTTCGCTAGCAAAGCAGGTAGGGCACCGGCAGCCAGGATTGGCTCGACAAACGCAGTTCCTCCTGAAAACATTCAAGTTAGCATGCGATTAGAAGAAGATCGTGTCAGGACGAAAACGCACCATTGGCGAAGCTTGCCAGAAGCTGGAGAGCCTGGAACCTTACGGTCTCCTCCTCACTTATCGATCGCGGGCTGGCATGGGGGGCACCGTCCTTGCCATTCACCTTGGCTGGTGACCGGGCAGCATTGAGTATCTTGACGATGGGTTCCAACACGCCGCGCCGAGCCCACTGCTCCTTCTTTTGCGCATGGCCAACAATGTCATTCTTGAGGGCCCGCAGCGCACTTGTCTGTTCGATATAGCTCCTCGCGCTGAGGATCTGGGAAAGAATCGGAGGACTCGAGGACCGGGCCATGATGGAAGAACTTGGTGATGATGTGGGGAAAGGACCTCGGCTCTCTGCTGTCAACTTCAACCAGCACGTCGTGTGCTTGCAAGGACGAAGTGGTGCGGCGGCGACGGAGCTTGCGTCAGAGGCCAAGGTCCATGCAAATGGTCGAGTGTCAAGCAGAAGCGGTTTGAGCTTCGCACAGCGTTGCCAAGCGTTTTCTCAGAGCGCCTAGAAATGCAATAATCGATGATGTCCTCGAACGGAGGGGAGGGGATGTCGTGAGAGAGTCGTTGGCAGTGGTTACTCAAGATGCAGATGAGCCGGGAAGTCGCCCGCAAGATGGACCACGATTAATCACGTCAAGGTCGATAGGTATCGGTAGGCTGGGAGACTGACTGAGTACCAGTGCCAGTTGGCGGCACCGGGGATGGCCAAGGCACGTGCACTCACTGTACATCGCAACCAACCGTTTTCAGAATCCTCACATGCTAGCTGAAGCTTGGGGCAGCGTGGCAGCGTTGGTCAACACCGGTCAATCGTCAATGCAACGATTCCTGCCACCACCTTTCGACTCATACCGGATCGGCGCTAATGGAGCATGATTCTCAGAACGAACTTGCAGGAGGTTGGAAGCTTATGGGGATTTCATCTTGACAATATGCACCCTCTCGCAAGCTCCATTGAACCACGACTTTTATTAGATGTTGTATGCAGTCCCCAATCTGTCTCACTCTTGAAGTGTCTATCCACTGTTATGATTCACACAGAGAATGTTTCCGGAAGAAGACGAATTAAAGTTTACTGGCACTGCCCCAACTGCCCAGAGTGAGTAGGCCAATATAAATGAGCAAAAAGTTTCGAGGGCCATCACGTGATGGAGTTGTGTCCTGTCGTCCTCATTGGCGCAATCGGTTTAGCGCGTCCGACTTTTACGGCTGATTCTAGGTCGGTGAAATCGGAAGGTTGTGGGTTCGAGTCCCACATGAGGAGAACACGTTTCTTTTTGTGTGTTTAACAGCTGTCATCTTGAAAGCTTTTGCTCCTTTTTGCCTGGTTTTGGTTCTCTCTTCTCTCAATAGTTAATCAGCCTCGAAATATGATCTCATTTAATGAGCACATATAGCGTAGAGAGGTTATTTAAGTTCTAGTAGCAGACACGCAGTTCAGATGAGAAAAGTGTGAGGAGCGATTTGTTATCAAGCCCTCAGCGGAAGCTAAGTCGCACAATACAACGGTTACCGCGATGCGTCTTCCTGGTGCAGAGAGCAGAAGTCGATGGCCAATATAGTTTGTGAGCCGCGCTGGTAAGCGTGGCCCTTTACGAGGCACTGTTCAACCCACGCGGAACGGAACGAGTAATTAACTTCCACACAGCGGAGTTGCCAATTCCTCTAGGTGTGTGAGACTATGAGAAGCAGCGCTGGAGCGGGGCATTCCACAGCATCGGATGTTGTGTGGCTAGTCTCATTGAGACAACCTGGTCTGGACGTTGTCAGGGTTCCGTCATCGTGAGAAAAGAGAAATATCGAGCCTCTGTGTCACTGAATAGCGCGTGTGCAATATGCTACTGCGTACAAGCCGTTCACTTGAGCGGGCAGACGCGTTGGCCGCCGCTTAACTAAGGTCAAGCAGATTGAGAGTAGGTAAAGTTGTTCTCGGGTCCCATCGTGTCACCCGAGGCGGCGCATCGCGGCACTCAGCCAAAAGCACCGGGATATCTGACGCAAGATAACTGACATCTGACGACTTTACAGTGATTTTGGGACCAGGGACTCCGTGACAGCGGCAAGCAAAGCTGGGGCATCGGAGATCAGCAGCAGGGGTGTACATGATAAGGAGAAAGCGCGAAAAAATCGCAGCGGCAGCTGACGGCACGTTGTGTCGGTGAGGGTTCCCATACGTTCAGTCGGGTCTCCCTTACCACAGGGCAGATACGAAGAGGAAGAAGTTTAATCCAGAGAGATTCTCCTCCATGGAACCTTATGTCAATGCAGATGGACGTATAATAGAATGCACAGTGTTATTGTATTAGTAAGGTACCTTGACTGGCATCTTGTTGTGCCCCAGGTAGAGAACATTAGACAACTTCTTCTGTTGTTCGAGGAAGGTGAGAAGAAAAGGGCAAAGAAGATTGAGCCTCCCAAACGGCGCTTCCGGCTCCAGACCAGGCATCGCAAGCAGCCAGAACCTTGTCAGCACCTGGCCGGGAGGCTGTAGAAGGGTTGCACCGCTGGCCTAAAAGCGACTTTAGCGGCGTCTCTCGGTGTCCAGAACCAGAAGGGCGGCCCACCATTATGGCTTCAGTGCAAAAATGGTACAATCAGCGGCCCTCAAAAATTAGAGAAAAAATCCTCAGAGGTGTCTTTTACCTCAATTGTCCCCTCCCCCTTCCCCCCTCTTCCATGCTGCATGGCGCAGATAAGTAGGTACTACCTAAGGTGCCCAAGGCAGCGAATACCAGTAGCACCACTGGCACGTTTTTGCGTGTCCAGGTGTCAAATCCCCCCACCAAACCCACCACAGACGACTGGTTGGCACCAGAGGCGTCAATGTAAGTCTTGGCTCCGGTGCCGAGACCGCAGAAAATCAGATTCGCGCGTCCTCCTCCTCCACACATGGCATGCCAATCCCACTGACTGACGGCGACCAGTCCAGTTTCCCGACATTTGGGGCCTTGCCTCACTGTTCCACTGGTACCTTGCCTGTTACTGCTGGTGCCGAATGCCGTCGACACCTAAGGGATCTTAGCTGCCTCTGATGGTCTGAACCATTCACGCGATTCAATCCAGTGCATCCGCGGAACCTGGATCTGGAACCCAATGAACCACCAAACTACCTACCGCGGCGGCGAATACCAAGCGTCGACTACTTACTAAACCATCCCAGTTCCATGTGGGCAAACGATGCGCCCCTCGTCCCGATTTTTCGACGTGTGGTAATCTGATCTTGGCTTTGACAATCCGCAAATCTGAGCCGACCCCAGCCAAACCTATCCAACCCAGCCCGTTAAACTATCAACCTAACCTTACCTACCTTACCTTCCTACCACTGGCGAACACACCCCCTCGGCCTGCCTCCTCAGTATCCATCGACTGGCGACTACGGCTGTCGACCCTCGCCCGCCCGCTTCTTCGACCCACGATGCGCCCGAGACCATGTTGACAACATCTCCCATCGTGGCCAGCTCCGCCAATGCGTCGCCCAGCAGCTTTCATTATGCCCCTACGCGCTCCTCCCCGCACTCGTCTCCTGCCCGGCTTTCGGCCCCTTTGCCGCGGCGGCACTCTGCATCCAGATCCTCCCCGTCCACCTCAATGACCTCACCCTCCCAACCACGCCCACGACAATATGTAGCTGTCGATGCCGGCACTCAATACTCTCCCATGGAGTCTCCGAATCACCAGCCCCAGGCACACCCGACAGAAGATGTCGCCGATGCCCCGCGCACCTCAGTGCCCGCCACGCCCGCCGAACCCCCACCAGCGCCGCGTCCTCAACCGATAGACCCTTCCGCGTCTCTGCCGCGACCCCAACCTCAGCCGACAACGCAAACGCAGACTGTCGTGCCTCCTGCCGTACGGCAGTCATCAGTCACCATTGCCTCACCTGGCAAGCGACGGAACTCCCAAGACCCCGCCATCGCGCAAGCGAGCGCATCCGGCGCCGGCGAATCTTCGAGCGCGGCTAAGCGCCCCAAGCCAACAGCTGGGCCGGCCAAGGTACTGCCGCTGCGGTATGAGCTGTGCGGTGTCGAGGATATGGTTGTATTGATATCACACATGCTATCTGAACTCATCGAGACCAATGACGCCCTGGCTCTTCGCTCTGGCAGCCTGACTCGGTTCCACTCGAGGTAAGCAAAAAAAGGCGCTTCCTATCCTTTTGATATCTATGTATGCTTACTGATATGGTGCGCAGGACGACACCGAGCATTTCTGTACTTGACTACCTGAACAGACTAGCGAAACACGCGACACTGACACCGCCGCTGCTGCTGTCCATGGTCTACTACATTGATCGACTATGTGCCTTATATCCAGAATTCACCATCAACACGCTCACTGTACATCGCTTCCTGATTACGGCGGCCACAGTCGCGGCCAAGGGCTTATCGGACTTGTTCTGGAACAACACTACATATGCGCGAGTGGGAGGCGTTAGGGTCGCCGAACTCAAGCTGCTGGAACTAGAGTTTCTTTACAGGGTAGACTGGAAGATCGTCCCAAACCCCGAAGTACTCGTCGCATACTATCGGGGCCTGGTTGAACGCTGCCCCGGGTATGCTCTGCAGGATGAGGATGCGGTCGTCGAGGATGAAGACTCTGACGAGGTTGACGACGAGGATGGGTCAACCGAAATTTCAGATGGCGGCGGTGACGACAGTGGGGACTCGCCCGATGATGAGAGCCCCGCGAAGTCGCCGCCGCCCGACGCAGCAGGTGCGGCATCGTAAGCTGCTTACGGGATGTCGGGGGTTCTGATCTACAACATGAGGCGTGGTTTTCTTTGGTTGTTCCTTTAAAAAGGGGTGGGCAGCTGCCCTTAGAGGCATAGCAAAGTGGCGTTTGGACAGGCGGTATCATTTTAACGCTCAATGAGTGATAGCGGTAATGAAATACCACACTTTTCTGATTTCATATGAGAATGCTTGGGGCGTGTCGAATTCTTCAGATTGTGCATGGGACTGCTTTCCCGTGGTATTTCTTAAAATATTCCCCGTGTCTTGGCCACAAATTCGATGCGGCCATCGGTCGTTCATCTAGGTGCATTTCTGTGCTGCGTTAGGTAGCGTAAATCTGCCGGACTAATCCCGCATCCGAAGCTGGGTCCCCCGGAACCTCTCCTCCAACAACCCCCGTCTCCTTCAATCAGCGCCATCACCCAGGCCACCGAATCCGACGACTGAACGGGTGCAGAGAAACCGAAAAATCATGCGCGCGACATCGTTCCTGTCGGCGCTCTTCGCGGTGACCCTCGCCGCCGCAGCTGAGGCGCGCCTCGCCAAGATCTACGTCGAGCCAGTCTCTCTCGCCGCGAGCAAGTCGCCCTCCTTCCTCGCCGAGGTCGAATACGACGCAAAGCAACCCGCCGAGGCGACCGTCTCGTCTTTCGAGTTTCCCGAGCTGCCCGAGGACGGCGCGAAGCTCGTGCGCGTAGGCGTCTACGATACCGCGACGAAGCAATGGACGTCCTCCGTGTCGGTGGCCTCGACGGAGAACTTTGCCAAGGGTTACCAGCCCAACATCCTCCTGAGCGTGGACGCTGAGGGCAACGTGGTTGGAGCGGGCTTGAAGGGCGTCAGGATCGATGCGGGCGCGACGAGGGACTTCGGGCCGCAGGCTGTTGTTCGGGTTACGGGACAGGGCAAGACACCGGAGCTGAATAAGCCTGTTGTACTGAGTCCTGAGGGAAGGAAGGTCGTCCAAGAGGAGAAGACCCTCTTCCAAAAGTATACCATTCCTCACAATCGGGTGTTCTTGAGCTTAAGGCTAACGTCGGCACAGGTACTGGTGGCTGATTGCGATCGTTGTCCTCATGACGGTCACGGGCGGCGGCGATGGAAAATAGACGACGATATAGAGGATGGCAGCATTGATGAATACCCATTAATTGATGTTTTATTACTGCATTAGACCGCGAGGTCTGTTCACGCGAAGCTGTGCTTAGGTGTCCCGGCGGTGTTCTCACCCGATTCGAATCCTTAACCTCCCCCCTTCTGTCACTGTAAACTGGCTGACTTGACGCATCGGCGGGTGCAGAAGGTATCCTTCTTCCTAAGTCTAGCGGTGTACTCTTATCGGGAACCTTGGACTCAGAGCCCAGGCTATAGAGACTTGCGTGCACTAAATATGGGGACGTCTACAAGTCCAATTGCCAATGATTGGACAGGAAACAGAGCTTTAATCCTGTCTGATGCCGCATCTCATATCGATCGCTCAGCCTGGAGCCTTCAGTTGACAGCCTATCGCAAGCCTTCTATCGCCTTCCGTCTTCCAGACAGCTCTGACAGGGACTGACACGGCACGTGTGGTATGGCTTTTGTGGCGCTAATCCTGGCCGGGACTAGCGCCGCTGCTAAGAGACATGCAAACCACTGCTAAAAGCTGGGACCTGCTGGGGAAGGTACGATCGAATTGATAAAATCCGCCGCCTACCTTACCTTGACCGGCGCAGCTTCACCTCCACTTTCCATCTACACCCACGCTATCCCACCCGATTCTTTCCACAACCGCAACACTTACGTTAGGTCAACGGCAATCGCCTTTTCGTCGCCTAAGCTTTACTTGACAATCTTCCCTCTCTAACACTTTCAAACAAACACAATGGCCGCCGAGAACTCCGTCACCGACCCTACCACCGAGCTCGAGAACAAGGGCAAGGGCAAGGCCGTCGCCAGCGAGGAGCCCGTCGAGCAGAGCGAGGCCATGGACGAGGATGATGACTCTAGCGAAGAGGAGGAGGCTAACGAGGTACTTACTTCCCAATCCTCCCCCTCAGTGTATGCGCGCAAGCTAACGTTTTAAAAAAAAACAGACCGCTGAGCCTGGTAAGAGCTGATTACCGCGTCGCCTACAGCGCAAGACTCTTCCCACGACCACGACTAACGATTGGGTTTACAGTTGACGAGGACGATGGTATGGACGAGATCGACCTGAACAACATCGTTGAGGGTGGTCGCCGCACCCGCGGCCGTGTCATCGACTTCGCCAAGGCCGCCGAGGAGAACCCTGCCGACGACGAGGACGACGAGGAGGACGATGACTTCCAGGCGCCTGCCGACGACTCCAAGATGGAGGAGGACTAAGCGATTCCTCGCCACGCCTCGACTCGTCTTGCTTGCAGCCACCAACACACAAGGTGGCACGGTTACGGTTATGGAAACGAACAGCACATCAGAAAACGGAATGGGGGGTTATACAAAAGTTTTACGTGGGCTTAAGGGTTTTCTCGCTTTTGATGACGGCGTGTCCGGTGATTGGACACATGCAGCAGGCAACGGTGGATGGATATTGCCCGTTTGGACGGCGTTTAGAGACGAGTTGGTCTGCTGTCTCGCCCGCCCAGGGGACCTCAGGTGGGATGGAATGTCTCTTATCCTACCTACGCTGCTCTGCCCGCGGGCGTCAATACCCCGACCATGAGTGCTATGGAAACGAATACATGCAAACACTGTACGGCCATGTGCGAAGTAGACGTGATCAGATCAACAGTGATGCTAGTAGTCAATGCTGGTGTGAAGGAGGTAACCGGCGTTATGCGTTGATGCAGGTCCCAGTAGCCGTCCCTCGCAGCAGTTTTTCATTAGCTGTCCAACGGGGATTTATCCACATGAAAGCTGCCAGCTCGATCGCTGATTCATGCATGAAGCGGCCTAGATCCGATCGAGGGACCAGCACTGCCTTGGCAAATGGCAAGTACGTAGTCACGTAGCTTTCCTTTCTGCGAATAATTCTGCAAGGCACCGCAAAGCAGACAGGACGAACCGATTCATCCTTTGCAGGTCGAGTTTGGCACAGCTGACGGGACGGACCATTAAGACGTATTTCTAAGCTCTAGGGTCGTCGGGACCCGACGAAACGCGGTGCGGCCACTTGCGCTAGAACCACTTCAACATCTTGGACGAGTGCTGCTGAATGTAGGCAGCGGGGGGAAGCTGGCCGGTGTCAGACGGCGTGCAATTTAGGGGACTTTACCACAGACGGCGGTTCAAGGAACCCGCCCGCCGCTTGCACGTTCTGGCCCTTCCGCCATCTTTTAGGTTATTGTCACTGCTTTCGATTGGACAACGGGACGACACGTACAAGAGCCTGGAAAGCACTTACGTTTTGCCTCCGAGAACAGGACCTCTCGCAGCAGGACAAATAGGTCGCATCCAAATTGACCACCTTACACGCCTGCTTATTTCTCCGTTCCCACGACGGTTTCTTACAACTGAACATACTTGAGCCACTCATCTCCCTCGTCGATCTCGATTCCACGACCCGGGCCATCTCTCGTCATATTTCCCCTTTCCCACACATTAGCTTGCCTTTCTCAACAGGGGTGTTGACGGACCAAGAGAAAAGCCAAAGACGTCAGTGGACAGGACTGCCGCTACGGAAGTCTTGCCAAATAAAATTAAAGATCGCCCAGCCGTCATAGACATACCCCGGCACGCACCGAAGCGACGACCCAGGCCGACCGGGCCCTTCGACATAGCAACGACCAGCCTTTTTTTCTTCGACGGCTGGAAGACGCGGGCAAGGACTTCTTGAATTTTTCCCCTTGTTTGACACAAGACACCCCTTTTGGCATTCCGCCTAGAGACAACCCGCGATCCGAACGACGGCGCCCGGATTTCCGTGTTGCGCGCGCGACACATAGGTTTCCAGTAGCTTAGGGGGTCCTCTGGACACGCCGCGACAAGGCGACGGTTTGGACACCATGGCTTCAAGGTTAGTACCTAACGGTTGATACATCTGCGCCCCTTGCTTCGTACCCTGGCATCACGAGCTTGCGCATACATCTCGAGGTCATCTCTTCTGCTTCGGAATCGTTCTGGCGGCCGTCATGGTTCGAGTCCGTCAGCCGAAGCGTTGCGGATGAGACAATGGCGCCTCCCCCCACCAACGTCCTTCAGATCGCCAGACGAGCATGTCACGATGCGACTGCGAAGACCGCCATGGATCACCTACAACACGAAAGAACGTTGATCGAGCTTCTGCTAATGTTCATGCGTGAATGACAGATTCGGCGCGTCCTCGCTCCACCAGCGCGACTCCCGCAGCGCCTTGTTCGAGGGCTACACCGGCGACAACGCAAGGAGGCCAGTCAGCGCCTCGCCATCGCGTCTTGGCGGGTATGGCTATGGCTACGCCGGCGGTAGTGCCTCCCCCGCGCCCACGGGGAGCCACCTCGGCGTCGACAACGGCGCCCGGGGGTTCCGCCCGGCGACGCCCAACTCGAGGTACGCTCCCTCCAACGCCGATTGCATGACGGCGGACGCTCCGGAAGCAGGACCGATTTGCTGATGGATGTTCATTAGGGGTCAATACAGCGATGCAGTCCTCAACGAGCTCGAGAGCCAGAACGATGAGCAGGTGGAGGGCATCATGGGCAAGGTCAAGATGCTGAAGAGTGTACGTGACATCCTGGCGACAGCCTCCGGCCGGCGCGTCGTGAATTACAAGCCGCAAGACGGTGAACCGGCAGATGCGAGACCAGCCGCTGACGAGACCCTTTAGATGACGGTAGCCATTGGTGACGAGATCCGCGAATCCTCCGCCCTCGCCGAGAAGATGAACGACACCTTCGACTCGACCCGGCTGCGCCTTCGCGGCACCATGAACCGCATGCTGGTCATGGCTCAGCGCACCGGCGTGGGCTGGAAGGTCTGGCTCGGCTTCTTCGCTGCTGTCTGCTTCCTCTTCATGTACGTGTGGCTATTCTAAAACTTGAAAGAGTTGGGAATACCACACCCCCCTTATGGGTCACGGTGTGAGGGCTTGACAAAGGCCAATGAGTTGACCTTGAAAAATGGCATGCTCAGAGACGAAGTTACGGCAAGCGGGAGGAGTTTTGCGAGAGAGACGTTCGGATTACAACCCTGGTCCACAAGGGCACAGGAAATGGCGTCTTTTCTCGCGAGGTTGTGCTTGATCTTGCATTGCCCAGGGTCGGCCGCGACTGATTGATCTCGCATCGCTCGGCGTTACTAGGAGTACTTCATTCACAGGCTCTCGTATATCTCAACCTGTTTATATTCATCACAGGCACGCAAAGATTGGAAATTGCGAGCAAGAGCGATGCATTTGAATCACTGCCGATGAGAGACGCGACGAAGAGAAGAACCCCCCCAAAACGGCAGGCCTTTTGTGTGTCTTGCATGTGTCTACGTTTGAAAGGACGGGAAACGAAATGAAGGAGTTTGTTGCCTTTGGCCAGTATAATACACACTTTTTGTAATAACGGGGTATACCGACTAATGCTACCACTTTTTCTGCCGCCCCTCGATAGAGCAGGTTCGTTTTGTTTGTCGGACTTTGTAACTGATACATTACTGTGTCTCCTCCATCCCCGTGATAGGATTGTGAAGAAAGGGGGAGGATTTCTATAAATGAACATCCACTTCTTGCTCCGTTCGCCTCGTCGTTCGTCGCCATCCGTGATGTGAATAGCTTCGTTGTGTTTCAAAGGGTATCTATCGTTCATGAATCTGTCCTATTCGTCCGTCTTCCCCAGCCTGCAATGTAGGAACGCATCTAACGCCTCTGGGCCCTGACGTTGGGACTGCTATGCAACATGCTGCTGTCCATCATGCTGCTGTCCGCAGACAGCAGCCCGCTCAGATCCATGCTGCTCCTGGGCCCGCGCTCCCTCGTTGGGCTCAGCGGCGCCCTCAACGGCGCGGCAACCCTCGGCGCGAAGCTGATGTCCCCGTCGTCCTCCTCCTCGTCGCTGCTGGCCCCGCCGCGTCCGTCGTCGCTGCTGCTGCTCAGGTTCACCTCGGAATCGGTCTGCTCGTACACACCGCTGAGCTCGCCCGCCTCGGGGATGTCGTCGTCCAGGTCCGCGTCCATGTCCATGCCCATGCCCATGCCCATGCCCATGTCGTCCTCGTCGCCGGCCGCCAGGAGGTCTTCCTCGTCGAGCATGCGGCCCCCGCCCTCGGCCTCGAGCTCCTCCTCGCCGCCGTAGATGTCCTCGCCATCCGCGTCACCACGGGCCATGGCTTGCCGGTACGCATCATCCGCCATGCGCATGCGCGCCTCGACGAGGTCCTCCCGTCTTTCCTCCTCGTCTTCGTCCCCGCCGCCGCTCTCGCCGGGGCCTTGCGTGGTATCGTCGTCATCCTCCTCCTCAGAAGCTTCCTCGACGCTGCTCGTCATTCCGCTAAGACCATCCTCGTCAGAGTCCTCTCCGCCGTCGAAGCCGAAACTGCCGTCCGCGTCGGGGATCTCGTCATCCAAGTCGCGCGGCTCGTCGTCGCCGTCGGGAACCTCGGCGTCCAGGTCCGGACCGAGGTCGTCCCCGCCATCCTCAAGCACATCCTGCCCCGCACCGCCGGCCTCGGCGAGCTCCTGCACGAGCGCCTCGCGACGCATGGCCTCGGCGTGCTCTTTCTGCTCCTTCTCCTCCTCGCGCATCTGGTGCAGCGTCTTGGGGATGCCGGGGGGCTTGAGCCAGCCGCTGCCAAAGTTGCGCACGTTCAGCCTGCGCCGGTCCATATACTGCTCGTCGGCGCGTAGGCGCGCGAGGGCGGAGCGCTCGATGAGGAGCTGGCCCGCGCGGCGGGATGACGAGCCATGTTGTTGTGCTTGCTGCTGCTGCTGCTGCTGCTGTTGTTGTTGGGTCTGCTCGCCCGACTGTTCGTGGGCTTCGAGGAGGGCGGCCTGGGCCAGAGGGTTGCGGGACGAGGTGTACCAGATGGAATGCGACTGTTTTGGTTGTCCTCGCGTTAGAAGACGTCACGATGGCGGGGTACCCTTTGAAAGCTTGGTAGGGGGGGGGGCTTACATCTCGTGGTGTCAGGTCGGGTAGGAGGCCGAACATGATGGATACTTTTCTGACCGGCGGGAGGGCGGTCGAGTGTATGTAGGTTGGGTTCGCCTAGGTTCGTCAACGTCGTTGTGTGCGGGTATCACACATGATCAGGTGCTGTTGAAAGCGAGCTGTCTCCCCTATTGCGTAGCTATACCTAGCTGCAGGCACGCCAGAGTGGTTGCGAGTGTAAACATTTGACAGAGTACGTACTGGCAGCAGCGACGGGGGTTAGGGGACTTACCCCACACTCGCAGACGCGCCGCGCCTAGCGCGCTTGATCCCTGTCGCAAGAGTTCACGATGCTTCACTGTGGGCGGCAGAAAATGTGGTTAACTACGTATTTATTCAACGACATCCCGTCTCGTCACACGCGGTCTTCACGATGTCTCAACGCGCACGACGAGGTGTGTGTGGCACAAGCCTGGGGAAAGTCGTGTCCCCGCCCCTCCTACAACAGCAGCAGCTGCCAGCAGACAAACAGTCGGTCAAAAGGGTGCATCGGCCGTCGCCCACCGCCAAATTGCTCTCGCCTCAATTTCTGACCGAGGCGTCGAGCCTGTCTGCTCTGCCCTGGCCTGGATGCCAGGTTTCACTGAGAGTGAAGTTTCCGTGGTTACCCACGGCGCCTACGTCTCCTTGGGTTCCAATATTTCTAGTTTTTGTGAGGTAACAAAAACAAGGTCCGGTACCGCTGCCGCCTGGCTCCCGCCTCCCGCCACGGCCCACGAATGCTGCGTTTCTCTCGCATTCTCGACCCATCCGCAGCGGACGGGGAAACGAGGACCAAACGCTCCCTCGCGCCCCGCGACGGACGCTCTGATGTGTCTCATCGGGAAAAGTCGGAACCACCGCTGACATCGGAGTTATTGGCATTGGTTGTGTGTGCTCTAGTGGAGGTTTCAAATGCCATATTTCCGCAAAGTGGGATCTCTTCCCCTTCCTTGCGCGGCCTTGGGCTGACTCGAGTGGACACTTTTTTTTTCTGCCATGTCCCTGCGTCAACGGTCTGGACAGTTTCTGGCCGCTCCGATATAGGGCGGTCTGAGAAACCGCAGTCCAAGACCGCTCCGCAAGGGGTTACATCCGCACGGCCCTAGTTGGGAGGAACCACCGAGCCGACTTCGGCGGGGCTCTGCTAGCGCTATGGAAATGGTAGAAGCATGCTATGCAGGACATAGGTCCGCTTCCGTTGTCGTGCCCCACACAGCGGTGCGGAATTCGTTCAAAGAAAGCCGTTACCAGAAAAGACGCAGCTATTTCTAATTGCAATTGATCGAGTTGCTGGTCTGACAGTAGCCGGTGACACAGGCCAGGCATGGGGCTAAATAGGCTCAGTCTGACCATCTTGTTTGACAGCATTTAACGTGTTGTTGATTCGCCCGTGCCGTCATGCCCAAATAATTCGCCGGTGGCGCTGCAGAGACCTGCACCAGGACTGAGGTAGTGAATCCGAGCCTGTGTCATACCTCGAGACCTGAGTTGGAGGGTGGCCTCGAGAGGGCATAGGTGATCAGCCGCTCCCAGCATATTGGGCACATTTACATATGCGTCCATCCAGATCCAGGATGCTAACACGTGCTTGCTGCGAGGGATGATCTGGGAAACCCTAACTGCCTCCCCGAGTTCAAAATTTATCAGGGTCGGAAAATGCCTTTCCGGGTGCGCGTTCTGACAGGCATTCGGCTTATGCACCTCGACAGCATCTGTGACGTAGGAACTGCGTGGCGCCCAGGCGGTTCATCACCGAGGCGTGAGTCTCTCGTCTGGCAGCTGTGCCGTCCATGCCTGTGCCTCTCGTCTTCGGCAGGCTAAGCGTTTGATTCCCTGGGACGAGAAAGGCCCCTCTCCTCTCCTCTCCTCCCCTCCAGCTCCAATAGCCAAGAGCGAGAAACGTCTGTGCGTAGACGCCAGCAGGGGTCACACCAGCAGGGAGCTGTGAGATCTCGAACGCCTCCGGCCGGCGGGGTTGCATTTAGCATGGGTGAGACTAGGGGATGCCTAGCTTCGCTGTAGCTCAGATGCAGATGCAACAAGTCGCCGTCGTGGTTGGGCCGAGATAAGACGGTTGAAGATGCGGCTACCATTGTGATTGGCCGGCTTCTCCAATTTCACGTTGTCGATTTTTTGACAGCGACCCTTTCTGCTCTGGGCGACAACATCTCTCGATGCTGCACTGCAGTCCGGTCACGCGCCAACTTCGTTTCCTTGGGCTGGATATGCCGGACGACGAAGAGACTTGTCGCCTTATCCGTATGTCACTCTGTGCGGCAAAAGAATACGTTCCCTCCATCCATCTCATCTTATTACAGCAAGCCTTCCCTTCGTGCTGCCCTTGACGCATGTGCTCGGTGCTGCCCGCCATTGGCCAGCCTTCCCATTGAACCCGTATTGTTTGCATTTGTGATGCATCTCATCGGGAATCTCGCTCTTCTGGGCCACGCGCAACGCTGCTTTTCTGACGAGCAGCGCAGGCTTGTCTCTGTCAGAGCTTTTGTCCGTACATTCCCGCCACTACCCATGATTGATAACGCCTCCGGCGCTTTTGAGAAATGTGAGAGGTTGCGCTGCTGACCGGTCCCCTGATTTCCCGTCGGCCTCTGCCGCCGCCCAGCCATCGACACCACCAACTTCCGTAGATCGGAGGGGGTGATAGGCAGAGGATAAACACCATCCATTCTAATTCGCGCTTGATCTTCGGAGTGAAATCGGGACATGCATTCTTGTCGTTCCATGACGCAACGGACTGAGATTATCGGACGTTGCTTGGTGCCTTGAGCCTGCTGCCGCCACCACCGCCAAATGGCGTACGCACCCGCGAGAGATGGATTGAAGGACCCTAGTCGTACACACTAGGCAAAGCTTTCGGCATCAACGCGCCCCCCAGCAGCAGTAGCATGTGCAAGCGCACTTGTAGATGAACGATGTTGTAGTGTACACCCTCACCCCGTATCCCCAAACTCCATCCCCCAAATCACCCGCATCGGTGCTGGATTCGCCCTGGTAAGGGTCCGGGTCCAATTTCTTGGGGGGTTACTGCGGCCTGTCAGGGGCCCCCAAGCGGAGGCGACATCGGCCAAGGCCTCTTTGAAATGCATCAAGGTGATTGGCCGATGCCGAAAGCTTGCTCGTCGATGACATTAACCTTTCAGCTATTCAGTTTCGCAAGATGCGTAGGTCAACTGGGTGCCCCCTGCTTAGCCTGCATGCGGTGTGTGGGGTGCATCTCTGTCGCTGGATTTGGCCGAAGCGCTGGGTTTCTCTGCTGAATTTCTTTTACACCAAGTTATTGTCGCAAACAACACTCGACTGGAAGACAGCTCGCCTGGGGACACCAAACGAAGATTATCAGGCAATTGCTCTGCCGCCGGGGAAGAACGCGAGAGGCTGGCTAAATCGGTAGACCCTTGGCATGCGTAGCCAAAAGCCAGGTTGCTGGCGGTCACGAACAGAATTGTGCGAATTGTACGTAGTTTGAAAGTCGACTGAAGAGGACGGTAGGAACGAGCTGGGCGTTGGTTGTCTCGACCTTCAGCATCAGCCCACGGGAAATCTTAGCCACTGCCAAAACACGCGGTCAGAATTATTCCTCGTGTCGACGGCTGAGATGGCAGACAATGCGGTCTAGCTGATTTACCACTAGCTCGACCTGTCGAGTTGTCGAACCAAGCCGCCGGCGGCCCGCGGGTAAACGAAGACCAGGGAAAGAAAACGGCATAACCGCCCATTAAGGACCCTAGCGAGCGGCTGTGGGAATTGCTAGCAAGTGACAGATCTTTTCTTGCTGATTTGAATTGGCGACGTCTCCAATGGCGACGGAGTCTCGGAGGGCAGGCGGCGACGTGAGGAGGCGAAATGGCTCCCGAAAGATACTATGTGCCGAGTCCAGTGTACAGTGCCGGTGCGGACGACGTCGCAAAACGGAGCAGAATCAGAAGAAACGACTGTCGGTCTAGGGGCTGGCTGTGGATCGGGCATTATTGCAAGACGAGTCTAGCAACATCGACCTGGCGGGATTGGGCGCGTTGCGGACAACATCCATGTTCCCCCAGACGAGGCGGCGAGGTAGTACGTCAGGCAGTCAGTGTTGTGCTGGTGTTATGCCTCGTGGTTGCGGTTAGGCCCCGTGTCGTTCAACTAATGAGAAAAAGGGGAGTAGTAGAATATGGGGCCAAGCGCTGCGAGACTGGTACGTAGCACGGCGTGAGGGAACCTCAAACGGTCAGGGTTGGACCCCGCAGAGCAACGTTGGCACGTCCGTTGTGGTGGGTGAGCCATTTGTGGTTGGGGACGTTGTTGCGGCGCATGGGGACACAAATTACCGAGACGTGTTGTCTATGGAGGCGTCTGGGGACGAAGGTTTTCGGAACTCGTGTATTGTTGGAGAGGAGAGCATCGACAGAGAGGGTAAGACATGGCGAAGATGGTAAGTCGAATCGAACGAGTGGATATTGTCGGCCAATAGATGATGGGTGAGTCGACGCGGAGGAAAGTCGATCGAGGTTGACGTGGCCGGAGATGAGCAGAATGTATGCTGAATGGTGGTGCACCGGTATGTGTGGTGTCGTTCTGTTCCTAGCCATCCGCGGCAAGAGTCTGAACCTTTGAGAAGGAGGGAAGCAAGAGCATCCCGGCGTGCAGGTTGTTGCTGCGTCCAATACGGCGGTACGTGTGCTGCGTACGCAGTACAGACGTAAGGTAGTAGGGCATCTGCGGGATGATGGGCAGAGGTGTGATGCTTGCTTCGTGTCGATGAAGAGCGCCTCCCAGCCGATGTGCGCTGTTTTCTGGCATGTGGTTAACAGTAGTGTCCTCCTCCTCTTTCCTCAGCACTGCACAGCGCCGAACAGCACCATGGAGGGGCAAATCGTGCGCTGGACGGTCCACCTGCAGGCCGTCCTCGCCATGGACAGGCCACTCGAGAGGGAGAAATTCCAAGGTTCATTGCAGGGTGGCAGTTCAGCAGCCCTGGATTGTCTGGGCAGTCCATGGCAGACAGGGAAAGCTAGCAGGGTAACATGGGCAAAAATGGCAACATCAGAGGCAGGGGAGCGAAGAGAGTGGAACAGCCCACCGAAGAGACATGGACCGAAAAACGGAGCATTGAAGATGGAAGCGACGCAGCCACCGACCGGAGGCGGGGCGGAGAGGAAGAGTCAGAGATGCTGTTTGGACCCCACCAATGAGAGACGATGCTGTTGGATTGAGCCCATGGCTGATTGGCTGGCTCCGTCCCCACCGACGCGGCAGTCTGGAGGAGAGTGAATCAGAGAAAGACCGACTCGCCCGAGTGGGAGGAACAGCACCACAGCAGCTGCAGCGCACAGACGTCAAGCGCCGTCCACGGAGCCTTACCCAGCGTGTACGTACCACACCCTTCAGTCCCCCTCCCCCCATCCCATCCCGTCCCATCTCTGTCGCTTTCGCAGCATTCTGCAGAAGATACGTACCGTTTCCATGCCACCCACGCACGCTGCAAACCCCCACTGCCCACCATTTCGGCCCCTCTTGCCAGTATCCAGCGAAAACGAAAGCCGCAGCATATCTACACTGGCACACTCAGTAGAAAGCATGAGCCTGTGCTGGCTCCATCTTCCGTCTCGTCTCGTCTGCACCGCAAATTGGGAGGGGATGAGGTATATGGACACTCCAGGAGCGGACGTTCCGTTGCACTACGCCTCTAGAGTCCTCTCAGTCTACTTGCAGCAGCGGACCAGTTCGGTTTGCATTGCCACGGCCCATTCCGATTCCGAATTAACCCCCCCAATAGCCATCTTGCGCTGGGTTGAAGAAAAAAAAAAATTGGTATCCAATATCCCGAGAAATGGCCTACTCTTTGCCGGGTGTTGTCGTTCTTGTTCGGCGCCTCACCCGTGGCTCGGCTCTTAGTCCGCATCTTGCTCTCGCTCTCTCTTTCCCTCTTTCTCGTGCTCACTCTGTGCCTCCGCTCGCCAGGCTCCAGAATCGACAGTGTCCACCCATTGTCTCCATCGACAACCGTCTTATTCATCCAATTTACCTTAGCTCCGTCTGGTCTGTGATCCCTTGTGGTCTTCGTCGGGTGGCCGCTGGCGAGTGAGAGTCCTTCCCTTTCCAATCCGCTCCCCTCCCGTCCAGTCCAACCACCCCCGGCTTGGACCCAGCGTTGCCAGCGCCGACTCAGGACTCCATCAACTCCTGTTCTGTCCATCCCACCTTGCACTCACACACAACCTCTTGGGCTAGGACCGTCCCTTTCATAAAAGGTTGCTCTTTTCCCTCCTCCCACCTCTGCCCTCCTTTCCTCTCTCTTTCGCCCTCCCATTCCTCTCGCGCGGTGCCTCGACGGTAGTAAAATAAACCCTCTCGATACCATTGCGCATCCAGCTTGACCATTTGGTCCTTTCAAATACACAACGCTCGCCGGTAAGTGATAAGTGCTCACAGATAGACACGCGGAACTCAAGCCCAGCCTTGATATCCGAGCCCGTTTCCATGCCACTTCCACGTTCATCCTACCTGCCCTTCAAACACACAAACACAATCGGTCGAATAAACCAGCACCGAAGGTCGCGTAGAGCAAGAAAACGATGCCAGAGAGGAGACACCACACAGACAGACAGACAGATTCGGAGAGAACGACGACAGAGACAGAGACACACGGCATAGGACCTAGGACCAAGACATAGAGTTCCACAGAGACACAGCTCCCGAGACGAAAACGGCGGTTTACACAGCGATGCCCAACAGTCCCGCGCAAGCAGCAGCAACAACAGCAACAGCAACAGCGGCAGCAACATCGGCAGCACCCACTCCAGCCATGGCAATCAGATAGCAGCAATCCCAATCGCGTGCCATCCCCATCGGTTTGGGCATCTCCGTCTGCACTTTTCTGCGCGGCGCCTGTTTCCACATGCTCTTTTTGGGGGGGGGGCTTGCGCTTGCGACTGCGAGACGACCCCACACACCCCCAGGTCCAGACGTCGACCCCTGGTCGCAATCCCTGTGGCAGTGATGTAAGGTCACCGCGGGAATGGAGCTTGCAGTCGCCTATCAGCCGAAGCCAAAACAACACCAAAGGAGAGAGAAAAAAATTCTTGGAGGGGCAGTCGGCCGGTGGCGGCCTAGCACGCAGCTAGCGCAGCTCCATGGGCATGGCAATTTGGGTGTGTCGCCTGTCGGGTGTGTGCGATGCTTGTCCGTCTCTGATAGACGGGCACTGGCGTCACGCATCGTTAGCCGCACACTCCTTTTTCCCATTAGCCCGCCTGCCATTGGCCACTGGCTCATGAGCGCCGCGGGGCCCGGTCGGCACCGCGGTCTGCATTCTGCAATCATCCCAATGTCTCTATGCAGTCTGCTGCAGTCGGCCTGGTCCAGTGTAGGGATGCGCAGCTTTGCCTGCTCTCCTCTGCTCTGCGACCTTGTCTGAGCTGAGTTGTCTTGCGGATGCTGCTGATTGTGGCTTGCTCTGGAGCTTGCCCCTCCCCCTCAATCCTGGTCCGGCTTGCATATCAACAATGCTTCGATGCTTGCTCCCGCTGCTTGCTGCTGGCGCCGTCATTCCTGAGGCCATTGTCTGCTTGCTTGGGTACAAGTGCGACTTGCTGCTTCTGCCTTGCGTCCGTCGGAAATTCCGTCCGGAAGCCCTGAGCTTACGGCGATATCGACTAGCACCATTACAGGCACCCTCATGACCCGGAGCTGCCTCTTCTCGGGAGACGTTGCACAAACGCCGGTTCGAGAGTAGAGTTTCCGCTACTCAGAAAAAAAAAAACCCGACTTCTATCTTTCACCGTGCGTCCCTGGATCAGCTTGAGCTTAATTGAAAGAAATCACCCCGCATTCGATCTCTCCAACATTACCCTCCGCCATCACCCTTCTCTGTCGCCAAAATCTCTGTCAAGCAATCGCATTGGCTGTCTGCTACCTACCTCTGTCTCTCGCACACGCGAACGTCTTTTCGCTTCCTCTGTGCGATCCTCCTGCTCAGCATCGGATATTGCCCTTCACTTCGTCTCTTCGAGCTTACCAAAAGTGTCGACTTCGTTTTTCACCTTGCTGACTTGCGTTCGCTGCTTTGAACAGATCAGTAACCGAGCCTCTGCTCCTGCCGATCGCCTGCCGACGACTGGAATAGTCGCTCCCTCGCCGACCTATACCAGCCTTTTCATTGATACACAGGCTCGAATCCTCGCCTAGCATGGGCCTGCCCGAGGATTTCGACGACCGACAAATCCACATCGAATCTGAAAAAGAGCAATACACTCCCTATGAGTATCAGACAGAGAACAACGACTCATGGGCGGGTGCTCTGCCGGTGAAGCAGTATGTGCGACCACTCGAGGTACAACTTGGATAGAGACTGACACGAGATTGCAGAGGATTGTATGATCCGAGCTTAGAAAAAGATGCATGCGGTGTCGGCTTTGCTTGGTATGTTCATGGTCATGACTACTGACTTTCTTGGAACGTTGCAGCTGACCTTCTGCAGCCACATCAAGGGCAAGCCTAGCCACAAGATCGTCAGCGATGGTAAGCTTGACGCTTCAGACATCCCCAGAATTTCCAGCTAACCGTTCCTACAGCGCGCAACCTGCTTTGCAACATGACCCACAGAGGTGCTGTGGGATCTGATGCACGAGACGGTGATGGCGCTGGCGTCATGACTTCGATCCCCCACAGGTTCTTCATCAAGAACTTTGAAAAGGAGGAGGGCATTAAGCTGCCCCCTCTGGGACAATATGCTACGGGAAACCTGTTCTTTAAGCCAGACGAGGAGACTCTGCAAGAGTCCAAGAGGCAGTTGGAAGATATTGCCGAATCGTTAGGCCTGCGTGTCTTGGGATGGCGAAGGCCTCCCGTTGACTCGACTCTGCTTGGCCCTGCTGCCAAGTCTCGTGAGCCCATTATCATGCAGCCCTTCGTCGTCTTGACCTCCGCCTACGGCGAGGGCAACGCTCCCGCGAACACCGACCCCGAGCAATTTGATGACAGACTATTCGAAAGACAATTGTATGTCCTCAGAAAGCGAGCCACCCACACTATCGGTCTCCAGAACTGGTTTTACCTCTGCTCCCTCTCCAACAAGAACATTGTTTACAAGGGACAGCTGGCCCCCGTCCAGGTCTACCAGTACTACTATGATCTGGTCAACGCCGACTACGAGGCTCACTTTGCCCTTGTCCACTCTCGTTTCTCGACCAACACTTTCCCCTCATGGGATCGTGCTCAGCCTTTGAGATGGGCTGCCCACAACGGTGAGATCAACACCCTTCGTGGTAACAAGAACTGGATGAGAGCTCGTGAGGGTGTCATGCAGTCTGACATTTTCCGCGAGGAGCTCGAGGGGCTCTACCCCATTGTTGAGGACGGCGGCTCCGATTCCGCTGCTTTCGACAACGTTTTGGAACTCCTGACCATCAACGGTGTTCTGTCCCTCCCTGAGGCTGTCATGCTCATGGTTCCCGAGGCTTGGCAAGGCAACACCCACATGGACCCCAAGAAGGCTGCTTTCTACGAGTGGGCTGCTTGCCAAATGGAGCCTTGGGACGGTCCCGCGCTCTTCACCTTCGCCGACGGCCGTTACTGCGGTGCCAACCTCGACCGTAACGGTCTTCGTCCTTGCCGTTTCTACGTCATGGACGACGACCGCATCATTTGCGCCTCTGAGGTCGGCACTATCCCCGTCGAGCCTGAGAAGGTCATTCAGAAGGGTCGCCTCCAGCCCGGTCGTATGCTTCTCGTTGACACTCTTGCCGGTCGCATCATCGACGACAAGGAGCTCAAGGAGGCTGTTTCCAGCCGCCAAGACTTCCGCGCCTGGATTGACCAGGAGCTCATCACCTTGCCCAAGGTTCTCGAGATTGTGGGCCAGACCGTGGATGTTGCGGCCAAGCCCGACGCTACGCGTCTGCAGGAGGATCCTCTTCTCCTGGCCTTCGGTTACACTCACGAGCAGGTGAGCTTGTTGCTGGCTCCTATGGCTTCTGACGAGAAGGAAGCCCTTGGATCCATGGGTAACGATGCCCCTCTGGCCTGCTTGTCTCAGGCTCCTCGCCTTCTGTACGAGTACTTCCGTCAGCTCTTCGCCCAGGTCACCAACCCTCCAATTGACCCCATCCGTGAGTCGATCGTCATGTCTCTGGAGTGCTACGTTGGTCCTCAGGGCAACCTCCTTGAGATGGACAGCTCTCAGTGCGGCCGTCTCCTTCTGCCCAGCCCCATTCTCTCCATCCCCGAGTTCAACTCGCTCAAGAACATGGCCAGCATCCACCCCGAGTGGACTGTCAAGGTCATCGACCTGACCTTCCCCAAGAGCGAGGGCACTGAGGGTTACCTGCGCCACCTCGACTACATTTGCAACGAGACCACCGCAGCCATCGAGAACAAGGACCGCATCATTGTCCTCTCTGACCGCGCCACCTCCAAGGACCGCATCCCCGTCTCCGCCCTTCTTGCCTCTGGTATGGTCCACCATCACCTGGTCAGCAACAAGTGGCGTTCCATGGCTGCGATTGTCGTCGAGACTGCCGAAGCTCGTGAGGTGCACCACATGTGTGTCCTTCTCGGTTACGGTGCCGATGCTGTCAACCCGTACCTGGCCATGGAGTGCATTCTTAAGCTGAACCGCGAGAAGCTTATTAAGAAGAAGCTCTCTGATGAGGCTCTCATCCACAACTACAAGCACTCTTGCGATGGTGGTATCCTCAAGGTCATGAGTAAGATGGGTATCTCCACCCTCGCTTCTTACAAGGGTGCTCAGATTTTCGAGGCTCTCGGTCTCGACGAGACAGTCATTGAGCGCTGCTTCAAGGGCACTGCTTCCCGTATCCAGGGCTCCACTTTTGAGCTCATTGCTGAGGATGGTTTCCGCTTCCACGAGCGTGGTTTCCCCTCTCGCTACACCGTTGGTGTCTCTGGTCTCCCTGAGTCTGGCGAATACCACTGGCGTGACGGTGGTGAGGCTCACATGAACGACCCTACCTGCATTGCCAACATCCAGGATGCCGTTCGCACCAAGAACGACAAGTCCTACGAGGCCTACTCCAAGTCCCAGTACGAGCAGATCAAGGCTTGCACCCTCCGTGGCATGCTTGACTTCAAGTTTGAAGACTGCACTCCCGTCCCCATTGAGCAGGTTGAGCCGTGGACCGAGATTGTCCGTCGCTTCTGCACGGGTGCCATGTCTTACGGCTCCATCTCCATGGAGTCTCACTCCACCTTGGCTGTTGCCATGAACAGACTCGGCGGCAAGTCCAACACTGGTGAGGGTGGTGAGGATCCTGAGCGTTCTCAGCGCTTGGCCAACGGTGACACTATGCGCTCTGCCATCAAGCAGGTCGCCTCTGGCCGTTTCGGTGTCACCTCTGCCTACCTCGCCGACTCTGACGAGCTTCAGATCAAGATGGCCCAGGGAGCTAAGCCCGGTGAGGGTGGTGAGCTTCCTGGACACAAGGTGTCCAAGTCCATTGCTCGCACTCGTCACTCCACCCCTGGTGTCGGTCTCATTTCTCCTCCTCCCCACCACGACATTTACTCCATTGAGGACTTGAAGCAGTTGATTTACGACCTCAAGTGCTCCAGCCCTCGCTCTCGTGTCTCAGTCAAGCTCGTCTCCGAGGTTGGTGTCGGTATCGTCGCCTCCGGTGTCGCCAAGGCCAAGGCCGACCACATCCTGATCTCCGGCCATGATGGTGGTACCGGTGCCTCCCGCTGGACTGGTATCAAGTACGCCGGTCTTCCCTGGGAGCTTGGTCTTGCTGAGACTCATCAGACTCTGGTCCTCAACGACCTCCGTGGTCGTGTTGTTGTGCAGACTGATGGTCAGCTCCGCACTGGTCGTGATGTTGCCATGGCTTGCTTGCTCGGTGCCGAGGAATGGGGCTTCGCCACCACTCCTTTGATCGCCATGGGCTGCATCTTCATGCGCAAGTGCCACCTGAACTCCTGCCCTGTCGGTATTGCTACCCAGGATCCTGAGCTTCGCAAGAAGTTCACCGGTACTCCCGAGCACGTCATCAACTTCTTCTACTACGTCGCCAACGAGCTCCGTGCTATCATGGCCAGGCTCGGTTTCCGCACCATCAACGAGATGGTTGGCCATGTTGAGGTTCTCAAGGTTCGCGATGACCTCCGCACGAAGAAGACCTCCAACATCGACCTCTCCCTGCTCCTGACTCCCGCTCACAAGCTCCGCCCGGGTGTTGCCACCTTCAACGTTCGCAAGCAGGATCACAAGCTCTACGTCCGCTTGGACAACAAACTTATCTCGGAGGCCGAGTTGACTCTGGACAAGGGCCTGCCTTCCAGAATCGAGTGTGACATTGTCAACACCGACCGTGCCATGGGTACCTCGCTCTCGTACCATATCTCCAAGCGCTACGGCGAGGATGGTCTGCCTCTGGACACCGTTCACGTCAATATCAAGGGCTCCGCTGGTCAGTCCTTCGGTGCGTTCCTCGCTCCTGGTGTGACTCTGGAGCTTGAGGGTGATGCCAACGACTACGTCGGTAAGGGCCTGTCTGGCGGTCGCTTGATCGTCTACCCTCCCCGTTCTGCCGTCTTCAAGGCCGAGGAGAATATCATTGTCGGTAATGTCTGCTTGTACGGTGCTACCAAGGGTACCTGCTTCTTCCGCGGTGTTGCCGCTGAGCGTTTCGCTGTCCGTAACTCCGGTGCCACCGCCGTTGTCGAGGGTGTCGGTGACCATGGTTGCGAGTACATGACTGGTGGCCGCATCGTCATTCTTGGCAGCACTGGTCGCAACTTCGCTGCCGGTATGTCTGGCGGTATCGCCTACGTTCTCGACATTCACAAGGACTTCCTTTCCAAGCTCAACACTGAGATGGTTGAGGCCGAAGCCGTCGAGGAGCCTACTGAGATTGCCTACCTGCGCGGTCTCATTGAGGACCACCACCACTACACCGGATCCGAGCTTGCTGCCCGCATCTTGGTCGACTTCAACCGCGCTCTGCCCCGCTTCGTCAAGGTCATGCCCGTTGACTACAAGCGTGTCCTGGCTGAGGAGGCCGCCAAGGCCGCTGAGGCCAAGCGTGCCGAGTACAACCTTCCCGTCATCTCTGGCGTTCCCGCCAAGAAGGAGGAGAAGGCCGCTAAGCTCCAGGACATCGAGGAGACCATTGGCGACAACGCTGCCGAGAAGAAGCGCGCTCTGGTCCTCGACAAGACCAAGGGTTTCATGAAGTACCAGCGCCGTGCTGAGAAGTACAGGAACCCCAAGACTCGTACCAAGGATTGGGCCGAGCTCTCCTCCCGTCTCGACGAGGACGAGCTCAAGTACCAGTCTGCTCGTTGCATGGACTGCGGTGTCCCCTTCTGCCAGTCAGAGACGGGTTGCCCCATCTCTAACATCATCCCCAAATGGAACGAATTGGTCTTTCAAAATCAATGGCAAGACGCTCTCAACCGTCTTCTCATGACCAACAACTTCCCCGAGTTCACTGGCCGTGTCTGCCCTGCTCCTTGCGAGGGTGCCTGTGTCCTTGGTATCAATGAGGACCCCGTTGGTATCAAGTCAATTGAGTGCGCCATCATTGACCGTGGTTTCGAGATGGGCTGGATGATTCCTCGTCCTCCGGATGTCCGCACCGGCAAGAAGGTTGCCATCATCGGTTCCGGACCCGCCGGTCTGGCCGCTGCCGACCAGCTGAACCGTGCCGGCCACACCGTCACCGTCTACGAGCGTGCCGACCGCCCCGGTGGTCTCCTCATGTACGGTATTCCCAACATGAAGCTTGACAAGCGCATTGTCAAGCGCCGTACCGACTTCATGGCAGCCGAGGGCGTCAACTTCAAGTGCGGTGTTGCTGTCGGCGAGGACATCCAGCTCATGGACCTCAAGGCTGAGAACGACGCCGTTGTCATCGCCACTGGTGCCACCGTCGCCCGTGACCTCCCCATCAAGGGCCGTGAGCTCGAGGGCATCCACTACGCCATGGAGTTCCTTCACAAGAACACCAAGTCCCTCCTCGACTCCGAGCTCGCCGACGGCTCTTACATCTCCGCCAAGGGCAAGGACGTCATCGTCATCGGCGGTGGTGACACCGGTAACGACTGTATCGGTACCTCCGTCCGCCACGGTGCCAAGTCCGTGATCAACTTCGAGCTGCTGCCCCAGCCTCCCCCGGAGCGTGCCCGTGACAACCCGTGGCCCCAATGGCCCCGCATCTACCGTGTGGACTACGGCCACACTGAGGTCAAGCAGCACATGGGCAAGGACCCCCGTGAGTACTGCATCATGTCTGAGGAGTTCGTCGACGACGGCTCTGGCAAGGTCAAGGGTATCAACACCATTCGCGTTGAGTGGACTCGCTCCGCCTCTGGTGGTTGGGACATGAAGAAGATCGATGGCTCTCAGCAGTTCTTCCCTGCCGACCTCGTCCTCCTGTCCATGGGTTTCCTCGGCCCCGAGGCCCGCATCCTCGGTGACGACATTGAGAAGGACGCTCGCAAGAACGTCAAGACTCCTCCCGGCAAGTACAGCACCAACATTCCCGGCGTCTTCGCCGCTGGTGACTGCCGTCGCGGCCAGTCCCTTATCGTCTGGTAAGTTTTATCTCGTCCTGCATCCAGGTCAGTCTCGATCAGTCAGCTAACAAATCTGCAGGGGTATCAACGAAGGTCGCCAGGCTGCTCGCGAGATTGATCTGTTCCTCGAGCAGTGCACCAGTCTCCCCGTCACCGGTGGTATCGTCAAGCGCACCGCCGGCGAGATCTTCAGCCGGGTGAAGCCTGCCCAGGCTTAAACTCTCCCCAAAAAAGCATAAAGTTGACGCAGTCGTTGAATTTGAGGAGTACGAAGAAATGATTCAGAATGACCGCGAGGTCGGGTGGCACAACAGCGGCGCGGAAGCGGGAAACCGGAAAGGGTTCTTTCATGATACCCGATTTACTACAAAACATGCCTTTTCAGCGATCCTTTTTCGTGCGGGAATGTTCTCCTTTGGTTTTTAGAGTGGTTGCTTGGATTATACCATATTTGTACATATCTGAAATATTAACAGTGTGCATACGTACATCTTCACTTGTGATTTTGGATGTTGTTATTGTCGAATCTGACAACCAAAATTGTGATACTCACGTAACAGCTCTTGTTGATGTAGTATTCGATGCTGATGCGTTCTAGGTAGGAGTGCATACACGACAAGTTATTTCGAGCAAGAGTGGTATTGCTGTCGCCGCCGTTGTCGTCGTCGTCATCGTCGTCGTCATCGTCGTCGTCGTCGTCGTCGTCGTCGTCGTGCTTACTGTCGCTCATGTAGTCTCCTCTGCCTACGTCGTCCTCAATCGAACTATAGCATTATTCACTAAAAAACAGAGCCAAAGGACTAACAACTTGGATGCCGGCAGCGTTTTTTTAAGAGTTTGGGTCCGATGAAGGCAGCGGAAGCTCATCCCGATCCCGATCCCGTGTTACTCTCTCAAGCGATCCAGCTCACGCCCTCAAGGTGTCGTTCACCCTAACACAACAGAGAGCCCGCTCGCGAGTCAAGGCAACTCTCACCGCGGCTTTTCAGCCCTAGTCTGATGGCAACTCTCCCCGACAAAAATACCATCAAAGAGCCCAGACGACTTACGCCGCTGGCCCACCTCCTATCATTTGCTTACGGATCCGAAGCCCACGCCGTAAGCTTATCGGGTGCATTCGCGTTGGGGGCCATGTACGGCCATGGAACCCACAAAGCCCCATAGCGTCCTCCCTTGCTAGCCCCCATCCTCCACCATCATGTCCATGCCCGATTGAGCATCGCGGGGTACCCTACTTAAGATGATTGTTTGCGTCCCGAGTCATCAATCCGGCATAGTGTAATGGTTAACATACTCCGCTTTCATCAGTTCGCATCTGAAGATCCGGAGAGCTCCGAGTTCGATTCTCGGTGTCGGAACACGCATTTCTTTTTGCAATCTTTTCGCATTGTCATTGAAATCATCAGTTTCAAGGGTGGTTAGTCGAGCGCTTTCCATGCTTTTGAAGACCAGCACGGGTGGAGTGCCAACACATGTGGTTTGATGTATCCGAGTGTCCTCTGATGATCAGTGCTTTGAGAAGTGAGTTGATGAAGGATGATGGGTTTGGTGTTGATGATTTCGCCAATCTCCATTATGGCCATTGATCATAACTGAAGCAGAAGGGAAGAAGCTCCTAATGATCGAGGTCTTGACACCGAACCAATCCATGTAATTTCGTAAGTTGATCCATAACAACATCCCTAGGAAAATGCAAGATCGTGAGTGTAAGCGCGTATTTCCCCGCCTGTATTTTGTCTCGAGGTATTGAAGAAGGCTGAATAAACTACAGCTAATTGCATTCTTCCGAGAAATTACCTGTTGTGGGGACTTCGCGAGACCGACTTGCTCTTTTTTTTCCGTGACTTGTCCTGTCGCGTTTGTATCTCAAGGTTCGATACTATGGTCATAGAATAGAGAACTTGCCGCTGTGCCTCTCAGAAGCCTAGCGCAGCTGCAAACCCAGAACGGGGTGATCCAAGGGCTTTCGCTAGTAATTTCAATAGCTTGTACTGTTTTTCGGACAGCTCACCGACCAAAAGATCAACTAGCCCACTCCCGCTCTCCATCATGACATGCTTCTCAGCCAAACCACCCTATGACAAAACATGTTCCGCCATGGACACCATCAAAAATTGAAAGCTCCAAAATACGGATGGTAGACTACACACACACACACACACACAAACACAGAAGGAGGAGGCATATTTAGACTCAAAGCTTACCAGCCGCGTGTGATTCAGCCACCGAAAGATATCATGTAAGCTTCATCTGAACGCTTCCTACCGCGCTTGGTAGATATCGTTGGTTTGGTGGTCGTGTCGGGGGGTGCAACCGGAGCACCGAATGGCATGCCTGAGTACAGTCTACGCCTTCCTGTGCCTCGAGATATCAAAAGCAACGCGGTCCAGCTTTGGGCGTAAGTTTGCAGAGGCGAGGCTCTCACCGAAACCACGTTAGAGACTATCCAGCGAGGCGGCGTAGACCGGATGAGCGGCATCCGCCATGCGAGTCCGAGCAGACGGTGGGATAGCAGGTTCGCTTTGGGGAGGTCGAGCCTCGTCTATTCCATAACGTACCCAGTATCTCATAGATACGATCCGGCCGCACTTCGCCGAACGCACCCACGGCTACGTTGAGTTCCGTAGGTCTAGTGACTTTCTGCTCTAGAAGTGATGTTCGCGACCGCTACACCTTGGGTATAAGAGGGCGCTTGTTATATAGCTCAGTTCAAGGCATGAACTGCATGCTTGGTATTATATCTGAGGGCATGAACTTGGCGGCATGTCGCTGAGCTGTGGATCCCCACCGGAACAAGCTCCGGGCAAGCTTGGGTCATGGCAGAGGGGAAAAGAGACCTCCGGGCAAACCTCGTGAGCTGAGGGGAACGGACGCAGCACATGCGAGGATTGCTATTATCGTCAGTAAGGTAAAGCTCAGGGTCCAAGTGCCTGCCCACCGGTTATCTAGACTGCGTTGCAAAACGAGCATCCTAGAGGGTCCAGTGCGCACAGAGAGTTGCGCTGATGTTCAACCCAGGTTAATTAGCGTGTAAGCCAGCCGCGTATTTCGGGGCTGTTCTGGGGACTTTCAAGATTATCTCCGGCAGTAAATGCCAACTTCGATGATGCCCATATTCTTCGGTTCTCTACATTGAACAATGGCCTTGGGCTACGTACTCTATCGGGGACATCAAAGGGACCGTCCAAATATACCGCAGTAGTGTGCAGAGCTATTAAGCGACGCCAACTCGCGGTTGAGCATTGGAGGTATACCAGACCACCGATATGGGCTTCAGAAGATCAGCATCCAAAATACCATGGACCCTGAACCTGGCTGTCACACCACCTGAGCGACAGGTCGAAACACCAGATCCAGAGTTACACCAGGAACATCCATCAGATCGAGGAACCGGTCAGGCCACTGGTCCACTGAGGGGAGTCACATCGTTAGGTCGCAAGAACACGTCAAAGCCAGACGCGTATATTAGCCGCGGAGTTAATATTTGGAGATGGCGAGGGGCAGAAGATTGCGGTTTTCCATGACGTAAAAGCCGTTCCTGATAGTCTGAGGCAATGGACGTAGGGCGGCTTGGGCTATGCGGACGGGGCGGGAGTCGGAAGTGTCGGATGTTGGTTTCTGGGAGCGAGAGAGTTGTAGTCCGGTGGCGGGCATCCGAGTGAGTTTGGACGGATAGCGGGTATCGCGACATGGAGGTTGACTCTGGGCCGTTGTTTCGTCCGTGATGGCTGTACCTGAGCGGCCTGCGCAGGTCTTGGGAGGAGGTAGGTAGAATGCTGGAACCGGCTCCGAAGACTGAGGAGGAAGACTGATTGGCTAGGCGGTGGTTCAGCAAGACGGGGGCTCGATCTCGATCGAACAGTGGTTTATCGGGCGTCGAACTCCCAGAGTGTCATCGGACGGTGGATTCGATTAGTGACGTGCATGGACGAGGGTGACAAGAGACCGGGCAGGGCGGTTTGTTGTTGGCGGTAACGTTGGCCAAAGCCAGGGTTAGGGTCCCAACATCGTGAGTGAGCCGGGTGTCATGTCATCCAGGCCATGGGGCAGAAATAAGAAATGAAGGCCAAAAAATGAGAGACGAAGAAGCTCGGGTAGAAGCCAGGCCCTCAAGTTGGTGGTATGCGAGTCAGAGAACGTGGAGAGCGCGGGATGACATACGACGTGGCAGGTTTGGATTTCTTGCATGCCGGTAAGGGAGACTGGGGTATTCCTTCCTGGACGGCCGAAGATGCAGGCTCTCCCATTCTTTTGGTTTCGGTCGTTGCGGCGCCGCGTCCTATCACAACGGGCCTTCCGCCTGCAGGCGCAGCAGCATGCTTTTGGCCACAGCCACCCGATGCTGATCCCCCTCGCCATACTTGGTGCTGAATGCTGCTGTAAAAGGATAACTGCAGCTGTTCAAGCCACCTTTCCTTAGCTGAGGCGATTCGATGTGGGAAACCAACCGCGGAAGGCACCGCCCTGCTTGAATGAAAGTGAGGCAGGCAGCACCCACAGCATTAGTGGCACCTGCCGGTCTGGCCAGCCCACCAGCACCGGGCAAAGACAAGGAAGGCAGGCCGTGTTGGCGGCGATGGAAGGCGTAGAACGAACTATGAAGCAAGGGACCGACGACAAAAAAACGAGGAACAGCGAGACCTGCTGCAGCAGCAACGCGACGTGGAACCGCAACTGCACCTGGCGATTGCGACTGCTACTGCTACTGCAGCCCTGCTGAGAAAATTTGACAGGACGGGCAGGACAGACTAAGTGCCATTGCACCAAGAACCTAGGTGCACTAATAAGAGCCTGGAAACGTTCAATGGGCGGTGCAGCATTCGGGTTCTAAACTGGCCCCGTTCAGTCCCTTCCTCTTCCGTACGAATACCGTGCCGTGCCTGCCTTACCTGTCCACCCACCACTATCATCACCACCACCACTACCACAACTACCTCAACGACGCCTGTCCACGTCCCGCATTCGCCCAAACCCAAACACCCGCCCAAGAGACCCGCCGCCCGAGCTCACTCCTTCATCTCATGCCGTTGCGACACGTGAACGACCACCTTGGATTGAGGTGAGCGCCATCACTGGTTCATATTTCTCAACTCAACCTTACGACCTTACTGAGCACTCTGTTGCGTACGGGCCACTGCATTTCTGTTCTGCAGCAGTCAACGGTTACGGTTACGGCTACGATTACTCCAGCCCGTCCCACGGCCCTTACCCCAACTCTACCTGACCTTCCCTTGTCATTCTCGACTTTGAGATGCATCTCTGATTTTCGGACAACTCACGGACGTTCACACACAGACACCCGTTTCTCATCCCTCCGACGACAACGGCTGGGCTTGATTGATCCATCCTCGCCGTCACTAATAAACAACCACCGCCTCGGAATCCCAAAAAATGCGTCAATCGCTGCCTTGAGCCCCCATATCCTTATCGACCGTCCCGACATCCATTTCTGTCAGACACGAGCTGATGCCGGGCGGCTTGCTCTGTCTGCGACAGGCGCATTCCCCGTGACACACTTGTTGCGCAGCCACGCGACTGACGAATTCATTTACGCTCGCCCTCGCCCGGACCTCATCGCATTCCCAAATTTTGTTCTTCTTTCGCATCGTAATCTTTACCTAGGCCCCCTTATCGGGTTCCTCAATCCTAATTCATCAATGAGACATGGCCGACGTCAAGGAGGGGAGGGACCGAGAAAGCCGACCCGAGAAGAAAAGTTTCTGGGGTAGCATCTTCAGGAACAGGAGCCTCGCGAGGAAGGGAGCACTGGTGCGCTCGCAACCGTCGCGTTCATCGCGCGCTTCACTCCCGCGTTTGTTGGGCTGACTTTATCACAGGATAACCCCGAATCGCGCAGGGCGAGTGATGGAGATGTCATTCCACGGAGGCGTCGGTCGTTACCCGACATGTCCGGCGGCACTAGAACTGTCGAGTCTCCAAACGGCCATCCACCGCAGCCCAGCTCTCGTCGCAGGCCAAAGAGACCTGATCCGGCGCGAGCCAAGGGCAAAGGCCGCGCCCATCCAAACGGCAATATTTTTGAACAGGGACCACTGACTGAATGGCCACCGTCCGGCATGTCAAGTAATGAAGAGCTCACTCTCGGTGATGCTGTCGCCCTCGTATCGCGAGGTGTGCCTGCTCACAAGGGACACAAGCGCCCTGTTCCTCACGCTTCAGATCATTACTACGCTCTCTTTACGACGTCTTCCAACGGAGACCCAACCGAGGAATCCGATGTGGTCAACTTACACGACTCCATGACCCAACTCATGACTCTCCGTATGCAGGGTCCTGGTCTCGCCGATTACCCTTGGGAGACATTGGAACAACCCAGTTATGCCTTCTTTCACGGTCAACGCCCTGGCACCATTACCCTTAACCAATGGGCTGCCATGTCGAGCATACTGCCACCGAGGATTGCCTTGAGAGATTCCGGGGTGACGCCTCGGGAGGTCGACTTGGGCCACATATTCAGGCGTCTGAAAGAGCTCGAGTCCGGCCTTGAGGATGACGACGAAGAATTCATGTACAGAAGTCTATACCGCCGCTTTCTTCGCGATCCCGACAAGCTGCTGAGTCCGCACAAGACGCTTGACAAGCAGATTACTGATCTGATCATGGTTTTAACACGGCCGGATTGGATTGACTTTACAAACCCCAAAAACCAAGTCGTCACGCGGTTTATCTTCGACCCAAGTCACTCCAGCCAGGCTCAGTACCTCAAGTTCTGCCAGCAACTCCTGCTCAGCATGGAGCTTGACCTCCGCATCAACTCGAGTCTTCATGCTGACTCGGCAAAAGACAAGTTGGTACTGCAACTTCCACCTACCATTCAATGGAATCTCGCACTTGCGAGACGTTGGCGGGAGCACGTTAGGGTCGAGAGCTATGGGAAGACGGTCGATCAGAGTAAGTCAATGAGCGCAGCACTTTGACGGCATACGCTCACGATGTCGCAGTAAGCCTCCGCTTCAGATTGAAGAAGCGGCAGATCAAGATGCTTCGACGATTCGCTCAGATGATGAAGTGGCCAAACCTTGGCCAAACCCTGGACAGCATGAAGCAGCGGGACATCGAGGCGAGTCTCGACATCATCAGCTCTGATGCATTGGCCTTCTTCAGCGGGCTTGTGCTGCCAGGTGTAAGTCTCCCATTTCCCACGTCATCGCGCTTGAGCTAACCTTCGACCAGCCAACATTCCCGTTTCTGATTATGAATACCCTGATCGACATCGATCCTGACAAGGCTACCGATTCGCTTGCCCTCCTCACACATCTCCATCCTCACTGTGGATTTCAGTACAGGAACAGTTACACGTACTGGACTGCTTCATCCATTGTTGGCAAGGTCCTTGCTCCCACTTGCAGGTCTTTGGCTGGCTGGGTTGGGCCCGCTCGACCAACGGCAGACCTCGGCCGTTCTCAGATCGCGAGAGTGCGGTCGCGCCGACCCCGTCAACGAATGACGCCTGAAGATGTCCAGTCCATGAGCGAGCGATCCGACCCTCTTGGCCCTCCGGCTGAGGTGTTCCCCGTCAAGGAGTACAAACTTGTGGGGCCGGATGCCGACGACATTGTCGACACGGTGCGCATTGAGCTCCTCAGCTTCAAAGCTATCCCAGACCGATTCCAGGAACCACCGCCTGCGCCGAAGGTGTATGATGCCACGATCCAATTCGCTGTTGATGGGGTTTCGTGGCCAATGCGTCTTACCTACGACGTGTCCTTCATTTCGGCATGGCCTTGTTCAGACGGGCCGCACCCATTGTTTTTCGACTACGTCTACCAAACTGTACGGGCGGACGACATCATGAGCATCAAAGACTGGGGTGGGTTATACGGACAGTCTCAAAGTGCGCGCAGCTCCCGGACCAGTTCTAATCCGGGCCCTCATACAGCTTCAAGCCAGGAACAGATTGATGAGGAGCAAGTCTTGGTTGTGGAAGCATTCGGGGTAAGGGATAACGAGGTATTGGCCAGAGCTTGGTGTTCCCACTGGGGCCTCAGCGCCATCGTTGCTGATCTTCGCAAGACTTGGTTAGTTCTACTTGCCGTCCCATATTCTTTGTTTGAACGAGGGAAAGCTGACCTTTGAACAGTATGGCTTGCGCCATTCGAGAGGCGTATGCAGCAACTTTGACGGTTGTGATTCTGGTCGACAGTCGAGAATACAACGACGACGATTAATGACAATTGATGAGCCACGTTTGTTATAATGGCGACCCGGCAGGATAGAAGGGAAAAGTCGAGGGATAATCTGGCCGTCATTGATTAAAGCTTTCTTTCAAGTTTCAAGATACCACTGCGAGTATACTTTACGAGGGCGCCAACTTCATAGTGGGACGCCGGGATGACGTCGAGGAAGGAGGATGTATTTTGCATGAGGGCTGGCTGGCAGCTCTGGCGCGTTTCTGCGAATTACGAAATACCCCGTGGCAGAATGCATTCTTGGGCGTTTCGTCATGAATGCGGGAGAGGTACCTTGCTCTCCCTATGAATACACTATTACCGGATAGTCTTTGCGTATGATTCTCTCTGCCATTCTTCTTCATTCACTTGGTCTCTCTAAGAATAAGCTTGAAGGCTTCCAAGCTTTGCTCCCAAAGTGCTGATCCCTCGCCGGCAGCCCAAGCCGTCACCTTCTCCACGCCCTCCAAGTCACCCTTCATCCGAGATTCGTTCGTTGTGCCGTCCAGAACACTTACGCCTCCTAAGCCTAGCACGAGTCCGTACATGGCGACCTCGTTGCTCACCCCCACCGCTGCAGCAATCCCCCCCACCAGTTCACTCTTGACAATACCTGGATTCGCCGTCAAGGTCCAGAAAGACTGAAAATTGATACCGCGCTCGCGGCAAAAGACGCGCACGGGGGTGTTGTAGGCCTCCTTTGGGTTCAGGCGATTCTGGACGACGACGGGCTTGACGGCGGCATCTTTGCAGAGGGCCTGCAGCTCTTCCAGGTCGACGTTGGATATGCCGATGGTGCGGATGCGATGGGGCACGTAGGACTCCAGGGCACGCCAGGCGAGGAGGGTGTCCTCATGTTCTCGGAATGGCGAGTGTAGCAGCACGCAGTCTAGGTAGAATTCGTCCTCCGCCGTGGCGGGCTCTTTGGCTGCGTCTGCCGACTCGGCTACCGTCTCCTTGAAAAGAGACCTGGAAACAGACAGGCGCTTGAATGAGGTGGCGACTTGCTCGTGGACCTGGTCCGGGATGGGAAGCTCGGACGGGGCCGGAGAGAACTTGGTCTGGAGGTAGAGGGATGAACGGGGGATGGTCTTTGGGTTCTGGGTAAGCCAGGTGCGCAGGCCGGCGCCGACGCCCTCTTCGTAGTAGTGGTGGGACGCCGCCGTGTCGAGGCCGCGGAAGCCGGCCGAGAGGGCGGAGACCACGAGAGGGGCCGTCTGGGCCTTCTTCCAGGCCGTGCCGTAGATTAAGCGGGGAATCGGAGCGACGGTGTTTGATGCCATGGTAGTCAATAACGCCGGTGAGTCAGGCGGTGAAGAACGACAGCTGTTGCTTGGCAAATTGACTGGGGAAAGGGAGATTACGCCGTGTTGTTACACCTTGGTGAGTGGTTGGCTTGCTTGAGGAGATGCAATCAAGCAATGGGGCTCAAGCGGCGTGGGTCACGGTCGGTTCGCAAGGCATGAAACCCTTGCCTTCCAAAAAATGCAAGACTGTCGTTGAGATATGTAGCAGCCGGGCTTCTAGAAGTTCGATATCGCAGGAATAGCCTCATGCAAACGGCCGACACTCCGCGGTGTTAGTTTCGGCACGCCCATTCCCGCCAACGCGCGGGATTAATACCCCGCCGGAGCTCGTTTATGACGTCTTATCAGTGGCCGATAAGAGATGGAAGACCCCGCCGCGGGGTAAGTCCCGACTTTCCCCCGTGCGAAACCCCCAAGCTCTCTGAGAGCTCTCGCTCAGTAAACCCCTAGCTGGCCCAAAGGGGAAAGTCTAGGAGTTGAACCTGTACATTTCTAACGTCTCATAGTGGGAATCCTCGTCACCCAAGGCGCGTATCTAGGGCGTCATCCATGATGTTTCGAGACTCGGGGTTTGCACAGGTCCAATTTCTAAGCATCACCCGCCGAGCAATTTAGCCGGTGCTTGGGCGGGACTGGCGGAAACTCCGCCCGCTGGACTTGAGCATCGTCGCTTGCTGCCATGTTCTAGTACCTAGATATTTCCAGAGGCAGGTAGTTTCGTGTTCAAGAAGGTACCCATGTTTTCCCGCTCTCGTACCCCGCAGCAGCTCCCTCCGAGGACTACTGCGCCTGGTGGTGTGGAGGGGCGCGTATCGACGTGCAATTGAAAAAGGAAAAGACACCCTCGCCGATTCGCACCTTTTTACCGTCCCGTGTTCCTCAGTCAACTGTCGTTTCCTCTCTCTATATAGAGTGCTACTCGACTTCCTTCGATTCTAGTTGTACCCTCAGTCTGATTCAGCTCGCAAGCACTGTCAGCACCCGTATCGACTTCACAATGGCGCCGCACACTGTCAAATGGGGCATCATGGCCACCGGCTGGATCGCCGAGAGTAAGCCCTCCTTTACCACAGGCAAACAAACATTGGCCATTGACGACTGATCACTCCAGCCTTCTGCAAGGATCTCTTGACCAACCCTGCCGCCCGCGATGTGACCGATGTCGCCCACAAGATCGTCGCCGTCTCCTCCTCCCGCGACGCCCAAAAGGCCCGCGACTTCATCAAGAAGATTGACGGCCCCTCGGACGCTGCCACCTACGGCTCGTACGCCGAACTTGTCGCGGACCCCAACGTCGACATCATCTACGTCGCGACTCCGCACAGCCACCACTTCCAGAACGCCATGCTGGCCCTCGATGCCGGCAAGAATGTGCTCTGCGAGAAGGCCCTGACCGTCACCGCCGACCAAACCCGCCGCCTCGTCGAGACCGCTCGCGCCAAGAAGCTCTTCTTCATGGAGGCCGTCTGGACCCGTTACTTCCCCCTCAGCATCAAGATCCGCGAGCTCATCGCTACCGGCGCCATCGGCAAGGTCTGCCGCGCCACCGCCGACCTGTCCTTCAACAACAACACCGAGGACCCCAACAAGCTGTCTTTCCCTGACTCCCATCGCATGGTCAACCCAGAGCTGGCTGGCGGCGCTCTGCTGGATCTGGGCATCTACTCTTTGACGTGGATCTTCCAGACCCTGTACCACCTGCAGGAGGGTGAGAAGGAGTCCCCCCAGGTTCTCGCGGCCGTGCAGAAGTACCCCGTCACCGGCGCCGACGAGTCCACCAGCATGATCCTCAACTTCCCCAAGCACCAGATGACCGGTATCGCGACGACCTCGATGCGCGTGGCAACCGACCCTGATGGCGCTGGCAAGTCTGCACCCGCCATCCGCGTCCAGGGCTCCGAGGGTGAAATCCAGGTCGCCCACCCCGCCTTCAGGCCGCTGTCGTACAAGTTCATCAAGAAGGACGGCACGGTCGAGGCCGTCGACTGCCCCATCCCCACGGACCCGGGCCGCAACAACTGGGGCCACGGTATGTTCTGGGAGGCCGACGAGTGCGCGCGCTGCTTGCGCGACGGCAAACTCGAGAGCTCAACGCTGCCGCTTTCGGAGAGTCTCGTCATCATGGAGACGATGGACAGCGCCATCAAGCAGGGCGGCATCAAGTACCCCGAACTCATCACCACCGACAAGTTTGACCCCAAGAGCCCGCTGAACCTCGGAAACGCCTGAGCCAGTCAAAGTGTAGCAGAGTGGAGCGAAAATGTGTAACTAGATGCAAGACGGCAGATGAGGTACACAAGGTTCGGAGTCGGCGGCCGCCTCCGCGGATCCGGGACCGGCGCCCAGATCCGCCATCTCGGAACGGGACGGAGGCAGCCGTCCAAGAATCTTTCTAATAGATGGAAATAAGCAATTGGCCTACTCCGTCTTCCTTCGTGACCCCAAAGTCGTGTACGTACTCGCCGTAGAAACCTGGCAAGCAAGCAGGAACCGGTTCGTCAGTTTGATTCTACTCTCACACCCACCCCCTGCCGCTATGCATCCCTCCTTCCCGAAGAACCCTGATGAGGCAGGCTTCCTTCCAAAATAACGTCAGCGCCCGGCCAGGCAAGGTGTGGGAACTTGGAAGGAACCATTCGTCCCAAATGAGGCGCTCCGTGCAACTCTGGATCTGCTACAGCTAACACTCTGCGAGCCTCACCTCACCCTACACACTCATGCAATTACCACACGTGGCCTCGGAGACGACTGTGTGACTCGGCCAGCGGTACAGCGCAGACATAATCTCGCCTGGCAGCACAATTCTGGTGCTGATCGGAGATTAAGCAGGTCCCAAGGACTCGGCGGCGCCCTTGGTCTCTTCGACAGTGGTTCCGGCTGCATGTGACGACATGGTCCGACGAGAAAGGAAACGGCGCGATGCAGGGATTAAAGTGACGTCCCTTTTCCTGGTGTAAGTGAAGCGTTACGAATAGAGACTTAATTAACCCAGGGATGCGGAGACCCATCGTTCACCGATCGAAGCAAACATCGGAATCACACACTGATCCCCTGGTTACCACTTGCCCGCCTTGCTCTCTTTCTCCTATTCTGTGTCCCGATGCATCAGGGGGGGAAAGGTGTGTATTTCCCGGAATGGACTCCGGTCAGCAACCTTGCCGTTCGGGGGACGTTCGCAGGAACCCCAAGGAGGGCTACCAAGATCCCTGGTGGCAATCACGCAAGAAATCATCCAGGGTGGTTCTCCATCCGTTCATACCGAGTGATCGGAATTCCAAATTTCGTTTCGAGCCCCGGTCGAGCAATGCAACGTCTACTCTTTCCTGGACGTCTCCTTTTGAAAGCTTTCGTGTCTCGATCTGGGTTGCTCACACGCCGCACCACACACCCCTCTCACCCCTTTTTTTTCCCCCAACCAATCGCCAAAGCGGCTGAAGAGTATGCAGGAGGACCAGGGTGAAAATAAGACGACAAGCAAACACACGATCCATGGGTCGAATGCCGGCGGTTCTCTCAGCCCCTCAAATGCCGCTTCTTCATCAATGCACGAACGAACGAGGGAGGAATGCCGTCATTGGAAGCCGTTGCCGTTCAAACACGGGCACACAACGGGCATTGTTTAGGCGGTAGGTTCGTGATCAAGTACGACCCCGGAGCAATACTCGGCGTACCCCGAGCCGGGGATTAAAGGGCCCTAATCCCGGAACGCAACCCCCGTTCGAGGCGCGCCGTTCGTAGCGCTAGTTCTGAGGTGTGCCGCACCGTACCTATCCGTGCCGCATTGACCATTCTGCGTCGAGGACCCACCGCACACAACGCCTACACGTTTTTTTTTCCTTCTTCCTGTCTTTCCCTACCTACGGATACCTGACCTTACCTACGTTAGTGTCCTCCAGTGTCAGCAGCCAGCGCAAACTGGCGGGTTGGTGCAGTGCAGGAAGGCAGACAGACGCCACAGACGCACGCTCAGACTGGTTCCTTTTCTCCTCTGGCTCCCAGTCGCCTCATCGTCTCTTGGTTCCATCCCACGTCCCTTCTGCAACCACACCCGGCGAAGGAAAACCATCTTCCAAGTCCTGCAGTCCGCGGCGCACGAACCCTCCGCAGTCCACCCATTTTTCTGCGTCCATTTTTGTCTTCGAAACCTGCTCCCTTGCATTAATTATATTGGCACCAAAAGCCTGCGCGCAGCCGCCCGGACGAACAGAACACACGCCCAGACAACGGGCGCTATATTAACGCATACCAACCTTAACGGGACCGCAGACCAGGGCCCTGGCTGAGATTGCACCACCTCACCTCCTCTGCTTCTGTCCCACCCAGGACGGAAACTTGCCTCAGCGTGGGTGTGTGACTACAACACTTCCTTGCCACACTACACCGGCTACTACCTAGACAAGGGGAGAGAGCTTTGTTTTCGCTCTCGCCGCAAACACTGCCCTGTGAAGCTCGACCCTCCTGAAAAGGGAAATCAGCTGTAGCATACCTTGCTGCAACAGCTCTCAGCCCAGAGATTAGCTAGCCGCCCACATGGGAGCGTCATCCGGCCCCCAACCCGGCGCCGGCACGGCCGTGCCCGCCGCCGATCCCCATTCGCCGGAGCCCCCTTCTGCTCTCGGCGACTCCTCCGCCGCCGCCGCAGCCCCGTCATCAACGCCAACAGCCCAAACTCAGACCGACGGTCAGCAGGAAGACGCTGAGTCCTACGAGTCCCGCCACGTCCACACCGTCTACGAGGCCATCGCCCCGCACTTCTCATCCACCCGCTACAAGCCCTGGCCCCTCGTCTCTTCCTTCCTTCTATCCCTCGCCCCGGGCTCCGTCGGCCTCGACGCCGGCTGCGGCAACGGCAAGTACATCGGCGTCAACCCATCCCTCTACATCATCGCCTCAGACCGGAGCGCGAACCTCGTCTCCCTCGCACGGGACTACCAGCCCCCGTTCTACAATGAGAACGCGCCCAAAGGGGCGAAGAAGAAGGGCGGGAGCACAAAGTCCACCACTACCGCTGCCGCTGCTGCGGCTCCCGTCGAGACTGCTGCTCCTCCTCCGCTAGTAGCAACCCCAAAAAACCAGGTGCTAGTCGCCGACTCGCTGGCCCTCCCCTACCGCCCCTCCGCCTTTGACTTTGCCATCTCCATCGCCGTCATCCACCACATGTCAACCCGCGAGCGCCGCCGTGCCGCCGTCGCCGCGTTGCTGTCCTCCGTCCGGCCGGGCGGCCAAGGCCAACAAGGAGGGGGCAAAGTTCTCGTCATGGTCTGGGCCCTCGAGCAGGGGAACAGCCGGCGAGGATGGGACGCCGGCGCGGACCAGGACCAGCTCGTTTCGTGGGTCACCAAGGGCAGCAAGACCACTGACACCGAGGCCGCCACCGAGGAGGATAAGAAGCCCAAGGACACGACCTACCAGCGCTATTACCACCTCTACCGCGAGGGCGAGCTGGAAGAAGACGTCGTGGCTGTGGGCGGCAGAGTTCTCGAGAGCGGCTACGAAAGAGACAACTGGTGGGCCATATTCTGCCGGGACTCATAGTTCAACAAAAATGAAGCAGCAAAAACAAAAGGGAGGGCGTCACATTGGAAATGATAGGACTGGTGACAAAGAGGCAAGGGAAAACAAGTGATCTAGGGACCTGCAATTCTATCATGACCATATCCCATCTCTTCATATCAAGTGACATCTTTCGTTTCTCCTCCCCCTCCCCTCCCCGATACCCAAGGAGACAATACATACAGACGAAGTTTCACCCACGCGGCCACACATACACACACACACCCCCAACCCGACAACACCAAACCCACCGAGCTATTCACCCATGTTTCCTTGTGACACAAAAATAGCAATGACGATAAACTCCCTTGGTTCCATCTCCCCCTTAACCCGTTCCTCACTCCGCCCCCGCCCACCCCACCTGCCGGGTACCGTGGAAACCCAACGGCAAATAAAAAAAAAAAGGTTCGTTTTCTCTTCGCATACGACGTCGCCGGCTCAGAACATGTGTGTTTCGAACATGAGAAAAAGGAGAAATAAAAGTTAAATGACATGAAGTAGAAGAAAAGAGGCGGGGTAGGGGAAGGTAGATGGTGGTGAAGGACACACGAAATTCCTCCTCGCTTGGAGCGAAGGCGGGGCCCGATTACCGAGAATTTTGACTGACTGACGTGGAATTGGGGAAAGCTTGTCAAGCCCGCCGCGTGTGCGTGGTGGTAACGATGTTGTTGTGTATGAGAAGTAAAAAAGATGAAGACAAGATTTTTGCTCCGATCCCGATGCAACATGCCAGTGCTTCCCATTTCTCGTGCCTCTCACAACACCACGAGCAGATGAGAGAAAAAATCAACACAAACCCCGGAAGTTCCCCATGCTATCATGAAAAAGAGGAAAAGGGGGTGCCGCACACGATGGCCATGCCGAACCCCTCTACCCCTTGAAATAAAACAGGTTTTTTTTCCCAACTCCAAGTTCGCCTCACCACCTTTGCTTGCCCTACTGTCATGCCATACGTCGCCTTTCCATCTCCTCCTGACGAGGATCCAAGTGCCGTCGTCGGCTCGTCTCTCGTGCGCCCATCTCGGTACCTGGGCTCGCTCTTCTCTTGGAGCCGGCAGGCTCGTGAGGAGGGTAGTGGAGGGCTGGCAGCAGCGGGCCTGGACTGGCCCTCGCGCTGGGTACGGGGCTAGCTGTAGGCATGCCGCCCATCGCGTACGCTGGGGTGCTGTACGGGCTCACGCCGGTTGTCAGTTCGGCTACTCCCGGAAGCATCCCTGCACCTCGGCCCGGCGGCAGGCCTTGGATCGGAGCCAGGCCGGGGCCGCCCGGCGGTCCAATGCCCGCCAGTTGTACGCCCTCGTTCGGATCCGGACCCATAGGTGGCCGTCCAGGAATGCTCTCACGCCTGGCAGCAATGACTCGGCCGCCGGGGATCGGTGATATGCCGGGAGGCGGTCGGCTGTATCGTGGGGAAGGTCCGCCAATGTCCCGAGGTAAACTGCCCTGGGATTGCGAGTGCATGTGGCCGCGAGAGGGCGAGTGTCGGTGGCTGCCGCCTGGTTGATCGACGTTGACCGCTGTGAGGGAGAAAGGCACCACGCCAGCACGCCGGGCCATGTCCGCTTCGCCCAGCTGCCAGTGCATAGCTTCCGCAGCACGCCAAGGAACTGCCATCTCCTCTGCAACTTTCGCCCACATCTCCGGTTTGAATCTGGACACCAGGTTAGTTCAGCTCTCCGCGTTGTCAGGTGATGGAAGACCGCATTTCTCCCACGATCTCAACGGGGCGATTCGTACCTCTCGTACAACCGTGCGAGCTTGTTCTTGCGCTCCTCGTCCCATTCGCTTCGTCTCTCAAGGTAGTTCTGGTAATGAAGTCGACAGCTGATGGCACTCCGTCCCGGCAGGCGTTTCGAAATGTCCTCCCACTTCATCCCGCTCCCCCGAAGCTCGATGATTAGCGCATCCTCCTCCGGCGACCACTTGCTCTGCTTCTTTGCCGGAGACTCCGCGACGTGCGGCGGCATGGCGCGCTTGCCGCTCGCAGCCAAGCCCGGTGCTACGGGTGGCGGGACATACGGAGGTAGTCCGCTGACAGGCGCCGTGGCCGCCGTGGTTGCGGTTGTGGAGGGGACTGACGAAGATCGAGCGTGTTGAGGAGGAGCAGCGGAGGACTCATCTGAGTCGGGGGCCTTCAGGAGAGACGCGATATCCACGGTGACGGTTTTGCCGCCTAAGTAAGTGGGATACGGCCTTGTGTCATGGGCGCGATAGACGCGCGCCAGCTTTTCGGTTTGCGGAACGCCACCCAGGAGGCGGCCGGATTTTTCTTAAAAATGGAGCTGGAGGGGCGATGGTCGGTGAGATGTTCCGACCTTTCTGAGGGGCGTATCGAATACTCGTGGGCTCGTTGGGAAGTGCTCCCAGCTTCGCAGGCAGAGATCTGGGCAAGGTCGACTCGCTGGAGAAGGCAGCAGGATGGAGTTGGAGATGGACCGGAGAGTCGTTGACGAGTGGGTATTAGTGACAAAGGAGCCCGTAGCTGCGGACGAGAGGAGCAGTGGAGGTATCGTGAGCGTGTTGTATCAGGACAATGGACGGCTCTGGCCTCGTGAGATGGGAAACGTCCCGTGTATCCTGGTGGAGAGTGAAAAGGGGAAAAAGATCTGAAAAGGAAGGAGGACCTGAGCTCAGATCAAGACGGGTGCGTAGCTGGCGGTGTTTTTGAAGGAAGTCATCAACATGATTGGGCCAGTCCGAGAGGCTGGTGACCAATGATCGGGGAAATGAGCTTGCCTGGTGATGAGGCAAGCAGGCAGGCAGGCAGGCAGGCAGGCAGGCAGGCGGGCAGGGCAGGGCAGGACGGGAGGGCGTCGGCGTAAGTATACGTCAGTCAAACTAGGCTGCTAGAAGTCTTCATCAGAAAGCGAAGCTTTGCCAGAGTCATCGTTCTCCTACGGAAAGTCGGTAGAGGCCAACGAAACAAGGTACAAGCCAGTCTACGTCGGGAACTTGCGGTGCTGCAGATTGTGAATGGAAGAGAAAAGAATTAAAATGGACCAAGGAAGCAGTAGTTGGAGGGACGGTGATGGGTTGAAGAGGTAGTGGAGGTAGAGAGGTAGAGGTGGGGGACGGAGACCGGGGTCTGATTAACAAAGTGACAGCCAGGGCCAGAAAGACTTCTCTTAAACTGACGAGAGGAAAGTCATCGAAGAAGAAACGAGAGGAGACTTGAGTGGGAGCAAGGGAGGGGCGTGTGGAAGGGCGTGAGTTGAGGAAAGAAAAAAAGAAGAAGACGGCGGGATGAGGTTGACGAGCCCAGCGGCGGCACCACAGCGGCAGCAACCCAGCAAGCAGTCCAGCAGGAGCGCGTGAGAGTATGTGTGAGAGAGGGCCACCGAGGCTGTGGAGAAGGGAAAGAGACGACGAGGAGCGGTAGCGTAGCGTGTGTGTGTGTGCGTGTGTGGTGTGTATGGTAGGTATGTGTGTGTGCGTGTGTGCGCTGTGTGAAAAGAGGTTTAAGAAGAAGAAGGAGAAGTGTGTGTGGTGTGTGCTGCTGTGTGTTTGGCAAGGGCAAAGGTTGGGTAGGTTTTGGAAAGCAGTTCCCAGCGTGAGAAGAGCAGAAACACCAGCAGCAGTCAGTAGCAGCAGCGGCAGCGGCAGCAGTAGCAGACAATACGGTAGCTAGCCGGCAGACGCAGTGGTAGCTCCAGTAAGAGTGTACGTAGCAATAGGGCAGAGCATATATGTCAAGGTCGCATATAGGGAGGTACTGCGTGAATGCTGGTAGATGATGGGATCTTGTTGGTGCCGCCGGTCCCTTGCCTTGCCTGGGCCAACCCGTCTTTTGCCCTGCCCTCATTGAAGAATGCGATGCGGTGGAGGTGGTCGAATAAGGCTCAGGAAGTTGACCTCACCCAGGCATAGTTTGGGAACCTACATGGATGGGCTAGTTGAGCACATGTTTGAAAGACACACGCCCCCCCTTCCCGCTGCGCACACACAGACACCAGGTGGCTTCCATGCTTTCTTTTCCAACACACACCCCCCTGCCCAATGCCTTGTCTAGCGGCAGGCCTGGTGCTGATGTTCTCCCGCACGTCGACACCCTGGACGCTGTAGCTTAAGAGGGGTCTTGAATAGGAGACGGGGACGGTGAGAGATTGAGAGAAATGCAATGAGAGGAAAATACCAAAGAGACTGCCTAATTTGTTGGACACTGCAATCCCATGAGCAACCAATACTCTAGCTGCTGGTAGTGTGAGTACAAAGTCATGCAAGTGGCATTTGCGCCGTAGTCGAATAGACAGTCCGCCGCCCATGGCCAACGCGTGTAATGCGAAGCCCAAGCCAAATTCACTGGTGGGCCTGGCTGGCTGGATGACAGCTCCGAAAGACGGAATCCGAGAAACGCAGACAATGGGATTTGCCTGGATAAGGGTATGTTCGTGTCCGTGTCTGATGGGCAGGCTTGGTCACAGCTCCTCGCAGGTCGCAGGGCATCAGTTCCGAGTTGGAGGCGGGTGAAAATCTCATCAATGTGGGCGGGAAAAGTTCAGAGACAGATGGAGGAGGGGGGGGGGGGGGGGGAAACGAGAGGTCGTCAAAGGTGCAGGGCCCATCCATCTTCCCAGAACCCGACAGGGCCGAGCGACTGGCGGCGAGAGTGTGTTTAGGGCAAGACAAGCGTAGCGTGGGAGAGAGGAGAGACTGCGTGGGCGGGATGTGGTGGGAAAAGACGCAGGTGTCACAAAACCGCATACGGGTGCTGTGGAGTCTTTGTTTGAAACCTGCGGTTGCTGATGCAGTGAAGAGTCGAGTGGACTTTGGCTACTAGGTAGGTTGGTTGGTAGGCAAGCTTGGTGGGTTGTCTTGTGTCTTGTGGATGGGATCCTCCTCGCGCCCGGCTGACGATCTGGCTGGCAGCTGGCGGGGGGAAACCTCGCAACGTTGATTCTTATGACTCTCCGGAGGCGACGGGTAGCTTCGTACTCGCGGTCCCGTGGTTGGTTGGTGCCCTGAATCCGGCACGCGGTCGTAGAAGTCAAAAAGCGAAAGTATGACGGCGCGCATAGTCGAGCAGCGAAGAAGGCGAGAGCTAAGAAACACCTAACGAACCGGAGACTGGGACACCGGCGGGAGCTGTCGAACAAGAGGGATGGGCCAGTCGGCCGAGGGGGAAGAACGCCAGTAGGCTCGCGAGGGTTTCGATGCTTGTTGGTGGCCGGGAGGACAAGCTTGAGGAACCGAACCTGAAGAGAAGGTGAGCTGCGCGCTGAGGCCTTGATGCCACCGCTGTTGATGTTGTGGTTGTTGCAGCTGCTGCTCCGCCATTTGGGTGCTTCCTGCTTGCTTCGCTTTGGTTTGGATGGTCCCGCCGTTACCAGTGCCTGAGCCTGTACGGATGATACCTGCGCCTGTGCGTGTTTTGGCAGCTTGCTGAACTAGGCGGTACCAATCCCCATCTCAATCCCAATCCCAAATGCGCATGCCGTTCGATGCCGATCCTAACGACGGGGCCCTGCTCGATCAAGCAATCAGGCTGCATGTCTGTCCTTGTGTTGTCTTGGGCGGCTCCTCTTCTGCGGGTTAGCGCCTGGAGCCACTGACACTCGACGGTGCGATTCGGTTTGATGAGCTGAGCTGGGCAGTCTGAAAAAAGCGCCGGCAGTGCACTTGAGTGCTGTGCTCTGCATATGGCAGCGGCAACGGCAGCGGGAGAACAAGAAGGAAGAACAGTTGCAGTGAGCCCCGACGTCTGTGCGGTTGACAATGGGCGGCGTAAGATGAGGCTTGTCTCGACAAGGCCGGACAGCCAACAAACCACGTTGACAATGCGCCACTGCCGAGCGAGTCGTCGAGAGCCGTCGACAGTCCACAGGACGGGCTGAAAGGGCTGGGTTGGCTCGAGAAACATTCATCAATGCCCTTCATGCTCTCATCGAAATTTTCTGTACACGTCCCAGTTCGACGAGCCTTGGAACATCCATGACCTTGGCCACAAGCCAGGGACAGCCCTCACGAAGCCGGTCTGTCTTGTCTTGTGTTGTCTTGAGGAGGGGGCCTGCTCGCTCGCCCTTCCGCTGCGTTGTCCGGTCCTTGGCCTGCCCTGCTTCTTCTCTGTCTGTTTTTTTTTGTTTTTTTTTTGTGATGCTTTTCGGCTTGGCCCTTGGTCTGATGATGAACTGGCGGTCAGATATGCAGCGCAGCGCAGCTTGCAGCGTCCAGCGTCTGTCCAGCAGAAAGAAGTTCCAGGACCGGGGCGGTAACGTTTTTCCCGTGGCGGCAATCCAGGTTGCGAGCTTGTGCAGAGACCTGGCTGCATCAAGTTGCCATGAACCATGATCGCCATGCAAGCCTGGGACATGCTTGCTGGGTGCTGTGTTGGCTAGCGGCTTTTCCAGCAGCCCTTTTTTTGCGGTCGTCGCATCCTTGAAGCTTGCTGTTCCCTTTTGCCGCACCACCATCACCCATGATGATCAACCCAGAACCACCCACCATGTGGACAGGGCGGCGGCCACGACGTCTTCCTGGTGGTTCGGTGTCCGCAAGCCACATATGGCTTGATTGGGCCGTTTGACGTTTGTCTGTTGTCTCCCGAAGCCTTGAACTGCATCAGCCACACGGTATCGGTGCCTGACATGACGACGGGGCGGTACATAAGGGAGCAACTAAGGCCAGCGAAAGGGAAAAGAAGTAATATCGCGGCCATTCGGGTTCGAAGGCGTGTACAAGGAGAGACACTCTGTTGTACAACAGCACCGATAGCGAGGACGCGGAGCTCTTTTGGGTCTTTGGAACCGACATGCAAGATTGAAAATTGGCTGCTGGGACGGAATCGTCTTCCCCGGGGACAGGTTCCCAGTAGGGCGATGTACCTCAAGAGCGGCGCGGTGTGAGATTAGAAAATCGATATTTTCTCACTTGTTCTGTCGTTGTTTCTTTTTCTTTTTTGCTTCCTTCCTCCCTCCCAAATCTAGAGCACCTTCCGAGTAAATGTCCCGATAGGCAGGCAAGGACTAGACCTCAGGCTGTCCGGGTACGTACCGCGCAACGTACGCAGCAAGGCAGGTAGCTAGCTACCTTACCTACCTTACCTACCTGCCGAAGCTACATGTCTACCTCATCTTACCTAAGCCGGTTGTCCGCGGTGCTACGACGTCGACATCCTCTGCTGCACGTACCGTACTTGTTTCGCGGCATTTCCTCCTTGCGCGTGCCCGTCCCACTGCTGACGGAGACCTGGTTCTGGTAAGGCAGGGCAGAAACGCTAAGACAACATAAATCCTCATAAAGTTCCGCTAAACTAGCACACAGGTAAGGTTAGGTAAGTTCGTCTTGGTCTCAGTCTGCCGTCTTGCTCGTGGTCTTGGAATGAGGGATGCACACGGAGACGGAGGCGGAGGCGGAGGCGGACGGTCCACGGCATCCATACACCACGACTTGTGTAACTAGGGTCGCAAGCAGCGTCCTTCTGGCTTCCCGCCCCAAGCTGTACAGGAAAGCGTACGTCGCAGAATGCCATACAAGCCACCTCGTGTGCCTCAACTCCCGGAAGGTCGCAGCCAGAATACTCTCACGCTGCCTGGCCCAAGGCCCGGTGTCGAACTAAGTCAAGGTAGCTTCGTGATTAGCTGACGACGGCTGGTACCCAACGGCATGGCTAGTAACATGGACACCACTAGGAGATGTCGGTCAGCCATCAGCCCTGATCTGTGGGTGAGCGAACATGGAGATTGCTCTAATGCTGCCTTGTCCTGACCTAAACGCCCGTTTCTCTACACCGACGCAAATTATATGCGTCCAGCTTGAATCGTCTCAAGGCCGTCGACGACATGACTAAGACAGCTCACCGCTGCTTTGATCAGGCATTGACTTTCTCATTGCCTTGACTCGAAAGAAGGAGCATATCGCCCTCCCTCACGAAAGCATCGTGACACGCGCAGCCGGTGCTAATGATATGCGCCTGCATCCCCAAACATACATCAGAGCCTCGTCGCATCCCCCGGCTCAGCTCCAGACCCTGCCTATCACTCGGTAGATGACATACATACGGCTGTGGATAGAGCGGCCGGCCTAGTGCCCGACCAGCCATCCGCTGTCTGCCGCCAGCCAGCTTCGGCGTCCAAATACTCATTATTCAGGGACCGGGGCTCCATTGCGCGGGGGGAAGGGGGGGCAGCAGCGCCGAGACCTTCATTCTACGCATCTAGACATCGCCATACAATGGCAGCAAGATGAAAAGATCGCCGACACCGGGCGGGCGACCCGGCATGTTTGGTCTGTCGTTGTCCGAACAAAGCAATTAAGAACACGACCTTGTCCCCACGCACGTGTCATCGTCTTGTCTTTCGTTTGCATTTCCAATGTGGCTAAACACCTCCCCAGCCGCTCGTAAAGTAGCCAGATCTGATATAATGCCATTTTATCGTCATTTGGGCCCGCCAAGTTCTGCAAGCCCTGTTCATATTGAGCCTGTCGCCCTTATCTGCGCGAGGGCTACGGGCATACCCAACACAGCCGCCACATTGTCGTCGACGAGTAAGCAGGTCAAGTGAGCTGGAGCGTATGTATGTCGGTTTCCTTGTTGGTGGTGCCGAGTGAACTCAGAGCCTATCAAACAGCTCTCGACGTACTTAGCAACCGCCTGCCAATCCACCAGGCACCACTCGGCTGGGGTCGCATCCCATTTCGGGGCTGACGTTTAAAAGAAATACTTTCATTGGAAATTCTCCTTGCTGCACATGCACCCCCTCAGAATAATTTTTTTTCATTCGCTCGCGGGCCTTGCATCGTGGCTTCGCGCGATGAGAGCGTCGTCTCAGGGGAACCCAGCCTCGGGGTTCTCATCCCATCAACAAGGCGAGACACCAGACTTTGCTGCATTTGCAATGGTAGTCTGGCAATAGACTGGAAACAAGGGCCAGGGTAACAACGGGCGATAGGACTTCCATCTTTGTCGTCGGTAGGTCTGCCGACCACCTTAACACCCTGTGCTATAGCCAGACCAGACGCGCTGTGCTGGCTATGCGCCTGGCCAGATCCCTGCCCCGGAGCTGCCTCACCAGTTATCCCGCGCCATGACTGGTGCCGACGTCATGAGGGGATCTGCGAGAACGAACAGATTGACGGCCATGTCCACAACAACTGTGCGGATGGCACATTGCCAATTGTTCAGGTTGCGAGCGTTGTGAGAAGCTCGTACGGCTCTGGGGCAGAAAAGCTGCCCCATTGATGTATGCACTCCGCATATCCCTGTCATCATCATGCCCATCCTGGGGCCGACCTAGCTAAAACAACATCTCGTCTTCTGCTTCTTCTTGTTCTTCGTTTTCTGTCACTAGTGCTTCCTTCCGCGTCGGGGCGAGTGCCAGAGATCGGATTCGCACTACTCGACCAGAACAACGAATTGTCGGTGACACAAAGAAAACCCAACGTGGCGGTGAACGGCAGCCAACATTGCAGAACCGGATCTTCCTTGGGCATAGCGGCAGGCCATCGGCGGATCGGGTAGCTAGGATAGATCTGGCGTGTGGTGGAGGCAGTTTGCCCGTGGCGGATCAAACATCCAGCATCGTCCAAGGATTTGTCGGTTGTCACTGCAGTCTGGGGCTGAGCTACCCTGAGCTGACGGCCAGTGAGCAGCAATCTGACGTCGCTAATATGTCGTTTTTCCTTCTTCCCCAGGCCCTCACAATAATAATTCCACGAGAAATACTATAATGTCGATTGCTCTGGGCTATTGTCGAGTTCGGACCGACAAGTGATTTGTGACGATGTTGCATAGACGATTAGGAAGGATTTTCCTTTCCCAGAACGAGTGCCAGGATTGTTCTGGAAAAGCAAGCCCTTCACATCAGAGGGTTTGTCCATCCCGAGTCGAACAGAGAACGTGCTCCTTGCCGTGCCCGTCCGCGAGCGACTGTCCCATGCTCGCCTAACTAACCAAACTGGAGCCCGAAGAATGTGTGCGTGTGTGTGTGCGCGCGCGCGCGCGGTCTCGCAGGTGTGTGTGTGGGTTATCATGATTCTGCAACGAACATGATCGTGGATGTTTCATCTTATCCGTTTGTGCTGCGCGCGCTCTTACTGGCTGGACTTCTGGTTGCTTGTTGGCCCTGCACACAGGGTGGTGCATCTTTTGGGGTCGATGAAATCATGAACGAATATGCACTGTGGTGATTTGTCGCTGCTGGCCGGTTACACACACCAAAAAACTAGGATCGCGAGGGGCTCTCTGGTTGTATCCGAATGGTTGCGATATGCCTTGTGTGTCTGCCCCATTCCACACACCCACCTTGGGCTCTTCCAGGAAGTCCCGGGCGAAATCCGTTTGTTGCGGGTTGGTGACTGACATGCTTGATGATACTGCACACCTTAGCACATGTAGACAGGCCAGGATTGGGGCGTAGGCCTGGCTTTGTCAGACAGACAGACCAGAAGACCAGACCAGACCAGACGGGGCTTTGCATGCGCGAAATCTGGCGTTTGACTGCATCGATGCCGCTGTTGTCATGCTGTGGTTCCCGACCAAACGGTTCCCGTAGATTGTGGTCTGCAAACGGAGACTCGCCAATCATTGTCAATAGCGTTGTTCCCATCGGCCGAAGGTTAAACTTGTCTGAGGCGGCCTCGGACGGTTGCACCTGGATTTTGTACGACTGTGCCACAAAGCCAGATTCTTATTTTCGCGGGACGAGCTACCCGTCAATGAGGAACCGGGCTGACATGTTTCGATCTCGTTGTATCGTGGATGACCCAGCTTCAGACTCGCGTCGAGCAGCCGCCTGGTAGGCCCCTGGGCAGGAATGAAGCAAGGCGGGATTCAGGTTCGGATACCTGCCAGAGGTTGGCGTGCCGCAGTTGCGCATGGTACAGTCCTCATTCTCTTCCCCTTCCCGTTTCTCTCCCTCGCCTTCTCGTACTTGCATCGATGGTTGTCATCTAGCGGTGTACAGCCAGAGATCGGGTGAGGATGAGAGGGTGAGAGGGTGAAGTGTGGATGGGTTGACAAGTCATCACCGCAGAGAGACGTACCCTTTCCATCCAAGTTTGGGGGCGGGAGGCACCAAGCTACCTAAGCTACGTGCTGTGGCTGGAGCCTGAGTTGGCGTGTGGGGCTGAAACCATGTAGCTGCACCAATAAGAGAAGCTCTGAGGTGCGCTAGGTGCACGCCCCCTCCGTTACCCACTTCCTGGGTAGTGAGGCTTGAACCGCCTCCACGTTCTCGACCGATTTTCGCCCATTTCACTCATTTCAGGCACACGACAAGTCAACCACACCTCGTCAACTCATCGAGCCCGAACCCGACTGGACCTCCGCTTTGCAACAACACCTAACGTCACCGGACAGGTTTCCATACCCTCCCTCCCTGATTAAACCCGTGACAAAAGCACCACAAGCATCAACGTGCCTACAACAGCCCAACAACCGACTGGGTCGTGCGTCTGACTTGCATACAACGGGACTATCCAGCCCTACTGTGCATTGCTTTCGCCCCAGCCAACGAAAGAATTGGCCGGTTGACACCCAAGACGCTTGGTTCCTGAACCCTGTTGCGCCGTCACAACTCCTTCGGCAACTTCTATCGACCAACTTTGCCGCCCTCTCCCCCTACTGCCTACCTACCTCACCTTATCTTACGCTACGCCAGAACCTCCGAGGAACTCAACCCGCCCCACGTGTTCCTTGCAGCCGACCATTAGCCCGAATTCCATTCCACTCGGACCAGGAAACCAGACCAAGTCATCCACCATGGCCGACGTTCCTCTGCAAGTCATTTCGGAAAACTCCTCGTCAGAGCGCCGTATCACCCCATCATGGACCATCAGCCAGCTGAGGTCCAAGCTGGAGCCCATCACGGGTATTCCCCCTTCGTCCCAGAGAATCAGCCTCAAGACCGCTTCGGCGAGTATTCCGATTGAGGCTGCCGATGAGGACAACGCGCATTTGACAGCTTTCCCGCTCGCCCCCTATGCAGAGCTGCATGTAAGTAGGGCTGTGTTCTGCTACCTGTACCCCTTCTCAGCTCGCCTATGGCGGCTCGCTGGCGCTTCTCCCAGCCCCGTCTGCCTCGCCACCACTGTTCAGTACACATATCCTCACTAGCCGCCTCGCCAAATTCAGTGACGCGGATAAGGCGGCGAAGTTGCCACTCGGGCCCTCGCCCAAATCATCTTGAGGCCTCCCATGGCGATGCCCGACTGGATGCCTGGCGTTTTGTTTCTCTGGAGTATACTGTGCTAACAACACCTCTCTTAGGTGGCCGACACACGGCCGGCAGGAGCCCGCCCGAACTTCACAGACACTACGGGTGTTGAGAAGTATGTCATGCCGGAGGAGGAGTATGCCAAAAAGACCGACTCCGTCCTAGCATGGAAGAAGGCCCAAAAGCTGGGTCGGTTCGATCCTGACGCGCCAAGCATTGAGGAGGCCAAGATTGCGGCTTTCCAGCAGGAAATTGGCCAGCGGGGCATTGCGGTAGGCAAGCGTTGCCGAGTTGGAGGCGAGGATTCTCGCAGAGGTGTCGTCAAATACGTTGGAGATGTGAAGGAGATCCCCGGAGGCTTGGGTCCCTGGATCGGAGTTCACCTTGATGAACCCGTTGGAAAGAATGACGGCAGCATCAGTGGAATTAGGTATTGGGGCGAGGATTCGACCTTGAAGCATGGCGTCTTCGTGAGGCCCGAGCGGGTTGAGGTTGGCGATTGGCCGGTTCTGGACGACTTGGAAGACATGGAGGAAATTTGAAGAAAGGAACACTCGGCGCCATCGTTGCCGCGCTTGGAGTCCGTGGCGACGGACTGACCAGGTGGTCGCGTGGCTACGCGAAGACAACGAACCCCTTTTCTTCTCTGGAACGTTCCCCAGGTCAAGTCCGAACACATATTTCAGACGAACGCGAACGTGGAAGTTCGATCATGCACTGATCGAAAAATTCCAACTTGTTCGCGGAGAACGCTGGCCCAGAAAGGCCGTTGACCAAACGGCAAAGGGGCGTTGGTGCAGTAATGACAAGATTCGATGCTTTCTCCCGTTTCGAGTATTTCGCCCTGTGTGTAAGATGATCAGCTAAACACTATCGTCAAATACCAGACCAAATCTGTGTCAGCGATATCGGACGACGTCCAAGTCTCGCTCTCGAGTTCTCGATGCTTTCTCCTGTTTTCGGCACATGTTTGGATGAACCGTCTGCCATGACATGGTTCGTTTCTCACCTCCAAACATCAGACTTGACGTTCTTGTTCCAAAGAACCAACTCTCGTTCCCGCCGGGCAGAAAGTCTCCGAGTCGGACCCGGCGGCATAACAAAGCCTTGCTCTGTGACCGGCTGCTTCCCGAGCCATGTCGTTGCGTACAATGCTCGCCCACTGGTTTCTACGTCCGAAACCCGGGAGTCTTTGGCAAACTCCCACGATTCCCAGTCCGATGACTTTAGGGTCGGACGAGTCGTCCACATGTTCAACAAGCTCGCGGGCTTCTTACCGGACTGAGGGCTTGTATGACAGCATATGGAGATCCACCTCCTCGAAGCACTCCATGCTGGTGCAGCGCTGAGCCTTCTTGTGCTTGATCGCTTCGCCAGTCTCTATGGATATGGAGTGCCTTTGGCGTTGACTGGTTTTAATTTTATCCTGGCAAAGGCAGGCGATCGCTAAACTTCATAAACGAAAGTCTTCTCCTCATCCCCTCCATCGAACCATCACAACGCCCCTTTTGGCAGTGACTTCATCCGACAGGGTCCGTTCCCTCGATGTGACTCGATCGTGGCAAGAAACATAAAGGCTCGTTCTCGGTGCCTGAACTCCTGACGATGGGCCAAAGGCAAAAGTTGAGAGGGAGTAGGGGGAGAGTTTGTGGTGTGTAGGAGAGTCTACCAAGAAAAGCTTTGGTCGGGGACCAGCATGAAGAAGCCAGCATCATCATCAGCTCCGAGACTTTGTGAACCTTGAAGCATTCACACACAACTGCATGAATGACAGGCAACTGCCGACCTCGCCCTGGGAGATGTTTGCGGCTCAACAAAGCGGGTAAGAGACGGGACTGTCTGGGGAAGGCTCGGTAGTCAGAATGCTGGTCGGCAGCCAAGGATCCAGGATCAGCAGACTTCTCAGACATAGGCTGTGTCTGAGCCAGCTCCACGACCGCCTGGTCCAGGTCCTGCAGAGGTCATAAGCGTCGCTCGCGACCGACAAGTTGCCTTTCCTCGCTCTAGGCACCTCCCTTCTTCTCTCCTAAAATGGAACCCTGGACAGCACCACGAAGTCCGTGGGAGAATCAACTTTGCCCGTGGGAGTGGTAAATCTACTGCAATTCTATGATGACCCATGAACATCGGTTTTGAAAGTGGTTGAGGCTACGTTGATCAGCCCAACCTCATCGAGAGTTTGCAGAAGAAGGCGGGGATGAAAAGAAGAAAGAAAGGACGTCGACATGCAGCGGGATATGGGGTTTCCTGTCACGCGGAAGGCATGGGGACAAGTTTGGCATCTGAGACTAAACGATGGTCGATCACCAAGCAGAGATGCGAAGAAAGTTCCGAGGGAGCCGAATGGGGGGGCGGGCGAACCGCAAACAATGTTTGCATTGGCATGGCGTTCGTCAACTTGAACTGGATGACGAGCGAGTAGAGCGCAGCAGTGTTGGACGAGATCAATGCAGATAATGCAACGGCAAAGGCTATACTATCTGATGGGACAAGCGTTCCATCCCTACCTGCCCGAATCGTCTAGAGTTCATCTTTCGAATGACGAAGGAAGCTTGAAGTTTGACGTCGGAGGCGGGTGCCGGACGGTGAGTTAAGGACACCGGGGTCCGGGTGTTTGATGAAGAGGGTTTGTTACTGTTTCTGTTCTCGTCTTGATGCGCCAACGAGGAACAGCCCAGCAGACCGCGCCGGAGTCAGAGCCGGGCATGCTGGTCTCGTAGCGGAAGACAGATTTGGGGTAAGTTGTCCAGGAGGGTTTTCCCTTCGCCCTGTGAACTCGCGAGAAAGTATGGGCGGTTGAGGGATGTGGCCCCCCTGCAGCTAGCTGACTGGCCAGTAACACGCACAAAAGGAGGGTTTTGCTGATCACACAACCTCGGAGCGGTGTTGAGAATGGACAAAGTGGCAGCATCATGACAGGCAATTCGGCCGAACTGGCCCAATAACTGATCAAACGGACAGCTTCTTTCGATCGGTTCGGGATGGCAGCGCAGTCCGAAGAACGCACGGCGGAGAACAATCGCGTGGCGACGCGTAGCGAAGGTGTACAGTTGCGTGGCCAGACACCACATGCGCGGGACAATTGGACGGGCAAACACACGTTACTTATCAACGGTAAGCCGAGGAAGCCGCCCTTGAACAGACGTGAGAAGTCCGAACCGACCGGAGTGCCGACATCACCTGATGTTCTGAACCCAGAAGTGTCGAAGAAGCCAACGAGCCCCAGGTAGCCTGAGTCTGTGATGAATCTGGACCCGGGCTCGAACACGACCTGGCCGAACTGTATCACAAGTCAGACACGTCCACAAGATAATATGGGATGTCCTTGAAGGCAGATCCGAACTGCCGAACTGGTAAGAACAACGGCGGCAAATTGAGGGCTTAACCTAGACGAGCTCGCTTGTCGACGACGATTTTGCCGCGCAAGGCTGAAGTTCTGGAGGCGAGCTTTCTGTTAATAGTGACAGCTGCGTGTGAGGTAGAAAGGGGCGGCGGCTGTGAGGTGAGGATGCTGCTTGTTGCAGTGTGTCGGGTGCGGGATGAAGGCATGAGAAACGAGAGAAGGAAGATTTCTGATGCGGCGGCGAGATGGGGCCACGAGCGGGCAGAGGTTTGAAGGCAGGGAGGCAGAGGCAGAGTAGCGCAGAGAATGGCGGGTGCTGCAATATAGCATTGAGCTTTATCGGTTTGGGTTGCGCTCAAACGGGGCTCGCCGTCTCAGCGTGTCGGAGGTTCGCGATCGCTGACGCCCAGCTGGGCAATCTACCGCACACACATCGGTTTCTCTTACAGGACACTCAACGTCAGGAACAGGCAAAGCGAACCAACCCCGGACTCCTGACAGGGGATGGACGGGGATTTGTTCGGGTGCTGGGCTGAAGATGGGGAAAAGATCTGACTGCGTTCCCTATTCTTCCGCCCGAGGTGGGAGTGGGAAAGGGGGCCGGGGCCGGGGCCGTGGGTGCGCGTCAATTCGGAAACCCGTGAGAGATGTCACAAGGCAGTCTCGAAGCCTGCCAAGACCGGGTCCAACGGTTGCATCAGATGCGTCAGCGATCGGTGCAGGTCCTCTGAGTGGCGGCAGATGAGGCTCGACTTGTCCAAGGGATGCAATGCAGATGGATACCATCAGCCCTGATTGCTGCGGCCTGCCACACACGCACAGGACAAGCAAAAAGAACAATAACAACAACACGACCGTGGCCTATGGCGAGCGTTCCATATGTTCCTTCACCTCAAGGGGGGGGGATGGGGGCTTCGGCAAGCTCCCGGCGCCTCCGTATTGGACGCGAGGCTCTTCGCGACACGTCTCGTATTTCAAGCCAGAGGCAGTTTGAGGCCCGGGTCTCTTCTGCGTTGCGGCTGTGTTGTGTATCGGGCGCCTATATTGTTATTGTTGTTATGTGGCCTTGCGCAGTCAGTGATTCTGTGCGGTGCAGTGCAACGGTTCTTCTGATGATCAGGATTGGCCCCGGATGACTCGAAACTCTCGGCTGCGGTGCGAGGTCGGGTCGGCTAGTTTGGAAATTTGGGCATGGTTCAATTCACAGGGCGCCCAAGTGACTGGAAACGAGAGAATGCTTCTTCAATGTCGCCAATTGATGCCCGTTTCGCGGCAGATGGACGGGCAAACATCAGATACATGAGCTCACATCAGTCGAAGGCGTACGTGTTGGCTACTGTATCTCGAACAAACAGAGGTTCACTTCGGAGACTTTTCCCAGCGGAATCTGTTTGGTGCAGCGAATGTGGGCGACACGGCACGGCACATTTATCCATGGTGACCCCACCCGACCTTGCCCGGAAAGGCATCTGAAGCCTGAAGCCTGAAGCCTAGGTGGAGTCCGGGGCCCTGTTAGAAGGGCGGGCTGGAACCTGAGAGGCCTGATGGTGATCACGGCAGCGTCTCGCAAGTGAGAAAGTCTGAAGCCAAGCCTCACTCATCCGTCTCCAGAAACCTGGCAATGTACATGGTATTCGTAGGTGAGCTGTGAAATACCTGCCTTGGGTACTTGGGAGTGATGTGATAGGCGCTGGAGAATTTCCGCGGCGAAACTCTGGTGTTGATTCCCCGGAGGCCAACGGGCCAGTCAGATGCGGGGGAATAAGAAAAACAGCGGCGACGTTGATGATTGCTGTCCGGTAGAGTTCCCGTCTTCCTTGCGCGCGCCTGGCAATCGGACCAGGTTCATCTCAGGTTTCGACGTGTGAGTTAAGGTGCGCCAACGGACGGCATGGCGACTCGCGGTAGGGATTGCGGGATTGCGGGATGGGGGGATTCTGAGATTCTGCATCTAAATCTGCTTGCGCCCCGTCTGCGTCTGGTCTGCTGCGACTTTGCGGCTCTGTCCTTCGTCGTCGTCGTTGTCATCGTCATCTGTCATCTCCAGTGAAGGACACAGACGAAAAGAACGTGCTCTTCTCTGTTCGAAACTGCCGCCGGAGCGCCGTCTCGTCGACAGCCAGCACATCGATTCTCACGGCATCCCCGTCGTGCTGCTGCAACTGACCCGAACTTGCCTGAGGTCCCGGGCTGACCTGTGGCCTGTGTCGCTGCGACTGAGACTGGCCTCCGCCGTCACTCCTCCACATTCGTCTTGGCGTTGGCACATCCTCCACTGGAGCCAGCACCCAGTCGCTTGCACCAGGTACTTGGCTCTCCCTGCTGTCCACCACCAAACCGCCGTGTACCTTGACCTTGCGCCTGCCTGCGTGCCGCCGCTACCGTTCCCATCCTTTCCGGCGGCTGACTTTTGTCTTCGTCGCTCCCGCCTTTCAACCACCTCTTCACCACACCACTCCAACCACAAACCACTGCCGACCTTTCCATCTCCGACCCGGCCGTTCCTGTCGTCCAACCTTATCAACGACATCACCACCAGAGCACCGCAACAAGAAGAAGACGTCCAACCGCCCGTCTGTTCGTCGACGACACACATTAAGCGCGCTCATCCATCGGACGCATTACACTCGGCGCGACGACCACTTCTTTGCGGATACCGGAATCCAGAGAAGATGACCATCTGATATTGGCGGTTCCGAGGAGATGTGACACGCCAATCCCCCCATCTTCCTCACAAGTCCAGTCCTGCAACCGAGCGATCCCGACCACCCACGTCCTACCGTCTTCCAGCACCTCCTGCCGTGCAACTACCCGCCCGACCGCATCGACCGCATCGCATCGCACCGCACCGCACTGCATGCCCATTCGCAACCGCACTACGCTTCTTCCATCGTCGTCCCTTTTGCCTTTGGCTCAAGGTTTCCACCTTTCCCTCGATTGACATCTGTGTCGACCCCGCCAATCTTACCGACATCTTAGCCTCGCCTGTCATCCGAATTTCGACTTCTGTTTTCCTCCGTCCGCACCAAGCGACGTCGACCGTCGCGCGAACGTGAGAGAAGGGAGAGAGAGCATCGACACCCCGAGGCGACATGGCTCGTTCGTTGCTTCGCGGCTTGGCCTGTGCCGCTGCCGCTGCCGCCCTCGCCACGGTAAACGCCGCCACCATCGCTGCCCAGAATGACATTCCCTCATGGAGCGAGAAGTCTGCCATGCAGCTGTCGCTGTCTTCTGCTGGCGGCGACGTCGTGCCTCTGACGTTCATCGTCATGCCCTCTACCGAGAGTCTGGGCCTGAATCAATCAGACATCGCCCGAGGGGTACGCATCAAGTCACCGTCTCGATGGGTGTTCTCGTCAAGACAAAGTGAACATCGCTAACGTATCAACAGACAATCAAGATCGAGGGCACCATGGTTGCCGCCACCTCTTCAAACTACAACTCAATCAACCAGAACTCACAGATTGCATACCTGTCTTGCGACGACAATGATGGCAGCGGCTTCATCAACCCAAACATGATGCTATCCACGTTGATGGAGAACAAGCCAAGGGCTATTGTGTTGTACAGCACCGTTGGGAACTGGTGCCAATTATCCGGGGACGTCTCGTACGGCTCCATTCTCACCATGGCGGATGCCGGAGACGCGTCGCAGGCCCTGCACATTCTCAACGGCACAAATGAGGTGGATGTAATCAAGGTCACCATCACTGGAAACGCCACGTCTGCCAACGAGGGGTCTGGCAACGGCGGAGGCGGTAACAACTCAGCGGTCGCTATGAGCATCCTTTACAGTATAACGGGTCTCATCACGCTGCTTTTCCTCATCATCATCGCTACGGGTGCTGTAAGGGCACACCGTTACCCCGAGAGGTACGGACCCCGCAGCGCGTTCAATGGCCGTCCACGCCAGAGCCGTGCCAAGGGCCTTGCTCGCGCTGTTCTGGATACCCTTCCCATTGTCAAGTTTGGCGAGAGACAAGAGGGTATCGCTAAGCCCGACCCAAACATCGAGTTGGAGAGCGCTTCAATTCAGAATGAAAGAGGGCCTGAGAGCCGCAATGAGCAGAGGCAGCAGGATACCGCCCCAGCAAATAAGAGCGCAGCAGCCACAACCACCACGGCCATCGCCGCAGAGGCAACAGGTGCGTCAGCCGCAGCTGCAGTTGCCACTGGAGCTACGGCCAAGACGGCTGCCTCTGATAGCAAACCCAAGACCGCGGCTCAAGATGAAGAGAACTTGGGTTGCTCCATTTGCACAGACGACTTCACCGTCGGCGAAGATGTTCGTGTGTTACCCTGCAATCACAAGTTCCACCCCAACTGCGTTGACCCATGGCTGGTCAACGTCTCGGGCACCTGCCCCCTCTGGTGAGTTTCTGTCTTTGAACCTTGTCGAACGGAGCACTTTCTAACATATTGCAGTCGTCTCGACCTGAGACCTCAGGGTGAGAACACTGAAAACCCCAGCGATGAACTTCCCCCGCCACTGGACCTCGACGGTCACGAGAGTGACGGCTCATCAACCACACAGAGACGGCGGACCCGGCTGTTCGACCTCACCCGGTTGAGACACGCTTCCGCCGAAGAGCGTATCCAGGCCCTGCGGCAGTATAGAACACAGCAGCAAGGCCAGGACGTGTCCGACGAGCCCGCTGGTGCAAACGGTGACGAGAGACAAGAGAGAAGTCGCAGAGCGAGGATGGCCGACAAGCTGCGGGAGAAGTTTCGCATTAGAACAAACCCCCAGTCTTAAACCTAACTGCCTCCGACATGAGCATATCAACTAGGCGATGGGCGCATAAGGCATATCGAACTTGCAGTTGCAGAGGCTGCAACAAAATTGACGAAGGAGAGAACGACATTGAAAGCAGCATATCGACAACACACTGCGATGATCCAGGGGGCCCTGTTCAAGCGCAAAAGCGGGCAAGTACCCCTTTTTCGCTTCTTCGACGGATAGAATTTGGCGTTACAGGAATAAAGTCATACCGGCGGACACTTTCAGCATTGTACGGCGTTTAGCGGACATGGAACCACGACGGACTGGTGGTCACTGGCGAACCCTAATACTTTCGACCGGGAGACGGAGGGCGACTGTATGTTTGGTGGACTGGGAGGACTCAACGTTCATGGCATTGAATACGAATCACAATGGGCTACGTTGGCCAGGAAAGGCAGGTTCGAGGAAAACAGAGGCCCAGACATGGAGGGTCATGAAGCATCTCATCCACGATTGATCACGAAGCAAGCACACGTTCTTGGTGGCATTCACGACGGTACATAGATAGAAGAATGGTGAATGAAGATTTGAATTACTTGACTCGAGTAGCGGCAGTGACTTTTGCTTGACCTCGGCAGGCTGGGCCACTAGGGCCGGCGTTTTGGACATGCTTGTTCGTTTTGGTGGAGGATGGAGGAAACGCCGAGACAACGATGGACAAGCCACAAAGGCGCGGCCAGTTAATGGGAAGCCAAACCGACTCAGCCGGCGTTTTGATTCGAGAGAGGCCGAAAGGATTCGTTGCCTTTGGTTTTCCCCCCTGTGTCTCTCTGTCTCTGTGTCTCTCTCGCAGATCTTTGAGCGGGGGGATCTACCTCACCCACTCTCACTCCTCAGCCTGCTAGCCTCGTTACGTCTCGGTGCCCTTCCCTCTCTCTGTTGCCCGGCTGGCAATAGAACTGGCGGCGGCGGAGTGGTGGAGGAGGAGGAGGAGGAGGAGGAGGAGGAGAGGAACGCTGAGCTGGAGCTAGCCTCGACTTGGTAATCCAGCCCACCGGAGGGGAGGGACGGGACGGGATGGGATTTTGCCGTTTCTTTTGCTTTCGCTGGGGGCTAGTCTGGGCGATAGTCAGGGGAGGCCACGGGGGGCTAGAGGCGTTCATCATGGCGGATGTTGTGTGCTTCGTCGCTGTCCCGTCCTCCCCCAAGTGCCGATCTGTCTGGATTTGGGGGGCATGGTGAAGGACCGGTTGTTCATTCCGCTGGCTTGGCATTTCCGAGGCATCGTGACGGACTCTTGTGGCGAGTGGGGGAGGCAGCAGTGGACAATCACAATATCTGCAGGTTGATTGTGATGTTCCAAAAGGCTTGATTCAGGTTGTCAGGTCACGCACAACGGTCTTGAACTGGCCGAATGGCCTTGCACTTCTTTTGCTGGAGAATGCCGGCACGACGAGAGAATTCAATCACCGGGTTCCTGGGCTCCGGGCGAGGCGGCGTCTGAATCCACAATGCCAAGTCGGGAGTGAGATGCCTTGCCAACCTCTCTGGAATGCAGAAGCTCAAAGGACCGTACCGCCCTCTATAGGGCTGTGGCGCGGTGATTCAATGCCATTCGACTGCGGAAACCTGGAATTGTCTTGGGAACTTTCTGATTCCCTAAACCGTCACTACCGAAAATGCGACTCTTTAGGGTCGGCGAAGTCTGTTTTCAGAAGTGCTCACGGCGAATCTGGGTGTGGCTGTTGTGGGCTTAGCATCACGCGGATCCCAGGTAGACTCCGGCCATGTCTCAGAGGTTAAACAACAAGCTTGAAGTCCTTTTGATCTTCGATAAATTTGTCAAGGGCGTGTTTTCGAATTCCATTGCTTCTCTGTCGACTGGCAACGTGAACGCCTCGAAGAACGGGGCTGGCGGCATCTTCCACACGTTGCGCGCGTGTGCAAATCCACGCAGTTCAGCCCGCACGTCTATCAGCTGGGGAACGAAACGTGTCGTGAGCGTGGGCGTATCCTTCAGGTAGGCGTTTGGGTTTGCGCCAAAGGAAGCCCTCAGAATCGTTGGAATGTCAGGTGTCTTGGTGAGAGTTGGGGACTACGAGGCAGCCTCCAGGTCTCAGACACGGACGCTTCCGTGAATGAAACTAATCGAAATATCGATCGCTGAGAGGCGTCTCGGAGATCTAAGGCTGATCGAGGAGTGTTCCGCGACGCATCGAAATACTACGGTGGGTTCGCGAAAAAGGGGGCGGGCGAAGCAGAAACAACTAGCTCACGGCGCCGTCGTACGTAATAAACCAGGAGTGTGAGACTGCCGAAGAGAAGGGCGTGCCGGTCTAGTTGAAAACGAGGCAAGCCGGCGATGCTAGCCCTTAAAGCAGTCTGGCATGTGGGCGTCGTGGTGTATCATCGTGTTCCCGACGTGGCTGACGATGTGTGGCTAAACGGTGATGACATGGGTGGTGGTTGATGCCGGGCCAATCAACCGCCTGTGGACCCTTTTTTTTTGTCCTTCCTTGGTTGAGGCCGCACTTTCCCCAGACAAGTGAAGTCGAGGTCGAGGTGTGGCACGGTCCCTCCGTTCCCGCCGAGGCGAGCAGGAACAACCAGCAATTCCGGCAGGATGCTGTCCGTGAGAGCTTCGGAGATGTGGCTTGCGCTCACGGGCCCTTCTCAGCGGGGCGGGATCCCGCAGAAGCCGCTGTCATTGGATGTTTGGGGTTGGGCAAAAGCGGGGTTTCGTTCTTCCGAGAAAGTCGTCCACCAAAAAAAGGTTTGGTCCCTGCGCCGTCGTCCAGCTGGGGCCGGATGAATTGGCGCAATTGTCCAATGGCAACACGACATTCTCTCCTCGGGCTGCTTGTCTCATTGCTTGCTTATCCTGTCTTCTTGTCAACCGCTTGTTTCTCCCTGATACCCGGGGCCTGGGAATACCTTTCTGTCTAGTCGCACCTCGCATATCCTCCTCGGGTCCTCGTGATCCAGCGTCGGGCGCCCCAGATCTTCGTTCTTCAGTTCGCTTATCCTCTGGCATGGGCAACTGCAGCCGCAGGCTCGCAGACTTGGCTAGATCCTGTATGGTCGCGTTTTTGGGTTGGATTGCATTACGGGATTTGCGTCCGCCGCCGTCGCACACCATCTAGCGCATAATGGCCAACATGGAGAGTGCAACCTCAGCTCGGGTGTCGTTTCTGGGACTGCAGGCCCTGCTCTCGCAACATGTTGAATGGTACAGCGCAGCGTGCAAACGGGAGACAAACGCCTCGACGACGACGACGACATCTCCTCGGCCAAGGCCACGCGCCTGACGTACATACTGCAACGCAGGCGAGCTTTGAGACCGGCTGCACGAAAGCGAGGGCGGGGAGAGGAGGGTGAATGGCAAGCAAGACGGGGTCTAGCAGGTGTCGGTGCCACGCATCTATCTGCATGGCGTTTCTGTCCATCTGCACGAACTGAGTGCACGGTGGTGTCCTGCCTCCTTCCCAAATCCACCCCACGAGAGGTTTTCCGGCTGGCAGCCACATCTCAGCCACCAGACCGAGCACGACACTGGACTTGCCTGCCGGACAACTGATCCCTCCGGCCTCGGGTATTTCCTCATCAGACAGACCTGCTGGCGTTATGAAGAGGAAATGCACTATGGAGCAAGCGTCCGCGGAAAGTCCCCCGCTGCACAAAACACACAAAAGTCTGGACGACGATCTTACACGACACTTTGCGGATTATGCCTCCCTTTCCTAGACGGCCATTGCGACATCCGTGGCTCGCAAAGCTCTCAAGCTCCAACCAGCCCCGGTAACCTCCGCGTCTCACCATCTGCCTAGCCTCTGCCCAATCTCTCCTTTCCGTCAACGCGGTTGGCTGGCTGCCATCTGGATGTCCTCCGACAACGCTCGACCCGCTAGCTGACGATGAGGAAGATCTACCCTTCGTGCCTCCTGCAGCTCCGTGAGTTGTCTCGGTGTTAGGTGCTAAGGTCAGCCGCACCCTCGAGCACACAATTGCCTTGGGCTGTTTGGCGTGGCGCGCATGAGCTTGAACGAGGAGGAAACCGCGGATTCGCATATCGAGGGGCACAGTCTCAACGCAGATTCAATAAGCTCAGCGACCGTTTGTTCTGGCTTCTTGGCCCTCGTTGAACCACTGCTTAGTGGTTCTCATGGTCCCCTTTTCCTTCGATTATGGGCGCTGGCAATGGCACGCCAGATGACCCGGCTCAAACGTTCGACCGAACTCTAGATCGTGACGATGATGCAAGATTGCCCGCATGTCCCGCCCACCCACAGACTCGAAAAGCCAGAAACAACTATATTGCACAAAGACTTCTCAATCAAACGCTAAACCGATCGTGCATCGAAGGTATGGCATTTGGGATTTGCGGAGGTGCGGCGAGGGCGCCGAGGACTCGAACAACGGTCAAAAAAGAAAGAAAAACATAAATCAAAGATGAAAGCGAAGCGAGCGATCTGACATCTTGGCCGTGAGTGCTGCTCGCCGGTCAGCCGGCGCTCTGCCACTTTCTTCCATCCATCTCGTGTTCTTCCTTTCCCTCAGGTTCATTTGCAGTCATTTAACCCCAATCGCAGAGTTGAACTTTCAAACCTTCTTTTTTGGATCGTCCATCCTTCTAGCAGATACCGCTCGAGGCTGTGAGGTCACCGTCGGCCGTAAGACTTTTCTTAGTCGGCCTTTTCGGCGAATACTTGAATCTACATGGCCAGGCGGCTATAGTGCTCTTTCTTGGAGTCTTTCCCGCCGGATGAGGCGTGGAAGATCCAGGCAGGTCTCACATCGGTAGCTCGCCCACATCGGGATCCATTTAGTCCCAACTACCTGAAATGCGGATACGCTTGTCGATCTCTCCGTTCCCCAGGAATGCGTCTGTTTTAGTTGCGGGAATGGGTCTCACAGATCCGCCGTGCGTACAGCTCTTCTTTGTTGCTGCTGCTGCTGCTGCGCAAGAACCAAATGGAGACCCCGTCCGTCGTTCGGCCGCGCAACCGCGGAGCCGTGACGATGCGAAAGCCCACAGCCTCAAAATCAGCAAAAGAAGGGACCCAATATGCCAGGGGGTCAGGGCTGGCGGCGTCCCGTGTGCCGCAGACTAGATTGCTCGCGCAGCTCGAACAATATCCTCAGCGGAACATTGATCGTCAGAGGCGCTCGGTGGAGGAAGATGAGCAGCAGTGGCAGCAAGTCACGGGGAAAGGGTCCATGCTACAGACGTCCAGCCATGTTTCTAGCCTGCCGTCTTTTCTTTGTGGCGGACAGCTCCTGAAGCGAAACTACGCCAATGCTGGTGCTGGCTAGCGCGGGACGTCCGCATGTCCGCACTTCTTCCCGCAGTAGTCGATATCTGTCAAGGAGTGTGGATGGCGGTGGCGGTGGACAGACGGTGAAGCCTGCCTGTGCCTAACGATGCAAATAATACGTCGTTAGGTTGCCTTGAGGCGAGATAGGGCTTCTTCGTTGGACCTGGTCAACATGGTGATTTAGCCCGGCGGACCGTCGATAGTGGACCGCGCTGGTTGGTTGCTGGACGGGATCGGCAGCCAGGTTCGACCATGGTCCCCTGTCGCCCCGTTGCAGATACTCAGCTGTTGCGTCGTCTGGTTGGAGGCATGCTTGGTAGCTTCTGCTAGGCCAGCGTGCACACACAGCAGAACAGCTGCAAAGCCAACGGAAGCTCCCACCACCATCACCGCTCGGTGGATGGGCCTTCCTGTCGCGGATTTCTACTTTGTGCCTTTGACCTGCAGGCGAGAAACCCAGAGACACCCGACGAGAGCGAGAGAGAGACGGGAAAACACACATCGGATTAGAGTTTATCTCTCGTAACGATGTGCCCCTCCACCTCGACTCAGGCACCCTGTCCCCCGTCCCGTCACCGTGACATGAGCTTGGCCACGAAACAGCCTTTGGCTGCTGTGTTTCCTGTCGTCACCTGTGTCTGGGGTGCTGCAGTCTTCAACCCGATGAGGTCCTTGTTCCTACCTTTTGCCTCACCGTTTTCTCCGAGGGCTGGAACCTGACCCGACGGAATGTGCTTCCCTGCTGTCTTTACCATGTATTGTATGAGAGAACTCTGTCTCTGCCTACAGTACGTAAATGCTCTTTTGTGTATGTATGTGTGCACGAGCACACGTCTTCTCCGAGCCGTTACCACCTCTCCCTTGCATCCTCATTTCCGTTTCTCACGAGACTGCGGCTGGGTACCGCGGTACGTGTACAAACCGTTTCTCCTCATTATTAGCCCCAAAAGAATCCATCAGAGTCTGTCTGTCGCTTTGGAATCCCCTTCCTTGTGGCTTGCATCAGGGGCCGCTAGCTATCCCAATGATACTCGTCGTACCTACATGCTACTAAGCGGTAGCACATTTTCACTGTTCAACGCCGTCACTTGTTTAAAACACCAAGATCGTACTAGCATTTCTTGGCCGGTGGCTTGCTCCGAGTCAACCAGCTGCAGCCGGACCTAGACCGGTAGCTGCCACAAAAAAAGAAGAAGAAACCGAGCAGAAACGCCGTTTTTTTCTTCTTCTCATGCTAAGTGGGCTTGAGTCTTACTTACTATTGACCATTCAGCTGGGCATCACGTACGTCTCTGGATGGATGCGCCCCTCCCCCCCCTCCCCTGCCTTCACATTACCCACCAGGAGGAGAAGGAAGACGAAGGAAAGAGACGTAGGCACGGATAAGTTTATTCCTCTTCGCCTGCAAGTCTGCTTTCCCACCCCTTGCCTCTAGCGCATCGGAACTCCTCCATCCTTGTAGCAGCACTGGCTTTTTGGGCTGTCTGTACCGTACCGCACTTTAGCTTGCCCCTCTCACCCGTCCGTCCTTGCACGTACGCTTCGATCACCTGTTGGACGAAACTTAAAGACGGTTGTGTCCCCCTCCCAGACATTGCGAGACGAAGGTAGCTCGGACACCCAAACCGTCGATCTCCTGCCTATAGCGTTCCCGGTTTGTCTTTGGTATATAGTTCTTCTGGCCCTTTTACACCTCTGCTCGGAGCCTCTCGTTACTTCCCCATGTACGAAAGATCGTGACACCGAAAAACGAATCCCTCGACATCGCCTTTTCCGTCACCTCCCTCCCCTTGCGACGACCACCCGAGGGCATCAACACAGATATCGGGACATGATGGCTCCAATGGTGCTCCCCCGAGCGGACCCCGCCGGGCTGCACACGGTAGAGCCTTTGGCGGGCACGGTGATGAGCGTCATCATCTGTCTGGTTTCCATCAGTATCATCTCAGGCTTCATTGGTATGTGGATATCGCGGGAAGCGGGTGGATCAGTGGGGGCCACGACCGGGATGCTAATGAGACCTTGCAGCCCAAAGAAGTTCTGCGATAAAACAGTGGAGGAGGATACCGTTCGTGGTGTGGTGTAAGTCGAATACACGGCAAACCAGTAATACAGGGAGGACAACACATACTAACGACAGCCTCAAGTGGTGCTATTAATCTACCTCGACTCATACCTATTCGTCTTCGTCACCGCGGTTCTACAATTCGCCCTCGGCGTCAACACGAACATCCAAATTTGCGACGGCGCCATTCTGCTATGCCTCGTTTGCTACATCACGACGAAAGTGTTGATCTACCTGTTCCTGGTTGAGAAAGCAGTGCGTACCCTGTGTTTCGGGAAAGGAGGTTGAAGGATGGGAAATTGGCTAACAGTCTGCGAAGCACATTATTCGAGGCGCGACGAAGCCACGGCTCAAGTCGAAGCTTTACATTTTCAACTCGTTTGGCATGCTGGGCGTCTACGCAGTTATTGCCATTCTCAACTTTATCTTGTACGCGATCCGGAAACAACTCCAGATGGACGACAGCTAACAACGCTACAGCCGAATTACGAGGATAGACGACGGCCAGTGCTACATTGGTATGCAGAAGGTCTCGATGATACCTCTCATCTCCTTTGACGCCGTCGTCAACGTTTACCTGACTATCCTCTTCCTCATCCCCCTCAAGAGTAAGTCTTATCTACCCAGTCTACAAAAGCGCACCCACTAATCCAAGAACAGGTCTCTACTCTTTCAAAAACTTCCCCAAGACTCCTGCCAACGTCCGCTTGAGGACTGTCGCGTTGCGGACGTTCGTTGGTGCCCTGTGCACGCTTACCAGCAGCATCGTGTAAGTCGCGGGCAGATAACATGATTTAAGCTCAAAGTTTCTGACTCGCTCCAGGAACCTGACTGTATTGATGGCTCTTGACGGTGAGCCCGGCTGGGTTTGCCTCATGTGCTGCAACAGCGATAGTATGCTTCCCACCCAACCATATCCCTGCTTTTCATCGGCTGACTCCATCCCCAGTCCTCTTCTCTGCTGTTGTCGTCCAGTGGGTTACAAACAAGGATAACGCTGCCACGCAAGGCTCCTCAGGAGGTGCATCGCGCAGCAACGATGCGAACCCGTTCGTGGTCGATGACTTCCGTGGTGGACCTGAAGGCGGCTACTCACCTCACATCGCCCCGAGCCAGAAGCACGTCATGGATGACATGGGAGAGATCTCGCTCGACAGCGGCACCCGTTCCGAGTTCGCCAACAGCGACAAGGGTTCGAGCGAAGCGGAACGCCAACGCCACGCCTCTTCGGCGAGCACGATACCATCGACCGGCGCCGTGATGGTGACGACGACTATCAAGCGCGAATCGAAGCCCGGGCCGGCTCTTTTCGAGGAGATGCAAATCGAGGACGGGTACACAGCACCGCCCAGTAATGCATCATCTAGACCGATGAGCGGCAGGGATCAGGAATTCGATAACTACACCAGGGGATCGCGGACGAAAATCACGGCCGGCAAGCGTTGATTGAGGACGATCGAGAAAAGGGCATTCCCACTGCTTTTGGTCTGTCACAGGCGGCATCATGTCCAGGGATCGCTTTCCTCATTTCCCGGCGCGCAACGGTTCCAAACTTACACACAACATCATTGGCGTCACAACGGTTGCTTTTTCTTTTCTTTTTGGGGGATCGGACTGCCCTCACGGGGGTTCTAGGACGAAAGACACCACCGGAGTCAACATATTTCTTTTTTCTTGATATCACGACATTATGAGCTCTACGATGGGCTGGATGTCTTGTCTTTGTTTCTTTTTTCTATCTCCATCTATATACACGGGCAATATGGTTGTTATTTGGTGACGGGCTTGGTTGGTATTGGATAAGGTTACTGGGACATACACGAGGATAACCGGAAATGACGAATCTCTACGGCTCATATGAACTCTTTTGGTGTTTTGGCAAGAGAACAGGCTCACTCTCAAGAGGACGTGGGAATTTTCAGAACATGGGGTCATTTTCCGCATGAAGAGACAGTGAAAATGGCGATGGGTAGGAAAATGGGGTTTCTTGCACCAGTCACGAAAACCAACAGGGTTGGACGGATCAGCGATCCGCAACGTTACGCCGCGAGCATTACCAGCAGCACCGGCTGCAATAGTCGATACCAAGAAGTCTTATCAGAATAAAGTATCACAACACGTGAGAGAAACAGATCCAAGAACCTCGTGTCCTGCAGTGTTCGTCGCGCATTACGTGGGCCAGGAATGGGACCCTTCGCCACAATCTCGATCAAATAAGCTCACATCTAGTGACTGAACATTTGCCTTTTGGAACTTTGGGACGTGATTTGCTCTCCAGAGAAGAGGAGCCAAGGCGGCGCCATTCACTAACCACAACTGATGCCAGACCGATGGACTGCTGCAGCTGCTGCAGAATCCGCCACCCAAGTTTAGTCCGGATTTCCCACGTGCTTGATGTTTTCGCCTCCTCCTTTCACATCTGCCGAACGTGCTTCTACGGCTCTTCTAGCGAACCTTGGACGTTTTGTTGCACCTGGAAATCGTGTCGAGCGGCGGCGGGACGCCATGTGTCACACGTCGTACAACATGTACCCGAGTGCGCGGGCGTCGGAACTTGACTTCCATGCCACGTTTTATTCGTTTTTGCCCTCTTTTCTATGTATTCATGTACTGCTTTTGACCCTAGTGTCTCGTAATCTCAGATATCGCCCATCCTATGAACGGGGATGAATGCGACCAGGGAGGCAGGGGGCCCAGGGTCAACACGCGCTTTCGGGACGTTGATTGTAATGCGAAAGGAGGACTCAACGCATACACGTGGCTCAGAGATCCTCCGAAATCTTCGCTCTCTCATATCGGTCAGACCCTTGCTACTACTACTACATCTACGAAGCGATTTACCTCATGGAGTAGGTATGTAGTCAGTTGGTCGAATAAGCGAAATAAAGAAAAAAGAAGCTCCGGAACTCGAGACTCGGGTCTTCTTCATCGGGAGCTGAAAACAATGCGATATTGCGGCCTTCTTGTCCGCTCCCAAAGCGAAAGCGCCCGTTCACCCATCAAAGACCAGCCACATGAAGGGCTGCCCTGACCTGCCCTTCAGAATTACTCCCATGACTCTGCTCGTTGTCGTTTTCTCTACGAGCTTTCTGTCCGCCCAAGTCATGTAGGTGAAGCTGGGGGCTTGAGCTGCGCCGTAGCAATCGTCCCAGCCCCCAAGGCCAGGAAAGCCTGTCGTTTCCCCGGTCTTGGCTACCTTCGCGGCCCCTCTGTTCCGTTTACCTTGCCGCTGCTCCACTCTGCGTGCGGGTTGTTGAAAACGGAGGGTCCTTCGGGGGAGGAGGAGGCATCACCCATGAAGCTTATCCGCAGTCGACGAATGTCGAGTCACCAGAAGCAAACAAAGTTGCATTCCTGACTCTGGACGCTTGGGCGCCTCAGCCTGCTATCTCTCTCCCTTCTTCACCGGTGTTTGCTTGAGCTGCGCAAGAGCCAAGAATTGGCCCCTCGAGCTGTAAGTGTTGTATGATTTTAACTCGGACTACCGCTTCTCGGGATTTGCTACCGTAGCAGAGAAGAGCACGTAAGCGCCGGTCTCGTCTAACAAGACCCCTTGTTTATCTCTGAGGCCTGTCTTCCGGGCAACGTGCATGCTTGTATATAGTCGGTTACATTGCTGCGTAAACATGATTGAAAACAGCGGCTGCGTTGGTTTTGAGAGAAGGGTGCGGGCCCATCAAAAAAAAGCACTGCACCAGGCTGGGCAGACTCTCTGCAAGAGCAGAGATGGTGACATCTTGCGCATTGTCCTGTTGAAGCATGGGCATGAAGCATTGGGCAAGGCCCGGGCAGCAGCTATTCTGCGGGCATTGGCCCTCTTGATGGGGACTCCCCCGGATCATTCAAACCGCATGCAGGGCGTCCGTGTTAATCCTCGCGAATTCTTCGCTCTTTCTTGCGTCTTGACAGCTGACTTGGAGCATTTCACAGGATGCATTGGCTCTCTCTCTCGGCAGACGTTCCGAACCGGCGCTTATTCGTTTCCTACGTGCCGAAGAGAAGAAAGGCACTTTATATTACACATGTCAGGGAGGAGGAAGCAGTGTGTGCTTGGCTAGCAAAGCGCACCCAAAAAAAAAAAAAAAGAAGAAGTATGTTCTTGTTTGCATCTCATTCGGTCAGAACTTCTACCTCGCACGCGCCGTTGGATTACGAAAGAGTAGCAGAAGCAGCGACCACTCAGAACGAAGAAGCACTGGCGTGGTGGCGGGCACCTTGTCCAATCTTTTCTCCCTCCCCCCAAGCAAGCGAGGCGCAATACAAAAAGATGAGATAAAGTGTAGCGGGAGGGAGGGTTGATGCGTCAAACCCTAGCACTGCGGGCAAAAAGCGTACCGCCCTCGCAGTGTCCGCGCATCATCACGCAATAACATCCCAAAACGGCAAGTCGATGGAAAACCACATGGAACGGTTTGTATCTTCGGGTGTTGGAAAAGTTCAAGGGTAGCATTACAGAAGGACAAACAAACGAAGAGGAGGGGGGGAGGAGTGAGGAGGAGGTGGGAGGCGAAACGAAGATGAGATTAGAGATCTATCTACCGAGAAACCCAGATCTGCCGTATCCCGCAGCGTAGCTTCGCTTCTTCGTACTAGGCAGCCAGCACCACGTGTTGCGGTTTGCATGTAGCCAGTCGGAAGCCATGTTTGTGGTGTTACCGTGGCCAAAAGGCTAAGAAGCTCATCCTCCGCCCAATAAGCCATTGAGTGCGGCGAATACGGTCCCAACCGTAGGATGATACTATGTAAGCAAGTATGCGGCGCTAGGGATGCATGGAAGAAGGATGAATAGAAGCAAGCTCGGAAAAGTGTAGGGTTGGGTTCTTGATGAACCGGTCGTTATGGAGGTGAGAGCTGATACCACGTCAAGACGGAAAAGTCAGGCTACAGCAGACGTCAGGTCAGCATACTATGACATCTGAAAGCTACCATCGCCCTCCAATGTGTCGCTGCGCCAAGGAGGCGTTATCTCGTATGTCTCGCCAGAGCCGCACCACGTCTCGTGGACCTTCCTCTGATATGCCGCCGCATTGAAGAGCCGGACGGAAGCGGTGTGGGAAAGAAAGATGGCAGGACTCGACAGTGGTATCAACTTACACCAGCCACAGACACTGCCATCTCTTCAGCTCGCGTGACATGCCGGGTTCATCTGCAACGCAGCGTTGTCAATGGGGAGACCACACGAAAGCCGCTTCTACCGCCGGCCTATCCCCACATCACCGACTCAGGACCGGGGGAAGTTGTGTACAATGTCTCCAGACTTCAGCCCCTCCCCCGGTCCAGCTCGGAGCGCTGCGACGTATCCACACCGAGAAATGTCCCAAGCTCCCTCCCCCCCTTCCCCTCCATCAGCCGGGGAATAGCGGTCGGTTCGACGTGTGCAAAAAGTATCCCTACTTTTCGTCTCATCGAAGAAAGCCAAGAGGCCAAAGAGACGGGAGAAACATCCTTCTTCATGCACCGTCCACCCCTGCTACGACGTGCTTCCCCTCACGAGTCATGTATCAAAACCAGCTTCTACGCTACGCTTGCCTTCCATTCTCTCCTTCTCTGGCTCACTTACATGTGCCTCCATCCCCGTCCTCCGCACACATACTTACACACACACACACACTCATCGACCAACTCCACCAGCCCAACCAACAAGAACGCAAAGACAGCCCAACGCAACTCTACTCGACCTTTCCGCCCCCGGCCTCCCTGTCTTTCGACTGATTTTTACATCATTCCTGCCTTTAGTCTTTTTCGTCCGTACGTGAAGGTTGCGTCGGAAACCCTCTCCGGGAACGAAGCTTCGAACTGGTTTTGAGGCAGTTTTTCTACTAGTCTACCGCGCCGCTACCTTGCCTTCGCCTTGCCCTGCCCCGTTGTCTAGCTGGCTGCCTGCATTGCGTGCGCGCAGCTGGATCTTGCCCATGCCCAAAGACATACAACTGTAGAGGTCTATCTTATGTATCCGAACGGCATAACTTGGAGACCGGACATCGGCTGAGTTTCCTGCAAGTGCGGAACCGCATCAAACTTGACCCCCTCTCCGTCTGGCTGACCACTAACAAAACGGTATGTGTTATTTACGATTCTTGTTGCATACTCTTTTTTAGCTGTTGGCCAGAATATGTATCTACAACACATCCGAAGCTAGCATGCAATAGACAGTTGGCCGGCTCTGGCTCGAGGGTCTATGTTTACACACAATCCGCCCTCATTGGTAAATTACAGACACACGCGACGACAGCAGCCACCAATTTCACACAGAGTTTTGGACAATGTCAGATATCGAGACGTCCCATCATCGGCATGCCGTTCAGTCGTCCGGCGCAATGGTGACACACACACACACACTCACTCACTCACACACTCACTCCGGCAGACCACTCGTTCGGTCGGCAATATCACCATTGGTGAGAATTCACCATCAACATGATAATGGGCAAATTCGACCAGAAATTCTCGGCCGTGGCGACAAACTGCCATTGTCAAACACATGGCAAATGGCACAATGCCGTCGATCACGATCGGATTTTTCCTCTTCGTCCTCAACACCATCTTTTCCATCGCTCTCTCCCTGACCGGATTGGACGCAGGTCACACTAGTTCTCTGCACGTAGCGTGTCAAACACGTGTGTAGAATACCAAACCGGCGGTGAAGAAGAACATGGCCCGGCGTGATGGCACCCTCAGGCGGCGGCCATTCTCATCTCCTTCCTCCGTCCGACGAGTCTTTGACCTCTGCTACACCATCACGACTGCCGTACTATGCATCCCATCGGTCTCCCCTTTCAAATTTTGGGATGTGGATTCGTGACAGGTAAAGCACGGAAAGAGCGGCACACCGGCGCCGAAGCTCTGTCTCTCTCGTACTTCCTCAGCATTGCCGAAAGGTAAGATCTGAAAACGCCGAAAACTGCACCCCTTTCCTTCCCTCTCATGTCCAGTCGGCACACCATGATCTGCGCACCATCAGATTCATCTCTTGAACCTGCGTCGGCCTGAACCATAGCGGACGTTGTCAAAACGTCTAAATTATCCCCACTACGTGACGTGAAATCGTGTACACGGGGTGGTTTATCCTATTCTGGCATTCTTTCGCCCCACGAGAGCATCATGATCTGCAGACATGTACATCATAGCCACCAACCCTGAAACCTAATTGAAGACGGATGACAGTTCTCACGAACTCTTCCGCCCTCCCCCACAAACCTCGCTGCCTTCCATACATAGTCCAACCCACCAAGACGGCGGCCATGGAAGGCGTTTGTCAGCAAGGAAGCGGCCCACGCAGGGCAGTCTTCATATATGGAGGAATATGCGTAATGCCACAACTCTAACGAGTCTGTTGAGTTTTGCATTTCTCCTACGTATGACCCCATACAAGCATCGCTGCGACTGCTTAGACGGCTCCCCACCTCGGGCCTTTATCCCGGAAAGCTAGAATAATGGAGAAGAAAGATGGAAGTCAGCATACAGTCATGGCCAATGAGACAACAAAGGCATACAAGGCTTACCTGCTGTAGGATCACAGGTGACACAGCGGTCCCCCCAACAACAAAGCTGTACGTCAGATTCAGAGGGCCTTCCTTCATCTTGCCTTGGCCCTACCTTCACTCTAGTCTTCACTGTGTGTCCACCACCACTAAAGGAAATGTCTCGTACGGCCCGATCAACGCACGGGCTCGTGACATCCGGCGGAAGTTTAAAGTGTGTACTCGCGCACACAAGCTGTTTGTGTCACCTCTCCCCAGTGCTCTAAAGACTCGGAGCGGCTGGTACGGGCCACGGCAGACAGTGGGGCTTGTGTCTGTGTGTCTTCGCGGGAAGGAACAGGGACTCGGAACAGCTTGTGACTTCGGGACCGAACCGTTTTTGTTGCCAGTGGCAATTACCCGTTGGTTGGCGGACCGCACACCTCTTCCTTCTACTGTCACCGTTTGACCAAAAGATCAACACCGTTTTCCCCCTCTACGGTAGCAGCAGGGCCCAGCTGCACGGGTCCAGGACAACAGAGTTCAAAGCATCGTCACAGCAAGGTCTTATGGAATAGGACAGCAGTTATTCCGTGCTTCTTCTTCTTCGGAGTTAGTTTGCACATGGCGCGGACTACAATGGGGTTTAATGGTTGTGGACGAATGACGTGGTCTTGGCGTAATGCCTGGTATTCCATTCCATGATTGTTTGTCTGATCGTAGCTCGTGAGTCTATCCTTTTGGTTCCTCGTAGGATCGTCCAAGAGCCAATTTCCCTTTTCTATGCCTCAAAAAGTCCGCAAACACCTTGCGTCGGGTATCCCATATTCTTGAGCCAACCCCGAACCGAAAAAAGAAGCATCCTGTGGGGAAATATCCAGCGAGTGACCACCCCCGGATGTGAAAAGACGAGAGTCCCGAAAAGGAAGAAAAGTAACTGTATGTACAGTAGAAGAAGAAGAGAGAAAGTGCCATCCACTTTCAGAAAGTTGTCCACCCTGAACCCCAGAAACCGAAGAAATGCCTGCCCATCCCAAAAGTGAAGCGCGCTCAAGAATCAAGTGATGCTGACTTGGAACTCCTTAAGCGGCAGAGGCGTAGGTCTTGCCGAGGGCGCTCAGGCCGGTGCCGGAGGTCAGGACACCATCGCTAACCATGAAGTAGGAGTAGCGGTCAAGGTAAGAGACGGCATCCAGCTTGGGGACGTTGGTCTGGACGAAGCTGGAGATCTGGTCGTCGCTGCCGAGAGGAGCGAACTCGGTGAGCCAGACAGGCTTGTTGCCGCAGATCTCGTGGACGGACTGGAGGTGAGAGAAGAGGGTGTCGGCAGCGTCGGAGGGAGAGTACCAGTGGGTGACGCAGAAGTCGTAGGCGCAGCCAGCAGTGTCGCAGGCAGAGACCCAGGCCTTGAGCCAGTCCAGACCCTGGCCGGCGATGTTGCTGTTGGTGATGGCAGGAGAGCCGATCTTGACCTTGCCGGAGTAGGGGTTCATGTACTTGACGTGGGCAGTGGCGGCGGTAGCAGCGTCCAGGTTGGCCTGAGCGGGAAGGTCAGGCTCGTTGAAGCTCAGGATGTGGGTAGAACCGGCCTTGATGGCGGCGTCGGCGTTGGCGGTCCAGCGGGCAGTGTGGGTGTCAATGGGTCCCCACAGCATGGGGACGTAGTTGAGGCTCTCGGAGAGACCGTTGGAGGAAGAGTCCCAGTTGTAAGCCCAAGAGCACTGCTCGCAGCTGTTGCCGCTGGAGAAGAAGTTGCTGACCAGGCTGGCCGAGTTGTAAGCGAGACCACGCTTGCCGCCAGTGCTCGAGGTGCTGACGGTGCTAGCGGCAGCGGCCTTTGAGGATGTGGCAGAGGTGGCAGCGACGTTGACTTCAGCAGCCTGGAAGACAGCAGCGGAGGAGGAGGAAGCCGGAGCAGACTGCTGGACCTTGGGGGCATAGGAGGTGACCAAGGTGGTGGTAGGGGCAGGAGCAACGGGGGTGGGGGTAGGGACCACGACGATGCTGGTGGAAGTGGTGGTAGAGGGAAGGGGCGAGGATGCAAGCTCAGCAACGGGCTGCTGGGCAGCAGGAGTGGGAGTAGGAGTGCTGGGGGGAGCGTTGCCCTCGGTCTCGGTGACGGTGACCCAGTAGGTGACGATGTCGTACTGCATGGCACGCTTGTCCTGGTGGGCGTGACGGTGAGCGTTGAAGCCCATGGCCTGCTCGGCAAGAGCCAGAGTGGCGGCGAGGGAAAGAGCCTTCTTGGTGTACATCTTGAAAGTCGTCGATGGAGTATCGGGTTTGGTGTTTTGTGTTTCGAGGGGGCGTTTGCGTGAGTAGTGTCTATCGAGAGGTAGGTGCTTGTGAAAATAAGCTGTTGACTGTTTCTTTCCCGAAGATAACGAAGACGCGCGAAGTGCCAGCCGCTAGAAGGATTGGTGGGTATATCGAAAGTTGATATCCGTACTCAGAAGGTGTGGTTATTGCTGTTTTGGTTTTCGGTCTGTCAAAGACGCGAATAATGAAAGTGATGCGGTCGTTGTTGGAATTGTTAGCTGGACAACGGACTGCGAAAGCAAGGTCGAGGCTGGCGACCGAAGCTGGCGACCGAAGCTGAAGGAATGTGTTGTTGGCTTGGGAAAGGGAAGGACGAGCCGGTTGATGGTGAGGTGAAGAAGGGGAAACAAGAAGAGAGTGTGGGGGAAGGAGGGCAGTTTAAGAAGACTCGGGAACTGGGTACTGGGGGGAAACGAAAACAGGCAAAGCAGGGACGAGGAGGTGGAACGAAGGAAACAACTGGTGAAGTCGACGGGGGAGGAGAAGGAGCGAGCGAACGATCTGTGGGTGTGCCAATGCTGGCTAGACGCAGGAGCGACACGGGAGGAGGTGCGGGCTGTGGGTCCCGATGGGTCGGGGCTGCAGGACAACGGGGCTGATTCACGATTCACCACGAGGGATTCGGGAAGGAGCTGGGAGGGGTGGGCACCGGCACTGACTCTGGACTCTGGACCTGCCTATCCGCGCAACTCCAGGAAGCAGGGGGTAGTTTACGACGGCCCGGACGTATCGCGCTTTCCAGGAAAGGAATCATGGTGCGGTAGTGGTTGCGTACCGCAGGGAATTGTGGATGCGCCAGGACGCCAGCACACGCAATTCGCCAGTCGCGACTTCCTCAGCTTTGGTTCACTGATTTTTCATCCTGCCATTGACCTCTACCTACCACACACCAAAATACCCGAACGCCTCAGTGACTGGCAGGTGGAGCATCTGCCGTCACTGTCGTGGTGGTCGATGGAAGGTCAATGGTGGTGGTCTTGGAACTTGGAGTGGTGGCACAGATGGGACGGAATTGGATTGTGGAAACTCCCTTGCGCCCCCGTGGTCCCCCCCTGGCAGTTCATCAGGTCTTTCTTCGTCCGATTTTTCTTTGAGTCTTTTTTATTTTTTTTCTTCTTTTTTGGGAGGGGGGATCAGCGCCTCCGAGCAGGCCCATGCTTTTTCTTTTTGTGGCACCCGTCATGGGCCTCAGGGCCTGGACAGTCTGGACTGACTCTTTGGCAACCGCTCAATGGCAGCCGAGAGGGCGGGACGCATCCGCGAATGCTGCTGGGGTGGCGTACCGACGCAACGACCTGATGACAGAAGATTACCCAGGGCTTCCTCGACTGTTGCATTGGAGTTGCTGCCCAGAGCGGAGACTTCAGAAACTGCCGCGGTGAATCACGGTATCACAGATAGCAGGTTCCCCGTGCAGACGGACACTCGGGAGCCCACAGTGACATAACTCGCTGGAATTCTGCGTCCTAGTCACCGTCAACGGCCAACCAAATGTATGGATACCGAGACAGAAGGGCGCAGGCAATGAACAATCCCTTTCTTCTTTGGTTATTTGCCTCTATTCCTTAATAGTTGGAGTCTCGGTTTCACTGGTCTTCGATAATCCAGATCCCCGGGCTAATTACGGCTGCTCGGCGTCAAACGAGGGAGAAACAAACAGTCGCTTTTTTGGCTTGTTTTACATTGCCGCCTACAGAGTGCCTTCACACCATCACGTCCATACTTTATCCTTCCATACCTAGGTGCTCAACATGCTTCCTTCCTTCCGTGCTTCCCTCGCCGCCAGCACGAGCCCGGCGCATGCAGCAAGAAGAGGGGAAAGAAGCAAAACTTGGCAGGGTCGAAAACTCGTTCCCGTCAACCTCAGTGGCCAACCAGGAGGCGAATCGAGCAAGAAGCGCCATTTTCACCCCTGGCTTATGCAGGAACGGGGGGCAAAATGCTGCAGGAACCGGAACCGCGGCGCAACCTTGGAACACCGGGCGCCAAGGATACCTCGGTGAGAGCTGCTCGCCAAGGTACACCTCGGCCCTGTCGTCCGCCAAAAGATACGAGCCAGCAGCCTGCACCACAAGTCGTCTGAATCAGCCAGTTCCTTGCTTATCCCCTCAACCGTCCCTGTACTATGCAGTAGTCCCCACCAAGTCCAGTCGGCGGTTGCCAGACCATGATGCACCGCACAGGCTGGCAACACGCACAGGTGGCAGTCGATGGTAGGTAGACATGTCAGAGCCGGTGCGTGTTGTAAGCGTGATGCAGGTAAGAATCATCATCAGCACACTCGACCGTCTGTTTCCCGTGTGCGCTACACTGAGGTGCTTGACTTAGCTCGTTGTACCTGCATCTTCGCAACTAATTAGGTTCTTGCAACCCTAACGTTTGTTTTTAGGCCCGTTGCTGAGTGCAACTCGATTGAGCCTTGACCTTGGGTCTGGACGGATACTCAGCAAAAGACTCTGCAAGTCTGCATGTGAAATCCTACTCTAGCGAACGGCCTCCACCACTTTCTTAGTTGTCCAGCTATTGCTCACAGCAGTTGCTCGGAAATCCCTCTGTTTTCGCCTCCCTCCTCACTCACCCAACAAACTTCTGCTTGGCTGCTTGGACTCGTCACCATTGCCTTGGCTCCGCTCCCTCTCCTCCCCTCTCCTCACCCATCTTGGTCCTTCTGCGCCATCACCAGGGAGACGTAGACGTAGACGTGTGCAAACAAACGACGAGAGCCACCGCCGTTTCCGGACATTACCGCCTCTTCGTCCCTTGCCAGGCTCAAGGCGAAGCCTCATCGTCGACGAGTCACCTACCTCGAGGCTTCGACCATTACGCGAGAACCTCAATCCTCGCTGACGAAGCCTTCAACGGCTCAGCTGGCCTGGCCCCGGGTTGAAGGGCCCGCCCTACGGCGCACACAACCTGGTGTGCTTTCGTATCGGTCCCGCAGCTGCCAGCATCGGATGAACAAAGGATGACAGAAACGACAACATTGGACGGCAGCCCCGCGCTTGGGGCAACCGACAAGACTGATGCCATCTGCGAGGGAAATGGGACGAATGCGAGGCCACTGAGAGCACGATCAGGCCCGCCCTTTGGACCCGTTTCACCACTTTGGGTTGGCTCCACGTTGTCGTCTTCCTCTTTCTCTTGAGCCTATCCCCTTTTGCGTTTAGTACGTTACGTGGAACCAGATGGATCGACTGCGTCCACGTCCCAGCCCTTGCCCGGGACTTGGGCGACTCGACTTGGAGTTGGACACGGCCGACTCTTCCAGTCCCCGACAACGTCAGTTCCGGCAGGGCCAACCCACAAGCCCCAGGGTGCCGGCTGTGAAACCCTAAGCGAGATGAGCTTCCGCCGCCACGGGGCAGTTGTCGACCGCATCCCATCGATTATCCCCGAAACTTGGCGCCCATTCTGGCATCTCTCTCACTTTTGTCTGGTCCTCTCTCCACGGCGCCCAGAGCCGCCCACATCCCTCGCCCAGTCCGACCCGGTGCCTCCCCTGCCTGCCGTGCTGCCCTGGCAAAGGAAGCTGATGATGACCAGCTCTCTGGATCAACCAAAGCTTGGTGGTCCAACGGGAGTTCGACCTCGTCCCCAACTCCCAGCAGGACCTACCGGGAAGCGACAACCTGGACACCACTGCGCCACGCCGAAGCTACACTAGAGCCTCGGAATGTCACCCGGGTCCATCATCCGGGACTGCCATGCCGGCCGCTGTTCTTGATCAGGCCAATTACCACCGGGCTGGACGCTCGGATCACTGTGGTTGATAAAGGCTGAAGCCGACGTCGACGGAAGCACGACTCAGAGCCCTGGGCCGCGCAACGCAATTCATTATGAGGAACACGAGGCTTTTCACCGTTCAGCAGTTCAACCATCGCGGCGTACGTAATCACTCGAGCTGGGCCTCTTGCCGCAAACAGCTGCCGCACTCAAACACCGAGTACTTTCGTTCGACGCTGAGGGCATTTTCCAAGCCGATAAACGTTGTTGATTCCCAAGGTGACCTGGCTTGCCTGGCAGCGCCCTAATCAAGCAGGCAACCATCCGCGCCAATGTCTTGCAATCATAGGCTTAAGGCCTTGGTATTGTTCTCCATTCTCTAGGCTGAAATCTGTCGGTTGGTGTCCGTCATCTGCGCTTGTCCAAACAGGCTGTCTTACTTGCATGCTGCACGCCGCACGGGAAGGTCGCCTGTAGACACCCTAAAATACCGGCATTCCTTCAAAGTGTCATTCTCGTCGTTTCCTCGCCGTACTACCACATGGAACATGATTCCTCCCAGCTGCATGCATTTATATTAATTCAAGTCTTCCCTTGCAGGACCAGCCTCCCTCTGGCTGACGGTGGCTATGATGCGGGCGTTCGCAACGTGTCAGACACTGCAAACCGGAAGTCGGCAGGCATCATCTGATCTCATCTACTGATACAAAGAATGCCATCCATAGCATAGGATGCTGAAATTATTAAGGAGTCCTCCAGTGACGTTGTCGGCAGCATGATGCCGAGAGAACGGGCCCCACTAAATGTCAAAGAAAGGAATGAGTTGGCTCGCGGTACAACTCCAGGGTCCTAGGAGATCAGGTGAGTTTGGGGAGAGCAAACCAGCTGCGTCGCACCGCTGCTTTCGTCGTCGCCAACAATCAGGGTAATGAGACTTTTGCAAACCCTCGAAGATACGGCTGAAGCCTAGGCTAGAGTCGTCCTTCTGCTCAACCTTCGGCGGCCCTTCTAGTCCTCTTGTGAGTGTTTAGCAAGGACAGCTTTCCATTTCCATCAGGGTGGGAGGCGGCTCTAGCTAAGGCTATTTCGATGCTATCCTGAATCCGCACCCGTCGCATCGAAGACTAACATTGGCATGTCAATAATTCCGAAGTAGCGCCTGGCCTTTCTACAAGCCTCGGGATATAACACCACCATCGTGTATGGTTAACTGATTTTGAGTACAAGTCTGTGTTGGGACCGACCGACCCCAGAAAGTGAATAACTATGGCAGGGCACAAACACGCTTAAATTTAAGCGGGTGCGCCATGGCCACGCACACAAAATGAAACCTTGCATTTCTTACAACTCAAGTGAGGAGATTGACTACACAAGCAAAAATCGTCAAAAGAAAAGGGCATCCATCCATCACCAGGATCGAAGTGCAAAACTGGAAGGACCGACCGCGGTTCGAACGCGGGGCCTAGAGATAACTGCGTGGAACTGCAATCTCTCGCTCTACCACTGAGCTATCGATCCAGCTGCGTCTGCGATTTTACGGACCCTGGGGCGCTTACGGAGCGCACGCGCATGGCGAAGCGGGTCTTCCGTGTACCTACACGGAAGGGAACCTCACGATATTTGCACCGCCGCGACGATGCGTGAGGTCGCACATAATGTACCGTTTCCAAGACTCGTTCGGTGAGCAGCGAGCCATATCACTGGTTCTGTCGCAAGGCAACTTGAAAGGCTTCATCGCGCACAGCCTCCACAAGACAACCACCAAAGCTGAGTGACGATCTGAAGGGGCCAATGAACACTTAGGAATGATGCATCTAAGACCTGCAGCGGGCTGAAAGTCACTCCGACACCCTGCCACGATGACAATCTTGGACGCTGTCACACGTGACTTGACTTGGCTTTCTTGGGTGCTTTTCAGGTGATGGGTTCAGCGTCAGCCTGTTGTCGACGAGCCGTTGAGGCGATGGAACAAGCTTCTTAAAACGTCTAGCACGGCGATTCGTTTCTAGCTGTCAGGCTCTCTGAAAACGAGACATCCATCACTAACTCCCCCCGAAATTGAGAAACGAGAACATGGACGTCACACACCAAGGCATCCCGATTCAACCTGTCTTCAGTCTCAATGAGTATGACCTCGGGTCGGCCTTCCCGGACGAGGACCTGCTTCTCGGAGACGGGGCCGCGTACTCTAGTGAGACGCTGTACGCCTCTCCCCCGACGGGCGCCTCTTCGGCAGTGGCTGCCAATAACTCACGTCCCGAAATTAGCACGTCAAACGCACCGGTTCAGAAGCAGAGGCTTGAACGAAGAGGACATACGAAGAGCCGAAGAGGATGCTTTAACTGCAAAAGAAGGCGGATCAAGGTACACCCTCCGTCTTTGAATTATCTGGGGCCGGTTGACCTGACCGCTTCCGCAGTGCCAGGAAACGCGCCCATCTTGTGGTCATTGTGTCAAGACCGGTTTGAAGTGCGAATATCCAAGCACGCCAACCATCACACACCAGGTACGCCAGGCGTCAATATTTCGAGTACGGCGGCTGATAATATTTTCCAGCCTCACCACCAAGTTCCGCTCTTTAGCTTGCAGGACATGAGGTTCTTCCAGCACTTCATGCTCCAATGCTACCCGCACCACCCCATCGGCAACGAGAACATTTGGACCCACGAGATTCCATGCTTGTCTCAAAGCGTACGACCCTGCTCGCTCCCGAGGCATTTGCCACGTTCGCTAACGCCTCCACAGCACGAGTTTTTAATGCACGCCATCCTCGGCATGGCGGCCTGCGATCTAATGGCCCAAGACCCGAGCCTATTGGCCTTCGCCATGGCACACCGTGTCAAGGCCATCAAGGCAATCAAGAAGTCTCTGGCCGAGCTTCCGACCAAGGGGACCAACACGGAGCACGCCAACGCGCTCGTAGCCACGTGCTTCGCACTGACGTTTCAGTCGACCAGCTTCGAGGATGGCATGGGCGAGTTCATGACCTTCATCAGAGGCATTCTCATCATCGGCGCGCAGATGATGTGCAAAGGGATCAAGCCCGTCTTCGTCAACATGCTTGACCAGGATTCGCGGGCGGTCTTGGAGCCGAAGATGGTGAATCTTCCATTGATACGGCAGGAGTGGGCTGACGGTGCGGTTGAAGCCATTGGTGCGTTACGACATCTGTGCCGAGACGAGGTTGAGATTCAGTACTATGATATCATATACGAGTTGGCGTGCAAGATGCATACATCATCCTGGGAAGGTACCGCAAAGTCTCTCTATCTGCCCCAATGTTGAAGAGTTCGCCAAAAGAAGAAGAAGAAGCTGACCTGAGCGAACCTCGAAAGCATACAGAATGATCTCGAAGCACTACGGCTGGTGGATCCAGCTGCCACATGTCAAGTTCCAGCGGGTCATCGACATGTCTAACATGACGATGGTTCTCCTGGCTACTCACTGGATCGCCGCTCAGCTAGTAATGGCATCGGTTACCAAGGCCGAGCATGAATGCCGCGAGAAAGCGCCGCCGAAGACGGAGACGGACAACCCGGAGGACACGGGCAGCATTGTCCGCTGGCTGAGGTATCTGAACAGGCAGATAGACCATGAGCACCTCATATACAACCAGTGGCCGGTGTGGGTGGAGGACCAGATGAGTCGGGATCACTTCTTCTTTACAAAGATAGAATGAATGACCCGGTGCTCCCTCAGATACAATGGCGGATAGTAATCACAACTTTGGTGCTATAATCTTACATCTCCTCTCGTGTGCTTGCAGCCCGCAAGACGTGCTCGAATCCGCCGGTAAGAAGCCAGCCCTACAAAGATTGCAAACTCCACTGGATCACTCACGCGTGCAGACGGGTAGATCAATCACGCAAACTCAAGTTCCCATACGGCGAAAATGACATGTGAGCAAGACAAGGTTTGTTCTTCCAGGACCATGGCAACAATACCGCCGATCCTCATTACCGCTCTAGTCGTCGGTGCGGGTACCCGAGGCAGGATGGGCCCCACCCGGCCCGGCACCGCCTCCACCATCATCTTGACGCACCGCCCGGACGCCCGGCTTCTCATTGGCTGAAGTGAGCAAAACGAGCAATACGGCGGCCGAAAGTGGGGCCGCTGGAGAACGAGACTTCAACCATCTCACGTTTGCATTTCTGATGACCAAGGCGACCTGTAGAAAAGCTTGATTTTCTGCAATTTGGCCAGCGTTCCAGGAGGCAATTGGAAGACAGACGATCAAAACGCTTCGGTGACCAAGCACGTGGCGGGAAGGCGCATAGAGTTCTCCCTGCCACTTTCAGCTCTGAAAGCTGGGACGATGAGGTGGCTAGGCAGCTGCGCCCCCGGGGACGCTCGTGGAATCTCATGGGACACTATGTGCTTCCTGCCCCAAGTGGGTGAGGAAGCGAATGGGCAATGTCGGATGGACGATTGCAGAGTGTGAGGCGCTTCCGTTCACCGTATTTCTCGTTCTTTCTTCACGGAGTCCAACCTTTTGAAATCAAGCATACCTCGGAGAGAAAGGCCAGCTCATTTAAGGCGTGCTTCCCCGTGTCCTGAACAACCTCGTGTCAAGAGGCTTTGCATGTCTATCATCCAAGTCATTTCAAAGACCCAACAACACTAGTACATTACATCGTCATTTGAAATTTCCCACCCTCTTCAATAGCAAAGTTAACCATGTCTACGCTAACCGAAACACCGCAACCCGTTTTGCGCACATCTTCCCTCCCGTCGTATTGTTCAGCGACAGAGCTGCCGTCTTCTTCTGTGGTGAACCTGACCGAACTATCGCCGGGAACACGGCTCTCAAACTCGCCGCCAACCTACGATGATGCCGCAGCACGTTCCTTTTCCAATGCTAGCATCAGACCTTCTCCAAACACCCCAGATTCTCGCTCCTCTGACAGCTCTCCATCTCGAGCCGGCGAGTGCTTCACACCCACAGTGCAATTTCAGATCGAGTCCTCGGGAAAGCATTGGCTTTCTTTGCCGAGAGGGACAAGGCCAGACCCCATCCCAGTCTTCCGAGTCGAGGAGGGGCGCTGGAACTGCTCCACGCCAGCGTATAGGTCCCTCCGCTTCTCACGCAGCGACAACAGCTGTATCCTGATACGGGGAGGCGATGCGGCTCAGATGCCCGTTTGTACAACGCTCTACCGCTTCGGACCAGGGAAGCCTCCAGTCTTTCGCTTGCCAAACGAGAATTCGTCACTGCATGGCTCTGCAGTAGTGACAGAGATATGCGAGGAAGATTCGGACCTCCAAATACGCTCAAAATCCTTGACCTCCCGCACCCAGGTCCTCAAAACCCCATGCGGAACTTTTCGATGGCGCTACGCTTCCCGCAAAGAGCGCGCCGCCGTCGACGGTGCGGACACGCTACTCATCTGTGAGCTTGTCCAGCAGGCCATTCCTGCGAATGGGATGAAGACAGAGGAGAAGGCTTCGCGCGTCGCTCAGCTCGTACGCGGGGAGAAAACAAGAACGCCGGGGACCGGAAGGACTACGGCCGGCAGCGGGGGCCGGCTGATGATGGACTTGTTCAGGTGGACGGATTTGAAGAATGGTGGCAAGGACACTGTAGAATGCCTCATCGTTGCAAGCTGTATTTGTATGCTGAAGAAGGAGGTCGACAGGAGAAGAATGCATCAGCTGATGGCTGTTGGAGCTGGTGTTGCCATTATAGCCTGAACCCGAGGGAACTTTAGTATTCATATAATTGGTCGTCCTAATAAAGAGGCCTCCTGTCCATTTGAAGAAGTCGAACCGGATGTGAAGGATAGCATAATGCAGCTGTTATTAACTCGACATTTACGTAGAACAATGCTCACTTGGGCATATCAACTAGTAAAAAGTATTTTTACATAGAATTTGTAGCAGCTAGACAGACAAGAGTATAGCCAGCGTCAAAGTCTGCGACTACTTCGAGGCGTACTCTCTGTGGTCAGAGACCACTAATCACATTCTGCAATTGATTCTAAGTAAGCGGCAAGGAATAATGCGATAGATGACAGTGTCTTCAAAGCATCCCTTAATATTTGAAGCTGGAGTCGAAGCTTGCAACATAGCAGTCCTCATTATTTCAATGTGGCTACAGTGAGACGCGCTGCTTGACGAGATATGGCCGGTCTATACTTACTCCGCACCATCGTCATCGTATACGGAAACGCTGAGAAACTTGCCCAAACACCATAGAGCCTGAACAGAGAAAAGCCAAGAGTCCCGAAAGCAGAAGCTCGTGTCGCCAGTTTGGTGCAATATGATTCTACTTGACCGACAAAGAAAATGTTTTTTTTTTATGCACAGTCCTATCCCATAAACATTTACACGATGCTTCTACATCCGCCTCCGACTGAGGTATCACGCATTATACCAAAAAAAGAGCCAAAGCAGCACCCGGCCCAAAGCCATGTTCATCACCAAACGAAATCTACGCGAGACATCTACACAGGGTTCACCCACACAATCTACACTTGTCGAGTTTCTCGTCACTTAAATGAGCTCCTGGCGGATAGGCTCACTGGTGCCGTTGATAATTTCCCAGGCCATCTTCTCCCCGTTCAGCCTCTCCATAGCACCGCGGTACTAACATTTCGTTAGCTTTCTGTCACAGTTCAAAGATCGGCGTCAACTTACAGCGAACACAAAGTTCAACACAAGCGCAATCATCATCGCGACGCTGATAATCAACGGCCCGACGAGGTTATCAAAGTCCTTTCCGCTGCGGTCGATAATCATCTTTCTCCGGCTGTGCATCATGAAGTATCCCCACATGCCGGCAAAAACGGCGATCAAGATGTAGGCAATACCCATGACCTCGGCGAGGAAGTTCTCCCCAGCGGCGGTGTACAGCGAGACGGCCAATGCACCCAGAAGGATGCAGATGTGCTGCCACTTGAGGAACGTGCGCTCGTTGGCCAGCCACACCTTGGGCTCGATCTTGAGCTCGCCCGAGTTCTTGAGCCACTGAACCGGCTCGACAACACCTTCGGGCAGCTGCACCTGGTTCTTTTGTGCTCTCTTGGCCTTGGAGTACTTGGACAGCGAGAAACCGGGGAGGACGGATGACAGCGTGCCATAGCTGCGCGGCTGTTGGTCGCCATTCTCCTGGTTCGAGCCAGCTTGCTGGTTCTCGGTAGTGCCCGCTTGCCTCGAGCGAGCGCTCGCCTCGGCCGCCATGCGGTTGGCGAGATAGGACGCGCCGGCCGGCGAGCTCTTGGAGACCTTGTAGGAACTGACTTTGTTGCCCAAAAAGCTGCCGACGGCCTGCTCATCCTCGGCACGCTGGGCCCGACGCTGCTCCTCAGCCTCGAACGCCTTCTGAGGATCCTTGCGGATATCGGCTTCCAGATCGCTTAGCCAGAAAGGAAGGCTGTTGACGTAGTCTTCAAAAAGAGAGGCAACGCCGTGAACGAACTTGGAGAATCGTGGAGTGGGATGAACCAAGTGGGAACCCATGAGATCCGCGACCCACGCAGGACGCTTTCGGTTGGGGTCTTCCTTGAGCTTGATCTCCAGGATGGCGTAGGGGAAGCGAGAGACCTCGCTCTGGTTGATGGCCTTGAACGGGTAGGTCACGTTTGAACCGTCAATATCGGTGCGGTGCCACTCGGAAGGGTCACGGCAAGGCCTATCGCGATCCAAGGTGTCCTCACGAATGAAGGCAACCTCGGTGTCGATCGAGATACGGACGCGGTCGTCAGCGGGTTTCTGAAAGGCGGTGCGGGCGTAGTTGGCGCGAAGTACGGGCTGGAGCTTGTTCTCTTGAACGAAAGCCTGAAGCGCCTGGACGGTGTTTTTGAAGTTTTCAATTTCCTCGGCCTGGACGCCTTGTCGCTCCATCTTTTGCACCGTCTTCTCCATCTTGTATGTTCCGTCGATGAACGGCTTGATGTACTTGTCTTTGATCGTGAACTTGCGCTCCTCGCTGGATCCCTGCTCTCCGACAATCTTTTGCTCGATGAACAGGTCAGGCTTAGAGCTCAACTGTCCGTACCAACGCACGCGCAGTGAAGAGGCCTCGGCCTTGCGCTCCACCTTCTTTCCATAGAGGTCGAACTTGGGGCTGTCGAAGTAGAGCGACGTAATCGTAGGGTCGCTGGAGCCGTCGAGTTCCCTGGCCGACTGTTCGCTGTAGACAAGCGCGGGAAGCCGTCTCATGATGTACGTCTTCACCTCCAGCAGGTTGTCCGGATGCACCCAGAACTTGTGGGCAGTGTACCTCTCTCCGTTATGCGTCTCGCCTTGGCTTTCCAGGTCCAAGGGCTGCTGATCGGCGCTGCCCTCGTCAAGTTGTTGACGGATAGCGTAGTACATGATGGATAGCTTGTTGAGCAATGGCGAGTAGCCCTGCTCGGAGTTGAAGGGCCGCTGCGACAAGCTCAGCTGCATCATCGGGCGCACCTTGTAGCGGTCGCCTCTCTTGCGATCGTGCTTCTTGACGATCTTGAGGAAGCCCGTGTAGTTGATATTGCTGTACTTCTTGAGCTCCGAGATCTCGGTCGTGATCTTGTCCAGCTCCGCTTCAATGTCCTTCAGCTTCTGGGCTGTCGCGGCGTCGGGCTTCTTGGCTTCGGACCCGTCCTGTTCCTCCCCCTCGCTGGCCGGCGGCGCCAGATCCTTGAGTTTCTCGAACGCGGCATCGATGCTATCCTTCAGCGCGTTGAATGTCTCCTCCTGAAACTGCGCGACTTTCTCGAGTTGGGTGTTGAAGATCTCGTCGCAGAATCGGTTCTCGTCCTCCTCGGTCCACGCGACATCCTCGTCGTCGTACTTGTCCTCTCGCAGAAGGGACTTGAGCTTCGCGTAGTCAATGTACCTGTCTTTCCAAGGCGCATAGATGGCCTGCCGCAAAGTCTTTCCGAATCGCATGGTGGGCTCGTGGCAGCAGCGGCTGCAATTGCTGCTAGGGGCTCTTCGGGAGGGATTGTTGGTGAAGCTGGCGAGCTGTGAAACGTGCGCTTTGTTTATCGGTCGTCGAGGGATTCAAACGGGCCAGTGCACGTCACGAATTTGCCTAGATTTTGTTCTCGATCAACTAGATCCGAGCCGGCAGGCCTAGGAGGAGGAAATTTAAAGAGGCAAAAGTACAACGGAGAAAGAGAATAGATAAACAAGCTTCGGCCGTTGCAAGGTGATGTCTGTCGCCTTGGTCCGTGGCAGCTGAGGCGCGGCCCCACACGCCTCTCCCCGTTGCAGCATCACAACTCCACCGTCCCGCTACCTACACTGCTAGCGCAGAGGCCGTTGCCCTATCAGCTGCTATGCTCATAGGCACGTGTATTCGCTACAGATGCGGACGTGCAGCAACGAAACCCGCAGCTACCCCTGCTTCACTGCGGCATCCTCGCTGTTCGCCTCAAAACATTCGCGAGCCGCAATGCGACCGAGCCACGGTTCCACGTCGGATTAGTATGAAATCTCTTTTGTATGTGAAGAACTTCTATGTTCGTAATGAACGACTATTATCATTATCGTTGAAAACCCCTCGAAACAAGCCATCCAGAGGGTGACCGCAATCCATGGTCTGAAAGCCGCAAATCCCCTGAGCCAAGCCGTCTAACCCACGCCGAAAGATTCCGTTTCCCCTTTTTTATCTCGTCAATCCGTCGTCAGTCCGTGAAAAAAAAAATGCCCTAGTTCTGCAGCCACTGGTCAACGGCGACATCAACCTGCTTGCGGTACACTTGCTGCGTCTTGCACTGCTCGAGGAAGACCTTGTACTTGGCGTCAAAGAGGAACTTCTCGCCCTTCAGAGTGCCGGGCTTGACAAGCTTGCCAGGCTTGCTCATGCGATCCATAATGGACCACAGGTTCTCCGTGGTGCCGTCCTCGGACGCGGTGGCCGCCTTGGCACCCAGCATGGCGGCGCCGTGGACGACGGCAGCGTTGACGTAGCGGGGCACCAGGACGGGCATGTCGCAGATGGTGGCCATCAGGTCCATGAGCAGCGGGTTTTGGCACTGGCTGCCGGACATGAAGATGGTGTTGAGGAGGTGACCGGCGTTGTTCATCGACTCGACGATCTGGCGCGTCTGCATGGCAATGAACTCCATCGTCGCGTAGTACCATAGCGCGAGGTTGTCTGTCGTCTTGTCGCTGCTCAGGCCAATGACGGCACCCTTCATGTTGGGGTCGGCGACGGGTGATCGGTTGCCCCAGAGGTCGCCATAGAAGAAGAAGTGGCGGCCCAAGTAGGAGATGGAAGGAGCGTTCGCCTTCTCTCGCATGTACTCCAGATGAGCGTTCAGGAAGTCGTAAATGTTCTTCGACTCGGCCGTGGCAAGCGCCTGGGTCTCGACGTATGCAGGATGGATATCGAGAATGTGACGGAGGAGCTCGCCGGTGGCGGACTGACCACCTTCAGCCATCCAGAACTCGGGCAGAAGCACATCGCGGTAAGGACCCCAAACGCCGGGCACGAACACAGCTTCTCGGGACATGGCCAAGTGGCACGTGGATGTTCCGGCAACCGCCGCCAACCTATGGAAAGCCTGGGACAGGTCGTTTTTGGGCGCCTCCTCATCGAGATGATCAGGAGGGAGCTCGACCTTGGCTCCGACGGTGCCGATCCATCCAGCGTAGGCGTCAATGACACCACCACCGACGGCGATGCCCTCGGGAAGTCCCAGCTCCCGGGCAGCCTTCTTGCTGAGAGTTCCGACGAGCTCGCCGGCACTCTGGTACTTTCCGTTCTGCGATTCTTGTTAGCCAAATGTCCTCGATCCACGGAAACCGGCGCTCACCACCCCGTTGACGCCGCCCATGCGCTTGAAGTTATCGTTGCAAAGGTCTTCCAGACCGATTGTTGTAAGGAAATCCTCCTGCCAACCCTTGACGCTGCCGTCGACACCAACAGGGACGTAGCCCTGCTTGCAAACGGTGCTGCAGAAGCTCCGCGTCTCGTTGCCGGTGGCCATGTGCGTGAGGGCATCCGCGAGGTCGTAGAACTTGCAGCGGTCGAAGAGCTCCTTGGGCATGTGGTTCTTGAGCCAGAGCACCTTGGGTATCTCCATCTCGATGCTCATGGTGCCGCCGACGTACTTGAGCAGGTTGTGGCCAGTGGCGTTGATCTTCTCCGTCTCCTCGACGGGACGGTGGTCCAGCCAAAGGATGACGTTGCGGTCATTGCCATCGGCGTTATCGAAGTCGGGGCCTGTGACAGGGACGGGAACATCGGTGTCGTCTCTGAAGACGGCGAGGGAGCAGGTGGCATCGAAGCCGATTCCCTTGATCTTAGCAGGGTCAACCGAGGAGTCGATGAGGACCTGCTTGACGCAGAGGCAAATGCATGCCCAGATGTCTGTGGTCGATTGTTCCTGCCGATAGTCAGCCTACTTTGTCTCGGTGGCGGAGGCTGTCGTAAAGCTAGAGAATACAATGGAAGGATCGGGAGACTCACGTAGAATCCGGTCTCTGGCTGCCAGAGCTTGATGGGCTCGGTGGCCAGGGCCTTGATATCGCCGGTCTCATCAATGATGCAAGCTCTGGCGGAGCCAGTGCCCACATCAATTCCGATGTAATGATCCTATCGATTGCTTCAGTCAGTGGCCCGCACTTGTGTCGAGGGAGAGATGAGCTGGTGAGCTCTCGGTTGGCAACTCACGAGAAGTTGGGGAGGCCTGGAGGGAGGATTGTTAGCCATTTTGAAGCTGTTTTGTTAAGCCAATGTGAAGCCAAAGGATCAGGATACTGTTGTGAGCGCGATCAATAGCTTCACAAAGGGAAAAGAAAACACCATAGAGTAAAACTTACTCCATCTGTGGCAGATATTCACCCATTCACGCGGTATTGTATGACGTAGTGCAAAGTTGGGAAGGTGAGACTTTGGGGTCTCGTTTGTTTTTGTCGACTGGTGAAAGATTTCAGCACGAGTGGGAAGGCAGTAGAAGTTTTGGGTCCTCCAGGTCCATTGATCAATGGCACCCAGAGAAAAAAAAGAGGAGTGAAGAGGAGCTTTCTTAAGAAGGGAGCTGGACCTCAACACGAGCTGGAGGGGCGGCTGGAGACAAGACAGACACACACACACACACACCCACCCCACGACCGTCAACGTCTGGACCACCACCTTCAACACTTCTACGACGGGGATTGAGCTTGGTGCTCGCGCCGCCTGCCCAGGACCTGGACCCCTTTTGCCCCTCCACTGGGTGGGGTAAGTAGGTAAGGTACAAGAGCTACCCTGCGCATTTGTAGGCCATCGCTTGTACACGATGCGGAAGAGGGCCAAGCTAGAATCCAGCAGACTGGCAGAAATCAGAGACTCAAAGTAGCCAAACCACAAAAAAAAAATGATGGCAAGCTCGGGATGGATCCGCGGCCTGTGTCAGCTGCAATTCCAAGCGCTATCGGGGGCCGGCCAGGCTCACCCTCGTACCGGGGGCAACACCGATGGGATGGAGGGGTGTGGAGGGGGGCATCCACCTTCGATATGCGGGCACCCACCCAGCCCGCAGCACCGACCACAAGCCGCGCCGCAAGGGACCTTCGGGGAACCTGAACCTGACCTCCACTGAATTTGGGTGTGTCCAGCCGCCTGTTGGGAGCCAAGCAACCATGGAAGGAGCCCAGTCCATCGCCAGCTCTGCCCGTCGAATCGAATCTGCTGGTCGCTGGACTGCAGCAAGGGGGTTACACCGTGGGATTTCCGGGGCTCGGGGAAGCAGCCACGACGTCTGGGAAGGTCCCTGAATGGCCAGGCCCCCAACCTAATGCTCTAGAACTGGTATGCTCCGGGAGAGCTCATCCATCGCCTCTTCTCTCCCCAGTCGCTCTGGTCTCGCCCCAAATGCCTACCTACCTACACCAAGTCCAGAACAGAGCTCTTTGGGTAACTGGAGGCAAAGTCGAAGGCCATGGAAAGGAAGCATAACCCCGCCAAATGACAGCATTCTCCACATGCTTCCAGAAGGGGTTGCGACGCCATCCATGAACAGGCGGGCTACTTTAATTTTAGCAAGACCTGGAGAAACACTTGGCTAGGTGGTGACGGCTGACGGGAGTTGTGTGTCAACCCAATGCTCGCTCGCTCGCTCGCTCAGAAACGAACTTGGGACCTCCCTCCACAATTATGATGTTGCTTTTGTTTGAATTTCAATGTTATTTCGTCCCGTCTCCGTCACCGCCACCACACCCGTTGGGCCCCAATGCTACCTAGCATCTACACCACTGACTACCTTACATCCTAAATACACTGCCCATGTAACAGCTATTCAGCATTTTGACATTCGAATCAGGCTAATTCAACCCAATGGGTTTCAACGTAGAACATCGTGCTTGTAGGAGTCTTTGTGGTATAATCAAACAACACAATGGCTCGCTAGATAGCAAAGCAACTTCTTCTATCAATAGACGGTCAGACAGCGGTACTTACTTACACACGGAGATCTGCATACACCAGCAAGAAAACAATGAGGCACCAAGCCCCGAAAGAAGCAAAAAGAAGGCGAGACACAAAAGAGACAAGGGCGCCACGTCGGGAAGCCCAAAAAGGATGGTCCGGCTGCCATCCGCCGCCTCCCGTCCCAAGCCACCAGTGTCTTCGACCTTGCCAGTGTGCTCATGGACTGCCACCGACGTCGTCGTGGAGTGCTGAGCGAGTCCATCCTGCACTATCCCCTTACTATTTCCTTCTCCGTCCTTTCCGCCTCCATGCGACCCAATCGTGGCCCGACGCCTCCAGTTTCTCTCTCTCCCGCTCCCCCTCCAAGCTCACACCAATCTACGAGTGCCTCTTGTGACCGATCTAAACGGAGGTCGGAAACATTGCCAGGAACCAGCCGCAAGAGAGCATCGCAGCAGGCCGCGTTCCAGCCCGCTCCGGCAACATTTCCATGCGCCTACACCATATCGGAGTCGCCCACGCGCTGCAATACAATGAAAAAGGGTTGACATGCAAGGATTCTTACAGATGCGCGCTGCATTCCCTTGCAACCCTCCTCCCAACTAGCGCAGAGTCAAGACTGTGGGGGGTGGGACGTGGGATGCGATGTAACGGCAAAATCCATGATCACAAGAGCTCATGTGGAGAAGCGTCGAGAAATTTCATGGGGCGCGACTGGATTTTGCATGGCTTCGAGATTCCAATAGAAGAGGTTGCTTGTCATCGCCATCACGGTTTCCACGGAATCTTGCATGTTTTCGGCATTTCATTATTTAAGGCCAAGGTGGTATCTGACCCCCCAGAAGCACGATAAACACGAATTGTCACGATACGTGAAAAAAGTGTCTGCCCGCCATGTGAGCATCAAACCCCTGATGCCTGCTGCGCTGTCACCCGTCTGGATTTGCGGTGTGTCTTGGTTGCTTTCTCAGCCCTCGTCTCTTCCCCCTTGCGCATCGCCTATAAACATTATCTCCGCTCATGTAGCCATAGCCTAGCCTTGCCGAGCATGTAGGTTGACCGCGATACCAAGGAGCTCGTCCGCCGATCCCCTGCCCGGCAACTCCGACGAACGGAGGAGCTTCGAGAATCACCACCACAAATGCGTCTTCCCACCTGGCGCCCGCACCTCTGCTGTTCCGTATGTGCCGATCCCCCCACGATCGACTCTCATCTCTTCCACCCGGGCCTTAGTCCATGGATCCCGTTTTTTTCTTATTCTCTATTGTCGGATGCGTTGGCGTTTTTGCTTGTGTGACAAGTGTTTCGATTCGCCCACACCGCCTTCCAATCAATTGTTTCGTAAATGTCAACGACTCGCTTGGCAACGCGTAATGCCACCAGAAAGTGTGCCTCGTGTGTTCAAGATGCAGATATGGTGTCTTCTAGACCTCCCCTGAATGATCTGACGCCGCCCCACGAGGCCCTGTCAATATGCCGCTTCCCACTGGTTCGATGCAATCGCTAGTAATCGAGCTCTGTTTCCCATTTTCTGTTCTCTGCCTTCACTCTTCCTCGATGAGATTTGTGGTCACCCTGATATGGATGTCAGCGAATGTTGGCCGATAAACCTTCTTGGTTGCGCACTGCTTACCTCCGCCTTCCGCTTGCGGTGCACCGGCTCGGGGGTACTCCTCGAGTATGTCGGGGTGCTCCCCCGGGCTTGTGTTGCCTCCGCATGGCAGCTGTAATGGTATGCCCGGTTGCCGACTAGAATTGTATCCAGCCAAACCCATTCCTGCGCCGTATCCAGCCACTTGTTCTCGAACTTTTCTTGACATATAGGGCAGACACTGTTGATTCTGCTTGACGCATCTGGCACAGGGATGTACTTGGGCTTGGCTTCCTTCTTCTCCTTGCCGGGGCTAGACGAGGCATCGCCCGTAGATGGCGGGTGGTCGACATCGATTGCCTCTCGTGACTTGAGCCAGTCCTGTGAAATATTAGATACTGCCACACCTCAAACCAGACAAGAGACTTACGTTATTGTCGACATACCAGCTGCGATGCTGGCCTCGCTTCTCTGCTTCTGCAAGCCGTTGGTGAGCTTTGAAATGCCAATCCATGTGCGCCATCTTCTTCTTTCTGCCCTCCTCATCTGTCTTGAATCGTCTGCCGCATTGCGTGCATTGCGGTCCTAATTGCTCATAGATTGACGCAATCAAATGCGGCTGGTATCTACAGAAGAGTGAGTCCAGTGACATCCATAGTCACGAGGAAAACTTACTGCTGTTTGAGCGCTGTGGCGTCTAGCTGGTTCGCGTTCATATTCGGCATGGGAGGTCGCGGCATGCCAGCTAGCAAGCTGGCAATGTTCGGAGGCAACAAGCCGGGCGGCAGCATAGGCATTCCCGGAGGGGGAACTGGCGCGGGAGCCGGCGGTGCTGGTGTTGGCGTAGCGCTTGGCACACCTCCAGACAGCAATCCCGCTTGCCGCAATCCTGCAAGCAAGGCCATAGGGTCCGCAGCGGGCGGAGCGCTACTTTGCCGTTGAGGCTCGGCTCTTTGTGGTGGAGGAGATCGGATCGCCATGTTCGGGAACGGCGGAGGCGGCGTTGGTGTTGGTGCTTGTGGGGTAGCTGACTGACGGGTCAACAGAGCAGCAAGAGCCCCTTGGCCGAAGAGAGCGTCAAGTGTCACGCCTCCTGACTGCTGAGGAGGTCCGGACGGCGGTACTACAGGTGCCGCAGCAGCGGGCGGTGGATGATGGGGGACAGGCGTAGCAGCAGGGGCATGACCCTGGGCCGCGAACGGCCTCACTTTTACAGCAAGATCGGCTACTTGATTCTTTATAAGGACCAATTGGTCCTGAGGCAAGTTCTGATGCTGGAGCAAGTTCTGCACATCCAACAATGCCTTAAGTCTTTGATGAACACTATGATCATGTGGGTTCTGCGCAAACTCCAACTTCGACGCATCGATCAACTTCTGGATATCTTGACCCAGAGAATCTTTGCTTATCACACCAGTCTGAGCACCCGCGAGCCCAGCGTGTGGCATTTGTGGAGGGGGCTGGTAGGGACCAGAGGCCGCTGAAGGCGGCTGAGCACTGTACGATGCTGGCGGGGGCTGTAAGTGAAGTTAGCATGAGTGACGGATACCCAACGATCGGATTGACGTACTGCATATGGCGCCATTTGCGGATGATGTGGGAGCGGAGCACTTGGAGGTCGGTTTCCGTTTGGCTGTTGCATAGGAGGCGGCTGGCCGTAGGGTCCTTGGTGATTCGATCCAGGTCGCACACCTGGAGGCGTGGGCGTCTCGCGATAGGGCGCACCAGGTCGTCCACGGCCGCGGCCTTGTTGAGCTTGAAGAGCCGACGTCCGGGCTTTCATGAGTGCGCTCTCGATGGGCTGGGTGACTTCCGGAGCAAAGACTGGACGCTTGTCCAAAGATCCGGGGACAGGTTCCTTCCATGTGCGCAACATCTCATCCATCTTGCGGCGTACTTGGCCGTCGACTGCGGCATACGCTTCCATGAACGTTTGGTATAGCTTGGCTCCGAAGAAAAGGGTGTACGGAGTTCCGACATTCTTGACGATCGAATCGAGGACGTAAAGGGCTGGCAGCTTCTTGTGTGCAGGGGCCTGGGGAATATGTCAGATGTTATATAGCGATGCAGATGGACGGTGGCTCGTCAATCGAGAGCAAGGGAGGCTCAACCTACCTTCAAGATGTGGTCCTGCAGCACTTCAGAGATGACCTGTGCATGTTCGGTCTGTTCTCTTGCAATCATCGTAAGATTGCTAATTTCGAAGCGCACGTTGGTAGTCAGGTCCTCAAGAGCCTGGCGGTAATCTTCCGCCACTTCGGCGGCGGAGGATTCGTATGACATTGTTGTGAAAGTCCCCTTGGGTTGCGAGATTTGATATTGTGTTTGGTCTGTCAAGAGCACGCGAGCAAAAGCGAGCAAAAATTGCAGAAAAGCGAAGGGGCGACAGGAAACACCTCAAGTCCTTGTCGGCCCTTCACCGTGAGCACTGGAAAGCACGAGTGAACCACCGTTATTTGAGAAGCACAGCACTGTCGTTCTGATGGGAAAAAGACGACGCTGGTAACCTAAACTGGGAGGGCCGAAGTGCAGTTTCCAACTCTTGCGTCCAGGCTTCCTCCTGCTCAATCCCCCACACCAAGCCAACCAGATCCAAGCAGATGGCGCGGTAACCTCTACAACATCATCCGACGGGAGCTATCGCATCCACTTGAAGTATGCAATGGTGTCTCTGTGTGATGTATGTGGACGTAGGGGAGTGTCGCGACGACGGCGCGGAGCGGGTGGCTTTGGCGGTTGGGCGATCACGAGGGTATCGTTGTGGCGATACTCTGTCAGGAAGTCAATCAATATGAAGGCGTTTTCGATGGATGTTCGCGTCGTCAGCGACCAAGGTCGTCTTTGCAAGGTGTTGTTGAAGGAAAGTTGATGGATTAGGCGGGACCTCGGACGTGATTGACGTGCTAAATGAGGCGTCAGAGTGCAACAATGCCAGCCAAAAACCGTACCTGCCCAAGCCCATGTCCTACCGAGCTCACGTGTTTTGGCAGTGCACGGTCCAGGAGCTGTGGCTGGAAGCAGGAACCAGGAGTCCCAGTTTTGGATTGGATGACAACCAACGAGTCAAACTACGCTTCAAGGTGGTTGCTATCTCTTATCTAATCGCTGGAATCAAGTCTCTTCTGGATGCAACAGCCCGGTACATATAGCACAGCTACTTTCAGGCCCTTGATGCAATGCCACTCAAATGCAGGAATGCTTGGGATGCGTATTTAAGGACGGAAACATTGCAACTCTGACTTTTTGGCGCCTGCTCCATGGGAAGGGTTTCTTTTCTACCTGATGGTTTTGGCTGATTGCACTTCGATAAAAGGTCACTTATCTTAGGTGGTCGCCTTAGGTAAGCAGGCGTCCCATCCCACCTACCTGACCTGCTGCACCGTCTGAGCGGCGGTGCATCCTTTTACCGGGTGCTCGGTCCAGCGTTCCCTTTGCAGGACACAGGACAGCTGTCTCGCTTCGGTTGAAGCTTTGTTCCGGGCGAAAAACAGCCAGTCGGGGCCGGGAATTCCCGCGGACCAGCAGACACACCTCTGGTTTTCTGCATTGCTGTGATAGCGCTTTTCCCGTGAAGCCCCCGATTGCATCACATTACATCCGCCTTGGACTTTTTGGTCCTTTTCTTCCCTTTTTGGCCCTTTCGTCACTGAAAGCGCCTTTTCCATTCTCCCACTTGGACCCTCTCCCCTCTACGGTTTCGATTTCCTCGAAAAGGTCCCCTCTCCTTTTTCCTCACCCCTCGTCGCTCCACGCTTCAATACACATCTTCGACAATGTTCAAGCTCGGACGTAGCCGTTTGGCTTCCGCCATCCCCTCGAGGCTCGCTGCCCCGGCCGCCAGATTCCCCGGTGTTGCTCAGCAACAAAGGAGAAACCTGAGCATCCACGAGTACCTCTCCGCCGACCTCCTGCGCCAGGTAAAACGTCCCGCGATTGCGCCCCCCTCTCCTCAAGCCAGGTTTTCAGGAGCTCCCTATCAACTAACATCTGTCGCATTCTCGATAGTATGGAGTCGGTGTTCCCAAGGGCTCCAATGCGAAGACCGCCGCCGAGGCCAAGGCCATTGCGAAGGAGATTGGTGGTGAGGACATGGTTATCAAGGCCCAGGTTCTCGCTGGTGGACGTGGAAAGGGTACTTTCGACAACGGCCTGAAGGGCGGTGTTCGCGTCATCTACTCGGCTCACGAGGCCGAGATGTTCGCTGAGCAGATGATCGGCCACAAGCTCATCACCAAGCAGACCGGTGCTGGCGGCCGCCTCTGCAGCTCCGTCTACATCTGCGAGCGCAAGTTCGCCCGTCGCGAGTTCTACCTCGCCATCCTGATGGACCGCGCCACCCAGGCCCCCGTTATCGTTTCCTCTTCCCAGGGCGGTATGGATATCGAGACTGTCGCGAAGGAGAACCCTGAGGCCATCATCACCACCAACATTGACATCAACAAGGGTGTCACCGATGAGATCGCCCGCGACATCGCAGTTAAGCTCGGTTTCTCCGAGCAGTGCATCGAGGATGCCAAGGACACCATCCAAAAGCTCTACAAGATCTTCGTCGAGAAGGACGCTACCCAGATCGAGATCAACCCCCTCTCCGAGACCTCTGACCACAAGGTTCTGTGCATGGACGCCAAGTTCGGCTTCGACGACAACGCCGACTACCGCCAGAAGGAGATCTTCACCTGGCGCGACACCACCCAGGAGGACGCCGACGAGGTCCGCGCCGCCCAGTCCGGCCTGAACTTCATCAAGCTCGACGGTGACATCGGCTGCCTCGTCAACGGTGCCGGCCTGGCCATGGCCACCATGGACATCATCAAGCTCAACAAGGGCGCCCCGGCCAACTTCCTCGACGTCGGTGGTGGTGCCACCCCCGCTGCCATCAAGGAGGCTTTCGAGCTCATCACCAGCGACCCCAAGGTCACTGCCATCTTCGTCAACATCTTCGGTGGTATCGTCCGCTGCGACCTGATCGCCCACGGTCTCATCAACACCGTTAAGGAGCTTAACCTCAAGATCCCCATCATTGCCCGTCTGCAGGGCACCAACATGGAGGCCGCCCACGAGATCATCAACAACTCCGGCATGAAGATCTTCTCCATCGACGACCTCCAGACTGCCGCCGAGAAGGCCGTACAGCTGTCCAAGGTTGTGAAGATGGGTAAGTTAATCCAGCCTTCGTGATGTGTCTGAAATGAATTGTGCTAACTGGGACTTTCAGCTCGTGATATTGACGTCGGCGTCGAGTTCACCCTTGGTATCTAACTCTAGCGTTGTGTTTAGACTGGCCTCGCCCTGTACATTAATTAACATAGCCCTAGGTTGATGGCGCTAGCACTGGGAGCCAAATTCAAACTGTGTTCAATGTCATCTCGAAGTCTCTCGTTGTTCAGTGTGATGGTGACCCTTCTTATTTCCGCTGTGCTGCGCATGTAGTCCTGTCCACGGATAGAGTGACCAGCCTAAATCGTGCCCCATCCTGAATGTGAAACATGCAATTCAACATACCAACAGGTTCTACAAAGGGCGAAGTTCCTCTTACTAATTCGGTGAACTAGATCTTGGTCAGTCGTCATCAAGGCGACCTGTAAGCACCTGGGACAAGTGACGGTGAGGAAACCTCGGGATGAAAATAAGCAGCTCATCATACACGTGTCTCATTCAAAGACAGGCACGTCAAAGTATGATTCAATTTCTGACCTTTTTGGCGCCACATGGTCGCGGCAATGGCCCAGGAGGCAGTGCTGGCGCTTCTAGACAGTGTTCGTGATTAAGCGAAGAGGGAGCGCGGCTGGCCGTGTAAATGGCCCTGGATTGCTTGTGTTAAGAAAAAGAAAATGGAAGCGCGGAAGACGGCAGCATACAAGAGATGTGGTGGAGTTTGACAGCTAAATTTGGGCATCGCGAAATGAGGTGCAACGCGAGCGGGCGCTTATTAGGCGACCTCGGTGGGCCATATGCAGAAAGAATCTGGACTCGGAGCCGACTTCATTGGAATTCTGTATGCATTTTATGGCGCTTGAGGCACGGTCAATTTGTCATTCTTCTTCCGTCGAGGGCATGCCCAATCCTGCGGTTTCATGGGATGAAGGTGCGTCGTGATCATTGCGCAGGCCATGAGGCATCGTATATGTGACGAGCTAGAGTCGGGAGCTTGGGCCGACCACTCAGCTTGCCAAGAAGAAGAACGGAACCGAAATCATGAAGGAATCGAGGGTATTCGATTAGCATTCGAGTGGTTGACATCATCGCGGGGATGCCTCGGCTTACTGCAGTGCCTGGGGCAAGCCGCCAGACTCATGAAGCAATAATGACTGAGGTGTAGACGAAATATATTCGAAATATATTCAGCACAGGGCTACCTTCAGCCACACATACTTTGCTGTCATGACCAAATGATTGATTGTGAATCGAGCAACCATCCGAATATGTCTGCACACACAAACCTCGTGAGGCGGATGCTCCATGTAAGCCATCATCAGCTTGGTGGAGTGGCTTAGAGGCTGTCGGTATTGTAGTGGGGATTCCGTATCGTATCGCTCGGAGGTGGTTGCCAACCGGTGCTGTTAAGGTTCATCGCACTCGGGACAGCCAACACAACAGCGTCTGTTCTCAGTTGGCTCAGCTGCAGCACGGCAGGGGCTGCTTTGCCGCTCGCACTTCAATGCCCTCTCGACTGGCAGCCTATCGGCAGTTCTGGCGCCTGCAGGGGTCGCCCAGCGGGTCTTTGTGCCTGACATTCGGCCGGCGGCTGTCTCTGCTAAACTCGCATGAAACAAAGTCTGGTCGCCCGTCATCCAATCAATCCGTCTTCGACGCCAACAACTGAGAACATACCATGTTCCTTCAACCCATTGCCATGCACTAGTTCTATCTGTTTGCAACTTCTCAACTGCAGCCCACCCCTATTCACGTTACTTCTGCTATCTCTGTATCCATGTCTACACCGTTGGCCTCGCTCTCAGGCCCTGTCTTTTTGCCTCCCTCTGGCCTGGTCTATCGCCTCATCCCACCTCGAAGCGCCCCTTCATATGTTCGCTTGCTATTCTTTACAGGCCCCGCCAGCCGTCTGTGACTGGTCCATGATGGCAACGATGGTGGCCAGTGACTTTCAATGCACGATTGGATGAAAGCGGCCCACGCCACTCATGCCACACCCATCGTCTCTGCTTCCCGGGGCCCTGCTTCGTCTCGTCTTCGCTCTTGATCAGCCCGGGGGATCTTCAACAAAGCTGAACGTTCACAGGCCATCAGCAGCTCCGGCTCGAGTATGGGCTCACGCACATGCTGCAGGTCCCCGCTGCCCGACCCGTAAGATGGAAAGCAGAGGCCCGGACGAAAGACACCCGCCTAGACGCCTTGGACTTGTGGTTCAGCTGGTGCTGCGAGTGCTCGACCAGGGGACCTCATTGAAACCACGTCTGCTCGCAGGAGCACGGCAACGTCTGGAACGTCAACCGCAGGTACAGCAAAGCAAGGCATCTCCTCACGTTGCCGCCACCTCCACCGCTCTAGTGCCCGTCCACATGCCCACAAGCGTGGTGTTCCCATCCCATAATCCTGGTCGTGCTTCGTGCCGCTGCTGGGATGCGAGAGAGAAAGAGAGAGAGAAAGAGAGAGAGAAAGTAGAGATGGAGGAGGAAATGCTAGATCGTCTAAGCCGTTCGTGAGCGAACCCTTGGAGGTCTCCTCATCCCTCCTCATCGACCATCCCCCACCGACGCATCCCTTCGCGCTGCTGAATCGATTGGTTGATGGCTGCGCGAAACTTTTACCTGCATTTCGAAACGGCGAATAGGGAGGGTCACCGGGCAGGCACCCTCGGTCAAACCATACCTGCCCTACCTGACTTGACTTTGCTCTTGTGTTCCCGTTCAAATAAGAAATTCCTAGTGACGCGCAGGAGGAACAATACACTGTTTCTGCTCTGCATTATTTTTTGTTATGCTGTCACCCAATCTTTCCCAGAGCTTAACAAAAAAAGGCCAGGCACTCGGAGCAACAAGTCCTTGTCCGTATTAAAGGAAGGAACTCCCCGTCCCTCCTTCCTTTGACATCGACTTCACCCACCGGTCCTTTGGCAGGCGCTTCCTCACCCCTCCTTCCCCATTGAACAGCTGTGGACAATCCTGTTCTTGGGTCTCAACTAATCCTGTTCACGTTCAGTCTTTCCTCTCTTCTACCCACAACTCTGTGTGAAGCTCTCCGTTGCACCACACCACTCTCCCTATATCAACGCACCTTCTGGACTGGCTTCCAGAAAAATTGTCCATCAGCCTCATAATCATCTCACATTCTCTCGACAATCTTGCGACAGATCACTAGTCACAATATTTTGGATTGCTCAGTCTGATTGACTCGACTGTTTTGCTACGCCACGGCTCTCGTCACCCACAAACTCACAAACAGCTATCGACAGCCAGGCATCGGCCTCTCGTACGTATATATACACACACACCATCGCGGTCTCAACACACCACTAACCATGCCAGTCAACATTTGCGACGTCCCGATCGTCAAAAAGACCGTTAGGATGTTCAACATCGCCGAGAACCAACGCCTCGCCGGCTCGAGCCATGTGGTTCTGAACGTTTTCCGCGCCTTCAACATTATCGGCCTGTCGGCTGTCTGCGCCTCGAGCTGGGTCATGATTGTCATGTCCATCCTCAAGGGCAACTTTGCCTTTTTCGACTCTGTCTCTCACTTCTTCACCTTCTGCATCGCAGTTTTCCTCACCGTCTCCGAGCTCCCCGTCTTCGAGGGGTACTTTCAGCGTAACTGGCCGGTCCTCTCACTCAACCATGGTCTCAGCTGGCTGGGTATTGCCATGATTGTCATGGGTTGCCAGGTCCTCGCTAACACCTCCGAACCCGCCTTCTCTGCCGAGACACTTGGCCTTCCGCTTTGGCGTCTTATTCTTGCCTCGGGCATCCTGGCCATTACCTTTGGCTTCTTCAACATCATCTCCGCCATCATCTTCCGCGATGGTGACCTCAACTCCCGCAACTTCCGCGCCGACGGCTCTCTCGCTTCGGCCAAGAGCGTTGACGGGTACTCGTTCCGCAGCAACTCCGTCCGCGAGGAGAAGCCATCCAAGTTCAAGCGCCTGACACAAATGACTCCCTGGGGCAGAAACGACAACGGCCGGCCTGAGATCAGCCATCCGATTCCGGACATGGAGCGTGGATACACACCTCAACAGCCGCACGACTACAATGAGGACCGCCGCAGCCCCATCATTCCCAACATCGAGCGGCCGCTGACCACGCTGCATCCCGCTCACCGGGCCCGAGCCACCAATTACAGCGTCGCTTCAATGAGCCAGTTCTAGGGGCACTACGTACGGAGTCGTCCGTAAAGAAGAGTTAGATGGGCAAATGAATTGGCCTGAAAAGCATTGGTCACTAGGGAGTCGGCGTCGCGAGTCTTTTTCTTTTGTCACTGGAAAACAAAATACCCGGGTATGGAAGGTCTTTAGCGAGGGATATGAGATTTAGGGATCTTTCTTCATGAGCGCCATCGGTACCCACTCTATTACAAGATGACAGATAATCTGGGAAGATAGAACCAGTAATTACAGTTTGATATACAGGAGATCAAAAACCTTGCAGTCGCATGTTATGGTAGTAGACGTGTATCTGCATTGCCAGTCGGTATTGCGTTCGGCCACGAAATCAATGGCCCTTGTCCTGCTTCATATTTCCTTCCAGTGCATGTGTAGACGCGGTGCTGGTTCCACATGAAAAGAGGAGTGAAATTCGAATCGGAGCAAGGAAATGTAGCTGAAACCGTGTGGCAGACGAGGACAAATTGCTTTGGCTCGTCAGCCCGGCCGTGATGAGGCCCTCGACTGATGAGACTCCCGTGCCGTGCACATCTTATCGGGATGTCTCCTGTCGATCACGCCTGCCGGGGGGTTGCCCGCTTGCAAAACCCCCACCTATTGGAGCCCTGGTCGAAATTTTCACTGCTTTGTTTGGAAGAACCACCACGACCGAGAAGGCGACTGTGAGCACATATCAAGGCCACTTAGAGCCCGTAAGCCTGATTCTAGAGGTGTATCTGACATGAAGACATTCAGGGGCACACACACACGAAGCACACCACAGCCAGAGAGGACTTTACGAGGGAGAAATCGGGGAGTTGAAGTGTGTCATCACAAAAATCACATTTTGATCATTACGCCCGCCCAAAAGTTATGTATAAGCTCTTTCAGAGAGTCTGTTTCCATTTTCGTATCGTAATTGAAATTCCCTGGTCAGACCAGAATACTCCAGCGCATGATACCAAGTGCGTCGCGCAAACGCGCGGCGGCAGTCCCGAATACCACCCAGAAACCACACCTGACGGCAGCAGGGCCCGATAGTACGCCAGCCGTCTTTTTCTTGTCGTCGTCGTTAAAGTCCCCAGTTGTAGTAGAAACAGTAGCAGCAGCAACAGCAACAGCAACAGCGCCAACACGACGACGACCGCCCTTCTCAGAGCGGTGCCGCCTATGTTGACATTGATGGTGGGCGAGCCGCTTACCGGTAGCGCCAGAGGGAGAGGGTGTTGTGGCGCTTCCAGGTCTTTCTGCGGCCGGCGCGGGTCTTGTTGTAGCGGTGGCCCTTGTTGAGGCCGCGGGACTTCTTGCCGGTGGCGGTGAGGCCGCGAGCCTCGCGGTGCTTGTGGACGGGGTTGACGATCCAGTTGATGCGGGGGTCGGTGCGGATGGCCTTGTGCTGGGGGTCGACGAGGATGACCTCGTAGTACTTGTAGGTCGAGTCCTGGTTGATCCAGTAGGAGTTGAGGACACGCAAGTTAGCGCAGCGGCGGCCGACACGCTCCTCGGCGGTGGCAGCGAGGGAGCGCTGGTACTTGAGCTGGTTGACTCCCTGGTTGGTGGGCTTGCCTGTTGGTGAAGCGTCATGTTAGCGGTCTGTGACGAGACAAAATTTTCCTCTGCCCTCATCTTCATCACTCCCATTCCCGAACATCTCTTCCTTCCACCGGCAATCCTTTCTCTCGAGGGACAAAACGTACCGAAGGTGGCACCCTTGGCGACGGGCTTCTTGCGGCCTCCACGGCGGACGCGGACACGGTAGATAACGTAGCCCTGCTTGGCCTTGTAACCGAGGCGGCGAGCCTTGTCGGGGCGCGAGGGACGCGAGGCGCGGTGGATGACGTTCAACTGACGGAGCTATATTGATGCACTCTCAGCAAAAAGTTCAACGAGTGTATAGCAGGAACGCAAAGTTCTCCCAATCCTCCCGAGTCCCCGCACTCCCAGACCGACTTGTGCTTCTCAATCAGATTCTTTCACCAAATCCCATTGAGAGCCGTCGACAGGAAGATAGGTCGTCGGAGGAGAGTGAAAAAGTCTTTGGCGTCCACATTTTCGGATTGGGTGATTCAACGTACTTCCCAGCAGCGAACGCGCAGAAGGAAGCGCATCACATCGGACTGCTTCTTCTTCTGGAGCTCTTCGACATACTTGAGGGCACCCATTTTGACTGCAACAGCGAGACAAGAGGTTAGCCGCTCTGTTTGATTGAGGAAATAGTAGAAAAGAAAGTCAAGCCGACGTCAATCAGGCTGTCGAGGGGATCGCAGGGGAACAAACCAGCTTTTCACGTAAAATCCGGCTGCCGAGGTTTTGGTGAGGGTGGTGGTTGGAGTTGAAAAAAATGGCTACGAAGAGAAAGTTCAATCGGGCAGTGAAATTTCGAAGTTCACAATGTGGGTGCTAGCCCCAAGCGAGATGCGCTAGTCCCGAAGAGGACAGAAAAACGGGACCATACCCCGCTCACCGACAGGGCTCGGTGAGCACCAGGGCAAAGCAGGGCTTCTCGGTGAGGCCAGGTGCCCCACCAGGCAGACGCTCGCCGCCTCTGTCGTAGTCTGTAACTTATCGTCGGACGTTGTCTCTGCTATCGTTGCCAGTAGCTGTGCTATGCTCATCATAGTCCATTCAGTGTTATCGTGCTATTCATATCCGATATGTTCAACCCCCAATCCCCAAGAACCATGGGTTCTTGAACTACCACTCTCGTTATCGACAGCACCCCTTTTTATACTGATACCAATGCAAGTTTTGCGCCCGCCCAGTTTGAAAACCACAAGCTCCAAGTCTTGGTGAACACCGCATTGAAAGGATTGCACCAATTCCATGTCAATATTGAACCAATACCGACGTACTCTGCTCCATGGACATCGGTTTCACCTCCTCCGTTCGCCGTCAGGTGCAGAGAACAGCAATCAATCAATCGTCTGTCAGGCCCAGCCACTTCACCAGGCAAGCTTCTTCCAGTTTACTTCGATGATCTCGACCCTTTCTGTTTGGTGCCGCCGGGTTTTTTCACGCGGCCGGAGGAACTCAACCGCTTGGATAGTCTTGTCCTTGGAATATGATCAGCAAGTAGGTACTGAAACATGTCTTGGCTTGGAAATCTCACCCATCGTGGCCGAGCTTCGCATTCTCTGGCTCCGAGGGTTGGTCCTCGCTTGGCACAGTCTTTCCCTCAGGCGGGGAGACTTTCTTCGAGGCGCTGTGAGTTGGAGATTCACTTTTCTTTGCTCCAGTCTCAACAGTTCCAGCAGCCTTCTTATCAAGACTCGGGTTCCCCGAAGAATCCTCGTCAATAACAAGGGGGTTTGATTCGGTTGTGGGAAGTTTATACTTCGATCTGCCACGTCGTGACGGTGCTCTTGATTTGATTTGTTGCCGCCCATCTATTCCAGGTCAGATATCCAGTTACATGTATGGGGACCACGAGCAACTTGCCTGGACCTCTCCATGTGCGGTTCTTACCGTACTTGGTCAGGCTGACTTTTCTCCTTTGATCCTGGCTCCCGTCCCTTACCGGGCTGCTCCCTGTTTTCGCTGGGCTGCTCAGGGTGTTTGTTGTAGTAGTCAGGGTGTCTGTTGTGGCAGGTGTGCGGCTCTTCTCAGGCGCCGCGGTAGCTCTGGGGGCCTTATTGTCTTCGGGGGCCATGGTGGCTTCAGCGCCGGTGATGGCTTCCTCCATCGTCGCCAACCGGCCGACACGTGTTTAAGGATGCGAGCACTGAGGCGAAATATGCACACAAAAGAAGAATGGTTGATTGGATATCCTAACAATGGGGGCTGTTGCTCTTTGGACGCGATGCCGAATGTGGAAAACGAACATCTGTTGGCATGAGATGATGGAAAGCTGCACCTCTCCAGCAGGCGTGGCATCTACCTACCTACCATGCTGTTAGGAAAAATAGAGGAAGGAGGTGACGACACCCATGCAAAGCAGCGCTTTCCCGATTCCATTGTATTACAGGAGTAGAAGTCGCCACCCAGTCAGGGAGGGCAGCTGACCAGCCAAGGAAGCAACTGCCTTCCTGAACATTGCTATATGTCAGAAATACCTCTTAACCAAGGAATTAAGGAGGACAAAGCAACATAGGCAAGAACATCAATACAGACGATAAATATTCCAAGGATATAAGAACATCCTCAAGATCGCGTATCAATTCACGTGTGACCCCTCTCAGACGGCATGATTGATACCTGGACATCGGCACCACCATCTCCAAGGTCTACTGCGAACTCGTCAACCAAATTGTGTAATCCTTATATTCTCAAAACCCAATGGAAAAGCAAAATCTTTCGTACAAGAATCCCACCGAGCCATTAACCAGAAACAAGTCCCTTTTTTGATTCTCAGGTTACACCATGCTCGTGCTAAAAAGTCTCTCTGTCTATGACGGTAGTGCCCTGAGTAGTAGTGAAAGTCTCTCTCAATCTCCTCTTGAATCTCTCATCATCATGAATGGGGGAGGCCGTGGTCCCTGCATCGCGAAACGCAAGCAAACAAAACAAGAGTGAAAGTGGTGTGTAGTTCAACGTGTCTTCCTTTCCTTTTTAAGCCTTCTTTTGTCTTCCCAAAGAAGCACAAAAAGGTCCCGCCGTTTTGACAATTTAAACAGAAAATGAGAACCATTCCAACGCCAAAAGTGAGAGAAATGCCGCCGGGCCTCTCAGCCACGGCCATGCTTATAATGCCTCGGCCATGCCAACCAGATTCGGATGCGTGGGTTCGATGTGGCAGCAACGCGTGAAGAAGTGGAATGGAAGAAAAAGATTAAATCTCGGTGCGAGAATCGACGAGTCGTAGATGAATGAGGTTGCGCGTCCAATATCGATAACTTCTCAACCGGAGGAAGAACAAGTCTCATCAGCGGCTGTTCAGAGACAGACCCTGGAAGGCAGCCGCCCAATCGTTTTGGGAGTTCATTGGAGCACCCGTATCGTGAGGGCCAGGTCCTTCCGGGGCCGGAGCAAAACGCGTGCGCATCTGATAGTCACCCGCTCCCTGGAAGCTGTAGCTGTCAAGCGAAGGCATGACTCCAGGTACGTAGGGCATGTTTCCAGGCCGAGGGGCGCTGCTCAATCCACCACCCATGTGGGAATAAGGGTAGTTTGGCTGGCCGTAGCCAGCGCCAGGGCCGGGCCTGTCCCCTCCGAAAGGAGGCGTGAACGAGTTCTGGAATCCACGGCCGGCAGGCCCAGCCCCGTTGAACCCTACAGGCTGCTGTTCCTGCTGCTGCTGTTGCTGCTGGTTGGATCGTCTTTCCGAGTTGTTTGAACCACGACCAACGCCGACAGCGCCTGGGCCAACGCCACTTGGTGCCTGAATGCCGAGAGTCGGGCTGGCGAAGGACGCCGGGTTGATGGCCGACATCCAGATCCTGGTCTTGTAGATCTTGAACAAGTCCGTAACAAGGGAGTTGAAGTTGATGTAGGAGTCGGCGAAGTAGTAAAAAGTCAACTTCTTCCAATCCCTGTGGCCGCTTAGTTAGCTGTCCCAACAAAGAGAAGTACAAATCACTTACATTTGGAACTCGGCATCGAGGATCTCCATATTGAGCCCATGCTCCTTGACCTTCTGCATGCAAACACGCTTGGCCTTGGCCTCGTTGCCCTCCTTGTCCCGCAAGGCATGGATCTCGTGGCTTTGTGCAAGGCGTTTGATCAGTTTCGGCTTGAGCTCTCCCGCGTTGGGCTCTTGCATATGATGCTGGTTCGGGGGACCCATGCCGCCAACAGCACTGCCTTGGAGGCCGTTTGCGGCCGCCATCAGGCCGGCGCCTGTGCCGTCCTGAGCGGCAGCGGCATTCTGCGAGTACATCATCAACCACTTGTACTGCTCCTCAGCGTAGTGCTCTTTCAGCTCCTTGGCAGTTTGCCAGTCAACATTGTCTCGCGCAACGGTTCCCAAATCAGTTCCTCGATCCGCCTCGACAATCACGAGATCGCCTGGTTTCACCGTGAGACCGGTGCCCTCCTGAATGTAGAATACATCGGCTCTGGCGCACTTGAACAAGACTATGTGCAGTAATTGGTTATGGCGCGGCTGTGACATGGCATAGACGTTACGATGAGGCGAGGGCGCTCGGTTGCCGTACTGGGTGGGGTGCATCTGAGGGTAAGGTGAGGAGAACGGGTTGCTGAACATGCTCGCTGGGGGGGCCTGGAGGCTGCCACCAGGTGTGAAATACGATGCTATATCGCAGAGTCAGTCGTGTAAAATCCAAAGCGACGTAGTGATGGACTCACCGGTATTGACAGGAAAATTCGGATTCTCACCATAAGCAGCGGAGAAATCCACGGGCTGTTGCGGTTCTGCCACTGGCGTATCGAGCCCGGTGACGGTCTCACTGATGGAGCTGATGGAACCTTGACGTGTCGGGATATCTGCAAATGAGTGTCTCCGACTCTGCTGCCCTTCGGGACCTCCAAATCCGAGCGAGCTATGCCAGTATGCCTTCTTAACGTTTTCCAGCTTGCGATTCTCGTATGGGGAACGGAACGCGGAGACTCCAAACTCGCTCATCCTGCGCCCCATGGCCCTCTTTGCTGCCAAGTCAGCTCCTTCGTTAGCCTCGTCAAGCTCGTCAATAGCATAGTCGGATTCCTCTGGCACAGTCTCTCGGAGTGAGTAGCCGTTGCCAAGCCCGTACGCGGCACCAGTTGAAGCCCTAGGCCTGAGTCGGTTCTGATATTGCTGCTGTTGCTGCTGCTGCTGTTGCTGTTGCCGGAGCATGGCATTCTCACGCGCAAGAAGCTCAATCGTCTTCGCTTCGGCAGATTGATGCATCGAGCTTTGCATAGACTCGCTTGCGCTCTCGTCATCATCGTCGTCCACCTCCTTGACCTTGCCAAGCAGACCTCCATCATTTGACATCTCACTCAGCATGCTGGGTCGGGAGGGACGGTGCTGCAGACCAGAGTGACCATGAGCGCGACCACGGCCAAGGATCGTCGAGCTACTCATAGATGCGGGCGGCGCATCGGGTTCGAGCTGGCCGACAGAGTACGACTGGGAGCGGTAAGTCTTCGGTGTTGGGTGCAGAGGAATCGCAAACGGGATCTGAGCGTTAGGGGCGGAGTCTCGCGGGGCGGGCGAAGTCTGTCCGTAGCTGCTCTCGCTGAAAAAAGAGCCTCCAGCTGAACCAGGAGGCATCGTCGAGGTAGGCGAGGGCAGAACCTCGCTCAGGCGCGCAGGTGGATCCTTCCTGTCGTTGTTCCAAATACCAGTCCCCCAAGTGAAAGTAGATCCTGGCACCGGGGCCCGGCCCATGACGCCGGAAGACTGTGAATGAGAGCCCCAAGGCGCGTTGCCCTCCGCCGATGGGGTGCTCGGGTGGGAAGCCGTAGGAGACATAGAGCTGCTGGCGAAAGAACCCTTGCGTGGCCGAGGCAGAGGTTGTGTGGTATCGTTAAGCCAAGAGGCGCGCCTGACTGGTTTCTGAGGTTGAGACACCGGCTGAGGAAGGTCTTGACGGTGAGCGTCGGCCTCGTCGTCTGAGCTCGCCAGAGCTTCGGAATCAGGAGTCGAGCGACGATTAAGCTTATCAAGAAGGATGGCGTGGCTACTTGGAGCGACCGCCGAGAAGGTGCCCTGGCCCGGTTTGGAAGGCGGGCCGGGTTTGGCGGGGTTAGCACTTCCTCCAGAGCTCATTGTCCTACTACTTTAGTCAAGTGAGACCCGGACCCTGAAACCAACTCAGACAACAGCTTCCTCGTCGAAAGAAATGGCAGTCGAACCACCTGCTGTGTGAGTGTCAGAAGAGCAATATCTTCAAACGAAAGAATGAGTTCAGTGAGATGATGAGAGGACCCTGTTTCGGCCGGAAGTAGTAGAACAAGGATGAAAGGCGGTCAAGGCCGAACGAGCCTAGAATTTGTGTTAGCAGCTATGTCATTAAACGTTAAAAGGCAAGCGCTGTGAGACAAGATGAAAGAGACGAGTTTCGCCGCAAGCAGCTTGGGGTGTCACGGGAGCTGCGGCTCAGCTCTCGGGGGGTACAAGCTGGCAGCCACTGGCATAGGGCAATTGGAATGCGCCACGAGGTCCGAGCAAGAGTCATTCAGAGGCTAGAAGGCCGAGGCGACTGAATGACAAAAATTGCTGAGTCCTCGAACGAGCCTCTTTAGCTACTCGTTCAACGATGAGCTGAGCCGAGGTGGAGCTGGTGACACGCGCGAGGATAGACAAGACCGTCAAGTCAGACAGACGATGGCGCCGCGCAGCTATTGGACCAACGAGAGGAGTGAACCCGGTCCTCGGAGGATTTATCGCCTGGCAGCAGCAGCAGCAGCAGCAGCAGCAGCAGCCTTGCGACATAGGTGTGTGATCCGCACAGCAAACGATTGAAAGCAGTAACGTACCAGACAGCAGGAATTTGGGTAGATCTATCGGCGGGGTATCAAAAGGCGCAACTTCTAGATATTGAGAAACGTGGATGATGAATCAATGAGATTGAAGCGGCAACAGTGGCGCGAGGTGTTGTGTTGTGTGTCGGTCGTGGGCGCAGTCGAGCTGGGAGCCTGGCCGAGGCGAGATGGAGGCAGCAGCGGCAACAGTTCTGACGATGTGGCAGTGGGCCAACGCAACTGCAGATGTAGGTGCAGGGAGCGAGAAAAAGGGCGTGTCCTAGAAGATGGTAGGCCTCTGAACAGTGTACGGTTTGGTTTGGGCGAGATGCGACTCGACGTGAAAGAGATAGAAGATGATTATGGCGCGCGCGAAATGGGAACCGAAAAAAAATCGCCAATGTCGTCTAAACCAGTTCGTCTAACCCAGACCCCAAGTGCCGAAAGGAAATATAACGTTTTGTTTGACGGGATTGTTGCGCAGCGCAAGGTCGCCGGGAGCCCAAAGGTACCGTGTAGTGTGAGCGAGCGCGAGTGCGCGGTTGCCGTCTAGAATGGAGATGCGGTGCGGTCGTTGGTCGAGAGCGAGGTAATGCGACAAGAGCTACGCGCATCCCATGGCAGGCGCGTAGGGTAGTGATCGCAAGGCGGGATGCGGTTGGAGATGGCGAGATGTCTGTGAGGGATGTAGAAGGGAGAGAAAGAAGAAAAAAGAGGCTTGGGACGGCGCCCTCGATCCTTGAAGTGGTGGTCCTTGATGGAAGAAGGAGGTAGAGCAGCAGCTTGTGAGGAGAAGGGGAACGGACGAGAAGAGAGTTGGAGTGGTTTGAGAAGGCGATGGGAAGAGGTTGTAGTACGTCGACGGAAGCGGGGGAGGAGAAGACGTTGCGACACGAGACCAGAGCTTGTCCAAGTGGCTGGTGCGTAGCTACGGGACGGGTAGGTACGAAGTAAGGTAAGGCAGGAGGTATGGGGGCAGGTAGGTACTAGGTAGGTAAGGTAGGTAAGTAAAATGGGACTGGACTGTGCAGTGAGGTGGAAGGGTCCCGGTACAGGGTTGTTGGTAAGGTAAGGGTAGTATGTATGTATGTAGCCTGTAGGTATGTAGTCAAGTATGTAGGTATGTATGTATGTACCTAGGTAGTGTAGGTGGCAATCTGGAACGTATGGAAGCTACCTACCTGACGACAGAAGCGCCGAAGAGGTCAGGTCAGGTCAGGTTCAGGTACGTTGCGACGGCGTCAGGCAGAGTGGTGGTGGGTGGCTAAGGCGGGAAAGGATGGGAGAGAAACGTGGAGTGGAGGAGGGGCGAGACGCTCAGCGGATGGATGGGTTGGGACTGCGGGAATGGAAGATGCCGTCAGGAAACGAGGTCAGCCAGGGCCGGGTTCCTGAGTTATTGGATTCGCAGATTTTCGTACGTCGTTGGGGGGAAAGACGGCGCACAGAGACTGAGCAAAATAAGGTGAGATGGAGCTAAGGTGAAGGGTAAGAGTCGAGACTGACTGACTGGACGGAGAAGAAGGCACAGCAATCCGTGAAGACCAGGCGTCTGTCGGTTGTCTGTCTGTGTGCTTTGCCGTATGCACTGCACTGCGCTACGCTTCGCTTCAAGCCGCGAACACCATGCGCACTGTACGAATACCACTCGCAGAAGCACACTATCCGTACAGGCGCACGAGTCTGCCCAGGCTGGCCTAGGTAAGGTACCTAGGTTAGGGATCCGGGCAGGGCAAGGTGGCACGGGAGTTGGGTCTGGTAGGCAGATTGTCAGGGACGGGAATGTGCGGCGGGCGGACGCGGGCAGTGGATCGAATCGACTAATATCGGTGGAGAGGACAAGTGGGCAGGTCCCAGTTGATCATCGTACGGGATAGTGGGAACGCGTCGGAACGATGAAGCACGACACACAACGGCGATGCTTCGAGATGGAGATGGCGGAGGGCCGAGAAGAAAAAGAAAAAGGAAACGGATGGGCTTGCTGACGAGCAAAGACGGGACGGGGTAGGGTATTCGTAGGAAGCTCGAAAGCACTACTAGCGTAGCTACCTACATAGACACGCACGTACGCACACTCACGCACACACCAGACATCCATCAAGTGAGAGAGAGCGTAGGCAAGCTCCAGCTAGGGGCATTTGCAACGTTATTAGGTAAGGTGAGGTGTTGATGTACGCAACTCAACTCACGTAGTAGGCAAAGCAAGGCAGGGGAAGGTTGTCAAGCATGGGCGTCTGCATCTACGACTACCTGGCCAAGGTGGTGAGGAGACTTGGAGGATGAGGAGTAACAGACATGGCCCTGAATGAGGGGACTGGCGATGCAGGCCGGGCTGCCGTGCAGAGAATGATACCTGCGACCCTCAGGTACCGACAAGGACCACCTACGTTCATTGGAGGAGGGCATTTTATCTGGCAAGGAGACTACATTGCTTTGCCTGCAAGACACGGGATTCGGTTGACGCGGAGAAGCAGACCAACGGCAGTCGTAAAATCGACACGACCGCTGTCTGAAGACACAGACACAGACTCACTGCCCGGCTACTCTAGAAGACCGGACCACTTGGAATCCCTGGAACCCGTAAAGATCGAGCAAAGTGAAATGTTCTACATAGTAGTGACTAGACCGGTGGCCAAATCTTCAGACAACATAATATCCAGTTTCCGGCCCAAGGATTGGATGAGTTTGCCAGGTTGCGGTCCATAGGCTGTAAGAACGTCCGGGGAAACATGAAGCATGCATCTCGCTGAGGGTACGGCAGCTAGGTCACTTACGGCAAGGTTGGCACTGAGTGTGCTGCTGGATGGTTCCCCCCTCCTTGTCAAACGCCGCTCTATGGCTCAAGCTGGACTGCGAGAGGGTGTGCACCAGAAAGCGAGACAGAAAGAGAGAGAGAGAGAGAGAGAGAGAGGCGACATGGCAGATCAGAAACCCCTTTTCACGGGGCCCAGCCAGCGATGAGAACCATAGTACGCAGGAAGTTGTCCAAGACTGCCGCTGGAGCCCAGAGGAGCTTGAAGTGGTGTACTGCACCTAGCTTCCGCGGCTGCCAGGGAACTCGCCAACTCAGGCTGAGGCCTCTCTGATGGACCAATGAGCAACGTGCCATTAATACATGAAGCATAAGAAGTCGACTAAAGAGCAGGCAGGTTGCCCAAGAGCAGACTGGACGGGACGGTTGAGAAGACGGATCTCGGACAAGCTCAGGCTAAGGTACCCTTCTGCCCTGGGCCCTGACACCTGCTATTCAAAAAGAAGGAAAAATAACGATGGGCGCTACTCAGTCGGCTGGTGTCCATACAGTGCAAGCAAGATGTCCGCCCTGCGTGATGGAGTCGCGCTAACCACACCTGTGAGCAAGCAGGTACGTATCGCTCAGCATCGTTCCGATTCCCCACACTTTTCTCCAGGTAAAGGCCCGCTTCATGTCCTGTGCCACTGCCAGTCAGAGCCAAGCTAGGCTGGGCTGGGCTGGTCAGGGGTGCTGGCTAGTGGGGCCGTCCCTCTCTGATGCGCCAATCACGTTAGCCCCTCCCCGACTCCCGTCCACGTCCTCTTTGTTCCTCACGGAAGGAGGAACTGGGAGCTGCCTCGACACATCTAGGATTCTAGACCAAGAGAGAAAGAAGCGGGGAAACACAGCCAGAAGGAGGCCAGACGAGAGGGAGAAAAACCCACTGAGATGTGTTCTGGCCGTGGCGAGCAGCCTGTCCCCAAAATCCCCAATTTGCCAACCGGGTTTTTTCAGGGTTACCTCATCTTACTCTTCATCGACTTGACTGCACCTCGTGTGCCCTGGACAGCTGCATCTCTGATCCGTTTCTTGTTCGTCAACCCGCACTTTCTTCAGATTCCAGCTTTGTCCCGTTCTCAATCAAGGCCAGGAAGATACCCAAACTTCTTTTTTGGCCGGGCCGCGATGGATACCAATTCCGTGTCCCAGCAGCTTTCATTTAATTGATTGGGAAACTCGCATAAGATTCTTCCCATTGCAACGAGACCCCGGCATCTCAACCACTTCTGTTCTGAGCCCATGCCATAACATGCCTGTGTACTACGCCGTACAATGTTGCTGCGATCGACACGTCTACAGCCATGCACCCCAAGCTATTCACCACCCTTCCATCTGCTGCCGGTGCGGCCTTCACCGATAAAGCTTACCTACACGACTTCCGAGCTCCGACATCTCTCTTCTGCCGGATCAGGACGTTTACAAAGAGACTTGATAGTAACTCACGGCCAAGCCCCGCGCGTCAAATAAACATTCTGACCGTGGCCCCGCCTGAGAGACGGACAAAAAATTGGCCAACACGAAATCGAACAGGGCCATCACCGGATGGAGACCCCATGGGATGGGCCCGACGATGCCGTCAGTCTCGCAGCTCTGTTCTTGCATGCTTTTCCTCAGCCTCCCAGCATGGAGTGGGCATCTGACCCAAATGCGGCTGTAACAGGCGGAGCCCATTCGCCCATCGCCGATCCTCCAACCTTAGCTGCCTTTCGCCCCCCGATTAACGCTGGGCCAAGTCCACCTCGGTCAGCGGTGGCATTGCGCAAACAATCGACAAGGTATCATCGTCGCAATTCGCGACTTTCACTCGACCCGTTCCTCGTTTCCATGTTCCGTCCTATGTGCAGTCATGCAGACCCGCCGTTGTAGGGTCTCTCCCCCCGCTCACATCACATCGCTCTGGCCGCGGACGTACGTGAGACGCCGTCTCGATCCAAACACGTTTGTTTCTTGAACGCTACATGACGCACACGCCGCCATCGTGCCCTATCAGCGAAAACAAAGGAGCTCTGGTCCAGTCTTGCAGGGCCTCTCCTTGCAAGTGTATTGTTTCTGCCGTTGGGGGGTTGCGACTGTGTTCGGGAATCTGCAGCTGGTCACCGGCTTTCATCCAACACCCCGCATCGAATCCATGTTCCTCGAATGTCCGTGTGTTCCAGCTCCAACACACGAGGACGGTCTATCCCTCTGCAATGGTTCATTCCATAGCTTATGGCGACCTTGCTGATCAACTGCTTCTTTTTCTTACAAGCCGCAAGATTAATTGAAAGGTCAATTGAAACCCAGAAATAACAGCATTTGCAGCCATCGCCACATGCCCCAGCTACTTCGGCAACCGCCTTACTGAAGAAAAGCAATGGAACTGGGTAGAGGCATCCGTGACGTCGAAAGGACCAGCCACTACAGGCGAACGTGCATGTGCAGACGCTGGCACAAGGTTTGGTGTTGAGGGTCTGGGTACAGGGCACCTCTCCGAGACCAAGAGGGGTAAGGATCCGTGGAGCAGACGGGCTGCTGCAGCTTGTCACGCGCGCCGTTCTCCACCTAACCTCCTTCATTCTGCAGAAGCCCTCCTCAATGGGGTTTCCTTCTTCACTGACCTCACTGTGGCATCATCCAGACTTGTGGCATATAACACTTTTTGGAGGGACGATATGTCGAATGAAGGTATATCATCGAGGTCCGCGTGCGAGCGCACTGCCGGCAGCCGACGTGTTTGGCGAACGTGCGCTGAAGAGATACATGCAACCCTGGATTCCTGCATACCGATGCGCTGATGTATCTGTATGTGTAAGCTGGCTAGCCTATCCAGGTTGGACTTTTCCTACCCGGAACTGGAGCGAGAAATGCTGCCGCTTCTGATCTGAACAACCAAGGGCAATACTAAGCTCACGAGAGATAAGTTGGAGGTCGGATTCACCGCTGCATCTTAATGGCTTCATCAACAATCAACAATGGCATCGTCCCTGAGACCGGCTCACCGTCGAATGGATGTGATGTAAGGAACCGAAACGCGACGTACCGCACCGCAGCCCAGATCGACATACCCCCGAGCCGATGGAGGGCGAAAGTCAAATGTCAGCCAGGGGCTTTACCCCGGATTCTCATCTCGTCATTAAACTCAACCTTGGCTCTAGCTGCTCTAACGGGTGGATGGGCGAGAAAACCACAGGAAATACTCAAGCGGCGCCAGCCATTGACCAACAGCATCCATGCTCACTCTCGCTGGACGTGAGAAGATCAGTTCAACCCAAGGCTCACTTACGGCAAGCGATACTTTGATAAGTTACAAAGCGACCCTCTCAACGCGCGCTAGCGCATCTAACATCCTAAGGCGCCCAGGGTCAGTTCGCCAGCACCACCACATCTTTCTGCTGCGCCGGCTGCCCCTCATCCTCTGTGCCCTGCAAGCCTTTGCTCGGACGGCCTCTGTTCACATTGTGGTCTTTGGAACAAAGCTTGCTTAGGACGTGACCGTTGCTTGTCAGAAAGCATCCAGTTGTATTCGGTGCGGAGACGGGACAGGCATGTACCCGGAATGGCTGGCATGATGATGAGGAGATGCGGCACAAGATCAGCGGAAGTCAAGGAAGCTAAACTTGACCGAGGCGGAAAAGCAAGTTACCCCCAAGTGGATTGGTTTTCCCCTCGTCCACATATGCGAGGACAAGAGGGGTGGGAAACAAGCCGGACGTGGCCGTGTCGTGGAACGGATCGTTGGCCTGCTTTGCTCGCTGGGTGGCCTTACGACGACGTAGGCGAGGGAGGGCAAGGAGTGCACTCCGGTCGGCGGTTGCGACTCTACACCACGGCGAAAAGCGTGGAGATGGATGCCCGCCCACCCTCTTCACCCAAGCGGATTGAGGGGTTCACTCTCACTTGAGGGGTTCCTGCACGGCGACCAGCTACCCCGGCTCCCCGCCCTGATCCGCTGCAGCAACCCTTGGCTGGACAAGTGAGCCCAATCAACGTTGAAGAACAAAAAACCCTCCGCCAACCCTGACGGTTGTGAATGCGAAGACGGTCTCGAACGCTCATGTCTATAGGAATAATGACGATCTTTTCCCGCCTCGTCTACGGACGTTGTCTGGCTCTTCATCTGGCCAGCGCCGGCCCGAGGGGGTCTCGTGCACCCCGCGCATAGGCTGGCACGCACTTGGACCGGTCTCGCCCTGGAACACGAGTCTATGTGATGGAAAGCCAAAGTTGCATAGTTGGCGAATTGGCGAGGCTCGCTCAATTTGCAGCCGAACACGAGCCATCGCGAGCCTGATCAGACAGACGCTGGCAACCAGCCGAAGCGGTGACGGCGTGCGTGAAGCATGCCACTGGCGATGGCGAGGCTGTACGGGCGACGTAGACGAGGCTTTGATGAACAGCGATGTGATGGGTATTGCCTCGGTCACCAGCCTTGTTTTTGGCCTGGTGAGTCCTGAGGATGTAATGATACAGCATTTTCTACAGGATCCACACCGCGCCCCCGAACTCCTTTTTTTCCCGTCTCTTCCCAAAGTCATAATCGCGCAAAGACTCTATTCCCAGCTCTTAGGCGATGGCCTCGACGCCCTTTTGCGCCTTGAGCTTCTCTTCGAACTTGGCAAACTCCTTAAGGGCAACCTCTTCTTCCTCGTCCATGATCTGCTCGACACCCTTGACTTCCTCAATCTGGCAATAAGGATTAGCACACAGAGCCAGATAGGCACAGGATTTTCGAATACTCACGTAGTGCATCAGCATACTCTCGATGCCGTTCTTCAGGGTGGCGGTACTGGAGTCGCACGTGCGGCAGGCACCGCGAAGCTTCAGCAGAACGACGCCCTCGTCCGTGAAGCCACGGAAGTCAATGTCGCCACCGTCCTCCTGAATCGCGGGTCGTATCCTCGTCTCGAGCAACTCCTTGATCATACCGACCACCTCGCTGTCGTTTTCGTCGTACGCGAGACTGTCCTCCTCCTCGGCCTCGGGCGCCGCGGCGCCGTCCTTCTTTTCCGCGACGTTGACGATCGTCTGGCCAGAAGTGATGGCCTCGGTGATGAGCGCGAAGATCTCGGGACGGATGTGTGCCCAATTGGCATCGGCGGCCTTGGTCACCGTGATGAAGTCGGCGCCGTAGAAGACGGAGGTGACGCCGTCAATATTCATCAGCTGGGCGGCCAGCGGGGAGGGGTACGGCGGGGCGATGGTCGAGCGCGGGTTCATGTACTCGATGAAGGGGCTCGAGATCGTCTCGGGGAGGATGCGGTGGTTCGGGAGGAATTTGATGGCGTCCGGGTTCGGGGTCGACTCCGTCTGTATGAAGATTGTGCGGACGGCGCCCTGACGCCCGGCGAAGGGCGATTGTCTTTGTTGGGGCTGCTGGTGAGTCGGACTGCGAGGCAGTCGACTCTGCTGCAGAAGGCCGGAGGATACGGCCGCGGGCAGGCTGGAGGGGTGATGGCTCGCGAAATGTCTCGATTGCTGCGCGCAGGGGGCGGATCTGATTTGCCTCGTGGAGCGCGCAATGGCGCGGAGCGCTGTCCTCGACGTCCTGAAGGATGACATTGTGTGTGTGTGTATGTGTGAACGTGTGTATAATTATGTTCGTCGTCGTCAAGTGCGTACTTGGCGGCAGCGGCGTCGTTATTATTCAGGTTTGGCTCGTAAGTTGGTTTGCAAGGTGGAAGTTTACATCAAAATGATGACTGCGGTCGCCATGTACAAATTTACCCCAGGGTTCGAACGCTCTGCTCCTCGGCATTACTCAACGCAGGGCGCAACCGCCAGATGGAGCTAAATCGGCTTTTCGAGCACAGTTTTGACACAGGGATCCTTTTTTTCCCCCTTCGCCGCTCAATTCCGAGGCCTTGTATTACCAATCATGGGTCTTGCGGCTGCGGGCCTTGTCAGGATGACGCAAAGCCTTTTTCCCTCACTAATAATCGCTTGCCTTCGTCCGTAGAATTCCCGACTCGCCCGAACACAGTGGGACTGGGTAGGCACGCAAATGGACACTCGGACGAGCTCCAGAATAATTCGATACTGGCACGAATGCACTTCTCACAGTGTTCGAGTTGCATACATCTGGTGGGGAAGAGCCAAAGTCACCCCGGGTCCCCAGAGTACTCTGTACATGGCGGGCAGACATTCGACTCGGGCTTTTGGCGGTCAGGCCCAGCTGCCCAGTCGACTGCGGTGCGGACCTCTGCACTGAGGTTAGGACTGACCGCCTAAAAGCTCAGGCCCCACTAGAATTTTCTCGAGAGCTCCGGCGCTTGGGTCTGCGAGCCCGTTGAGCGGCAGAAAAAATAAAACGATGTGAGGGAAACAACAGCAAGCAACGTTCCCGAACAAAAAGGAAAGCGCGGGGTGAACCACAACGGCTGAACCTCCGTTTGCGACCAAAAAGTTTTGCCCGTCTGCTTTTTTCTTTGCTTCCCCTATCTCTGACATCTCCTACTCGACATTCTTGTCCAAAGCCAGCACCTTGTTCATATTAGCGACGCAGACGAGGTCGAACCATTCTCTACCGAACAGGACGCTTCTCAAGCACCGAGGCGAGAAAGATCCAACGCCCGGATCTTTGCGAGAAACGGAGCCACCCAGCGAAGACTTCAATTGCGGCCCTTGCAGACATAGCTACTCGAAGAGCTGCTTAGAGACTGCTCACGGAGCGGAGAAAGTACTTCGGGAGGAAACGGGCGAAACACTTTGTGGCGGCGCGCGAATCGATCCGAGAGAGAAGCGAAACAATGTCCGCCGATAACGACGGCCCTCCGCCGCAGCCGGTCGTCCCTCGGTCCCCCAAGCGCTCGCAAGATGTGCTGGAGGAGCTGATTGAGCATGCGAACAAGAGGTCGAGGACTGTGAGCCCCCACGAGAACCAACAAGAGGCGGAGGGGGCCGCGGCGAAGAGCGGGGAGAAAGATGCGCCGGCTGCCAACGGAACGACGAGCAAGGACGCGACAGGCGAGGCCGTTGACGAGAGCAGAAAACAAGAGGTGTCACAAAATCTTGCCGAAGAGCCTGCGCCAACAACAGCACCGCAAACCCAAGAACCCGAAGCAGTACCCGAGCCAAAGGCGGCGCCCAAGACTAAGATGTGTAGCATTTGCAACGAGAAGGAAGGCAAATACAAGTGCACACGTTGTCCTTTGCCATTGTACGTCTCACCGTGGGGACATTTTGTCTACATTATACATTCTCTGTTGTCGTGTGCATTATTTACTAACATTAATGGGTATGAAAATAGTTGCTCGGTGCAATGTAGTAAGATCCACCGCGAGAACCACCCGCCAGATCCCGAACCCGTTCCCAAACCGCCCGTCGAGGCGCCTAAGCAGCCAGGGGCAAAAAAAGCCTTCGATCCAAAGAACCCCTTCAGCGTCCTCGACGACTCGCCCCAGCTGCGCTACCTTTTCAAGCGCTACCCGAGTCTAAAATCGCGTCTGCTGGTTATCCTCGCCGCCACCGAACCACCGCCGGAGTTGCAGGGAACCGGAAACAGCCTGAACAACACGATGAAGGCGAGGGCCTTGGCGGCCGCGAATCCCAAGAAGGAACAGTGGTCGCATGATGTGGGTATCCGCAACGGCAAGGAGGCATTGCGGAAGGCGAGGACCGCGGCGGGGGAGGACGGCGAGGGAGTGCGGGAGTACATTGAGCTCATCAACCATCTAATCCTCAAGGGCGAGGACGCCGCTGCTGAGGAGGCGATCCGGAAGAGTGCAGCGGAGAAGGATACGGATCTCATTAGGAAACTCTTGGAGGAGGGTAGGTAAATAGCCCGGCGGGAGACAGAGGGGCTTGACGCCATGGTTTGGATTAGGCGTACACATTCGAAGGGTGTGCTGTGAACCACCGTGTACGTGTAGAAGTATTCGTATAGCAGTAATATTGTTGGACAACGGTAAGCCGACCCCCCTCTGTATTGCCGCGGGGATCAATGGTTGACCTTGAATCTAGCAAAGAATCCACTCTTGGGTGACCTGAGCGTGGTGTCAGACGGCGGGCTGCCATCCCTGGATCTCTGCTGCTGATCATCCTGCTTGTGCTTGGTCAACGCGTTCAGCTTATTCCTCAGCGCCCAGATGGAATCTGCGCTGCGCAAGGAGGGCCTGGACTTTTGCCGTTGTGCCTGCTGCTCTGGCTGGTGGGGAGGAGCTTCGTCCCTTTGCGTCCAGTCGGCACGGCGGTCATAGGGATCCTGGTCGGGCACTTCGGGGCTGTCGCCGTCCGGGTTCGGTGACGAGGTGCCGGATTCCCACGACATCAGCAGGTCTGCAGCCCCTGTGCTCGCGCGCCTCGCAGCGCGGGCGCGGCGGTCTTCCGCATGATGTCCGGCGGGTGCACCTTCGATGGTGTGCCTGTGGTGATTCCTGTCGCGATGTGGACGTTCAATCGGCTGCGTCTCATCCTCCGGGATGCGGTCCGAGTAGAAGTTCTTGCGCTCCTGCTGATGCCGCTCCCGGTGAGCCTGCGCGATCCTCAGAGCGGTGCGGGACAGCTTGTGGACGAGCCCCTTGCCCTCCGGCATGCTGTCTGACGTTGTCGTCCTTGCAAATTGCGAGGCGGCGAACTGCGGGATGTAGTGGTGCTTGCTCTTGGAGGAGTTCTTTGACTTGGAGCTCGAGCTCCGGCTGTCGTCGGACATCTTGGACTTTGGCCGCGCCGCGCCGGTTTCGGGTCTCTCCTTGGGTGCCATGGGCTTCTTCGCTGCTGGCTCGGTGCGTGGCCTGACGGGGTTGATCACGGTTCGACGTTCTCCGGGCTTGAGAGTGCCTTGTTCAAATATTTCCCTGGCCACGCTAGCGTGTGGTGGTGGTTGAGTAGCTGAGTATAGGTTCATCGGCGCTGCGTTGCCGCCGGCCGCTCCCTCGGCCCTGGCTCTCCTCCTTCTCTCGGAATAAGCCTGGCGATCAGCAATGACTTTGTTGAGTTTCTGTGAGAGCTCCTCCGGGTCGAAGGGCATCGGCTGGGAGCACCGCTGTTTCGGCGGCCGGATGGCGGCGACGCCCACGGGTGCCATTGTGGGTTTGATGGGTTGCTGCCCCGCTACCGCCGCCGGAGGTGCCCCCGCGTGGTCGTGAGGGTAGCTCATGTTGTATAACATGTCGATGACGTGCAAGTACCCCACTGGGGATTTCTCCAAGTGAGGCTGTCTAGAGGTGAAAGTGTTCCAGAGTTTTTGGCGACCCTTGGTGGGAATATGTGAGAGCCCTTAGAAAATTGTATACACAATGTAAGGCGATGCTATTTGTCGTGTGTTCGTAAGAAGTTTCGCCGGGTCAATCGGTTGATCGAGGACGGTGGGTTGACGACAAGAAGAAAATAAGTAGCGAGATCTTTGGTGGTTTGTACAACAGGGTTCCGTTGATATGTCACATCCGGAGAACCCACCACCCTTGATGTACGAGACGGAGAGGTGGACGGCGAAATGCGAACGAAAAAAGGTGACTGCTGACTTTTGGTTACGCTGCTTGCTGCCCTGGAAATGCGACAAACTGCCCTGGAAGTGAGAACGATACAGCCGCCAGTCTTGGGTCCTGTGTGGGCTATGTATATGTCATACGACCCGGCGCAGAACCACGGTTCGAAGCAGGTCACAAGCGACCCGAGTGTGTGTTCCTTTGGCTCGATCGTCCCAGGCCCAGGCCGAACGGAAGTGGGGTCGAAAGCGTTTCCCCCCGCCCTGCTCTTCTGTCACTCTCCCGCGGCGCGGCACGGCGGGCGCACAGGGGTCCTTGTGAAATCCTGTCGGCTGTTCGTCTGGTGCAAGGCACCGTAGCGGAGCGAGCTGGGCTTGCGTCGTGTGTCCTGCGTGCGGACTGAGAGGGGGATGGATGGGTGGATGGATGGATGGATGGGACGCAAGCCAAGGAGGTGAGAGGTGAGTTTGCGTATGCGTGGTTGCGTCTTCTTGCTGCTTCGTCCTCTCTTTTGGTCCGGCAGGGTCCCAGACAATATGTACCTCACGGGCGAACACACACACTTTCAAACTGCTGTGTCCGCGCTTAGTCCCTCCCGGTTCCTTCTACTCGGATGCTGATGTGTGTGTTTTGGGACGAGAGAGCGGAGATAAAGCGTAGGTATGATGACTGTGTGTGCAAGAAGGTGCAGGAATAGGAGGAGAGAAGAATGTGTTTTGCTTATATGTTATGTTATCGTTGTGTTGTTGGTGTGTGTGTGTGTGTGTATGTATGTTTGGTCGAGGCGAGAACGGACGCTCTCTCTTCCTCTCTCTCTGTTTGCAGCGTGCAAGGATGAGGAGGGCAGGAGGAGGGACAGTTGACTGAGAATGCTCCGTGTGCTAGTGGTCGAGAACACAACCGCACCAGGAATAGTACAGAGACAAGACCCAAGAGAACCAGAGACAGAGGAGACAAAAATAAAGTGTTGTTTTTGTGGTGGGAAAAGATGAAGAATTAAGAGCCACAAGGGGGGGAGGAGGGGGTCACGGATGTCTTGAAGGACGAGCGTTCCATAGGTTGCATTTTTAGACAAGCTCGCCTGGTCAGGTCTGGTCAGGTCTCTCTTTTTCTCTCGTTCGTCGAGTGTGAGTGAGTGAGTGAGCGAGAGAGAGAGAGAGAGAGAGAGAGAGAGATGGCTGGCTCATTATGGCTTAATGCTTGCATGGGGTTGGGTTGTAGGAGCTCAGCACTACTACTACTACTGACTTACTTGCTTGGAGGCTTTATTTCCCGTCCATTTCATATCTTCAAGCGGGTGGGGGTTGGGAATTGCGCCGCCATACGCAGTAACGCAGTAGGGGAAGAAGGGTAGGTACTTTTCAAAAGTCCATGGATGAAGAGGTATGGGGAACCTTGGGACGGGCGACGGACGACGGACGACGCCAGACTCGGGGCGCCATCTGGCTCCTCCTCTGCTTCTCTGCCTCTCGCCGGCACGCGGCGCATGAGGGAAGCCATCAAACTCGCATGCCTCTCTCTGGATTTTCTTGCCCCTCGGGCCAATCGATAGTGATGGCGCTTGTGACTGGCAACTGGGGGGTTTTGGTGCTAGCAAGATGTGATTTAATTAATTAGCAGCGTCGTAGTAGCATGCTGGGCGAGTAAGGTGCATGAAGGCTGCTTCCCCGCTGGGGGCAGAACGGATGACCGATGGCAGCAGAACCAGGGCGACCATTCCCGAACCGATCAAGATCGTGACCTGCAATGGGGAGAAAGAGGGTAGGACGGGGTGGGCGAAGCGAGAAAAATTAAGGCCAGGAAGCATAACCAGCCAAGGGCTTCAGACTATCTTAGCAGATGAACCGATCAACGAACCAACTCGGGATAGTCTCCAGACTTCAAGGGGTTCCTAGGACGCCCCGTTGGTCGGTCGAGTTGCACTGGGCCAGTGGTCGGATACCGCTTTGGGACACACTCTCCGCCGCTTCACCGACACACATGCGGAGGAGAAGGAGTTGAGGAAGCCGGTTGGAGGCGGTTGCATGGGCTTTTTTGGACGACCATCGTTTGTTACTGTGCTTCTCCCTGGTGCTGGCTGTCGTCCCAGCTTTTTCTGATCTCACACATCGGTGGCGCTGCGGCACTCGACCCTTGGCGGCCCTCCCTCCAGCCCGTAGGAAGAGGCAACATGGCTTGGACGCCTCTGCTGCTGCATAATCAAGGAAAAAGCAAACGTTCCCTTGGATAGGGTGAATCAGTCAAAAGGTGTGGTGAGCTTTTTGAGTGTGTATGGTGAGTAGCACCCTTGGGTTGGTGGGGATGATCCACGGCGGGCATCAGTCTACTGCAGTGCACTCACACGACAAAGTGTCAGCGCCCCGTGAAGGACCTACGAGAAGCAACTGGTGCAGACAAGCTCCTTGACAAGTCCGATGGGCCGTCTCCATTGGCCATAGTGTCCGCAGTCCAGCATCTGTACGGCGTAGTAGTCTGACCTCCGGTCTCTTGAATGTGGTTGGTTTCGTCATGTCGGAGGCGGTGGAGGGGGCATGCCACGTTCCCAACGCCTCCGTCCCTTGTTCACGTTTACCGCCTGAGGTGCGGCAAAGAAAGAACTAACCCAAGGAAAAGGCTGGATAGCGAGCCTCAAGGCACGGTTGTTGTTTTTATGGTGGTCCTCAGCCATCAGGCGGGTTAGGGCTTCGCCGGCTGTCTCAGAACAGCCATTAAATCGCCGACTAAGAAGCAGACCAGCGGCCGGCCTTGGCAGTCGACGATGGCGGATCTGCTAGCGTTGAGCTTCACTCCTCCCACTCGCACTTACCCCATGGAAACGCGAACAATGGACAATGGTCGATCATGGGATCAATAAGTTGGCTGACCGTCATACCTCGACAACCGCGTCGCGTCGGGGTCGGCTTTCTTGTGGTCCGTCGTTTCCTCGTTTCTCACCAGTAGCCACGGCAAAGAAGCAATCCGACGACGGCCGTCTCCTCCATCGCAAACCGCCCTCACCGTCTCAACACAGGTGCGGCGGCGGCGGCGGCGGCTCGTCGATTGTTGAATGCGTTTCTCGGTCAATAGGGCCCGTCCAATCTCGACACGTACCAGGCCGAACCTCCTGTCTCGGTTGACGGACACCTTACCGCCAGTGCTGTGCGCAACTCGCGCGCCATCCAGAGGCCTCGGCAGGCAGAGCAAGCGTCTGTCTCTGATTGCGTTTGTCCCATGCCTGCGATGCGAGTCCAACAACACTCCGATCTAGGACGAAACAAAGACGACGTGGGTTTCGGCAATGAGCAATATCTCCTGCTGCTGCGTGCAGTGCTGCAGTGCAGTGCATTGGCAGTGGCAGTGGCAGTGGCAGTGGCCTGCCTCTTGCAGTTTGCTGCTGCACGTCTGCATGTCTTGTCCTCGTATCCCAAATCCATGTAACCCAAAGACGACGCTTTTTACGAAGGGTCTCGTCGTCGTCTTGCCATATCATGCGGCTTGGCGATGCAGCCACAACTCCATCCTCCCCTCTGCGCATCTGAGTGGCCCCAAAAGCTGCATGCACCTCCAGAAGGATCGCCCTTTAGCTTATGTCGCCAATGGAAATAAGGCTTTGTGACGCCACAGCTGCACGCTGATATCCATAACACTCTCGCGGGCTGGGGTTTGCGGAGGATGTTCTGGAAATTCGATGTTCGTGCGGTCAATTCTGGCCATCCCAAAGTAAGGTCGCCAGCCTTCCGAATCCTGTGCTCCGCCATTGTTTCCCATCGTCTGCTGGACTGAATGGCCATTCTTCGCCCAGATGCTGGTGCTGTCACTCGTGGCCTCAAGCCGTTCACGGATACAAACTTGCGCACAGTCTGCGCAAGCCCTTTTTTGCAAAGAAAACAAGCCGTTCTTCAAATTAGCACCCGGCCAATCCCCGGTAGTTGTGATCTCTGGAATGCATGAGGTGAGCACACTAGGCCGCCACAATGCTCAGCATTTCCAATCTATTGAGCACGTCCATGCCTCGCTTGATCCGCCGGTCAAGCTGGTAAGGTGAGATGTTGCTGACGACGACTCGAGGCGGGCAAACTCAAAGTCCAATTGCACACTGACTTTGTAGAGATTTGATGATGAGGACGGTGAAATTGTGAAGGTCGATTTCCGGATCCCGGAATCAGACGACGGTCGGGTCCAGGCTCGTCAATTGCTGCAAGATGATTCGATGGCCACTCGTTTTGTGCAGGCACGCGACGAAGAAGTGGCCAAGACCAGGGTTCCGCGGCGGAATGCCAAGAAAGCGGCCAGAAGTTTAGTCCACGACGTTATTTCCACCACGCCCTGACGACGCCTGCGGCCGGTTGGTTGCTTCAGTGATGGCCTGAGAATATTCCATAGTCAAGCGAAGGAATGGCTAAGAGTCGTAGCGCAATGAGCTGGAGCTGACAGAATGTCGGGCGGTAGCTCATAACTAGCTGCTTCAATGTCCAGTGCTGGTTGACTCTGACAATCCGAAACTTCGTTTCGGACCTTCACAAAATTGCACCGTTCAGAGAGGGCGACGAACCGTGCTCGAAATTGACAGAAGTTTATTATCCGAGGCAGAAGCTTGGCGCCGTCTGTGGAATGCGGTTTCGAGATCCGAGTGTCCGGGACGGCAAGTGAGAAGGGCCGTTTGCACGAGGCCGACAATCTGTGGATGGGTGTCGCGTGTCCCCGTTCCGCGAGATGAGGGAGTGACAAAGTCAGATCATGCTGCCGGATCCGACATGGGCTAATTGGGAATTTCCCAAGACCCAAGCTACTGGAGCTTGATGGGCAACGCCAAGCTCCAAGTTCTGGAGGATCATCCATGGACGACGGGTCTTAATTTGGTCAAGGATCATCAGTCAGAAGATGAGTGAGGCGCACAACGTGAGGCGCCCGTCCGTAGAAAAGGAGCCGGTGCATGAGGAAGGTCCGTCGACGAAGGCATGGATGGCACAGAATAAAGTGCCGACGATGAGGCGTCGCAAGCTTCTTGTGGTGAGCAAGTAATACATTTTACATGGGTGTCCGGGGCTGGAGCCAACGGTTCTTGGTAATTAGTTGCTGATGGCAGAATAACAGTCCTGAACCTTGACAGAGTATCCATACGGACACTTAAAGTAAAGTAAGGTAGAACGGATACTTAGCTAGTTACCTTAGTATACCATGGTAAACTAGGTAGCCAAGAGGTGTGATTCGCTCCGCGGCCACGTGTTGATGCGACTCTGAGCTGATTAGGGCGCTTGAAGATCATGGCACCAGCCGGGCTGCTTCATCTTGAGACATCAACGGTGTCCGTACGCGCGCTCACGGCAGGTTTGCTGTGATGTGCGGTGACATTAGCTTGCTTGGTGCTGCGCGGATCTTGTAGAGGAGAGGAGATGTTGCGACTGATTGAATCCTAAAGAGGAAGGGAGCTCGACGTTGGAGCTTGGTACGTCATGCGGAGAGAGGACATGTTGTGGTGCTGTCTGACGCGAGGCGCATATCGTACCTACCTAGGTAGTTGGAGTGGGCTCTGCAAGATGCCAAGGTCGCGCAATCCAGACGGCAAACCTCGGCGTACGTGCTTATGAATACGTAGGTTTATGACAATGGATTGAATTGACGATTGCGTGGTCCGCCTCGTGCGCATTTCGGGATGGCCAGACCGCCATTTGATGTTTGCTTGCATGCCATTTGACTGCAACGTTCGAGGTGGAAGTGGCTGGAGGGGAAGAAGGAAAGTGAAGCCCGGGAATCAGAGCAGACCTGCACCTGCCTGCACTGTGAGCCGGAGTTGACCCCGGTTGACGGGCCTGACGGTGCCTGAGCACAGGTCAGGTACGAAAACTCGGGCTACGAATAGCCGCACTTGTTGGTCCACGTCCTGTCCGGAAAGACTGACAAGCACCAAACCACACACACGCTCCACTGACAGCTGGGTCCGCGGCGCTGGGCTCAGGGTGGCCTGGGTGCCTGGGTGCAGCGGCCCACTGAACAGACAGGGCCATCTGTGCCGTATCCACCACTTGTACCTGCAGCCCCAGCAGCTAAGTGTGCCTACCTTAGGTGCCTAGGTATGTACTTGAGGACCACCTCAAGAGGGGGCAGTTCCCAGGCGTGATTGATCGGGTGCGGTCCGGACGTTGCGGCTCCCAGTCTCTGGGATACGGTGCCGGGTCCCCGAGCGCTCACGGTGCAGTCGGCTGCTGCCAGCTTGTTGCCCATCCAGTGCTGCTCCACGGCCAGCGTCCCGTCCCATTCGTTCCATGCCGCGCACTAGAACCACCCGAGCCGAAAGGCCCCCATTGTCGTTTGCTGCATTGGGGTCTTGAAATCCACACCAAACGACACACAATTTCGTAGAGTTTTCAGACGGACTGCGCGGAAGAAAGGGAGCATTAGCATTCGCTGCGTATTGTTCCGGCTCTATTGCTCTACCTATGGTGCCTTTCAATGCATGCGAATGAATGTCTGCAATGGCATCCATCTGTATGTGACTGAGTATTTGCCTACCTCAGGTACGGGCAGGTACGGATACTTACCTCACTTACCTTACCTCATGCCCACTAGCAAGAGGTAACTAGGTAACACTCCCGCCGCACAGTCGCATTCGCGCTCCAAGCCCCCCCCTTCCCCCCTTTCCCCTCTGATCATCAGGTCCAGGTCGCGGCTATATCCCGCTCTGCCGTTAGTCTCTCTGCTGCTCTTCGTCTCGTCCTCTTCCTGCTGCTGGTCCCCTAATTAACCCTTCAGCAATCATTCTCTCCTCCACACCCCTTTCTCTCATCTTACTCGACCAGTCCGGCCCAGACCAGCGCGGCCCAGGAACGACCATTCTTCACACTACCTATTCGTACCTTACCTCACCTACCGACGAAGCAGACTTGTTGCTCCTGCATCGCACAACTTTGACGAATCTCAAGAGGTAGGTAACGCAACGTCCCGTCCTACTGTCTCTCGCCCCCCTCCCCGTTCCCCAGCCCGCTGTACCAATCCCAGCCTAAAGGTTGCGCACCATCACAACCGGTCCTGGTCCTGCACATGCGCCGCCAAATGTCCACAAAGTCCACCTTGCCGTATTTCACTCGTCCAAGGGGGTCGTGCCCTTGGCTTGGAACGAGTTTGCCCTGGATCTGGATCCGCGACTGACCTCATTTGCTGTGCCTAGCATCGTCGTCGACCGCCGTGCCGTGCTTCCCCTTCCCTTCCCCCTTCCTAGCGTGCCGGCCCCCTTCCCCATCAAGCAGCTTCCAGTCCTGGCCTCTGCCCTCCGGACATCTGCGTCGTGGTGGAGCGCCTAGCGAGGAAAAGGGCCCCTTTTTGCAACCCCTGGTCCGCCGCACCACGAAGCTCCAGAGTCAACACTAGGACAACCGCGTACTGCGTACAGAAAAGAGTACAGAGTACAGAGTACGAAGTTGGGTCTACCAAGTAGAGTACAGTGTACGAGAATCCTCCCCTCTCCCCCCCCCCCCCCTGCCCTGCCCTGCCGTGAGATGATCCATCCTGCTCCCGTTCCTGTTCCTGTTCATGTCCTTGGCCCTTCCCGTTCGTTCGTCTCGCCAGCCAGTATCCGTCGCGTACCTGACCCTACCGCTCCCTTGTTCGCACTAAGTACGGTGCCTGTGGGTTTGCCATGCCTTCCTTGAGCCTCGACAATCCCGACTTTTAGTCAGTGCATCCACTGTCCCAAAAGTTTGGTTTGGACAAGGCTTGGATTTTTTTGGCCCTGCTCATACATTGCCTGCCTGTTCTCCTGCACTCCGTCGCTGTCGTTTTTCCATCTTTTGTCCCTTACACGTCGCATGTTCGTTTTCTCCGAATAGCCTCTGCCGCAGTGCTGCCTCCCCCCCTGCTCGTGGTCGTGGCCATGGCGTCAGATCGAATAGGAGCTCGAAAGGCTCACAGGAGTTCAGAAGGCTCTCACATCCGTCCGAATCACTTCCACCGCTCCGGAACCCCGTCCTCTCTCGCCTCCGCCTCCGAGACAGCAGCCGCAGCGAGGAGGGCCGAACGCGAGACCGCCCACCGCTCCGCGCCCGCGGCCTCGAAGCAGTACCAACCGCACTACGCCCTCCACCGAGACGAACCCTTCTTGCCTCCCAGATTCCCGACCGAACAGCCGGCCAACTACCGCGACTCGATTGTGTCGATTGTGGACGACCCGTTCTTCCAGCGCTTCGACGACTACGCAGGGGAGGGTGCGCATGGATTTGAGCCGCTTCGGACTCCCACACTCCACGACCCTAACCCCGAAGACGATAACGAACAAGGCGACGAGCACGAGGAGATAGGCGCGACGCAAAAATACGAAATCACGCAGGAATTCGATTTCGACTTCGACTTCGGATACTTTGAGCTCCGCGATGACGACAACCCCAACGAGCGCTGGCCGCCCCCAAGAAGAGAGTCGTTGATAATAGGACCTTCCTTGTCCTGGGTAAATGCCCCACCAAACACAGACTGCGGGGTAGCTGATGAGACGGGAAGTGGAAAAAAAGGGGCTGACGATCATAGCAACAACCAACCTCCGCCGCCGCTGTCGCCGCCGCCATCATGGAGAGCCTCAACATCGCTGTCATTGGCGCATCCGGCGTCGGCAAGTCGTCCTTCGTCCAACGAGTCCTCGGTCTGTCGCGCCCTCCCATAACAAACGCCTCCAGCGTGCGCATGGTCGTCGACAACGTCACCTACGGCGTAACCCTGATCGAGCTCGACCTCGAATACTTCGAATTGAATCCTCTGCAGCCTATCCAGTGGCCCAAGCAGATTAACGGCCACATTGTACCTCGCGTAGACGGTGCATTGATTATTTACGATGTTATGAACAAGGAGAGCATGAAAGAGTTGCCACAGGCCACAGGTGAGCGATAATCTTGTTGGTTCTCCGTCTGACGCGTCGCGCCTTGCTGACGAGACCGCAAGCCGCCCTGACGAAATCCGGTCTCCCCGCGGTCCTCGTCGCCAACAAGTGCGATCACCCCGAGAGCGAACGACAAATTGACGCCGCCCGTGTCGCCAACCACGAATATTTCAAGTCCTGCGTCGGCCAGTTCAATCTGTCGACGAGTAGTCCCGAACGGGCGCGAGCCTGCCTGAATGCCATGCTGAAAGCCGCTATCGCTTATCGCAAGGGTACGTGAACACGAGTTCCAACTGCATAAGCCAATGCATGCTGATGAACCGTCAGAAACGCAAGCGTCGGAAGGGGGCTTGTCCCGCCGTCGTGCAGCCTCGGCAGCCAATCTCGAGGCCCACGACAGCTCCAACGGCCGCCCGCTAAGTCAGCACAGCAAACATAGCCGAGCGAGCTCTGATTTGTCGCTCCTTCGAGGTGTCCCCCCTCCCATCCCCGACCACCTACGCGGCCCACCAGCTCCAGGTAGTCCCCGACTGGCCAACTTCAGCGCGCCATCAACTTCAACTTTTGGAACAGAGACCATCGAAGAAGAAACACAACAACAAACCGTATCGAGCCAGCTGCGGACCCCGGGCATCCGCCTCGATCGCGGGCCAACCGACTCATTCCTCGACATGGAGGAATCAGACGCCGAGTCCTTCAGGTATTCGGAGGACATCCCGATCCTGCAGCGGAGCGAAGAAACTTTCCTCGAAAAGCCCAAGCCAACGGGTGTGGCGTTTGACGAATTGGTTGACCGCCTCATCGCCCCACGCATGACCAAAGCAGATAACAACTTCTCGGATGTATTCCTCTGTCTGTATCGAAAATTCGCCGCACCAGGCGAGCTCTTCTCAGCCATCCTCACGCGACTCGATCGCGTCCGGGACGACAAGTCAGCACACTATCTGTCAAAGACAGCCACCCAACTCAGGATCATTGAAGTAGTTGCCAAGTGGGTGTCATTGTATCCCGGCGACTTTGCGCGGCCAGGAACGAGACGGAATTTGGAGGAGTTTATCAAGCACCTGTCCACTGAGCCAATCTTTTCCATCGCTGCGCAGCAGATCAAGCGCCATCTTGAATTCAGCGTTGTGGAAGACGACGACACGGGCTGGGCGAAATCAGATGAATTGGCGGACCAAGAGGGCAGCAAAGTCTTGTCCAAGGACAAGACGCGCTCAACATCAGATTTGTCCAATGGGATGATCACACTCACTGTTGACGATGCGATCGATGAGAGGCCATCCAACAGCTCTGATCTGTCACACGTGGACAGGACGAGTAGCGTTGGTACACACGTCTCCTTCCATTCTTATGATGAGTACGAAAGGGAGGCTGCCAACATGGAGCCGACAGATGTTTTGCCCATGAACAAGTTCCGCTACCACATCTTCATGGACATTACAGACGATGACATTGCTGATGAGATGACACGTATCGATTGGGTCATGTTTTCGTCTATTCGTATAAGAGACTTCGTACGGCACGTCAGCCTCTCATTGGAACTTCGATCCAAGTGCAAGAGTCTCAAGAACGTAAACCGCATGATCAATCATTTCAATCATGTGGCGAAGTGGGTGGCCAACCTCATCCTGCTCCGGGACAAGGCGAAGCATCGCGCCCAGATGCTGGAGAAGTTCATGAACATTGCGCAGAAGCTTCGGCGACTGAACAATTACAACGGGCTGGCAGCTGTGCTTGCCGGCATTAACGGCACTGCAGTTCACCGGTTGGCGCAGACATGGGCGCTGGTGCCACCGGAGGCGCAAAAGTCGTTTGCCAAATTGGGCATTCTTATGGGCACCCAAAAAAGTCACTTTGCATATCGACTGGCATGGGAAAACTCTCCGTTGCCCCGGATACCATACATACCACTCCATCGGAGAGACTTGGTTTCGGCCGAAGAGGGAAGTAAGACATTCGTGGGGCCCGACGGCGACAGAGTAAATTGGAAGAAGTTCGAGGTGCTCGGCGAAGTGCTCCTCCCTCTTATGAAGAGTCAAGGGACCGCCTATCCGAATCTCACAAAGCACGAGGCGGCTCGAGAACTTATTTTGGACTGCAGGATGCCAACAGATGAAGAGGTAAGTCTAGGGAAGACAGTCTGAGACAGGCATGTGATGCTAATGGTGGTCCTCCAGGAAATTTACCAGCGGAGTGTGCAGCTCGAGAGCACGGCAGGAGGCGGTGGTGACATCAGCAAGAAGAAGTTCCCCTGGTTCGCCAAATAGAATTTGGCAGTCCGGCGGTGCATATCGATGGAGAGACTCTGTCTAACGAGGCGACAGCAACAGTGGCAAAGACCAGCGATGGCGTGACGCGCGAATGGAGGGGCAGGCCAGAAGCTGGCGTGAGACATGCCGGTGCATGCAGGCGTATATATAAACAAGTCGGGTTCATACGACGTTGCGGGAGGGATTGGTGAATGGCGATTTGGGTCGATTTCCGCGATATAGATATCCTCTTCAGCAATTGACGTCGGGGCCACAGAAGGCCTCGAATTCCTCACGATATCCAGACCATTCCCGACACGGACGTCTTGGCTGATGTGCGGTCCTGGTCCTGGTCCTGGTCCTGGTCTTGGTGGCATACTATCTCGTCTCCGTCGCAGGACAATTCGCCCGTTCGAGAGACGAGAAGGTCCAACATAACGGCGGAAGAAGAACGGCCAAGCACCGGTACGGCGGCAGCTATATCAAAAACAGAGGCTCATCGGCGATCCTCAAGGCCGTCCGTTCGTCCCCTGTCGGTCGGTGCGGTCCAGGCCTGCTCGGGGCCTGCGGCGGCCCAATGCAGTGCGATGTGGTCGGTGAACAGCTTGCCCCGCTAGGTTGGATTCAGGTGCGCTAGAGCTGGTTGACGTCATGCCTCTGAAAGCTCTGATTTTAGCGTTTCAAGGAGAGGGGCAACAAGGGGCAGAAACCGGGAGCCAGCGAGCTGCAAGAGAGAGGACGAAATCACAATGGAGAGCGCATGTTCTGCAGGAATAACTGTCAATACCTAGCTAGGTATGTGATGGGCATGTGGGTATGGGGCAGTGGACAACACACTCAGTTGTGTACCTCTTGATAAGGGCCCCATTCGTTGTTGTTGTTGGGGCGGGGAGACGGCCATTCCACATGGAAAAGAGAATAGCATACTGATGAATGCCCCGCGCTGTCGCCCCCTCAACCTTGAACCTGGGCAGGCCGGGATTGTCACCGTCGCCGTCAACTACAGCGCCCCGTGTGACAGAAGCAGGCACCTGCTTGCCGGTGCTGACACTTTGCGCACAGTCTCTAGAATGGAAGAAAGAGCCAGATAGGTAGCTTCCTCGAGCTAATCTTGCTGTCATTTGGTTGGCCGACCGGCGCTTGAAGCGTACCTAAGGTACCTTACCTTAGGTAGTCAGTTACCTTAGCCCGAGTTCCTTGTTCGGGGCTGAGGTGCCCGGAGTAGAGCTCCCGTTGACGCCCGTCTCCCGACACATTGTTCGTTTCTCTGGCCGCTCATCAGAAAAAAAAGAAGAAGCACACAACACGGCGAAAGCCTCTTTCCGCCAACGTCCCCTCCAACCTCCGCCATTCATCAATCTACATCGCCAGCCCTCCATTGGCCAGCAAGACTAACTTGTCCGACTTTTTCCTAAGCTGACCGCCTGCCGCTGAAGCTATCGTGATACGTGACGTCGCCTACTGAGTCGTTGTGGTGGTATTTGCTAGGGTGTCGGTGTCTGGCTCTTACTAAAGCCAGCTCCTCCCAAGGCCTGCAGCCTCTCGCTCTTTTCGCCGCAGCAACCCACAAGTTTCTTCCCTTCTTCAACTCTCGCAACCCCCTCAAGCTCACCCGCTTGTCGTTGTCGTGACCGGCGTCCTGCCAGCCACTGTACCCAGCTCCTCACGGTGCCAATTCGCCCGCCATGGTTATCCATGACAAACACGAGTTCCTCACCGAGGAGGAGAGGCGCCTGAGGGAAGACCGCCATCGCGAGAAGTACTGGAAGAAATGGGGTCCCTATGTCGCCGAGCGACAATGGGCAACCGGTGAGCCAGCGGTTGTCTCCCAATCATGACAAGAAGCCATCTAACCAGAGTTGTGTCGCAGTGCGAGAGGACTACAGTCCCGACGGAGACGCGTGGAGTCGTGAGGATCTCCCCCCGCCTGCTTGCTCCACGAGCTCCAATTGCAGCCCGCTGACAGACCAACCCCAGACTTTACCCACGACGATGCACGATCCCGAGCTTACAGATGGGGTGAAGACGGAATTGCTGGCGTTTCCGACACCCACGGTTTCCAAAACATCGCATTCGCCTTCTGGAACGAGGAAGAGTAGGTCGGCGTAGAAAATCATATCGATCAGCTCAATTGCTGATGATACGATAGCGATTTTCTCAAGGAGAGGCTCTTTGGTCTCTCTAATCCTCAGGGCAACCATGGCGAGAGCGTCAAGGAAGCTCATTTCCACGTCGATAACACGCCCGTGAGTAACCATTCCAACAATCTTCCAGAATAGGAACAAAGCTAACAACTTCGGCAGACGGTAAGCCCAAAGAAGGATCCAACTGAGATCATTGATGCTTACGAACAGACGTAGCACTCTTACATGAAGTTCCTGTACAAATACCCCCAGAAGAAGTTTCCGTACAAGGATCTCCTTGACGAGAACGCGAAAAGAGGCAAGACAGACAAGGAATACCAGATTATCGACACTGGTGTTTTCGAGGAAGACAGATACTGGGATATTTTTATCGAAACTGCCAAGGCGACCGACGACCCTGAGGAAATTCTGTTCCGTGTGACGGCATGGAACAGAGGTCCCGATCCGGCACCCCTCCACATTATCCCGCACATGTGGTTCCGCAATACCTGGGCCTGGGGCCGCGAGCCCGAGGACAAGAAACCGTCCGTTGAGGCATACGCGGAGAGCATGGTCAAGTCCAAGCATCACAAGCTTGGCGACCGGTATCTTCTCATGTCGCCCTCGCCTGGTGTCGGCTCTAGCGGCGACGACGTCCTTCCCAAGATGATGTTCACAGACAATGACACCAACTATGAACTGTTGTACAAGCAAGAGAACAAGACTCCCTATGTCAAGGATGCATTCCACAGGTACATTGTCGATGGCGAGAAGGAAGCAATCAATCCCGAGCAGAAGGGAACCAAGAGCGCCGCATGGTTCAGTTTCAACGAGGACGGCGGTGTTGGCCCTGGCGAGTGCGCGGTTGTGCGTTTCCGCCTTTCCAAGCGGAATGAGACATATTTCGACGAAGGCGAGTTTGATGACTTGATCGACCTCAGAATCGCCGAAGCCGATGACTTTTACTACCGCCTCAGCCCGTTGCCGATGGCTGACGACCTCCGCAACATCCAGCGTCAGGCGTTCTCTGGCATGATGTGGACCAAACAGCACTACCTGTTCATTTGGGACCAGTGGGCGAATGGGGACCCAACTCAGCCACCGCCGCCGCCAAGCAGGAAGGACATCCGCAATAATCAGTGGAAGCACATGCATTGCGACGATATCTTGTCCATGCCTGATTCTTGGGAATACCCTTTCTTCGCCGCTTGGGACAGTGCCTTCCACTGCATCACGCTCGCCATGCTGGATCCTGACTTTGCAAAGAAACAGTTGGATCTCTTCACTCGCGAGTGGTACTGTCATCCGAACGGTCAACTGCCAGCGTGAGCTGCCTACCATATGCGTTGAAACAAAGACGGTGTTTGCTGACTGGGAACAGATATGAATGGAACTTTGGCGATGTCAACCCCCCCGTCCATGCGTGGGCCACCTTCCGCACGTTCAAAATTGAGCGCAAGCTGTACGGAAGGCAGGATCTGGACTTCCTTGAGCGAGTTTTCCAGAAACTGTTGTTAAACTTCACTTGGTGGGTTAACCGCAAGGATGCCGACGGCAAGAACGTCTTCGAGGGAGGTTTCCTCGGCCTCGACAACATCGGCCTCTTCAACCGATCTGAGCCGTTGCCGACTGGCGGCTCCCTGGAGCAGGCCGACAGTACCGGCTGGATGGCTTTCTACTGTCTCAGCATGCTGAACATTGCCCTTGAGCTTGCCAAGCACAGGCGCACCTACGAGGATATTGCGTCCAAGTTCTTTGAGCACTTCATCTTCATCAGTGACGCCATGACCTTCAGGACTGGCCAGAAGGACGAGAAGTCTCTGTGGAACGACGAGGATGGCTTCTACTACGATGCCATTTCTTGGGGTGGCCCCTGGATTCAGCAGCTCCCTGTCCGATCTTTGGTCGGCCTGATTCCACTCTACGCCACCATGACTCTGGAGCCTGAGCTGATTAACAAGCTGCCCTCGTTCAAGAAGAGAGTGGATTGGTTTATAGAGAACCGCTGTGACTTGGCCGAGAGAAACATGGCCAGTATCGCTAAGCGTGGCGAGGGCAACAGAATCCTGCTGTCTATCGTGAGCAAGGACAGGCTCGAGAAGATTCTCAAGCGCATGCTTGACGAGGATGAATTCTTTTCCGAGCACGGCATTCGGTCTCTTTCCAAGTTCCACGAGAAGAATCCCTTCTCAATGGACGTCAACGGGCAGACCTTCTCCGTCGGATACGTACCAGGCGATTCTGACAGTGGCTTATTCGGAGGCAACAGCAACTGGAGAGGACCCATCTGGCTGTGTGTCAACTTCCTCTTGGTTGAGTCCCTCCAGCGCTTCTATTTGTTCTACGGCCATGAGTTCCAGGTCGAGTGTCCCACAGGCAGCGGCGATTACATGCATCTCGGCCACGTCTCGAGAGAGATCCAGCACCGTCTGCAGCACTTGATGTCTCTCAACGACGACGGTCGTCGCAGCATCAACGCCGGAAACGACTTGCTCGATTTTGACCCTTACTGGAAGGACTACCTCTGGTTCTACGAGTTCTTCGACGGCGACTCCGGCCGTGGTCTCGGTGCCACCCACCAGTGCGGTTGGACTGGCCTGATGGCCAAAATCATTCACGACACTGGGTAAGCTTCCTAGTTTTGATGCGTGTTCTTTTCTTCTTGTATGTGTGCTAACAACGATCACAGTATCACCTGCCGCCTTCCACAGACTCCCCGCACTCCTTCTGCTGGCATGTCGCACTACTTCGACGATATCCTCACTCGCTCGATCAAGCGCCGCGACTCTACCGCCCCAGGCACCCCGGGACCTAACGGCAAGCCACGCATGCGCAGATCTTCTACCGCACGCTCCATCGGCGCACGTAGCGACTTCGACTCCGAGATGAACGGACAGGACGGCGGCGACGATTCGCTCGGCAACTCGGTCACTTTGGAGGATCCGGACAAGCTGCGCGAGAGGATGAGGGAGCGCTCGGAGGCAGACGCGCACATGCATCGCTACATCTCAGATCAGCTCCAGCGCTACAAGGATGACAAGGAGGATAAGGAGTATGTCAACGGCGGCGACGAGTACGAGACCAGAGCCTAAGAGATTTATGTGACTTGTAAGTATCGTCCTGTCTGGTTAGTATAATCGTCATTCGATGCTTGTCCGAGTGTGAGAGAGCGAGAGAATGGCTTGAAATGTAATGGCGACCAAGGTACCGGGCGAGAAAACATGTATGTGAGAGAGCGTGGGAGGGGGGCTTCAGAAGAATAGAGATTGCATGCGGGAAACTTTCCTTGGTTACGAATCCGAATATTACTGCCATCAGTGCATATAGAGCCACAGACAGAACTGTTAGAATGTGGAACAGATAGATTTCAATTATTTCAGGCTTCTGATAAGTACACGGAGAGTCCAGCTCATCTACTTTGTTTGTCGCCCAGACCTGGCTCGTCTCAGCATGGTCCTTTGCGCGTGAATCACTCAAGTAGCCAGCCTCTCTGCCTTCCCAATTCAAGAATGTTCTCTCACCCGCCTGCCTGCCTGCCTGCCTTACCTCCCCTCAACGCATGAACCCCTCTCCCACTCCTTCCATTTTACCCAACCTGTTGCCTCGTCACCGTCAACCAGGCCTGATGAAGGGCCAAGTAGCCCAGAGGTATAACGCTGAGAGTCGTTAGTTTGAACTTGGTATGAAATCCGATTGCTGGTTTCGTAGGGTCTGCGGTTCGAGCCCGCACCTGAGCTTTTGTCCTTTAAGTTGCTCGAGCTCTTCTCACCACCCTTTCTAGGCCCCCTTTCCGCCCTCTGGCTGATTCCATACGTTCATTACTAGGCTCTCTGTATCCAAAGGCGACTTTACCCCAGCGGGACAAGGCTCGGCCCGCAACATGCGCAGCATCTTGAACCAACTCGTAGTCGGGCTTGATCAAAAGCGGGCATTTTTCTTTTGTGACGACCAAACGAGAATACCACATGTGCCCTCGGCCTTTGATGACTCCTTGTCTGAACGAAAGTGTGGTTTTAAATGAGAATTGACAAACCAGGGTCATTGGAACTGTGTCCAAGGGGCCAAGTCGAGGAACGCCCCAATGTTGTTGAACGCCACTATTGCTCATCATGCAACGCCATCGTGTCAGCCTGCGAGAACGCTTATGTAGTCCTTATCGGTAGACAGCAGCGGGTTCGTAGTGCATGGGTGTCACTGGCGTCATTCACCAGCTACTCACGCTACCTACACAAACACGACGTCTACTCGCTTGACTCGCAGTCTAGATCATATCACCAAGATCAGAGTACCGTGAATGCTTCTATTGTAGACTATGCACAGCTCGTCTCATGGCCTGGAATAGGATCCCTCCCATCTCTCTCTCACCCAGTCGAGGCCGAAGGACCCAACGACAGTTTCTAGAGAAAGATGACGTCTTTTCAGAAGAAACATTTCCCGTTTCCCCCCTTTCACAAGCCACCTCCCACCCCATGGCCAAAGTTTACAAGAAACACACACACAAAGAGAAATCAGTTCGGCGGGGAGGTGTGGGAAGGGGATTAGATGAGTCATGGAGATATGCTAGTCGGTTGCTTCATCTTTTACTCTTCTCTTCTCTCATAAAAAAGGGAGGGGCTTGATGGTTTTGTTATGGTAAGAACTGTTTTACAAAGTGTCGGTAAGGAGCTTGTTGAGCTTGGCGATCTTGGAGGAGACGCTAAGGTCAATGGTACGGTCGCCGACCTCAACGATGAGGCCACCGACGATCTCGGGGTTGACCTGGATATTGTGTCAGTCCATGTTGCGCTGTAGAGCGCAGAGCTTCGCCCGGTCCGAGGTGATCTCGGGGACTCGGCCGAGGTGAAGTGACGTACCTGGTTGGTGACCTTGAGCTTCTTGCCCTGGCCGACGTAGGAGGACTTGGTGATGGCAGACTCCAGTCTGTTGAGAGTCTTGTTGTCGAGTTGCTGCAATGATGTCAGTCGCAATTTTCGTGTAAGTCATCATCCGCTCTGAAATCTGCTTGTTGAGAACCGCACATATGCGCGGTATTTCTGTTCGTCGAGAAAGTTCCGCCGCCAGACCCTCAATCAAGCTTCGTCTTCTTGATTCACTGAATGCTCATGCCCTCCTCAAAGCAGAAAAACACGATGCAACATTCCCTCAGCATAGTGTGAGACGTACCGTAGCGCTGGTGACAATAAGCTCAACCTCACCACGAGCAGCGCTCATGATCTCGCCGAACTTCTGGCAGACACCGGGGAGGAGGCCGAGGCGGTTGTTCTCGGCGAGGGCGGCAAGGAAGTTCTTGACGGTCTCCTGGGAGCCGGCGCCGGCCTGCTTGGTGAGCTCGGCGACGATGGCGGTCTTGTCCTCGGCGCTCAGGGTAGGCGCGGCCAGGATGGTGGACAGCTTGGCATCCTTGCTGACGAGGGCCTCGAGGCTGGACAGAGCCTTGGCCGTGGGGTCGAGGGCGGAGGTCTTGACAGCGGCGGTGTACTGTGGTAAGTGAACGCAGTTAGCGATTGTGTCGCTCGATTGTTATCCAACTTTTTTTTTATCCCTCCATTTCGCTTCCTTCATCGGAGGGGACCCCTCGATGTTTCGAGCTGCTTCAATTGAATGACAGAACCCAATTGAGCCCGGGAAAACATGACAGCAGGATATTCGTACCAGGGCAGTGGCGTAGGTGCCATCGAGGCCAAAGACGGCGACGGGGGGCTTGACGTTCTCGGTGGCAGCAGCGGCAGCGGCGTAGGTTCGGACGGCCGGGACACGGGGAGCAACGAGGCGCGACGCGGGAGCCGCCGCACGAACTGCGCGGGTAGCCGATCTCGAGAACATGGTGAACGGTCGGGTGGGAGTGTTCGTTTGATGGGAGTCGGACGGGGGGGCGTCGAGGCGGGGAGGGAGGGATGCTGCTGATTTGAGGAGCAGTGGTGGTTGCTGTCGGTTTTCGAGGTTGAGGTTTGAACTTCGGCAATTTGGGATGTTGATGCCTTGGGGCTGGCGCTGTATCGTGCGCTGTTTCTGTGAGGCATCAACTTAGGTAAGCTGGATCTCCACACTAGGGTGGTCGGGTCGGTGGAAATCGGAGCTGGAATTCCACTACGTGCTGTGTCCCGTCATTACGTTACAGGCACCGGCCAACCAACAGCACGGAGCCTAAACAGACGCAAGCCCCACACCAATTGAGTTCCCTGTAAGCGATGATACGAATTGAGATGAACCATGAGTCCTTGGCGACACATTCGCCCGTGGCCAAAAGCGCGAAAACAGAGTTGGTCATGTCTGATGCTCGAATTCTCAAACCCATAGCCGGGTCGTCCGTAACCCTGTGTGTAGTCTACAGTAATATCACATATGTCGCTACGACGCCCCGTCTCGGGGCGCTGCAACGGTCTCAAAGCCCAACGCGCCCAGTCATTAGCACTTCCCTCATTGCAAGCCAGCCCGCGTCCCTGTTTATCCCCAACGCCTAGACAATGCAGTTTACTCATCGGCGCAAACATCGTCATTACTGCGCTCAATCGCTCTCAATCATCTTTTCGGCAAGGTCGTTCAAAGGCCCGTAAAAATCCTTGCCGCTCGCGAGCTTGTGCTCGTCGACAAACAGCACGTACTGCTTGAAGCTCGTGTTGAGATGGGGCTCAAGACCGAGCTCTCTGATGATGCTGTAGTGGTGGCAGTAGACGTGGGCGTAGACTCGGTACATGCGCTTGAAGATTTGTCGAACGTGCGACGGGAAGTTCTTGGGGAAGGGAACGCCTGAGCCTTGCTGTCAATACCACGTCCTCGCATGCAGGGGGGAGTATACGTACCAATCCTACTCGGCATCATCGTCTCGTTGTCTATGGTGCTTTGCACCCAGGTCATGAGGTGCTCAATGTAGTCTGGGGCTGACATGTGGGTTGGTTTCTTATACTGGTCACTATCCTGCCACAGATACTCGAATTCGTCCGTTGCCTTCATCTCGGGGCACGACTTGGGTGAGCAAAACTCGGTGATGGCGCCGTAGAGGAGATTGATCTGGTTGTAAAAGTCGACCACTATGCATTGCAAACGTCAGCCAGAACGGTACGCCGCTGCTGTCTTTCAACGCCTGGGATGCCTTACTGTTTACCGCCAACCACTCGTTCTCGTCCTCGCCCTCCGGCAGCTTCACGACCTTCCTCAGACTTCCTCCTCCCAGGGTCGCTTCGGCATACTGTCGCAGCGCAACACCATTGTTGCCTCCCTTGACGGTGCGCGCACGGAACTGGTTCCTACCGGCCTTACTGTTCCCGTCGCAGTCGTCGTCAGCGCTTGTCTCAATAACTTCGGGTTCATACGTCTTGATGACGGTCACGTCGCGAGTGACAGCATTGCTGCGCAGAGGGTCTGGTGCCGCTGGCGGGGGCGAAGGCATCGGCAGCGATGGAATGCCTCCCGCCAGCAGCCCAGTCCTCACGCTGAGGTACTGCAAAAGGGACATCATCGGGGCCGCTATTGTGGTGGTACTGACACTGTCATTCCCGGCACCGCGCTCATGTTTGCGGCTTGTCGAGAAGCGCTTTAGAATTCGGATGCGTTTTAATACTGTCGTCGTTTCGTTTGGGATCCTGCATTCCATTCCAACGGTTAGCGGGGTAATGGAACAGATAGAATCCACAAGATGTACGCCGAGATGTTGTTTGGAGCATGCCTACCTGCTGACGTCGGCGGACTTATGTGGTGGATGTAGGAGTCCGGTCGGTGGGAAAATGTAATGTTGGGGCTGAGGGTCAACCTGGGATCGCAAAGGTTGCAGGTTGAGCAAGAGATGCGGTGCAGGTTGTTGTTTTGGGATATCAGTAAGGTGCTGGTCAAAGGGTCCTTCCTCCCTATTGTGTTGGTGGTGTTTATGCGCTTGCCCAATCGGTGTGGTTGCTGGGCTGCAAGGGCCGGCTTTATGGGTGCTTCAGCCACATTGCCCCTTGTCTCTGTGGCTAGAGCGCGGGGTCATCTCCGTTGCTATTCCGCAATGACGGGCAGCCGGACGCGGTCCCATCTACGGAGTACTTCGCAGCTGTAAGACCCATTTTACCAAACCCAAACGTTCGGAAGCCGATCCGTCTCTCGTGTCGAGCCATGCTTTACGGCGTCACTCCGGTCGAAAATCCAAAGCTTTGCAGACCGGGTCCTTACTCGTGTCTATCCATGTAAATCCATCACGCTCAGCCCCCTATTGAGTTCTACCGGCCGCTCATTTGAATAGCCTCAATACAAAGTGGGGAACAAGTCATCCCCGCACTCTCTGTTCCTGTTTCCCCTCTTTATCCCTTCCTCTGGGTCCACGTAATGCCGGTCTGTTTTGCAACTACACTTGGGTGTCTTCGGTTGAGAAATGCCCGAGATTGTTCATTTTACGAAGGAAGCTCCAGACAGAGGCTAGAAATGCTCGTGACCCCAACCTTTAGTCGTCATGGGTTGGGTGTCGATCTCCCAGGGTTCTGGTCGTGACAGGCCTTCCCCGCGCAGACGGAAATCCGGAGACGACGATGCGAGTTAGTTTACAAATAGTCATCAGACCCGTTCTTGTATCTTATAGATCTCTAGCTCTCAACAAGTTTTGGAAGCTGTACTTGGAAGTTCTGGGAGTTGTCTGTCGCCATGCGTGCCTTAGACATCGTGCCACTACTATGTACCCTGGTTGAGGCCAGGATAGACCGGCAGAGGGTCGTTCAGGCTTTCAATCCTCGCCGTACTGCCAGCTCTCCTGAGACGCCGCTGCAGGTAGGCAATGGCAACTTTGCATTCGGGGCCGACATCACTGGTCTCCAAACCTTCAGTCCCTTCGCGACTATGTCAACGTGGGGATGGCACAACTTCAGCTTGCCCACAGCTCCGGGTCAGACGTCGATCGATGGTTCGTTCGCTGAAGATATTGACCTCTAGAAACCAGACACTGATTACCTTCGCAGACTACCATGGCACTGAGTGGTGGACCCATGGCCGGCTCGTCCAGTACAACATGGCCAACCCGACAAACAGTGAGATTGCCGACTGGCTCCGCGAGAACCCTCATCGAATCAACCTTGGCACAATCGGCTTCTCTTTCAACGGCGGGAACATCACCACGGTCACGGAGAGCATGCTGGGCGACAAGGAACAGACCCTCGATATGTGGTCGGGTGTTATTCACTCGAGTTTCACACACAAGAACGCTTCTGTCAAGGTCGAAACCTGGGCCGATCCTAACTCTGACACCGTCGCTGTGGCCGTTGAATCAAAGCTTCTGTCATCCGGGGATTTGGCCATCTTTTTCGACTTTCCCTATCCGACGAACGACAAGTTTGGGGCGCCCTTCGTAGGTGCATTCAACTTGACTGACCAACACACGACCACTCTCGGGGAATGTGAAAAGAGCTATGCTACGATTCACCATAACCTGGCCACCGCAGAATACGACCTGCGTCTTGGATGGGACAGCGGCAGAGGTGATGGAAAGTTGGCATCACCAACCGACGGGAGCCATCGGTATGTCTTGTCCGCAAGTGGCACTGACAAGCTCCGCTTCACGGCGAACTTCGCACCTTCCAAGCTAGCAAGCCAACCCAGCTTCGACGAGATTGCGAAAGCGTCCCAAACTTGGTGGCCGACATACTGGTCTAGTGGCGCCTTCATCGACATGACCGCCACCGCAAACGCAAACGCAACCGAGCTCCAGAGGCGGACGATCCAGTCCCAGTATCTGGTAGCTGTGAACTCGGCATCGAACTACCCTCCGCAGGAATCTGGCCTCGTTAATAACGGCTGGTTCGGCAAGTTTCACGTGGAGATGGTCCTCTGGCATAACCTCCAGTTCGCCCGTTGGAACCACTTCCCTCTTCTATCCCGCTCTCTGCCCCGAACCTATACACGTCTCCTCCCTTCCTCGGTCTCCCGCGCCTTGACGCAAGGGTATGCTGGTGCCCGCTGGGGCAAGATGACAGACCCCTCGACTATCGATGCCCCGGGTGAGATCAACACCCTCCTCATCTGGCAGCAGCCTCACCCAATGTACTTCGCCGAGATGGAGTACCGCCACGCGCCAACCATGGAGACCCTGGAGAAGTGGAACGAGATCTTGACAGCAACGGCCGACTTCATGGCATCCTTTGCCTTCTTCAACGAGTCGACTGGAGTGTATGACCTGGGGCCGCCAATGTACCCCGTCTCGGAGAACACAAATCCAAATGCCACCGTTAACCCGACGTTCGAGCTGGCATACTGGCGCTTCGGGCTCGATATCGCGTTATCCTGGAAATCTCGTCTTGGGGAGCAGGCCCCTAGCACTTGGGAAACTGTCAGAGACAAGTTAGCACCACTACCCATTGTTGATGACACATACCCCGTCTACGAAGGCATTCAGGGAATGTGGACCAACATATCCACTGTACAAGACCACCCAGCAATGTCGGGTATCTTCGGCCTCCTCCCACCACCAAGATCAGGCCCTGCTTTGAACCGGACCACTCTGGAAAACACAGCCGCCAAGATCTGGGATCTTTGGGATCTCGACGAGTCTTTCGGCTGGGATTTCCCCATGCTTGCGATGAACAGCCTGCGGTTGGGTGACTCGCAACGAGCGGCTGAGTATCTTTTGCACTCGACTTTCCAATTCGACGATGCGGGTTACCCCGTCGGAGGGACTAGAGTGCCCACGCCGTATTTCCCCAGCTCAAGCAGTTTGCTCTTAGCAATGGCTATGATGGCGGGCGGCTGGGACGATGCTGAAGGCCCACACTTTCCGGAAAGTTGGAATGTTGTCGTAGAAGATTTCGTGCCGGGTTTGTAGATTAATCAGGATGGTTAGCCTAGAGATTTTTAAAGTTAGACATCCTCTCTAGTTGAACTCTCCACCAAGTCTGCATGACCAACTCGTCTCTTCTACAGTCCCTTTCAGCGTGGGTAAGCTTAGATGCAATGTCAAAGTCGACCAAAGCTATTGCACGGGACAATCCACTCATTGATAAAACACTGGCTGGAATCCGAAATGTTTGATTTCCCTATGCTGGCGTCCGTCATAACAACCAGACCCAGGATGGCGAGCATTTCACAATATTCTGCTCCCCATCCAACCAGCCGTTTGCTGCGGCGTCGAACGACAAATATGAAGGGGTGCCGGTACGCCGTATCCTGGCGCTCATCCCACCAGCACCTGAAACTCCGCCTTTCCATCCTCTCGTCTTTCAAGTTGATATTCACTTCCTGATGCGCATTCAGGCGTTTTGCCATTTGATCTTCCAAGGGCTGCAGAGTAAAAGAAGCTCCGGTGCGGTAGAGCAGAGCTTAGAGCAGAATTTCGCCCATATTCTCGCCTTCGAAGCCTAGCTTGCTCAACTTCTTGATGCGACTCTTGTCACGCGCCTTGTCTTGCTCCTTCTTCTCAGCGGCCAGCTTGTGCACCAGCTTAAGGTCAGCCGGCTCGTAGCCCGGGGGTGGGTCGTCGTCCTTGTCAAGGTCGATCTCGCCCAGCAGGAGCACATTCTCGCCGCGAACGAGGAAGATGCCTCTCTTTATGTCGGCAAAGAGCCCCGAGGGGCGGGGTGGGTTCGCCTCCGGATCAGGGTGGGCAAAGACACGTTCGATGGTGTCTTGAAGGACGAGGTTTGCTGGTGACGCGGAGAGTGTCAGTCATTGCGTCTATGCCACGCATCTGTATGCGATGCACATACCGAACTGATCCCAGCTGCGAAGGACACCGATCAGTTTGCGACCGTCACGGAGGGCGACCATAAGCTTTTCTACATTCTGGCGTTAGCCAGCTACGTCAATTGCGCCTGCCTCAAGTCAAGCAGGCAACGGCAGTCGCGTGTTTTGCCTTACTGTCAGTAAGATCCAGCAACTGGGCGGCGGTGGTGAACATCTGCGGCGGAAGTTGAGTCTGTTGGGGAGGAGGCGGCGCGCGGCCGCCGAGAGCGGATTGGCCCCCCTGTGCAGGAGCGTCGGAGATTGTGAGGTTTTCCATGATTTTTTTCCCCTCGTTATCTGGTTGGCATTGGTATTTGAGAATTATTGCATTCGGACCAGTCCCAGTCCATCGATTATGGGCCAGGGGAGAAAATGCGAAAAGAACAAGCAAGAGCTTATGCGAGGGCGCCAAAAAGCATCATCGAGGTGGGAGCGTGCGTGTCGGTCTTGTCTAGTTCGATGGCAGTAGCCTTGCGATTCTGCCCCGTTTCGCTGCTGAGATACGGGCTGGATGGAGTGTGGTGGGTAGGTAGTGTGGTGTTCGATCAAGCCATCATCATCGTGGGTCCACCCTGGTCACCTCAGCTCTTGTGGGCGACGGCGTTGGCAGGCGGTGCTTCAATGAGGTTGAGGTGGGTCCAGTCCCAGCCGTCGTCGGAGGGATTGTTTTTGCGGCATCCGAAAAGAAAACCCGACTGCCCTGAATGGATCCCGCCTGGACGGCAGCTGACACTTTTGGGCGCAAACCCCGGCTGGAACTCCGAGCACGGATCGTCGGGTGACAGGCGTTTGGGCGGCCGGGGCACGTGAAAGGCGGGGCATGAGTCAATCCCCTGCTGTCAAAAATTCTGATGATCTCAGATGCATGCGGGGCATACAGTCGCTGATGTTCCTCCAGCACCAGTCACTGCTCTTGCCCTTGGAGGGGTATCAGCTTGACCAGTCTGCGTCCCAGCTTGGCCTTTTTTTTTTTCCCCCGCCCTTCTTCTGTCAGTGAAGGACCATAACGTGAGCGCTTGACCTCTGGTAGCGTGCTGCGCAACTGCAGGATATGGATGGAGGACGACCAGTCTTGGATCCTCGTGTCACACGAACCTCCAGAGCTGGAAGCTTACTTTTACCTCTAGCTTTTTTGTTTCTTTCTCGCCTCTGTGGAGACTACTTGCGCTCTGTCTAATAAGCAGTGATGGGGCCCTTTTTTTGGTGTGTGTATGTAAAAGCAGAACCGACAGATCCGAAAAGCACTCATTCGGGTCATGGACGAAGAAGACTACGACAAACTGTGAATTCAAGCCTTCCGCTTCGCCCGGTTGTAACGACCAAATACCTTCTTACGCACCAAAGCCATGCTTGTTCATAGCCGCCCCCTTTTCCCACCATCTATAGCAAGCCAGCCGATAACGCCCATTCGTGATGCAATTGTTTGTTTTCCCCCATATTCTTGGTTAATGAAAAATAATGATGTTTCGTTTGTAAAGCAGGCAACGTCGCTAATTGACTTTACGTCCAACAAGTTCAGAATCTCCGTTCCGAGATTGATTACGAGGGGCCATTGGGGCTTGTGTGGTCTGCGTTTCGTGAGACAAAGTGTATAGCAGCGGCGAGGCGTAATCCGGGCGGCTCGCGGTGAATAAAGACCTTGCAGTAATGCTCGCGCAGGAAAGGTGCATGCGTCGCTTTCATATCATGAGCAAGGGACGAGGGACCAAGACGCCAACGCGCCCATTGCGTATCATGACTTTTTCATAGTGCATCTAGTCAAGGCTTCAAGAAGCTCTGGCCGTGCCGCCAACGCTTCCTTGGCCTGGGTGTATGTCATCCACTGACGCTCCCTCTTGTGCTTCTCGGGCCAGTTGTCCTCTTGGCGAACGACTGTCGCTTCGTAGAATCGGTACAGGGACTTTGACGAGTCCTTGCTGGAGTGCTTCGGCGGGCGAGTCTCGACGATATCTCCCAAGTCATAGTTGATCTCGATGCTGATGCCTGCTTCTTCCCAGGCCTCGCGGGCCGCTGCCTCGGTGCACTCTTCGTCCGTCTCCCAACCGCCTTTGGGCAACACCCAGCCTTTCCTACGAGTAGACTGGATGAGGAGAACGTAGTGCTTGTCCTCTGTGAGGGGAACAACGCCGGCAACCAGACGCTCGCCTTTGGAGTTGTAACCTGCAGGACAAGGTGTTAGTGGGTCCCGCGCTGCAAGCAGGCGCACCAGGGTTTGAGGGGAGAGACATGGAGAATGGGAAAGGGAAAGCCTCTGCCCGCAATTGCGCACTTACGCTGCTTGCTTCTTCCCGTGCGCGACTCCATCGTCCGCTCCTTATGAGAGGAAGACATGCTAGGCAGCCTGTTGTTGTTGAATTCGCGGGAATTTGAAGTGGTGGGAGGGGTGTCGGAGGAGCAGACTAGGTAGTTGTGGGCTGCAGAGCTGCTCTGATATGTAGTCGCGGTGGCGTGGCGGTAGCGGTAGGTACGGCAACAACTTTTTTTTTTTTGGCTCCTTTCTCGCGGTTGATGTGCAAGTCAAAAAGGTGCCGGGGCGTCGGGGTTTGGCGAGGGCTCAAAGGCTTTTCAGCGACATGATCGCGTATTCAGCAGAGCAGTTTCTTGTTCTAACCGGCAGTCGTTCGCTCTCTGAATCAAAGGTTGTTGCGAGATTTGGACAAGTGAATGGCGTGGTGATGGCGCGCGCTCTGTAGCTTCGGATGGAGTCGGTTGTGAGCTTCCAGATTTCGCTGGAGGCCAGGACCTGGTCTTGCCTGAACAGGGCACCACTCCCACACGGTGTGATCGTAGGCGCGGCAGAGCAAGAGGGAACGCTCGGATGGATTTGATTCACCACCGCTGGAGAAACGAGTGGGACCAGCCTGAGGTGCGATGGGCCAGCAAGTCGCACGCTTCCGGCCGGAGGGCAGATTTTGGCTGAACCGACGAGTCACTCGGGCGGCGGAAGTAACAAGCGGACGTAGGCGCAAAGTCGAGTTGAGCGGCGAGAAAAGCAGGCAGCAAGAGTTGTATGCTCAGCCTTGGCAAGCAGCTGGTACACCAGAGGCGAAGTACGGATGGAGGCGAGGTAGACACAAGGGCAGCGTCAGATATGACTGAGGCACCACCGACTGACGACAGACCGCACCTTGGTGAGAGGGTGAGGGCGAGTGTCGGGTAGAGCGTCTGGCTTACGACCTGGCCGGCAACGGCACAAGACTAAAAAGACTAAAAAAAAAAAAAAAAGGAACAAAAAAAAACCGAAAGGGTTCAACGTGGGAGAAGAAAGAGGTTGAAGCCGGGAAGGGCCAGGAAGGTTGAGGGAAGCTGTTGTAGCAGTGGCTGTAGTAATAGCTGGGAGCTCTGGTGCAGACCAGAGGGTGGCATGTCTCGTGCCATAGCAGCAGAATGGGGGAACGGGCTTCAGGGGAAATTAAAGTTGATTTATATACTTAACCCTTTGAAGATGGAGCTTGTGCTCGAACAGCCCACGCGTGCTAGGGAACGACTATGGAAGTGGCCCAGCTAGCACGTCCGGCCCAAAGAAAGGGAAGGGGGGGAAAAATTAAAAGAGAGGTCAGGGTATGATGCCAGACCAGGTTGGTAGCGGTAGGGAGTGCGTTGTGTGGCTGCGGCGTGTGAGTGAGATGCGAGTGTGTGTGGGAGAGGAAGTGGGCAATGGGAAGTGTGGGCTGAGCGTAAAAAACCGAGAGAAGATAAACAAGGGCAAACGGTGCACCGTACCAAGCAGTATGTACTGCATAGGTAAGGTAAGGTAAGGTAAGGTAGGTAAGAAACGAGAGAGGGAAAGGGAATGGGGGGAGGTGTGTGTTGTGTTGTGGGAGCGAGCAAGCATTGGGAAAGGACGGCGAGATGGGGTGAGAAAGAGAAAGTGAGTGAGTGACATGCATAGGAAAGCTTCCTGTTGGTCTCTAGGAGTGGGAGCCAGGGCTGGAGCAGGGACAGCTCCGGTTCTGAACAATGGAACCCCCGCCGGCCCAGCAAGCTGACGATCGATGGGGGTCCTGGGTCCCAGGTCCCAGGCTGGTCCAGCTACTTAGTAGACCCAGTGTTCCAGCGCTTTCTCGCGGTGCTCGGCGTGTCAGTGTCAGGCCTGTATCCCGTTCATACGACCTGGAAGATCACTCATCTTGGTTAGGTACGAGCAGGACATGGAACATGGAACCCGGTCTTCCAATTCGCACCTTGCCAAGTCCTTCATTCACTTCACTGGACAATCCATCCCGCGCCCTCGTCGCCGCCAGCTCTGCCCCTCCCACCAAACGCCAAACGCCACACACCAAACAACGCAGAGCACAACGCTTAAGCATTGGGTGCCAAATGTGCCGCATGTCCTGCAGGCTCGGCATCCACTGCACTTGCGGCAGGGCATGTTCCCAAAAATGCGTTAGAGTGGTGGGGTGCTGCAGTCGGGTTTTGATGCGACTGGAAGACCGTTCCGGCAGTAATAGTAGGTAGGTAGGTAGGTAGGTAGGTAGGCAGGCACCTTGGACCTATCCACGGGCCAATGGAAGGGTCGGGTGCCTGAGGTGGTTACCAACCACCACGACACTGCAGTGTGTCCAGCAAACCCCCGCCGTCAACCAGCGGCACGGGCTGCTTTCCCACCAGAACTGCCTTCCTGAGTCCTCCCCCTGAGGAGCCAACTCGTCGCGAGGTAAGGTGCCTACCTAAGGTACCTACCCACCTGTATCCGCAAGGTACCCAGCCAGGCCTGCCACCGTTTTGCCGCTCCCGTCCCCGTGTCCATAGGTACTCCCTGATTCTTTCCTTCCATTCTCTCAGGTTTTGGTTTCGCACCGTTTCCGAAGCTCTGCAACACTAACAGACATTCTTCGGCCTCAAGACCCTGCAACTCTCTCGCGTCATCAACCACTTTTCCCAGTCCTGTCGCCAGACGGCAAGAGATCCATCATCTTTGAAACCTGCGGGTGAACGGGCGTGGTTAAGACCTCTCTATTTCGCCGAGGTCTTGTCCAAAGAGGTTTAGAAGCCCAGAGTCAGGATAGCGTATTCTTTGAGTTTGCCTCGCGCCTCTGAAGGTTGCGTTGCGGCTTGCCAGAAAGAAGACTAAAAACCCTTCTGCCCAGTAACTATTAGCTACCTACCTACACACAGCGACTCTCTCAACCTCGCCTGTTCTTGCTCCAATGACTCTCCCCACCAGACAACACCGCGCACGATCACGCCCTTCTGCTTCAAATCCACGCCCCCTTGTTTCCCTCTCTTGGCACGAACCCTGCCGTTCCGTTTCCGTTTCTCAGTCGCCTCTATTGAGAAGGCAGAGCCGGTGATGAGACTGGAGCAAATGATGATGCTCTCAAGAGCCCATCATGAGCTTCATGTCTTGGCGCCCTCCTCTCAGCCAAGCGATGCAACGAACAAGCATATCGCTGGGAGATGTGTCCAATGCAAGCCATACCTTGCCGCTGCTAAAACAAACGAGGGCAAGAGCGTCGGTTTGAACAGCCGTTGTCTGCACCTTCATCCATGGCCCGAGAACCAACGAGCGTGACCCTGCAGCGAGTACACCACCGCCTACAACGCGAATCTGTGTCAGCCAGCGAAGAATGACCTTCAAACCGGCATGCAAGCAAAGATCCTTCTGACCCCATCAACCCCCTCTTCAAAGTTCAAAGCAGGGACTTGGCAACCGCCGCTGGGGCTGCTGCACTAAAGGACTAATTAAGATCGGGTGCAAAAGAGACCGGTCAGTGGACCCGAGGAACTTAGGCGCCTCCTTTGACATGCGGACAGCGTGGCAGATGGAGATATCGGCCTGCATCTCTGCTTGATGATCGCCTGTGGACGGACGCCTGTGGTGTTGCATCCAAGTCATCAATGAAGACAGAGCCCAGACTCGACCCGTCCACGCGGGCCAGTTCGGTTCAAACAACGAGACAGGTCTAGAGGTTGCTTCAAGACACGGCATTGATCAGCCGCTCGCTTCACTGTTATTCTGTATGGAATCCGGAACCTTCTTGAGCCCAGGCTTCCAAGATGAACCGTCGTTCATCTTTGGCGTCTTCCAGAAGCGGTTCCACTGATCCGGTTCTCCCCTCGGGGGGCATGCAGCCAACCATCCACTGCAGTCCGTCCAAAGTAGAATTGGAGAGGCTACCGGAATGCATGCCACCACACTCCGTTGCCTCTCTGCACCACTGAAGGGGGTCCGGCCTCTCAAACGACGACATGAGAATAGACCAATCCAGTCTTCCGACTGTGTTCTGATGACGGCTCATTGTGGGGGTTTCGCATGTGCCCAAGGCATTCTGAAGATTCGATTCTGTAAGTCATCCTCATGTTCATGGAGGAGTAAGGCACACTGCCATCCCACGCAACAATAACACAGCATCAATCCATGTACCCGTGCCTACCTCCCTTACCTACCTTACGTGCTTACCTGCCTAATTATATTCCAGGTTCCAGTGCCAGGTAGGTACCGATAGGTACCTAGGTAGGTAATCATGGATCGCCCACTATTGGAGGGGTTTCACAGCGTTCATACCTAAGGAGCTTACTGGACCACACTACGCTCACTGAAGTTGCGTCGGTAGGTACTTTACGGTGGTGCAGCATGCCTCCCGCCAAGGTCTGGGCAGCTGTGCTTCATCTCAACGGCCTTGCGGGAAAGGAATACTTGTACTTTGTCAAGCTACCTTATCTACCGGCTGCACCGATCCCAAATCATACTCAACAACACCACATCGTCACAGTCAATCCCCACGAGATCGACGAGTTGCGTCGCAATTTGCACGTCGATACAGTCTTTGTGTAACTGTCAGTTTCTCGGCACCCTCTCTGATGGTGCGCCTCTCCTCCTCGTGTTGCGTCCCGCCTTCTCTTCCGCCATCGCATCTCAACTCCTGGTCAGGTCCATCTCTCGCGTCATTCCAGATCCGACAGAGCCGCCGCCACCATACCCTGGCTCGCTTGTCTTAAGTGCAATTCCTTGAACCAAACAGAACCTGATTTTACTCAGTAATCAGTCGGGAGGTAACGCTGGCAGCTCGCATCACACGTCCTCCAAGCTCCGAGCTCCTGCATATCCGTGCCTCCATCTCTGTTCCGAAAGACTTGCAAACGGGCGTCTTCCAAGCAGAACGCGGTGCAAAGCAATACCGAGAGAGGGCCAAGGGCAAGTACTCGAATCAGACTCACACACCTACAGGCCCTGCCGCGCTGGCAAGGCAAGACGATCCAAGACGTTGGGCTGGCAGTTGACGGTATATCTTACGCCACGGATGAGTGCCTACTGGCTGCAGCTAAGGTAAGGTAGGCAGGATAACGGCCAGGCAGAGATCAAGGTCGTCACACTTTGGGGATTCATGGCCCCATGTATTCGACGTTAATTGGCCGGTGCAGACTACAAATACAGACGGGCCCGTGATACTAGCAAGCTTCTTTGGTCATCCTAGAGCGAGCCTCATCGCAGCACGGCAAATTGTATCACACCTGCGCGCATTCCTTTGCTTCGCCTCGCCTCTCGTCTTGCCTCGCAGCGCAAATTGCTGAACAGGGCAATAGTGTGCAGTCACACTTACAACCAACCAGCTGCACTTTACAGCGCTGCATCTCTCAGCAACGACGACGGGAGACAGCCAAACCCCCAAATCCCGTCCAGGCCGGGTCTGACGACAACACAACTGCCCCTCCAGGCTTCCCTGAGCCCCGCCATCCGAATTTCCCTCTGCTCCATGACCTGACGGCAGCGTGTTCCAGTCCGACGGGTTCCATTCGCAGGAATCTGTCCATCCACAACCCGCGACTCGACTACTGCAGCAATTCTGTCGGTTTACCAAACATCGCCATCCGCTAAAAGCGGCTCCCGGAAACCCCAATCCTCGATCCTCGTCATCCCCAGGAAGAAAGGACCCCAGCCCTCTCTCTCGGGCGATGCGCGCTGCTACCTCCCGGATACCTGATTCACTTTTACAACGACCATCAGCCAACGTTCCGTGCTTGTCTAGCGCTAGTCCAGCTGGCTGCTTCCCTGGTGCGTTAGAGCGCGCAAGTTGCAGCAGACAGTCATGGACGCAACGAGCATGCAAACCCCTGGTGATGCATTGTCCTATATAACTCCAATCGGTGAGTCGTTCATCCTATTCTCTCCTCCAACCATCCGCCCCCGTGCAGTCTTTCCAGCCTGCCGTTGGCTCGTGGCATTTTATGGGGAAGCCCCCAAACGACCTCCCGTCACCTGCACATCTGCCTTAGTTGCTTTTGCCCTCTTTTTTTTTTCCTTTTTTTTTCTCCTTCTCGTCATTTCCCCTCGAGTCTCTGCGACCGTCAATGTCACTCCGTTATCATTTCTTGTGTCACACACCACCGTACAGGGCTTCGCTGTAACTCTGGCCTGACAACGGAGACGTCAACTTGGCGACGTCAACGTTGAGGGGGGCAGGCTGTGCGATCGATGCGCAAGTCTGACTGAGGGAGTCCATTTCACGCTCGCTCAGCTAGCTGCTATCAATGTTGGAGCCGCGTTCCCTACAGTGGTTTCTCCATAATCACTCGAATGTTCTTCATTTCTTGGCCGTCGCTGCAGAGACAACAAGTCATGTCGTCCAAGAAGACAATGAGATGTAATCTAGCAACGTAACGTATCACGAGCAAGTGCCCATGTTGAGGGACTAGCTTTGAATATTTCTGTCATCTGAGGAACAGGAGTTCAAAGCCATTAGCCTTGCTCTTTTACTGACGTAGGTCTAGGATATTCGAACTCGTCCCGTTGTGGTTATTGTGGCCGCCAAGGCAAGAGTCAGTCAAAACGTGAATTGCATCCCACGTCCCCCTTGCTCTCCCCTCGTGATAAGCCCGAGACTTCGGGTCGCTATGTCACATCTTGCAATGATATGGCGTGTTGTTTTGCGTTGTTGCATACCACTCTCACGTGGGCTGCACGTGGGCTGGTGTTGTCGGCGACTTGCAGAAATAACTGAGAAAGATGATTTGATCAGCACTAACATGAACGTTGACCTCTCAGGCTTCTCCTACTACGCCAAGGCCACATCACTCACGCCGGAATACTATCAGACGTTATTGGATCATTACTGGAGGCGTTCGGGAACTACTCTGTATCGGCCAGACCAACTCCACGCGTGCTGTGTTCACTACACTCTGCGCCTCGACTCCACTCAGTTCAAGCCAACCCGGGATCAGCGCCAAACGGTCAACCGTTTCAACAAGTACGTGACTGGCGAGGCTTATACGACGGAAGCGGCCCGCCTCCACCCTCGGTCACGCGAGCAGGCCAAGAAACGGGATGCAGAGTTTGACCTGATCGAGAGGATCCATGAAGCGGAGCATGAGACCCTGCAGGTACCGCCCGAACCCGCTCACAAGTTTACTGTAACTTTGGAGGAAGATGACTTCACCGAGGAGAAATACATCGTGTACGAGAACTATCAACGTATCGTGCACAAGGAGGGCCCCGCAGACATCACAAGGCGTGGGTTCAGGCGCTTCCTTTGCGAGTCTCCTGTTCAACGCAAAACCGTCAAGACGGCCGACGGCAAGGACCAGGTTCTGGGCTCGTTCCACCAATGCTACCGGCTGGATGGCAAGTTGGTGGCTATCGGTGTATTGGATCTGCTTCCTCACTGCGTCAGCGCCGTATACTTTCTCTACCACGAGTCTATCCACAAGCACGCTCCTGGAAAGCTCGGTGCCATTCGCGAGATCGCTTTGGCTCGGGAGGCTGGATATCGTTACTGGTACCCAGGTTTCTACATCCATACCTGCCCGAAGATGCGATACAAGATGGACTACAACCCTCAGTACATCTTGGACCCAGAGACACTGACATGGGACCCCATGGACAAACGCGTGATGGATTTGCTCGACAAAAAGGCTTACCTGAGTCTTTCCAGGGAAGCAAAGGGACGCCCGTCGGCTGAAGGCCAAGGTCGGGGGTCTGCAAAAGGGAATGACGGTGGTGAAGCGAAAGTCAGCTCTGATAGCATGGATGAGGACAACGACAAACTTGATAATGAAAACGACGACGATGATGACGACAACGACGACGACGATGATTATGGTGAAGACGACACATTTTTGTTCAACACCGGCATGCCAGGCATCATGACACTGGACGAGATTCGTGCTTTGATCGAGATGGACCACCTTAAGCTACGCATAGACGGGTCCGGTATACTCTTTGAGACGGGCGACCTAGTGGCATGGCATCGCCAGGACATCGGAACGAGTGGCTGTCTGAAGGCCGGCATTGCAGAATTGATTGCGGCCCTTGGGCCTGATCTGCTGGAAGGACTTGTCATCGACTTCTGGAATCCGAATTTCTAGGGCAAGGGCATGCAGCAGCAAACAGCATTGCAGCATGACTATTCAGCATGATGTTGCCGCTATGGGCTAGATAGCGAGTAGCGTCTATTATGACTTTGCGAGGACACCCAAGGCTTCTTGACGTCTGCACATGAACAAATTTCAATAATTCAGCTGATTGACTCGTCTTAGTAGTCGCAAAGCTGGTGATAACAGGTATATGTCTCGTTTGCATGCCGTGAGCATCACATATGGGTCCTGTAGAACGAAACAGCATATGTGCTAGCTGAGTAACCATATGTGTTGGTATGCAGCTTTCAACCAGAGCGTATGACTGGCCACATGGGCAACTTTTCTCTTCGTTTTATGTCAACTGTAAAGTTCTAACCATCTAATTTCAAGCTTCTCAAGGACTTTCAACGGTTTTTTCATACCTACTCTGAATTGTTCAGTTTTCTTCAAAGTGATCGTCACACACTGTGCCATCGGTGCAGGAGACGTACGTTTCCACACTCCACCAATCGAGTGCAGGAAAGCCCAGGAAGAAGAGACAAGAATACTGTCTCGGTCCGAAGGGAAATGTGTCTTGGCAGATGCTGCTTAGCCAGTTCAAATTGCTCAAATGGTATTGCGTGAAATACCCCATCCTGTAAACAATTGTGAAGGCAAAGGTCAAGTTCAATATAGATGTAGTCACCATTTTTTTTTTTTTTTTTTTTTTTTCCCATTTTCGTCTAATGTGTTTGTGGTTACATCCAAGTAAACCTACGATTTACAAGGACATAGCCAGCGACGTCCAAAGCCAAGCAGACAATATCTTGTTTCACTCCATCTACGCCACGTTAAGTTGACTACCTCAACGTACCAATTCAATTGGAACAGCATATGGTGGCCCTTTACTATCACAGTTGAGGTAGTGGAACGCATCCGTCACCATATAATAAGAAAATAGAGTTGTCCACATAGCGTTTGAATCACCAGTGACCCCGGAAGAAAGCCAACCATCTCAATAGCTTGTCGTTCCAGAGCCGCACGTAAGCCACAAGCACCGATCCGGACAGCTCGCGCCGGTCGGCCCCACACCCCGCGGACCCCACCATCCCAAATCCCTGCAGTGTCCCTGCTGAACATTTGCTTGGTGAAATCCAATCACAGTCTACGCAACTTTTTGCGACGACTACCTGCCGCGATTCGAACCCGAAACTCCTCAACAACTCGCTACGGAGCCAGCAATTCAAAATTGCAGGAGGTTCCCGGACCAGGACGCCAGAAGAAAGAGAAATATAGTCAGAGTAGCGAGCCAGCATTCTCAAAAGAAGCCATGGCGTCGGCCCAGCAGGTTCTGCTCTCCCCGGCAGAGCTTGCCTACCTTCACTCGACGCTCTCTCTCACGCCGCCAATTCGCCCAGACGGCCGGAAAGCGAACCAGTTCCGCCCTCTCACTGCTGAGACGGGCATTCTCCCTGGCACCAATGGCAGCGCACGTGTGTGCTTCGCCGACGGCACCGAAGCAATCGTGGGCGCCAAGGCTGAAATCGAAAAGACGCCCAGCCCCTTCGGCAGCGAAGACGACAGCGAGGAAACGAAAAAGCTGAGAGAGGCGGGCGAGGAGGCAAGAGGTCGCAATGACTGGCTCGAGATCGCGGTTGAGATTCCCGGATCGAGAGACGATGACGCCGCGACCGTTTTTCTGGCAAACATGCTGAGCGAGGCGCTGCTCGCCGACGGAGAGTTCTCAAAGAAGCTGCGCATCAACAATAGATTTCATTGGAAGCTCTATCTTGATGTTTGTAGTCCCCTCATACAATTCTGGGTCACTGTCACTGACTTGTTTTTGCCCTGCAGATTCTCCTGATCTCGCCGCCCCTGTCCTATCCGCTACCTCTGCTCTCCCTCACAACCCACATCGCGCTGCTGGCGACCCGCCTGCCGCGTCTCAAGTCAGAGGGTGACGAAGACCCGATGTTTGATGACGATTGGGAAGCCTCGACATTCCTGTATCCTCGCGACGGTGGCGGCGTTTCGACCACGCGGCCACCCATCACTCTGCTCGTTATCGCTGTGGGAGGAAACATCATATTCGACCCTGCGCGCGAGGAATTGGCGGTCGCCGAGTCAGCGTTGGCGGTGTCTGTCGCGGAGGAGAGGAGGGCGACCGATGCCGGAGCTGGAGGCATGGAAGTGGATGGTGCGGGCAGAGAGCTGAAGCTGCTTGCCGTCAGGACCGTTGACCCGCCCTCGAGACTGACGGCGCCGGGTGTGCTCAACTCAAACAATCCTGCAACCGGTCTCGCTGGCACGCCTTCGAAGCAGCCGCCGACTCCGCCACCTGCGGACGGCCAAGCTGCAGAAGGCGTCTGGAAGCCGCCGATAGGAGGTACCAAGCTCAACGTACTCGAGGCTATGATTGCCAAGGTGCTGGAGAAGGGAGGCATTGCAGACGAGGTGCTGGATGGCGTCGCTGGAGTGGAATTGTCCTAGAGCGGAGGATACTATGGGGGTAATTGGACCGGTATTTGTTTACGTTTTGAATGTGCATCAGGAAGGCATGGGGGGAAGACAAAAAGTCATGATACCAACTGGTGGTTCTGGTTTGAGAGAGGCCATGTTGTACAGATTTCTTTTACGAGGGTATATCACAAAGTGGTCCTCCACCTTTTACACTGACTGACTGGCATTGGTGATACCTCAGAAGATGCCAAATCACTTCTTCCTCGGCTCGCCCTCCGCGGGCGTCGTTTCAACAGCTCGGGATACAGGTGGAGCGTCAGCGACAGGCGCCGGCTCGTCAGCACCCTCCTTCATGCCCAAGAAGTTGGCAATAGGGTTCTGCTTGTCCAGCCCGTGCTCCTTGCGGTAGTATTGACGTTTGGCAACGTCGTCGGTGTGGCGGGTGTGCATGGCAATGGCCTTCTCATTGCGGTCGCGCTCGTGCAGTTGGAGGACTCTGATCCAGGTCTGGACAAAGTCAACCGGATGACTCCAGAATTCGGACGCTGGCGGGAGCAGGTGCTTGAATGGGGATGTGTGGGTGAAGTTAAGGTACAAGCTCGTGACGGCTAACATTGTGAGGGTTCCCTGTTGGTCCCAGGATTAATTGATGCCTGTTACAGGGTCCGTGGAGGGGTCATGATCATACCATGGTAATGAACAAGTGAATGGCCTTGTTGTTCACGAACCAATGCGCCCACGTTCCCTCAGGGGCTGGCATGCCCGGATACTCCTTCACACGCTGCGCGCGCACCTCCTGAGAGCTCAGCCGGCCGCCATAATGCTTCGGGAGACCCTTCTTGGGCAAGCGAGAGCCGTGCGAGGGTGGGTTGAACTTCTCGGGCTTCTCAAGGACGATAGAGCCCTTCGCGCCCCCGGTCGAGGCATACCGGACAATCCAAACGGCATTGCCACGGAAGGCCGCCGGAGCTGCGCCGCCGGTCGCTCTCACTGCCCCGGCGCGCCACATGGGGCTCAGGGCCGGGAGGAGGAACCTGGGGAGGATGGTTGAGGCCGTCATTGATGTGTCGTGTGCTGAGATGTCCGCCACACAAGATATTTTCCCGGGAGCCGCAGGTTCGAGAGACGTGGTCAGCTGGACATATGAGACTTTTTTGGGTTCCAGGCTAGTGAAAGCGTTTCACGGCGTCATTGAGGCTCTTGGCTGGATCGGCGGGATCATCAGGTGCGCGGTCGGGCGGTGGGTTATGTGTCGGGCCTTGGAAAAAAGAAGCTCCAGGAAGAATTTCTTTGCGGCCGGCGACGTGTGGAGCTGCGTCCGTCCGAAGCCAAGCTAGAGTCTAAGGCGCACCAACAACAACGGGTCGCCGAACTTCCACCGCGTTGGGTACGTATCCCGGGGTGCAACCTCCCCCCACTACACTGTATCGGTGAGGTCCACGATTCGACTGCGAGATTGACTCGCCCGGGCTCTGCGGTATCAGACGCCGAGGGAAAATACGCAGGAATTGCTGGGAATATTCAGGAATCCTAGTCGAAGCTCGGGAAACGGGATGGACGGGGCGGGTTACCTACGACATCCAACAAGCGGCGGCGGCGGGCTCTAAAAAATTTCGTCAACTGGCAGGGAAGCGACTGCAAAAAAGTCCCCGCTGGCCCGCCCAGTTCACCAGCGCACCAGGCCAACCACTGGGCTGGAAACACCGAAGCGCAGCGGACCAAGTGATGTTCCGGCTTAGTATCCGGTTTTGCCCGGGTAAGCGACGCCAGACGCATGACCATCTTAGCAATGCTGCACATCTGATTGGCGGGCGCGTTGCCACAGCTGTGGCTTGTGCACTGTGGGAGAGCGAGTGAGTGAGCTCATTCCAGGCGCAGGTGCCTTGCTGCCGGCTGTTGTCATAATTAAAATCGGATAGTCTTAGGTTGAGCGTGGTGGCCGTAGCCGTGGCCGTGGCTGTCGTCTCGTCTTTTTCCCTGGCCCGATCCTCTCTCAAAACTTTTCTTCTTTTCCTTTTTTCCCTCCCAACACTCCTGAACATCTATCAACCTCAACGACCTTGACGACTTTGCAAAAGACTTCTTCTCTTTTGCATCTCATTACCTGATACCCCCTTTCGACCTTCTTCTCCATAATAACACTTTTAATCCGTCAAAATGGCCGGTGGTAAGTTCTCTTCCTGCGGCGCGCGCATCTTCATGCTTCCCCTTTGAGCCGTGCGTGGTTGGCGAATCCCCGAAATCCCACGCCGAGGTGTTTCTTGTCTGTCGCCGACGAGCCATTGAGCAGCAGCACGCTTTTCGATGAGCCCAAAACGACACGGACTTGTTTCCCGGGTCTTTTCCGCTTCGAATCGACCACCTGCGAACCCTCTATCGTGTGCGACTTGATCTCGATCACATCCCAATCTCATGCGCCATTTTCCCGGGGCCCTTCGCTTGCAGGGGAGTCACCGGCAACTGGGTGGGAATGGGGCTGCACGACAAGTCAATTGGCAGCTGGTGACAATCGCCCTCCATCGGTGAGCGAATTTCGCCCACGAGAGACGTTGGTCTCCAGCGCAGACACACCTCGGCGGTTTTCTTTTGGGATTTCCTGCCTTAACAACGCATGGAAGCAACACAGCATATGAGCAGATTTTACTGACCTCGGCAATGTAGGTGATCTCAAGAAGGGTGCCAACCTCTTCAAGACCCGTTGCGCTCAGTGTCACACCGTCGACAAGGACGGCGGCAACAAGATCGGCCCTGCTCTGCACGGCCTCTGGGGCCGTAAGACCGGTTCCGTCGAGGGTTACTCCTACACCGACGCCAACAAGCAGAAGGGCATCGAGTGGAACGACAAGACTCTGGTATGCGACTTCGGCTTTTCTCTCGACCTGCGACATTCACTAACGCTATCCCTTACAGTTCGACTACCTCGAGAACCCCAAGAAGTACATCCCCGGTACCAAGATGGCCTTCGGTGGTCTCAAGAAGGAGAAGGACCGCAACGACCTCATTGCGTACGTTCACCACCCGGAACTATCCCTAAATCAACACAATTGGACTCGATTGCTAACATGTGCTGTACAGCTACCTCAAGGATGCTACGAAATAAATTTGGTGACGTGTAACGATAGGACTGCATTAGACGGATTGGCGATTTGCGAATTGTATCATAGACCACTAGAACAGTGTGTTTTGGGGCTTCATCAATAGCCCCCATTTCATCTCGAACATTCTCCTCTTTCAAAACAATGAAGATGTAATACCACCAAACAACTTTTTTTTTTCTTCCCTCGCTTGCGATCGGCAGACTCGTCCATGATGTAACCCGCTTAGCTAGTCCCGAAATCGAGTCGCACGCGGAATCCAGATCAAGGAACGAAAAAAAAAAAAACACCTGCTTACTCATGTGATGCGAACAGCATTTCTCCTTTGTCTCGAGCCAATCAGATGACTCGTCTTGCATCGATATCCCAGCAATGATCAGTGGAACTTTTCCAGGCACAGGTTACAGAAAAGGAGCCGCCGTTTTCAAAAATAGCTGGCGAGACAAAGGGACTTAATTATGGGATTGAGAGGATGCGGCTTGAGTTGTCGTTTTGCCATGTTTCTTCCCCGATTCATGGTAAGTGATTGTCACTTCTCCACTCTCAATGGCCAATCGCCGTCGCATCGCATACGCCTTGTATGCAAAGAAACTCTCGCTCCCCCATCCTGGGATCCTCAGGGCATCGCATGATGTCTTACTCATCGTGATGTAGGTGCTCGAGAAAGTATTGCTAGGAACTATCGGGGCGTATATACCCCATCATTATCATCATTGCTCGAACTGCTGTCTATGCAGGTCTACCTTGCATCAAATCCCACTTTAACTCTGATGGTGCAATTTCGCAGCCAGCTTCCTGTACGTCTCCGGGTTCGGCACGCTGGGCTTCGTCTTGTTCAGCGCAGCCTCCCAGTCGTCGCGCGTAAGGGCCGGCTCTCCGCCCTCATACCGTAACACGCACTCGTCAAGAGCGTTTTTGTACAAACCGTACAGATCGGCGCCGCTGAAGCCCCTGCAACGGGCGTCTCTCGCGATGCTCTCAATCTCTGCCCCATCCGTGCCGCCGATGCCATTTCGGACAATCGTGCGGAGGATATCCACGCGCTCGTCCTCGGTAGGGAGGTCGACGAACAGGAGCTTGTCGAGACGCCCGGGACGCAGGATGGCGGGGTCGATCATGTCGGGCCGGTTACTGGTACCAATGACGTAGACCTCGCCTCTATCGCCGGCGCCGTCGAGCTCAGCGAGCAGTGCGTTGACGACACGGGCGCCGGCCTCCGTGGTGGTGTTCTCTCTCTTGGGCACCAACGAGTCCATCTCGTCAAAAAAGAGGATACACGGCGCGCAGGACTTGGCGCGCGTGAACAGCTCGCGGATGGCCCGCTCCGACTCTCCCACGTACTTGTTGAGCAGCTCGGGGCCCTTGATGAGGATGAAGCTTGCCTGGGCATCGTTGGCGACAGCCTTCGCGACGAGCGTCTTTCCGCAACCCGGGGGACCGAAGAGGAGGACGCCTGCGGGGCGCTGCTTGCCGAACTTCTGGAAGAGGAGAGGTTCCTTGATGCGGCGAACGATGGAGACCTGGAACGCGGCACGGACGGAGTGCAGGGCACCCACCTCGGACCAGCTTGTGCTGGGGATGGAGGAGAAACCTTCCCGGCGCATGTAAGGGGTGTGTTCTGCGATGGCATCGACGAAATCTTGCTGGCTGACGTGTACGCGGGTGGGATTTGAGTAGGCGGGGTGTTCAATGTAGTCGTGGTACAGGCAAGTGTCATCGTAGACTCTGTCCCAGGTTTTCACGTCGTTTCCGTCCGTCATGTCCATCCTGTCCGCCTCGAGAGTGTTCCTCGCTCTCGCATCCTCCAGGTCCAAGAAGCGATCGCTCGCCTTTCGGTTCGCGACCTGGACCACGGCACGGATGTCGTCTCCCACGAAGCCGTGGGTGCGGACAGCCAAGGCCTTGAAGTCAACTTCTGGGGGGATCTCGAGCTCTCGCGTCAATACCCTGAAAATCTCCTCGCGGGAATCCGTATCGGGCACCTTGACCGTGATGGTCTGGGCGAAATAATCCGGTCTCCTGAGAGTAGGATCAATCAACTCGAGCTTGCTCGTCGTGGCCACAACCACGACCCGCGGCCCACCCCCAATCTCCTCTCCCTCTCGTAGACGTCGCATGTTCAGCTTCAGCTGTGTGATGACTTCATGATCGAATTCGCTCTGATTGCTGCCCTTCGCCATGTACTCATCCAAGTGCTCGATCAAGAGGATGCACGGCGCAACCTTCTTCGCTTCGTCTATCACGTCTGTTATGATCTTGGCGACCTTCTCTGGGGACCGGGTCTCGGCCAGGTATCGTCCTAGGGAGACGACGGGCGTCCTCGTTCTCCATGACAACGAGCGAACAAGGGACTGCTTTCCAGTACCTGGCGGGCCGGAGACGAGAATTCCGACCGGTTGCTCGCCAAAGGGCAGGAAATCTTCTGGTTTGCGGGCACGCGCAAACACGTAACGACTTAGTTCCCGTAGGATGCCTCCGACCCCCCCGAGAACAACGGAGCCATGCGGGATCTGCTCGGGGCCATACTTGCTTGCCTTCAGTGCCTTCTTTGTCGTCGTCGTCGTCGTCGTCGTCCTTGCCTCGGCTCCGTTAGCCTTGGCCTTGGAGTTTACAATGGCCGAAGCATCGCTGACCGCTCCTGCTTCCACTCCCGCGCCATTTGTGTCAGGCTCTGGAGACAGGCGCCGCTTCTTCGTGCTCTTGCCCTCGGAGCCCTGTGCCGTAACTGCCGGCGCAGGACTCGCCGGGGTCACATTCCAATGTTTCGTCATCTGCCTGTTCAGCAAAAAGCGGTCCTCTTCCTGTTGTATCGATCAGCGAGTCGCTCATTCCATAGGGGGGGGGGGGGGGATGAGCGCTCACCTTATACGCCTTCTCTGCCAGTTCTTGGGCTTCGAGAAGGTCGTCGCTGTCGTCACCCTGCTCCATCTCCTCTTTCCGAAAATCTAGAACCCTCTCAATGGCATCCTCGAGTGGTCTTCGCTTCTGTCGGCTCAGACTACTGTTACTCCTCTTGATGCTCTCGTAGATGCCCGTCACTGTCAGTTTCGCTGGCTTCTTCTTCCCTTCGGCCTTCTTGGAGTATTCGCTTTGGCGCTCATCCTCCAGCTTCTTGACTATTTGATATACATCGCGATCGAGGCCTGTTCTCAGGCTTATTCGGGCCATGGTGTCTTGAAGCTGAGCTGGATACAGGATGAGATTCCGTCCTCACGCTTGCTTTCGAGGACCCAAGAAAAAAAGTTGCGATCAGAGTCCTTATAGCGTTTTAATTGGCCGAGAGCCATTGGATCTCCACTAAAAAGTTGAGCAGTGGGGATACCTCCGAAGCTACGAGCTTATGCCGACTTCGTCTGCTGCCGTCGTCGTCCTTGTCGTCCATGGTCAGCACCGGGAAGTGTACCTGTCTTCGCCGAATACAATTCATATAAGTCGCATGGATTGGCCATAGGTTTCCCTGTGACTCTTTTATGACTCTTCATCTTCACCAATACCTTAAGCCTAGAAAGGTGCGCAAGCAGGCAGTAAAAAGCTGCACTGAAAGTTCGAAAGGGAAAGAAAAAACAAAAACACGATCTGAGCATCCCAATGACAATAATGAGCGTCTTCTCATTTAAATTGCATGGATTTCAATGTCTTCAACAGAAGTCATGGGTTGAGGACTTTGTCATCGGAGATGCGAAAGGCGGCGGTAATCATGCAATCTATCTGCTGAAATTGCCTACATAGAAAGCTGTCTACCACTACATCCGGCTTTTCGCCGTTCTTGTTGTATAGCTTTTTCTTTTGATTTAACCACCCGTTATCATAAACCTCCTCTCGCCACTTGGTGGGCTCCACGAGTGACGGCACCTTTCCTCCGAGAAAACACTCAGAGGAAGGTGGTGCGCAATCTGCAGATACCCTCCTCACCATTTTCCGTTGCCAGATGGATGAAAGGAAATAAGTCGACCCTGTCTGTATCAATGCCAGGGGGCCCAAAGCGGCGAAAGGTTATCCTGCAATCATCAGGTCATCTATCCATGGTATCACTACAGAATGAGAGGGCTAGAATGGGCCGCAGAGCCAGGGATTGGCGAGTCGTGCTCAAGTCCATGACGCTTGGCATCTGGTCAGAGCCCGTACAGCTCCCACTCATCAAAATCGGTTCCTTGCCCCTGAGAATCCTTCGGCGTCGTGTCCACGTTCTCGGGCTTCCATGTCGGGGCATACTCAGTTCGTAACTCTTGAGCAAGTCACAACTCGTCATCTTCGAGCTCAGATGGCTTGAGAAGACCGCCAACCTTGCCTCGGCGCTCAAGGTCGGCTGCCTTAGCATCCCGTTCCTGCTGCTCCTTCTCCACCAAGAAAAGCTCAGCGTTGTCGCCAGCAAACTCCTTCAGAGATATAAGGAAATCGCGCAAGTTCAGGCGGAACTTATCATACTGAACGTTGAGCGTGAATAATCCCTCGACGAAGGTCTGAATTTGGGCACTGAACACTGTTGTTAGCACGCTCTCTGGGTTATCTGATCAAACGGTGTTACGTACGGTTGCAGGTTGGGGAAAGCACCACGGAGCAAGTTGGCCACAAAGTTAGCGAGGAACTCCTTGTTTGAGGTGCCGGCAGCAGCCTGATCAGGGCTGTAGATGGGACCCTGGATCTTGGGCGCAGATCCGTCAGCGGGCTGCACAAAGTAGAACATGCGCATCAAGACCATGGACTGGGTCTTGAAACCGGCCTTGTGGTCGCTGTCGGTAAGAACGAAGAACACATCCTGCAGGATCGTGATGAAGAACTGCTGGAAGAAGGCATTGGAGGTCTGGACATCTGTCTTGTCCGCAATGTTGTTAATAAGCTCAAGGCACATGTTAAGACCAGCAGCCTCAACGTCACGGTTATCGTGCTTGAACGCCCAGGAACAAGAGTCAATGACGAACTTGAACTGGCGGTTGTCCAATTTCAACAGAGCTAGGCGAATTAGTTTTGAGTCTTCGAGGCAAAGGAGGTTGCACATACCAGGGAAGCAGTGAAGGTTGATGGCGCGGAGAAGGTTGAAGAACTCGACACGGTGCTCGGGGAACTCAGAGAAATCCTTGTTGATCATGTCCAGCGTACATTCAAACACATTCTCCATGATGTTAGGAACCTGATCTTCCATCAAGGCAGAGAGCTTCGTGATGATGGCAGACATGGCCTTCAGCACTTCGGCGTCGCGAGCTCCGGGAACGTTGCGGTTGTAGTCGACGAGAACTGACTCCAACAGGGGAGGGACCATCTGCTGACGTACGGACTGCAAGTCCTCAGCCTTCTCGACATAGGTCTCGACCAGCTTGAGGATTTCCTTCTTGATGGTTCGCAGGCCACGGACATTGGGCATCTTGGTTGCAATTTCACCCTGCTTCTGAACAGCCTCACTGATCAGCTCACTGGTAGCTCGGTACATCTGCAACATGTCAAGGAAGATGCGGCCGATCTGGGGGTAGAAGTAGGGGCCGATAGACGTGCAGGCTGAGACGTTCGTCTTCATGATGTTGCCGATGACTTTGATAGTCTCAGCATCCTGCAAAATGACCGGGTTCATCCGCGCCTGCTTAATGATCTCGTCCCACGCAGCATTGGGGATAGCCATCAGGTCACTCAAGAGCCGCTCCTGCTGGTGCTTGTTGCCCTGAGCTGCCACCATGTAGCCGCACGCCTCGTAGAAAGTGTGAACCTGCTGGGGGGACAGATCGCAAGTGATCTTGTGCATGTTGCGGACAATCTCCTCGATGAATGGCTCCTGTTCAGACGGCTGAAGAGCAACGAAGTGACGACGGCACTGTCTCGCAATCTTGATGAACGTGTCACAAGCCATGTCCTGAACACCTATAACGAGTTAGCAAGAGAAGGCCGATGCGACTGTGCATGGTTCCAACTTACCCTCGTGGGACTCGTGCATGAACTCGAAGAGCTTGTTGACAACCGTCTTAAGAAATTTCCAGTGAGCCTTCAGGAAACGCGGGTATTGTCCAACAATGTACATAATGTTGGACGCAACCACAGCCTTGTTGTCCTTGCCACGCTTCATCTCCGTGAGACCAAGGAGATCCTTAATGACCGTAACCAAGAAGCGCTTCTCGGTATCTTCATTCATAGCCAAAGAAATAGAACCAATGGCCCAGCAGAGCACATTACAGTTGTGCCATGACCATTCGCTACCGTCGACTTGACGGGCGAGTTTCTCCGTCATGATGTTCTCGGTATCGACGACGTCCAAGTGCGTCAGGTACACCAAGCACTCTCTGATAGTCTTGTAGAGTTGTACCGTGTCACTCTCCTTGACGAATTCACGAACAATCTCTCCCTCGTCGTTTTCGACAATGAGAACCTCCTCGGGACGGACCATCTTCTCAATCATGACTGTACGCAGGTTCGACAAGACCTCGTTGTACTTGTGCTTGCGCAGCGGATAGTTGTTCAGCATGTCCGGACTCGGCGCGCCGGCTCCAGTGATTCCTCCAGCCATGCCCATCAAGGGATTCACTTCCGTCATAGGGAGCTGCTGCATCTCCGAGAAGAGCTCCTGAACGAGCTTGAGCCAGTAGTCGAGGCAGATCTTGAAGATCTCGCGGTCGTCGATCTGGGATATGCGGATCAAGTAGTAGTGGCCATGCGTAAGGAAGTCCCGGTTGGGCAAGTTCTCGATAAGCTGCTAGAGTGTCAGCTTGGATCTATCAGCAGCTACGCAGCGATTCTTACGTTGAGGTGCATCCCGAAGAAATTGCACAAAAACAGAGCCAAGTTCTGAATGAACTCTTGATCTCTAGAGTTACTATTCGGGTATGTCGACTTCAGATCCAGGCTAATGGGGATAATCGTTGCGATGGTAGTCAAGACCTCAGTGAACATCTTGACCAACTGCTCGTCATAAGTGTTTCCACCGGTCGGCAGACCGCCAATCTCCGTCAAGCATTGCAGTGTAACGTTGCGGAACTCGGGAACAGGCAAGAATCGGGTTCGCAAAGTGTCAATCAGGGGGGTCTCGAAGATGTAGCCGAGGGGGATCCAGTTGCAGAAGCGCAATAATGTCTCGAGGGTAGCCTTGACGAGACTCGGTTGGTCGGCGGTGTTAAGGACCTCCTGGCAGAGGGTAAAAATCTGAGAAAACTCGGCGCACATGGTGGTTTTGAGGTTTCGAGTCTTGGCGGAAGTCATTTGCTCGGCGGAGTAGTCGAAGACCTCTTCGGACAGCAGGCGGAGAATGACCATGTTGTTCTCGCAGATGGATAGACTCGAGTGGCACGACGTGATGATCTCGTTGATGAAGGTAGGCCAGTTATGGGGCCATTCCTGCTTGAGGATGGAAATCAGGACGAGGTTGAGCTTGTTGAGCAGGGTGCGCTCAGCCTTCATAGTCTCTTCGGAGCTGGAGCACTGGATGATGAACTGCACAACAAAGTTACGGATACCTGGTTGGGTCAGTCGCGGTGTAAAAGCGCGGTGTAGCAAGCTCCAAACCTTGACACTGATCTCTTGGGAGAACCTTCCATCTCGTCATGATCACGTTGTCGAGCACCTGCAAGCCCAAGTCTGTATCCGTCAGCTGGTCTGCAAGGCCAGAAAAGGGTAATTTATGCTGGACATACACTTCGTTTGGGGGTAGGTCGCTTCGGAGAGGATCTTGTCGACGAGGAGCCAAGCATCTTGATCTTCCTTGAACTGCAAGAAGGGTATATAGTCAGAGACTTGAAATAGGATACGATGGCGGGAGGGGATTGGGTTCGTACCTGGTTGAGTGCAGCTTGCGCTTGCTTTTGCTGTATGGGACAAATGGTCGGTCAGCCTCGGGCCAAAAATCTCTATTTATTCGAATCCGTAAAAAGCTGCGCACCTGTTCGCCACGGCCCTCGTAGAAGGAGCGGACGAGGTCGTCCAGCTCCGGGATCGTAATAGCCATCGCGTGTGGTGCGGTACGGCGGGCGGGGTGGTCGAAGGTCGATCTCGATCGCAAGAGGCAGCGGATGAGGGGGAACTGGTCGCAGGCTCTCTATGAGGAGGAGGGGAAACAATAGAGAGCGCGGCGCAAGAGTGCTGCGAGCGCTACGGTAAATACAGCAAGGAACGAGGCCAGCTGGTGATAATTCGGGAGATTGTTGCAATGGGGGGGAGAGAGAAGGAAAAGAGGAGAGAGAAGGTAGAGGTCGCAGAGGAGAATATGTGGTGAGGAAAGTCTGCTTGGCGTGAAGGCGAGGATAGGTTGGTTATCGAGAGAGCGAAAGAGGCGGATGGCGGGGGACAACCAATTTTGTCAGCCGCCCGCTAACTCCACCAGCCACAGGTATCGATACCTGCCATAGGTCTGGTTTTGGGCCACTGGGACCGGAGCCAAGGGCACCTAAAGACCGCCAGCACAGAGCACTGAGGTGAGCAGCCTACCTAGGTGCCTTCCCTGGGTACCTTAGGTGCCTACCTGGGTAGCCTGACAGCAGCAGAACGGGAACTCGCGAATGGGCTAGAAGCTTGGGCCGGACCACGTTACCGCCTGGCCTTGAAGACTTTCTTTCCCCTTTGGCATTGGATCGTTTCTTTCCACATCATCCACTCGGCCTGCGTTACCCAGGCACCCCTCTTCCCCTCTTTTCCACCGGGCCTGTTGCTGCAATCACTTGGCGCGGTGAACCCTGCGACCGCCAACTGCAACAACCGAGCTGGGCTGCAGCTGAGCTCCGGGTTCCCCTTCCTCTGATATTGGCCCGTCTGCTGTGAGGCTGCCCTCCTGCTGGTGTGCCACGCCCACGGCCACTGCACCCGCCTCAAGATAACACCCGACTGTGTGGATGCGCGTCATAGGCAGGCAGGACTCACCTTGCTCACCTTGTTCACCTTGTTCACCTAGTTCACCGAGCTCTTGCCTCGTGCATCCCTCGGACTCTCCGACAACACGGCCGACCTGTCCAGTCCCGTCGCATCGACACTTGAACAGCCGTGACAGCATACCTCAAGGCGTCTCCAAATTGGAGTATCGGATGGCATCGGAGCATCCTCGCCCAATTACTACCCTGCGCCTGAGAATATTGTCCAGCTAAGGCACCATGTACTGATACATCGCGTCGCACATTCAGGTAGACTTCCCAGCCTTCTACTCATCCCCTCCTCACCCCACCTTTTCGGCGATAATCACAGTACATGCTTTCATCGGATAACAATGCGCCCAGCACACCGAGGAGGTCGCCGGATCGCTATTAGTAATAGATCATGTCAATGGACGCAGGCATACATGCACGTATGCGGTCGTTCTCGCATCACACCAGATGCCACATTATGGTTTCCTCAAACCCCGCCAACAGGAGACTCGGCCGAAATCCTCTATCGTCCGATCATGGGGCTGATTCGACAACGTTCAAGGTGATTCATTACCTACCATGCCAGTCTGAGGGGCGAACCTCATCCGCTACCGCGCGGCTCTGAGCAGACCCCTGTTGCAATTGAGTCCGGACAAGGCACTCGTTCCCACGTAACTATCACAACCTATCACCTTAAGCGCTGGTTGAGTCTTACTTCACCAAACGTTTCAAAGGCAACCATAGTCTTTCACAAAATGAATCGTGATTCTTTTTTTTTCTTTCTATACTGCCTTAGGGATGGATAATCGTCTAGTTGAGATGTACAAAATGCAAACCCTTCTATAAACCACCGCTTACGGCTTCTGGTAGCCAACCTCGAAAAGGCTGTCCTGCAGCGCCTTGATGGCGTTGTCGATGTCCTTGCGGTTGGGATCCGTCTGTGTTTATTAGTATACCATTGTCCAAGTATCCGTACAGTGAGAACTTACAACGCTGACGCCCATGTGTCCAAAGCGAATGTACTTGGGCGCAATCTCCTTGTGAATACCACCGGCAAACACGATACCCTTCTTGGCCAAGCTGGGAAGAATATCAGTAGCCTTGACGCTCTCAGGGAGGTAGACGGCGGTCATGCCATGGGCTTGGTCTTCGGGCTTCGCGGCAACCTGCTTCAGTCCAAGATCGGCGACGGCCTTCTTGACCTTGTCGGAAACCTCCTTGTGCCTGGCGAAGCGCTCAGACAGAGGCTTGGCGAGAATCTGGGTAAGACCGGTGTGCAGAGCGTGGATCAGTTGAGGAGAGGGTGTCGCAAAGTAGGAAGGCTTCTTCGCCTCGTAGTTTTGCATGACTGCGCATGGTCAACAATGGACTCGCAACCGACTTCTACATGTGTGGCTTACCAGGAGTCCAGTTCTTGAAGGAGGCAAAGTAAGACGCCGGCGGGGTCTTGCGGTTCTGGAAAGACTGCATCGCCTTGCCGCTGAACATGGATATCGACAGACCAGCGGGAACGCCAATGGCCTTCTGCGAAGCGGTAATGACACCATCGAGCTTCCATTCGTCGAACTTGATTTCCTCAACGCCGACACTGCAGACACCGTCGATGATGATGAGGGTTTCGGGAGACACCTTCTCGACGACAGCAGCCAAGTCCTTGAGCTCGCTGAGCACAGCAGTGGAGGTATCGACGTGGGTGACGGTCAGAACCTTGTACTTCTTCTCGGACAGGGCCTTCTCGATCTCGGGCAACTGAGGGCGGGAGCCAACGGGGGCTCTGAGCTCGGTAACGTTGGCGCCGTAGGTCTTGAAACAGTCGGTGAAGCCATTGCTGAAGTAGCCGGTGGCTAGCACGAGGACGTCCTCGCCGGCCTCGACGAGGTTGGCAGCGACGAGATCCCAGCCAAGGGTGCCGGAGCCGGAGATGACGAAGGGTTGCGACGAAGAATCGGTAGTCTGGAAGAGCTGGCGCAGCATGGACAACGCCTCGCCGAAGGTGTTGACGAAGCCAGGGCCGACGTGGCTCTCACTGTGCAAGTCGACTTCTGGTCAGCAATGGATCATCGCGAGCTGGAGGTCAGTTCAGGTGGAGCTCCACCTGGGAAATGGGCATATCTGATAGCACGGACCTGTAGTGGCTCATGGACTGCAGGACAGCATCATCGAACTCGATGGGCCCGGGGATGAGGAGCGTGGGGTGGGGTGGTTGAGTAGACATGGTGGAATGTAGTCTTTGTTGCTGCTGCTGAACCAGATATGGATGAGAAAAGAGGTGATCAATTGAAGGTTGTGAGGTGGACTTACAGGAGTTGAAGTAGTCTGCGGTTCCGGCTGTCGCAAGTGCCTCGAGATGAGAGATACCCGGGCTGATGAGGGGTTGTTAAGGTTATGGAGGGGCATTCTGCCCCCCTTCGCCAGAGTGCGGAGAGGCAGGAGCGGGAGCTGGAGCCGCCGTAGGGGAACGTGCATGTGTGCCTGTGGCGTCAGAGGTCGGAACGTAAGCCGAGCGTCGCTTTCAGACGGGACGGAACCGAGATATGGAGGTTTGGATTGGGACCAGACGGGATTGGGCAAGATAGACACGTTTTGGAATGGTTACGCTTACAACTTTGCTCAGTTTATTCCCGTGGCAGCGGGAGAAGATGAAAAAAAAAGAGGAGAAGGACAGAAGATTACACTGAGTTTAAGCGGGCGGAAATCGGAGCTGGATCCCTCTGATGGATCTTTTTCCCTCTCTCACTTTCCCCTGTCCTGCTAGCAAAAAGCAATTGAGCACAAAGGATGCTGCTGCAAGTCCTGCCGTCTAAAGAAAAGGGGTCCTTACAGTATGTCTTCAGACAATGGGCTGGTGAACACTATTAACGCGAAGACTAAATCACAATGTGATATGGTCGTATTGGAGGTAACTCAGGATTCGAGTCAGGGCGGATGCCGTCGTTCGTTGGTGTCGGAAAGTGGAGGCCACCGTTCAAAGCGCTGGAGGAGCATCAGTCCACGACACACAAACAAGCTGGCTGGAATCAGACTGAGAGCTTCTTCGCAGGGGCTGGTTTGGCGGCGTACACCGGACGACATCGGCGGTCTTCCGAGTCCCCCGAGCACTAACCCCATCGGGCAGACATCCGAACCATGGCCAGCCACAGATGAAGTGGTGCTTCGACCGATAGTGTGGCTTGACTATACGTACCTACACTGTCGAATGGAGGTCCCCACTTGCAACTGAGGCTAAGGTAGGAGAGTGGTCGCAGCAAGCTACCAAGTGCCTCCGACAAGCAGCCAAGCTGCGACCTTACCTGCCTGGAGATCCGCAAGATATTACGTCGCCCGCCGGAACAGCAACACGCCCGACCATCGACCGTCGCGAATATAATCTGCCGCTCAGCGTGTCGATATCAGACGTCCTCCGAAGAGGAACTGTGTCCGGCCCTCGGCCTCCCAATCGGCCGCGCGACCCTCCTGCGCAACCACCGACCTCCCGACGTCCCAACCAGCGTCCCACGCGCCGCCGCTACGACTTCATCACCATCGTAAGACCCAATCGATAACTATACACACCCCTAACGACCATGGCTTTCTTAATACTGGTCATTGGCGACCTGCATATCCCAGACCGCGCTCTTGATATCCCCCAAAAGGTATGCGCAGCTCGTCTAATGTATTGCAAGCTACTATCAACCTTGGACTAACACCAACAACCACTGCAGTTCAAGAAGCTTCTTGCTCCAGGCAAGATCGGCCAAACTCTCTGCCTGGGCAACCTGACCGACAAGCACACGTACGAGTACCTCCGTACCATCGCTCCGGACCTCAAGATCGTCAAGGGCCGTTACGATGTCGAGGCCACAAGCCTGCCCCTAACCCAGGTAGTCACTCACGGCTCTCTACGCATTGGCTTCCTCGAGGGGTTCACTCTTGTCTCCAACGAACCCGATCTGCTCCTCGCCGAGGCCAATAAGCTCGATGTCGACGTTCTCTGTTGGGGTGGCACCCACAAGTTCGATGCCTTCGAGTACATGGACAAGTTCTTCGTCAACCCCGGTAGTGCTACTGGCGCCTTTACCGCAGGCTGGGGCAAGGACGGCGAGGAGCCCGTCCCAAGTTTCTGCCTGATGGATGTACGTATCTGTGGAATCCCCCCGTTGCGGGAACGTTTGCTGATTGTCAACATAGGTTCAAGGCATTTCGCTGACTCTATATGTTTACCAACTACGCAAGGACGACAAGGGAAATGAGAATGTTGCGGTGGAAAAGGTGACTTACACGAAGCCCGTGGAGCCGTCTGCAACATCATGAGCCGTCATCATGCAAGACGAGCTGCTGCAGGAGACATTGAATTTAACCAAAACGGGAGGTTCAGCCACCGATGGCTGATATCATGAATCAAGACCACACGAATTCTTAGGCGAATGATGATCATTATAATAATATCGGTTTCAGCCAAACATATCCATGGACTCATGTTTGATGCTCTCGCCCATATGCACAGGAATCCATTCGTTTCCCCTCTCGGTAACCAGACAATGAAGCCACTGAAACACTAATACAGAACAGTAACCCAACAATCAGAGTGGTATCTGCGATGGTGTCCAACTCCAAAAACACCGGTGCTTGCCAACCGTCAAGTCATTATAACATCATGCTCCTCCTCCTTCTCACAGAGATTTTCGACGACTCCTGAATGTCACCGTCCAGGCTCTCGAAGCTGCTATCTTCGGAGCCCTCCGTATCCGCTCGGGTCCTCTTTGGCAGGACCATCGAAGCCCTCTTCCTAGATACGCCAGTCTTTGCTCGCTCGGCCCCCTCAAGGCTTTCAATCTTGAAGTCCTCTCTCACGACGGACGAGAGCCGTCTCGAAGACTTGGATTGTCTTGCTGGCGGCGCGCTTTCCTTCATTTCAATGATGCGCGAACTGTCACTTCCCGGGGTCGAGGTGGTGAAATCGTAAGGATCGACGACCTTGGTGGACGATGATGAAGTGGAACGACTCGGAGAAGCGATTTGAGCCTGTCGGGCCGATGTCTCTTCTTCAGTCTCGGATATGGACCTCGACATCATCGATGATGTTCGCTTCTTACGGTCAGGCCTTGCTGGGCCAGGTTCGGTGTCCAACGATCGCATGCTTGTCATCTCAGCAGGGCTTGACGTTCTTTGTGGGTTATCAACTGTGGATGGCGCAAGAGATGGAATATGCCTTAGCGTATCGCCGTCGGCAGACTCGCGCTTGATCGTGACAGTGGCGTCTGGCGTGGCACTGTCCGATTTGGCGCTCCCACCGCGCTGCAGATATCTAGTCTGCCCAGACACTGCGTCATAAAGCTCCTTGGTCGGACGTCTCATTTTGTCTCGCAAGTTGGGCTCAGCATAACTGACGGCGGATCGAGCTCGCCTGCTTGGTCGTGATGTCTCCCCATGAGAGGATATTTCGGCAGGCGGTGGAGTGTCCCTGACACTAGACAGGCTCATTCTGGACGTCTGCTCTGGGGAAGCCGGTGAAAGCAAAGCAGCTTCGAGGGGAACAGCTTCTGTGCTAGGGAGAACATTGACAACTGAAGTCGGGGACAATGGGGCTGTCATGGGTATTTCAACAGGCGCATTATCGACGTCGTTCTCCCCAGCCTCAGTCTCCTTGATCTTTTGCGCCGCTCGTTCTCTTGCTGCCCGCGGCTTTGCCTTCTCAACTCCGATTTTGCCCTCTGCCGCTGCAGCCTTTGCGATCTTGATCGGAGAAGTCACGTCATCGTTCGTGCTTTTTGCTGACAAAGGCTTCCTTGGGTTGACGGGTGGAGCCATACGTTCCCTCGCCTCACGTCGGATGCTTGCCAGCTCCTTCAATGTTTTCCCGGTCTGATGATCTCGTCCGATGAGCGGACGTTCCGAAATGTTCTTCGACTTTTGCGGTTCAGCTGTTTGCTGCCCTGTTTTACTCGTATCCTCCCCAACACTGTACTTCCGCTTGGAGCCTGTCTTGGCAGATACACTGGGCACGACAGGAGGCAAGATGGGGCTTTCTTTCTGAAGCACTCTCTGGGGTTCAGATGCCTCAGTGGTAGGTACAGGGTCGGGGCGGACGATGAGGTTCTTCTCCATCCTTGGTGTTGATTTGGTCGCCGAGACTGGCGCCGGTGCTGGTGACGGGATCGGTGAAACTGCTGGAGAGCTGTGCGCGAGTGGCTCCGGCTCAACGTACTCTATGGATTTGCTGGGTGATCCAATATCGACAGTTTCGCCGTCAACAAATCGAGACACAGGCGGGGGCCCGAGCTCTGGCGAGTCTGTTGTGTCGGTCGTATCTGCAGCTTCGGAGCAAAGGGCCAAGATTTGTTCGCGACTTGCGAGACGCGTCAGCAAAAAGGATTTTCTGCGAATGCGGACGTTGCTTGACTTACTCCAAAGTTGCTCTTGGGTAGGATTTGTTTTCTGCGATCGTTGGCAGCTTATCATCCTCCGGCGCTCGGGCCCCTGCCTCCCTCATCAACTCGCGTGGCGGACGTCTTCGAGGGGGGCTTTGAAGCGGCAGACTTGCTCGTGATGATCTTCTGCCCCTGGGACTCGCGTGCCTCTTCGTGGGGGGCTCCTGGCCAAGGCTGGAAAGAACAGACATGCATTCTGAGAGCTGTGCCTCGAGTCTGGACCTGATGTCCAGAGCGTGGTCGGCTATCCTTCTGGCATTATTGTCCTCCAGCTCCTTTTCTAATTCAATAATGCGGCTTTCTAGTCGAAGATTGTCGGACAGAGACCGCGCGAAGTCGGCTTCGATGGTACGGATGCGGAGTAAGTGGACGGCGTTTGCTTTTGCGAGATCTCTATTCTGGCGCAATAGCTTCCTGCGCACTACAGGACATTAGTTGATGGGCTCCGACAATATTGAAGAAATCAACAGAACATACATATGTCGATGCTATCTGCAGATACGGGAGGTTCGTTGAGTCGAGCCATGGTGCATTCTGGGTGAGGGAGCGGCGGTTGCGTGACGAGTCCAGAAACTGAGGAATGAAAAGCTGAGAAACGAAGCGAAGCTCGATACGGAAGAGGCTGGGACAGTGACGCTGGGGGGGGGTCTGAGTGAGAGAAAATTTACCGAGTGTCATTTATTTACACTCGGCCTGATTTGGACTAGTGTAAACAAAGTCCAGGATGAGGGGTTGCTGGGGGCGCATTCGCAGGGCCAGAGACCCCACTAAACATGCTCCAGTTTCCCACTGCCCAGCTGCGTGCAATTCTTACATGTGCATCTACGAACATCTCACCTCACATAACTTTTTGTGAGGAAGCCGCATTCGACGAGATAACAACCCCGCCACCACACGCACTTTGCAGAGTTTCTCGGGACAGCAGCAGGCTGATTCTGGAGAGCCATCAGGTCGACTCTTTCAATCTCATCGACGGAATCACGATGTCGTACCCAACTAGATCGCTTTCGACTCGACTGCCCGGCACGGGGTCGCAGAACGCCTCGTCGGCCGGTCCCTCGCCCATGTTGGTTGCGCGCATTACAGAGAAGAAGGCAGAGCTAGAACACTTGAGAGAGCTTCGCGACCTGAGCGCCGCAGTTGCAGGCCAGATGGAAGCTCTGGAGCAGAAGCTGTCTACGCTGTCAGACGGAACGGAAGGTGGGCATCAGCACGCTTTCTACAGCCCTGTGGAATCGAATGTCAGGGCTAACCAGCATTAGCGATCGCCATGGTCATTGGGAACTGGCATAACGTGTTGGGTGCCATCAACATGGCTTCTGGTATGTGCCGTCCGCACGCAATTGGTGATGTCCGATAAAGCTCACGAACCTGCCTAGCCAAACTTGCAAAACCACCTGCAGACGAACCATCAGAGAATGAAGATCACAGCATGCCTCTTCCACAAACGTTGGTTCGCATTCCAACGGAGCATGCACCGACGTTGCAGGCGCAGGCCGAGAACGCGGCAGAGAGCGCAGAGAACACGTCGACCTTGTCATGATGGCGACACACCAATCCGGACGAATCAACCCAAAAAGCAACCATGTCTTACGCCGCATCATCCTCCTAGATGCCCAACGCCCTGACTGTTACCGTACAACGTTGGCCAACCTATGCTTTTCCGGACAGAGTATTCAATCAGGTCAACTCCCATTTCACGCCTAGCACGTGTGCCAATGGCGGTCATCCACTACGTCCTGTTGGACAATATGGCTGTACTGATATTGTCACGAAAGCGTAACTCTGCATGGAGGGTGCCACCATAGCGTACCCAGTCTGCTATCTGGAGGTAGCATGCCCTGCTTTATCTGAAGCTGACGGAAAGCAATGTGTTGGCGCCGCTTAGCGTCCAGCTCCTGCATGTCTGGAATGACATTGGATTGGGCGGAAAGGCCCCACCGAAGTCAACAAATGCGTGCGGGGTCCAAACGGAAAGACGCGTCTGAGGGCAGACACGCGTTTCCTGCACTTACGGATGCTCTGTACAGTCACATGAGTCGTCGCACTTGCACGTTGCTACAGCGAGATGGACTAGGTAGCTGCCTCATCCCTCGGGGGCCTTGCCTTGTGGTTTGGGCATGCCACCCTTCCCTAGCAAGCCAAACGAGCTTGCCGCAGCCCAATATCCGTCATGTCACGCCGGCGCATGCGCCTGTGCACACACACTGGCGCTGTCCTGTCCTGTTCTGGCTGGTGTGATGGGAACTGACGGTTAGGTAGAAGAGGAAAGTGCAGTATTGATTACTATTTCCGCCGACTTCTTGGCCAATTGATCATTGCCTGTGTTTATTTGTCCCTCCCAGCCGCGACCCCAGACTTCTTCAGTCTCTCCCAACATCAACTCCCTCTCATCTTGGTTTCCCATCAAACTCAGCTAAAGGTATACGCCCAAATACGCATTGTCTTGGTTTTTCCATCCTCTCTTCCAGCTGATAATCCCGAACACTTCATCGACATCCCCTCCGCCTTACGCTGTCCCAAGTTCACGAGGGCAAATAACCCCGCCAATATTACACGCACCCCGGCTGTCCCGAAGCGAGATTGCCTGCGAATTCCAGATAGCCAACTGGTCCCCAAAGTCGCCATTCCCTTGCCCGTCCAATTGCCTGGGTTGGCAGCTCCCTGCCACGTTCAGGTCGGATCCGGAGATTGGTCTGGCTGCTGGCACGATGGCTCGCGGTGCACCTCGATCCAGGGCCCGGGCCCACGCCCACGAGTTCGTCGTCGTTGAAGACGACACAGCCACCACGGATATTTCCAAGCAACATGCTTCAATAGACGCAAACATTGCTCTCCTTGACAGACATGACACTAATACTGAGAGAAGCCCCCACGACTTCATTGACCACTTGACCGACAAACTTAAGGAGCTGCATATCTATAGCCCTAAGAAGAATCGCGGCGACAGATCGTTACTTCCCATTTCCAACAGCCGTCCAACTCGATTGTCTGTTCACAGTGTTGACACCGAGATCTTCCCACTCCTCGAGGTTGTCAAGGAAGAAGCCGAAGACTGCGACAATTGCCCAGCTGAGACCATTTACGCGCAAGGACCAATCCCTGCACAGCCGCCTCGAGTGATCGAGGGTGTCCCCTCGTTGGCTGAAACAAACGCATTAACGGCGTCTGCTAGCCAGGCACAGGACTCATTTGAAGCCAGCGTCCCCTCTGAAGGTTTGCTCAATTTGTGCTTTTTCTCATGTACCATCGATCCTAACCGCCGCAGTCTTCTCTGCCCTTTACATTCCTGATCACCAACGGTCGCTGAGTATTGATTTACATACTCAGTCGAGTATCGCACGACACAAGGCAGGTCAGTATGACTACATACTTTCGGTTCCTGGCCTAGACGGGCCAGCCTCGCGAATTGGTCCGCCCAGTCGGGTTCAGGATGAATCGCAGAGCTTTGGCTGCAACGTTTTGGCACAGAACCAAGGCTCGACCTCTCATGTCTGCAGTCAGGGCAAACCGACTAATACCTACCGAATTCTAGCCACTCCTTTAGGGCATGAGGAAGTCGTGTCACAGCCCGCACATCGTTACTCAGAGGTGGAAGAAGCCATGGCCATCGCCGAGCCCGTCGTTCGACTTCTTTCTCCGACGCCTGTGGGGAACGACACCGCATCGAACAAGACATCGCAATCAGGTATCACGGTCACCATTGTTGAACAGACCCGGCCGAACCAGATGGAGCCTTCAGCCAAGGCAACTGAAAACAGGAAGGAGTCCTCAGTTGATGTACTTGAGCATTCAAAGGACAGAGTCATTTCCATATCTACAGACGACAGCAGTTTTCAGGCTCCGCGTACGCCCTCACGATCGACTTCTGCAAGTTCGCAGTCGCGCATAGAGGACTCCTTAGAAGCCATTGATAGACTCGAAGAGCAATTGGAGCTTGTCGATGCTGCCATCACACCACCTAGCAAAACCCGGCGACACCAAGCAGCAAACGATGGGTCGCTTGCAATGAACAATCCCGCCGTCCGGCGCAACGGCTCCTTACTGAATCATGGCCCAAGCAGTGCCGGGCCAAAACCTGTGACCTCTAAAACCCGCCCAAATCAGAGAAAGTCTGTCTCAATCGTTGACGACAAGAGAGCTACGGGGTCTCCGGCCAAAGCAACTCCGACCCGATCTTCTGTTTCCCGGCCAACGAGCTTGCTGCCACCAATTAAATCCACCAAGCCCCCAACAAAGCCATCGTTTGAGCTGCCGGGAGAGGCCGTCGCCAGGCGTCTAAAGGAGCAGCGCGAAGCCCGTCAAGCGCAGCAAGCACAGGACAAGGCTGCAGCCGCAGCGGCAGAAGCGCCTCAAAGAAGGAAATCAACTAAAGCACTGACTCGACCCACGTTTGAGCTTCCGGGAGAGGCAATCTCCAAGCGCAAGAGGGAGGATCGTGAAGCCAGGCTCAGACAACAGGAGGAGGACGAGCGCAAGCGTCGCGAGTTCAAGGCGCGTCCTATCAGGGCGAAACTGAATTCAGCTTCGTACCCCCGCGAGACTGCTACTAGTCGTGCTCGCCAGGGCAAAGCCTCTGAGTCGAGTGAGGCAGCCCAGGTTGAGCAAAGCCCTTCCAAGCGCTCATCGATTATTATGACTCCGCGAACGCAAGTTACAAGGACCACATCAAACAGATCCCCACAGGCTCGAGGCAGAGGCCTGTCCCAAGCTACCGTCACTTCCCAAATCAGCCGTGGTACTTCTACTTCTACTACCAGCATGGGCAAGCGTAGCACGCTATCTGCTGAGGACTTGGAGCAGCAAAAGATGAAGGGCAGGGAGGTTTTTGAGCGGGACAACGGTTACCTTGAGGATAAGGAGCGGGAACGTCGTGAACGTGAACTCAATGCCAAGCTTGCTCGCGAGCAGGCCGCCGAGCGCTCCCGACAAGCGAGCAGAGAGTGGGCTGAGAAGCAGCGACGCAAGCAGCTGGCAGCAGCTAATGCGGCGGCCCGTCAAGCGGTTTAGCCCGTGTTGAGTTTTGTAGCATTGGATTGTTTGGAGTTTTTGGAGTCAGAAAGGCCTGTAGTTTTAAAGCCTACCGTGTAAGAGAACCTGTTACCACCTCATGTCAATTTCCAACGTGTGTGACCAGTGGCCTATCATAGCGGCTCTGAGAACACTAGCGAGTATGGTGAGGCAAAGAACATCAGTGAGAGCTGTCGAACAAAGCAACAATACCAGTCGCCCAGTCTCGAACTTGGTTCCAACTTCAACCGTTCGGCAGTCCGGTTTGCTGTTAATGAGATCTCCTATAAATATGATACAGCCAGCTAGCACGTGTCTTCCCCCGAGTTTCAGCTACAACAGAAATTCTGCGGCTGGGACCGCCCAGCTCGCTTGGCTGACCAGGCGGTTCCGGCGTGCCGGACCGGGGAGAAAAACGGACAGAGCCGCTCGGTCGGACTAGCGCCGGGTGATAGCGGAGCCCGCCAACGACATCCCGCAAACTTGGTCTCGGTCCTCTTGTCGCCTGGTTTCAAATTCCCACAAGCTTTGTGAGGGAGACGTACCTGGATCCTTCAATACAACAAAATATCGATCAAATACCTGATTCGATCGACGCTTACGAATTGGGAGACAGTCCACATCACCGCAATCCGTTATACATACGAGCAGGGGCATCGTATTCCTCTTGCTCCGCCATGATCATGAGAAGTTTTGAAGGCCGACAGCCTACCGTCCGCCTGACCCAGGGCATCTACACTGGAAAGATAGTCGATGATGAGGACTTTCCGCGTGAAATAGAGGCCTTTCTTGGCATCCCCTACGCGGAGGCCCAACGCCTCCAACGCGCATCGCACCCGCCGGCATCCTCGGAGACCTTTGACGCTTCCGAATACGGCCCCGTCTGTCCAACGGCAGACCCTTCTATCCCTTCTCATGAGGCTTGTCTAAGCACAAACGTCTTTCGGCCCTTCTCAAAAGGTTCGGGAGAGATCACGAAGAAGGCCCCGGTGTTGGTCTATGTCCACGGCGGGGCCTTCAACTTTGGACGAGGAGCAGACAGAAATCTCGGTGCTTTCGTGGCCTTCGCTAAGAAGGACATCATCGCTGTGAGCTTCAACTACCGTCTTGGACCGCTTGGCTTTCTGCCGTGTGGCATCGCAGCGAATGAGGGCATCTCCAATCTGGGGCTCCATGATCAGAGGTCCCTCCTGGATTGGGTCCACCAGAACATCGCTCAGTTCGGGGGCGACGCAGAAGATGTCACGGTGATGGGTTTCAGTGCCGGAGCACATTCAGTACGCCACCCCTCGTTCATCTCTTCGCAATCTCACACCTAGAAGGCTTCACTGACACCCACAGCTTGGCCATCACCTCCTCTCGACACCCTCGCGTAAGCTCTTTCGCCGCGCGATTCTGGAATCAGGCGCGGCAACAGCCCGCTCCGTTCTCGCAGCAACGCATCCTCGCCACGAAGCCCAATTTGCGCAATTTCTGTCATACGCCTCCCTCTCTCATCTCCCAAAAGACCAAATCCTCCCCGCCCTCCGCTCCCTACCGCTGCCTAAGCTCCTCCAAGCTTCAGTGGCCGTTTGGACGGAAAACGCGCCGTCGGTCCAATGGCCCTTTCAGCCATCCATCGACGGCAACGTAGATACCGGGGCCGCAATCATCCCAGGCATGCCCATCCGTACATGGGCGACACTGTCTCCGGACCTTCCCTCGCCTCCACCTCTCATCACAGGCTTCAACTCCTCCGAGGGCACAACCTTCGTCCCGGCGTCCGCATCGTCTCCCACCTCCCTGAAAGACTTCTTCGCCGCCCTGATACCCTCCTTGACGCACTCCGACTTGGAGACACTGGACTCCCTCTACCCTCCCGCCTCAAGCTACCCACCCCCGCCAACGCCCGGCCACGGCGCCCAGTTCCGCCGCCTGGCGCACGCATACGGCCACTACGGCTATATTGCGCCGCTGATCCATTCAGCCCACTTTGCGTCTCGCAAGGGCGGGCCGGTGTGGGTGTATGAATACGCCGCGCACGCGGACCTCGGCGCCGCGAACCACGGAGACCACGTCCCCGCCGCCACTCGCGACAGTGACATACTCTCGCCGCACCGGACGCCCGGGTTGTGGGCTACGAGCGAGGCCATGCACGGATTCTGGTCGTCTTTCGTCACCAGCAAGGATTCCGAGGAAGGGCCCAACGAATTGGTCAACTCGAGCGGTATCACCTGGCCGAGGTTCGTGTCCCCGTTCGGCGATTCACTGGGAGGCGCGGACGATCACGTTCCCAAGGATGATGAAGATGAGGTGAGAGGGAAGATTGTCGTCTTTGGGGAGGGGAATGATGAGTTCATGGGCCGTCGTGGGCAGCGAAGGCATGGTACTGTCGCACGGGTGAGGGCGCTGACAGAGGCGGAAGTGCGGCAATTCCGATTCTGGTGGGATCGCGTTGGGTTGAGCGAGGGCATGGGGCTTGCCGGTGAGGACGGATCATGGTTGTAATTGTCTACCTAGAGCGACACCCATGAAGAGGAACAGGTACTCATTCATGACAATAAGACATGTTGCATCCACGAAATGTCATGCCGGTCTACGACAGAATTATTCAGACTCGACAAAGGAACATCATTTCATACGTATCTAGAAAACTAATTGCCCATACGATTTATCTGGGTTGACCTAACATCCATTTTAAATCAATACTTCCGAAACTTTTGCTGCGCGACAATGCCTTGCATTCAAAACAGGCAAAACATGCTTCTCTGTGAGCAACAACAAGTCATAGCGCCTGTGTGCCTTCATTCTCTCTATGTACACCGATTAAAGTGAAGCAACATGGCTGCGACCGTGGAGGATTTGACCGGAACAACCCCAAATGGTGTATGTATATAAAGAAATGATTCATGTGCGTCGAACGAGTGATTATAAGCTCCGTGCAAGCGATATGGTGCAAGCTGTAGATGGCAGGCAAATGGCAGCGGATATAGCCGATATTAATAGTGTAGTTCTCTGAGCAGCAAAGGTGCTGTCGCATGCCATGATTTCCGTGAATCCGTAACGCCGTTTTAACTTCCCGACTTGGGCATCGTTTGCCTGGTGGGGACGGTGGGTATCTTCAGAACAAAACCCCAGCAGACTGGTTATCAACAAAGTTTTAGCGTGACTCGCTAGATTTCAAAAGTTCTGCGAGATGCCCGCATTTTGTTGTTGTGGGTAGTGAGAGGGGTTTTCGATCCTGGTGTTACGACGAGCCGGGTTGTCACGGATTACGGGTTGGCCGGGAAGCTCGGTGGGTCGCTGATCGCCGTACGGGTTATCGGAGTAAGGATTGTTGCCGTACTGATCGTAGTAGGCATTGCCTCCTCCTCCTCCGGTGTAGGCCATGCCGATGCCACCATCAGACGTATCGGAGCGGTTGCCAGCACTGTAGGAGGACGATGCGTTTGATGGGCCACGCTGGACACCAGGTCCACGATTCAGAGCGGCCGAAGGGCCCATGGCGCCAAGGATCTCGCCGTCGGGTGAGTATGAGCCGTCGTTGATCAGAGGCTCTCCTGAACGGGTGTCAGTGCCGCGAGTTGGTGATGTTGTGTCCGAATGAGCCGCACCTGTGTTGCCTCCAGACATGGTCGTAGATGCCTTGCGTCCGGTGGATCCGGCCAGAGTGGTGGTGCCCCATCCGCGGTATCCAGCAGAACCATCCTCTTTCATCTCATAAGAGCCGCCATCACCAAGAGATGGGATCGTGGGGTCCGCGTTAGGGTTGTAGGCGTAATCTTCAACCTCCTTCCGGCGTTCCTCCTCGGCATGCTTGCGCTGCTTCCTCTTGCGCCAAAAGTAAATACCGGCCAAAATGAGCAGCGCCACAGCTGCGATGGGAACAACCACAGCGACAGCGATTTTACCTCCATCTGTGAGACCGCCTTTCGAATCGCTACCAGAGTTGGAAGCGCCGTTCGTTGAAGATGCAGATGCAGAGGTGCTCCCTGTCGTCTTGGAGGGGTTGGCAGCCTCGGTCTGTGTGATGATTTGGATGACTGTGCTGGTCTGGCCCCCGGGTACAGTTGGGGTAATCACAACAGTAGTTGCGACAACCGATGTTGCTGGCTGTGTGGTTTCAGCAGCAGCCGTGGTTGTCTGCGGGGTGGTCTGCTGTGTCGTGGTCGTCGGAACCTGTTGCTGCGTTGTTGTCTGAACTTGAGATGTAGCCGCAGGTGCAGTCGTGGTAATCAGCGTTGTAGGAGCAGCTGTGGTGGTCTCAGCGGCAGGGGTTGTTGTCGCCGCAGCAGGTGTGGTTTGCTGCTGAGTCGTTTGAGGAGTCGTTGCAGCAGGCGTGGTGGCGGCTACGGTCCCATTGGAAGATGATTCCTGCCTCAAGAAGAGGTGCGGAAACCGACTGGGAAACGACATGTTAGTGATGGTTCTAGGAAGTGGTGAGGTCGCATCGCCAAGTGCATGAGTAGGAGAGATGATGCGAATTGAAGCCGCGGGGAGACGGCATGCAGATTTCAAGAACAGAATGGCAGTTGGGTGCCACGGCTTCAGGATCCCTCCGCTCAGAAGGCGAGCTGGCTATCTGCAAAGGTGCCGTAGTTGGCTCGGCAAAATGGAGAGGAAACACAAAAGTTGGACAACTCACCCCCAATACATCTTGGCGCAAAGTGCAGACTGCAGGGCCAAGTACGGTGTGTTTCAACGCGCAGGCGACTAGAAACAGCGCGCTGTCGATTTCAATCGGCTTCAATCGGCGGGCGGCCAACGATAGGGTTCAATGAGGCCGCTGAGAAGAAAGTTGGCGACACGCACGTGGAACAGGCGGCAACGAAGGGCCTGATTCGCAAGTGGCACGGTGCGGCAGGTTGTCAATTGTTTGGAGTGCGTGCTGGAAGGGGAAGAAAAAGGGAGATGTTTCGCGTTTGAGTCGCAGTCTGCTCAGACAAGACGAACGGGCGATAATTGGCGCGGGTGGCTGAGTCAGGTTCAGGTGGTGCCTGCGAAAGCGACCAAGTGCAGACGGTTCGGCTGCGCGTAGCCTAGGTACTACACTACTGCGCGGGTCGGCGGAAAAGGTCGGGCGGTTGGCAGGGCCGAAGTCGAGTTGGGCGAAGCAGCAAGCGCCGCGGAGGTTGCGACTTGTCGATCGCGGTGACGCAAGGAGTGATCAATTGGACAGGAGTAAAAGACCAAAAAAAGGAAGAAACGGATTAGATAATTACGAGGGAAGAAGAAAGCGAGGGGATATGAGGAGCAGTTGGGCAGAGGGGAAAGGGAGGATGTAATCGAACGGGTGGGTGGAAGGACTGTCGAATTATTCGTAGCAGGTCGTGGATTTCTTGGAAGCGTGTCGACTAACTTGTTACTGCTGCTGCTGCTGCTGCCGCCAATTGGAAGGGCAAGGGCAGGGGTTGACGGAGGCGGGAAGGGACACGGGAGGGGAAAAGCAGCGAAAGGGAGGAGGAGGGAGGGGGAGAAACGCTCCGAAGGAGCAGGACAGGAAGCCGGGAATATGTATGTTTTGAGCAAGTGAGATCGCAGGTGGAGCTGCCCGTCCGTCCCTCGCCCTTCCGTGTACGAATACAGGAACGGGCAGTGAACACGGGCAACGAGGTAAGGTAGGTAAGGTAGCTACTACTGCCTACTACTGCAATTGCACTGCACAGCAGGCGCCATACCAAACCACACCACACCACACCACACCACACACCATCGTCCTCGCATTGCACTCAAACGCACATGGAATCCGAAGCAATTGCAAATGCGGACGCAGAGGTAGACGCGCAGGCGCAGCTACATTGGCTTCCCTTCTGCTTCCACAGCCCAGCACAACCCAGCCAGCCATCTTGCCTGGGCAAGTACCTAACGTAATGTAGGTAAGGTAGGTAAGGTAATAGCAGGCATCTCATCCCATCCCATCTTACCTTGCGGACCCCGTCGCATCCATCCCATCCATCCCATCCTGTTCCATCCTGTCCCCTGCTATCCCGTTGTCAGCCGTTTGGGGTGCCAGTGGCTCAGCAGCAACGGGCGATGGTTCCAATGGCAGGTTACAGCATGAGGTCACCCCCGCAGTCATGTCGCCGGCGTGCCTGGCAAGCGACCTATATCGACTTGTCCGATCTGCAGCTCGGGCGCCGACTGCACGGCACCTTACAGCGGATACCTACTTCATTCTACATAGGTAGGTAGCCCAGGTGAGGTACTCGACCAAGCCCTTTCCTCCCTCCCTCAACGCTCTTGAACAAGTTTGACCTCTTTCAGAACCATCATGTTTGTCTCTTGGCCAAAATGAACACTCGAGTCTCGAGACGTGCCGCCAATATCACATCCCGATGTCTCTGTCATCTCGCAGAAAGTGCGGCACATGCCCGTCGAAATTGCGAATCGCTGCAACCACTGCCTTCTTTGGCTGCCCTGCACCACAAAGTCCCCGAGGTACTCTGTACCCTGGCCAGCACAAAAGCCTAAAGGGCTTAGACGCGCGAAGGGAATGCACCTGGACTTGGTCCCTTCACTAGGCCACGGCAAGCAGTTGTCCGTCATTAAAATCCCGGGAATGTTCAGTCCTGAATGTCATCTAGTTGAATGCCCGTTGGCGCCCGCCTCCTCTGCGTTTACGAATACCTGACAAGCACTTGCGGCTTGACTCGTCTCGACTCGAGTCCCGTCCCGCCGCCCTTGACAGTCGCTCACAACGTGCTGCGCGTTCCAGACCTTGCCACATGTCGGCCGACAACGAGAAACAGGAGACAAATCAATAAGCTTGGAAATGCACGACACGACTTCTCAAACGTGACACGCCAGGCGAGTACGCAAGCGACGAAGGCAAAGCACGATGGTAAGGTTTCACTTGGGGGACAGAAAGACCAGACGAAGAAGCACCCTGGAAGTCATCCCCGGACTCCGTTAACAGTTGGACTGCCCTGAGTCCGTCCTCCAATAGCACGGTACAGCACAGCACTGCACAGCACTGCACTGCACAGCACCCGACTGCAATGCACGGATCTCGTTCCTTTTGGAGGCCCTCGAATAATAGCAAATTGAGCTCATGATTGGGATTCGCGATTTGCTTCGCTACGCCGCGACGGGGACACCAGAGGGTCTGTCCGCCCTGCTCGTATCCAGAGTGACTGCGACTTGCGCCGGCCTGGCCCAATTTCTCCTCGTCGTCCGACCTACCAACCTACGTAAGCTGGGTAAGTTGCAGGCCTCCTCCTGGCAAACCACGCCGGATGCCGGGGCCAACAGCCCAGCCCAGCCCAGCCCAGTACCCGTACCCGTCATCATTGTTCCCGACCATGTCCACAGTTCGTCGGGCCATTCATCCACCCGCTACTATCCGTTTCCTCGGGTCTTGTCCTCTTTCCTCGTTCCGTGGAGGAAGAAGTCGAACTGACGCCCTGTCAGGAATGATGAGCAATTGCCAACAACGCGTCCTGATTCCTAGAGTCCAGCCTTTGACTCTCAATCTCTTCCTCATTACTCGCAGCCCAGGCAATACTGTTACTGTGCACATACACAAATAACCCTTCCCGGTGTTTATTTTGCCGCCCGTAGCTGTCCCCACGTCGACATTTCAGCAAGCGCCAATTATTGCTAAAACTAGCCGATTTGCCTCACTGTGGGCTTTTGCTTGTGGACCGCTTCGTATCCTGTTGGCACAAAAAAAGGCTGCTGATCTCCAGCGCGTGCCTGTTCGTGTGCAGCCAAGGCAGCGTGGATACAACTGATCTCTTGTGTCCGTACGTACGATCCCGCCGATCGACGATGGTAACGATATGGCGTCAAGCCCACGCTTCTCTGGTCAGATCGGCAGGAGTTGACCCGCTTGACCAAGCGCAGAGGTTGCGCCCATCCAAGCGCGAAGGCGGACAAGGAGGGAATAGGACAGCCAAGCAACACGGCAACAGAACCGATTCTGTGAATGATCGGCAGCCGCACCGGCAGACCTCCTCGGTTCAAGAAACCCACACTGTGTTCTGCGTTCTGGAAGTCGAGACCGCAGACAGTAACAGGGTCTTGTTGGCGCAAACTTTTGGAGCCAGCTAACGTTCAGAGCCGCCAGGCGAATTGGCGACTCACCGCTGCTCCGTTATCCGCTGTTGACGTTATTGGTGTAACCTTGGTTTACATCCGACAGCTTATTCAAGCCCCCAAGTCCCGTATTGAGGGGCCGGCGCTTTCGAGATCGGGGTCACATCTGCTGGACTGCCTACCGTCCGCACTTTACATCCGAAGGCCGATCATTTAGACCTCATATCTGCATGCGGCCCGTATCAACCATCAGATTTCGTAGCATTGCTTACATGCGACTTGCAACCTACGGATAGATGGTCTTTCGAACTGCCTCACCTGACCTGTACGCTGTTTCCTTTCCTGCAAGCTGACAACAAGGACGAGCCTTTGTTCATTCGCAGACAACCGCGTTGTGGAGGCCATCAGTAGTGTCAGTTCTCCGTTATTACCACTGCGTTGGCACATATACCCTTGACCCCCCAGATGACGTCTGGAGTTGGCAAATCACGGCCAGAGACAGCGGCCAGGATTGCCCCGACGTGTCAAGATCTGAGGAGGGATAATTGCAATAACATCAAGATGAGTATATCGTCCCGGCGGCATCTCCTTTTTTAAGCAAGGGATCAACACCACCAGCCCACCAGGCAAAACGTCATGTCTCCTGTAAACCCCTCCACAGCCTTTGGGCACTGACCAGATCCCCTTGCCATTTCGCCTCGACCTATCCATGGAAACCTCTCAAACAAGCAGCAGCCAATTTGCTTTCATTGCATCATCCCATCTTTTGCAAACAAGACCCAACATGGGCATCTGTCCTAGAACATACAGCCCAGAACTCAATCGCTCCTACGCAACCCCGGTCTTTGCTCCAGGAGATGACCGCGGCCATGCGGTGCTCACATTACAGTTCCAGTGCCGTTGTCGATGGACAATGCGGCAAGTCAACCGACTACGCTTACGTGATCCTGAACCTTTTTTATGTTGGAAACTTTGAAGCATTCCCTCCTTTGATTGGTCTCATCCTCTATTCAGAAGCATACGGCTGGCACCATGCAAAGATTGGTCTGGCAACGTCACATGAATCAGGAACAAGCAAAGCAGGTGGGCGCCGGTAAGCTAACATGCTAGATTCGCCCACACGCAGCTTTGCTGCAGATATCAATCCAGAAGTTCTTCAGCAGCGTGGAACTCCGCACACGCGTACGCCGCACACGAGGACGCCTCAAGCTTGCCTCTCCAGTCTCGAAAGAGACAGAGATAAGCTGTTGGTCCCCTCTCTCCTCACCAATGGAGGGAAATCTTTGTCCAACGGTGTCGTCCCGAAACTAGCTTACTCTTAAGCTAAGTTACCGAGCCCAAGCTCGTTTTCCCAGCCGCCTCACACACACACACACACACACACACACACACACACACGTATGGCTGCGCCCTCCTTTGAAAATCCAAAACTCATCCCAGCTTCGTACCGACAGCTTCCCATTGGCTGCGGACCGCGCTCCTCGCCAGTAGAAACGCCACCGAGTGCACCATCGACTGCTAGGCGCAAACAAGAACCACGCCGCTCCACAGCATCTGACAAGTGTCCGGATGGTAATAAAAAATACCTTTCTAGTCAAACCTGCTGTCATCGGTGCCGAAAACGCCTGGGAGGGACTCGCCGCCGACGACATACGCTGCCGATGAGAGGGGCCGCCGGTTCGGGTTCAGTAGAATCGCGAGAGGCGTTGGGCCGTGATGGGTGTTTGATACTGACTCGCAGAAGGGGGTGATCTATTGCGAGTCCACGCACCACGACAGTCAGCAACTTCATCAGCGGACGTCAGTGAAGACAGTGGAGCGGTTGGAGTGTTTCTGCAGTGAACGGCGGAGCGATGGCGGTGTCTGCGTCTGCATATGTCCCGCCGGCTGCAATCGGAGGTCAGCACGGAGCGTCTTACTCCTCGTCGGAGCTTACCCGGCCCTGCTCGCATCATCATATCCTCTGAAGCCCACGTCTCGCTGGAGCGTGGCTGGAAAAGAGCGAGCAGGAACGACTTGGCCGTTCGATCCCATATTATGAAAAGTCCAGCCTCCACTGTTGTTCCCGACCCTTTGGTCAGATCTGTGCCTCGCCTTGGTCAAATGCTTGCCAAATTATTGCTGCAAAGGGGCTCTGTTAACTGTTTAAAAACACAGCGGTAGCAGGATACTTTCGGTCGTTTTGATGCTTTCCATGTGTTCTCATCGTTAACCCAAACAAACGTGAGTTGTGTACAGGTCTTCATCCCGATTTTGCTTCTCTCGCTTCTCTGTCAGACATGCCACTGGTTGGTTGCGAAATGAAATAAATAATGTTACTCATGGTCTGTGGGAATCATTCTACATCGTGCCCATTGCGACGAACCTCCTATTGCCAGTCATCCGCCGAGCCCCTTACAAGCCTTAGCCCGCCTGTCAAGTCCCGATGACCCTCAGAACCTTCCCAATCTACAACGCATCGCGACTAGTAGCGGTGTTGGCCTGGGTATTGTCCCCAGCCACCACTCTGCGGATGATGGGGGTGATGCGGTTGCTGATAAGGAGGATACTGGCCCGGCGGTGGTCCACCGTATCCAGGGCCGCCATAGCCTGGTCCGCCATACCCCTGAGGAGGTTGCGGAGGCCCCCACTGTCCCTGAGGAGGGGGAGGCGGCTGGTGACCATAGCCTTGCGGTTCAGGCTGACTGTGATAGCCGGAGGCGTGGCCTTGAGAAGATTCGTAGCCTCCACTTGGGTACGGCTGGCTGCTCGCTCTATGGTCTTGGTCATAGCCGTAGTTTGTATTCTGCGGTGGCAGAGGAGAGCTGGACAGAGGCTTTCTGTCGTCTCCATCCATTGAGTTGAGATCTCTCGTCCGGATTTGGCTCCAAAGCGATCCCTTGTTCTTCCCATGACCCAACTCGCCAAAGCTGTCCCAAGCGCCGTGAGAGTGGCCGGGACCATCGTGGCCTCTGGAGGCCTCGCCGCTCAGAATATGGTTCTTACCGGCCTTGACAGACTCAGACGACAGAAGGCGGGACAGCTCATGCTTGTGAGGGCTTTCGTCGACCCACTTGCGAACCGTCTCGAACATACTTCTTTGAATCTCAATTCTCTCGTCTCGGATAGCCGGGTGGTGGAAGGCCCGAAGGACATCGTTGACAACCTCGTCAACAGGCACTCCGGGATTCTCCCAAGCATAAAGAACTCGGCTGCCTTCTGTTAGCAACTTATTCAATATGTCGTTGTCCCCACGGGGGCACTTACGGAACAACATATTGCAGAACAGTCGCGGCAACTCTGCCGGCGCACGAGTTGAGAATGTTAGTGAAGTGGTCCTTGGACAGCATTGAGTGAGTTGGGTCATCGCAGCTCGGATTTTTCCAAGGCTCCAGCTGTGAGTTGGAACTTGCACTGATGACGGTTGAGGAGCCATCCTTGAGGACCTTGGAGACTTGGTTGATGATCGGTCTCACGAAAGGTGCCAGCAGCCCGAGGATGAAGGCTGTTAGTGTCTCACTAATATGGTCCAATAACTTCTCCAGGCCAGGAACCTTGGATATGAGGTTGCTGATAGACTTGACGATCTTATCCCTGAACTGGAGGATAGGGTAGATATTCTTCGCCGTCTTGACAGGGTCGAAGTTTGTACTCATGCCGGGTACTTGATTGGCGCTGTCGCGAGACAAGTCACCACGACTGCTTGAGTAGTTGCCGACATTCTGGTTTTCCCGCTCTTGTTCAGCCGATCGGGCTTGTAGCTCCTTGGCTTGTTTAGCCAAGCCGCCACCAATACCCGGAAGCTGGTCAACAAGGGAGATGAAGTCATTTGACTTATTTGAAGACGAGCTGGAACCAAGTCCAAAAAGTCCACGGCTGCCGCTGCTACTGTTGCCGCCGAGGCCGGCAAGATTGCCCAGGCTTCCCAGTCCGGGTATGCTTCCCAGACCACTTGAGGAGCCTCCAGAAGAACCACCTCCTATGTTCCCAGTCAGGCCTTCGGCGTTCTGAAGCGCTACGTTCATCTCGTCGACCTCGGATTGTGTGAAGTGATCAGTAGCCTCGCCCAAGACCGAGTGGAGGAAGTCTACAGCTCCAAAAGTTCCGGTAACAAGAGGGAACACTCGACGGCCGTGAAGATCGATCTCCGTGGCGGCGCCACAATGGGGGTAGACTTGATGATAACCGAGTTCGCGAAGGGCGAGCTCGCAGTAGTTGCTATGGGCGCTGAAGTCCTCCATGCAGTGTAGGGCTTGGCCGAGACACCGCAGGGCCTCGCAAAGATCGTCCTCCTTGCCCGAGCCACGGGAGCCGTTCGTGTAAACTCGACCGTAGTGGATGCTGCGAGCAAAGCTGAAGCGAAGGTAGCCAGCGCTGGTTGCCCAACCACCTGATTCGTTGGCAATATAGTTCTTCATGCCGGTGCGAGAATCGATTTTGGTCTCAACAGGGTCTACAGGACCTCGCAGACGAGGATCAAACTTGCGTGCGTCCATGCCGTCAGCGTACCCAAGGGGGTTGTCGATATGCTCCTCGGGACGGTAGACGCCGAGGCGCTCCTCAGTGACCTCGAATTCCTCAGTCGCATAGCCAAACGCCATGAAGGAAAGCACCCAGACCTAATTGAACGGTAAGAAGCGAAGGGGACAACATTGCGCGAGAGACGAACCAAGATTCTGATTGTGGGAGCATTGACTCCCTTCAAGCTTCCAACATCGACAGCCTGAGAGTAGTCACGCAGCCAGTTGCCGAAGTAGACCCTTGAAACCAGCATCGACGTCCACTTCTTGCCTTTCAAGAAGGCGATGGTCTTGAGCATATCCTCGATATCTGTATGCGACCACGTCAGCGAATCAGTAATTATGAGAAGCAGAGGAGCAAGAAGGAACGTACCTCCATGACGCCAATTGACACCCTCGACCTGAAAAATCGTCCAGTGGTCAGTAGTTGCAACATGTGGTAGATAAAGAGCATCAGCTAAACAGTGCTCGGGTAAAGCGCCTACCTGCGCGATGGAGGGAATGTTGCCGGCGCCAAAAGCTGCGGCGCGCCCTGGTAAAAGCACCAGGAGAAGGCAGAGGGCAAGGAGAAGAGACCCTCTCCCAAGACCGGATGACGCCATGTCCAGGGGAATGAGGTTCAGATTGTGCGAAAGAAGGGAAGTGAGATTCGATCGCAGAGGCGCGTCGGATGTTCGGTAAACAGTGGAGGGGTCGCCTTGTTATCGGGTGTTGTTGGCCCACGAGGTTGGGAATCAGCCTAGGAGGGGTAAAAGGTGAGAAAGCAACGTAAGGTAGGATGACGAAGGAAAGTTCAGGTCCAAGTAGGACAGATGAGCTAAGCTCAGCTAAGAAACGGCGAGCTGAACTGTCTCGCCAGGGAGGGGAGCTTGAGTAAGATGGACTGGGTGAAGGTTTTAGCTGGACAAAGGAAGATTGGGTTTGGCTACCCCGGCTGTCTGAAGCAACACTGGATTATTAGCTCTTGCTGGTGCCTCTTGCCCAGATATCTAGTCTTCGCAAACAACCTAACAGTGTGATGTAAGGTAGGATGGTAGGGTCGTACGTCAACGGCAAAGCCGTGCCGCGCAAAAGATTGTGGAAGCTTGGGTGCTTGGCTACGGAACCTGGGGCTTGGGAAATGGTAGTCTTAGATAATACGTGAGGCACAAGCGGGGCAACATCTCTAGCATGAGATACCTCGCATTACTACCCAGCTTGCTGCCCCGCCACACGTCAGGATCACTGCTGACGACGACCTCGTCCTGCACCGCACTGCACCACACTCTCGCCCTTCCAGTGCGGCTATGCTCTAGGGTCAGACGGAGGACTGCCCCAACAGAAGAGCTGAACAATTGATTACTTGGCTGTGAAGCTGAGCAAGCCATTGGCCTGCGCCACACGGGTAGCCATCCCTGGCTGTTGTCCAATGGTTGACGTGGGCTTGGTTTTGCTTGGCCTTGCTGTAGGGTAACGTAAAGTGAAATAAGGTATGCGACTGAGGGGCTCCCTCGCGGCAATCGGTCAATGCTCTAAGCTCAAGCGCCGAGCGACAAATTTGTGCTGGGGGGCAAATCTTTTCAAAATGGTCCCTGCTCATGCACCCCCTTAGATACTTATGTATCTGTTAAGTATAGTCATATACCCGGTGTCAAGGCAGCCGGGCATTGCATAAGAAGATATGTTGTTCAGAAGAATTCCATTGTGGCAGGTAGACGCATATGGGTTTCATGATGACGTCTTCCGATGGTGAAAGCGTACCGCATGATGCCAACGAACAAATGTGCCTGACAATGTAAAACTTCCGGGGTTCACATACCGCATAGAATGATGCGTGGCTGGAAGAAACTTCCTGTTTCTTTAAGCGTGCCACCGCAGCTGCAAGGTTGATGGTGCTGAGCTCAGCGCCAAAGGTATTCGTAGGGCAGGGCTGTCTTTGTACGGCAGCTGGTGAGACGGTCTCCTCTCCAAGCACATCGCGTCTGGTAGGTTAGGCCTGGGTGTGCCCGGCAGCTAGTCGGAGGGTGCCTGGCAATGTCCAGGCTTCTTCCCAGCTCGACAGCCAGCCCAGTGAGGTGATCAAGCATGTTTGGCAGTCAAGGTTGGTTGGTCTAGCCGCCGTGTTCGTTTCCTCATCCATTTCCTCCAAAAGTTGGGCGCGACTTGACTTTCAACTCAATTTGACAGCGACTTGTGCAGCTCAAGTGCGGGGGAGTTGTGCGTAAGCACACTACCTTATGTAGGTAGGTAGACAGCCAACCGGGTTCACAGCTTCAATTTACACATAAGTGAATGCTCTGTCAGGGTGAGTAGTTACCTCAGCAGATACAGAATGGAGCCAACGATGGACGTCGATATAGACGAATACAACGCGTGGCTTTCAGCTACCACGCAGGCGGAGCCACAGTGTGCCCTGGCAAAGGCCTGGAGGCCACATGCACGTGTGAGAGATTGAGGTCGCCACTATCACGCATCTCCTCAAGAGAGGGACTATGTCCAATGCATCAACAAGTCACAAGTCGCATCTTGCAAGCCAAGCGCATTGCATGTGCGCTGCAAGACACCGGCTGCTTCTGCTGCAAAGCAGAGTGCTAGAGTGCCGCCCCCAACAATGCTCTAAGAAGACCACAGACCGCCGCTGCTGCCAGAGGGCGCCACGGCACTCGCTGCGATCTTGCTCATTGGGGGTCACGGCCCATTGCCGATGGTGCTAAGATGTAGAGGCGACCATGATAGGTGTAGGTAGGTAAGACCAAGAGCCCCAAGCCCCAAGACTACCCCTCGTTTCCAAGCCACGGCCCGCATGTGAGAACTCTACGCCGTCTACTGTGTCCATCTACCCAAGGTACGAGGTGTAGAGGCCTCACATCGCATCGACATCCTTCATCCTCTACTGCGTAGATGTGCCCAATCCACGACCCCGTCCAACAAAACCACAAGGTCGCAGAAGCATTTCCTGCACGGACCCGTCAGCCCGGGACGATCCAGCGGCGCCGACACTCGGCTGCTTTTGCATTGCTGTGACCTGGAGGCTCGGTGATTATCGTTGTTTAATGGCACGGCCGAGGCGTGCTCTTAGCGTCGCCATCTCCCGAGTCCCGTCTCAAAGGTCCAAACTGCCATGCAACTCTTTCTTCTGCCAATGCCCATCGCCGTTTGCTCTCTCAGAATCCACATATCCACACCAACTTTTGCAGATGCTCATTGACATTTCATTCACCATTTGTTTCTGCGAACCCACTCCCGTCACCGTCCATTCCCTCCCCTCATCCCTATGTCCCCGGGCCTTCGTACCTGTACCTGTATCTATCTGTATATGTACCTGTACCGGCACCCTTACGAACACCGCTGCTCCTGCACACTCACACCCCCCGCCGCTCATTGCCCGTTTGGGAACGTGTTCGACTGTTGCTGAGCTGAGGCAGGCACAGCTTTCCACCAGCCTACTGCGTGGCTCCTGGTGGGAATCTCGGGGTTTGCATCCAAGCAACACAGTGCAAAGTAAACCCTGAATGATGAGAGGAAGCAAAATCGACGGAGGAAAAAAAACGCCAGAGGTTGTCGAGCAGTGGAACCACAAATCGGCTGTCCAAGCTTCCGCAAGGTGCCAGAGTAACGCCACCACGCCGTAAATTTTCGGTCTAGAGAGATTGGCAATCGCGTAGAGAGCTTCTCCCTGACCTGCCCGTCCACTCATCCCCCCAAATCAAACGCACCCCCTAATTAATTCTTCCCCCGTCTCCGTTCGTCTCTCACCACCCTGTTCCACCGATCCTCAGTCCCGGCCTCTCTTGCCTACCTCCGGCCCTCCCGGCTTTTGGCTCCTTTTTTTCGCATTAGATCGCCTTTTATCTGTACTACACACACCTGTCAAGGTGCCACGGTTACCACCTTAATACCCTCTCTCTCCCGCGTCGTCGGTCCTGCTCTTGTCCCTTCTTTTTCCCTCCTCGCCAGCGCCTGCGACTGCCTGCTGCGACTCCAAACCGTCCACTCTCTTTGTTCTGCCACCGCTACTCTGCACTTCGTCCTGTTTGGACCCGGCCAACCGCTTAACCACCTAATCGGCCGTCGCAATCAGTCTGCACCAACCGAGTCGTTTCACCTCCAGGCCTCCGTTGCAGCGTATTCACGATCGCCACCTGCAGCTATGCCGTCGAGAACTCTCCCTACTTTCACCCGCGCCGAGGTCGAGGCACATAATTCGAAGAAGTCCTGTTATGTTACGATTGGCAAAAATGTCTACGACGTAACCGACTTCGCCCAGGACCATCCCGGTGGCGCTGACCTCGTCTTCGACTACGGCGGCAAGGACATCGAATCCATCCTGCGCGATCCGACATCCCACCCCCACTCCGAGGCTGCGTACGAAGTTCTCGACGACTCCTTGGTTGGATTCGTCATTTCTCAAAAGTCAATCAATGGGACGGCCAACAAGCCGAACGGGAAAGCGAATGGACATGTGAACGGGAATGCGAATGGCAATGGCAACAGCGCTGCCAAGACCCAGGAGCATGAGGACGAGCCAAAGATGAATGAGAATGGCGAGCTCTGGGATGGTGAGCGATGGGTTCATCCTCGAACTGGCATGGCTAGCGAGGAGGATTTGAGCAAGGAGACGGATTACACCAATGACTACAAGAAACACAAGTTCCTCGACTTGAGCCGCCCACTGTTCCCTCAGATCTGGTACGGGGGCTTCAGCAAGGAGTTCTACCTTGATCAGGTTCATCGCCCTCGCCATTACAAGGGCGGCGAGTCTGCACCACTATTTGGAAACTTCCTCGAGCCCCTTTCCAAGACGCCTTGGTGGGTTGTGCCTGTGGCGTGGCTCCCCCCAGTTGCATACGGTACCCATTTGGCTAGAGAGGGCATGGACAGCACCTTCCAGGAGGTCTGCTATTGGGGGCTCGGCTTCTTTCTCTGGAGCTTGATCGAGTACATCCTGCACCGCTTCCTCTTCCACCTTGACAAGTAAGCTGCCCCTATGATGTGCTATGCAACTCCAGATAACCAACAGCGAAAACCAGGTGGCTTCCGGACAACCGAGTTGGCATTACCATGCATTTCCTCCTCCACGGCATCCATCATTACCTGCCTATGGACAAGTATCGCCTCGTCATGCCTCCTACACTTTTTGTAGTTCTCGCCACGCCGTTCTACAAGCTGGCTCATTGGGTTTTTTCGTACAGCTGGCACGCCGCTACCGCTGTTTATTGCGGAGGCATCTTTGGTTACATCTGCTACGACTTGACGCACTACTTCCTTCACCACCAGAACTTGCCGCTCTGGTACAAGGAATTGAAGAAGTACCACCTTCAGCACCACTTCCTTGACTATGAGCTTGGCTTTGGCGTCACCAGCCGGTTCTGGGATAGCATTTTCGGCACCGAACTGCCTCCCATTGTCAAGACGCAATAATTCATCGACCAACGTTCATACATCTTGTCACGATGACGATCCGGGGGACTATTCTAATGCCCAAGAGAGCGACTTTTGCTCATTCTTTATCAACATGTGCCCCCATGTATATACGCTCGCAGGAGTGCCTAACGCAGTAATGGGGTCTTTTCGCCAGGCGTTTTGAGGAGACGGTTTCAAGGTGGTTGTCGCATATTATAACGCCCCAGGCAGTTATGATACCGCCATGGGAAGAGTCGTCATCTTGTCATGGCGACTGGTTCAGTACAGAATATTTTTGAATGATACCACAACTCAGTAGGCCATGCCTTAATTAGAAAAGCACGTTCTACATCTTTCAAACCATGTCCTTGGCCACTACCGCTGCGTTGACAAGCTTGATATCTGCCTCCACGCGAAAGTTCAGTGCCCCAACCAGCGAGGCAACCTTAACGACGCCATGATCGCAGCCCACGGCGAACCGTTAAAGCGGACTAGTTCACGGGCAGTCGTAAAGGAGGTCTGGTCGGGCCTCCGGTTGGAAGTCAGTTCGACAACACAAACACTTCGGAAGCATGGGACGGGTAATGATTACTCTGCATAGCCACGTGACTAACGAGATCCTGGAGCACAGGTTTGACCTCAGACCGTGCGGCTCGGTCTGGACTCTGGTCGATTGTGCAGGCCTGGTCGCTTAGGTAAGGCACCCGAATGACCGCATGTAGCCAGTGCTTGGCAGGGTAAGCATGTAGGAAGGTAAGTAAGAAGGTCGGGTAGGCACCTAGTGGAACTACCAGGCACCTACCCAAGGTACCTACGAATACCTACCTTAATGCTTGGCCAAAAGTGCCGTAGTCCCTAAACCCGACTCATGAGCCACGCCTGCCTGGCCGGCCAAAGGTTTTCTGGTGAATCCGCTGCGCTAGTTACTTCTGACACGAAGCCAGCCTCCCCCATCCCACGGAATCTCATTATCTCCTTTCCCCTCCATCACCACTGCGACAAAACTCTGCTCCTGGCCCCGTAGAGAGCAGCCTCCCCATCGAAACAGGAAACATAGTCGCCTTTCTCTCTGATCACAATTCCAGTCAACATGTCCGGCTTAGACGTCGAAGCTTTGCTTGACGCCACGGCGAAAAGCTCGACCGAAAGCAAGCCAAAGACCACCGAGGTGGAAGATCGTCCTAATGGAGATCGCCCAGAGCGCCGAGACCGCGACCGTGGCCGCGATGGAAGCCGCGACCGCGACTACGACCGTCGACGCCGAGACCGCGACCGCCGCGAACGCAGTTCGACTCGAAGCCGCCGTGGCACACCGGAAGAACACAAGGCATCCACCCCTCGGAGCGACGCTGGCAGCCACAAGAGTAGGCGAAGAAGCCGAAGCCGCGATGATGACCGCCGTCACTCACGTCGTCACAGAGGAGATGGTGACTACTACAGAGGCGGACGCAGACACTCTCGTTCTCGTTCTCGCTCACCCCACCGCTCTTACCGCTCGTCGCGTGACGACCGTGACTACCGCGACCGTCGGGATCGCTCTGATCGCTACTCGGGGGACCATCGCCGGGCAAGGGACGACGATCGTAATGAGAATTCCAAGCGTGAGGCAACACCACAACTTACTGAAGATGAACGGGACCGCCGCACTGTCTTTGTCCAGCAGCTCGCCGCCCGTCTTCGCACTCGCGACCTGAAGGCATTTTTCGAAAAGGTCGGCCCTGTCAACGAGGCCCAGATTGTCAAGGACCGCATCAGCCAAAGATCCAAGGGGTAAGTCTTCACTCTACACTACAGACCCAGATACTAATGATTCATCCAGAGTTGGTTACGTTGAATTCAAGAACGAGGAATCTGTCACTCAAGCTCTTCAACTTACTGGGCAGAAACTGCTAGGTATCCCTATCATAGTTCAGCTCACAGAGGCCGAGAAGAACCGCCAAGTCCGCAACTCCGAGACCGCTACCGGCGCACACCCAAACTCGATCCCCTTCCATCGACTCTACGTTGGCAACATTCACTTCAACGTCACCGAACAGGATTTGCAGGCTGTTTTTGAACCCTTTGGTGAACTTGAATTTGTCCAGCTCCAAAAGGATGACAATGGACGCAGCCGAGGCTATGGTTTCGTGCAGTAAGCTTTTCGTATCCTTGCCTGCAAATTCCCATGCTAACCATTCTTCAGGTACCGGGAAGCTAGCCAAGCCAGAGAGGCACTCGAAAAGATGAACGGGTTCGACCTTGCTGGTCGCCCGATCCGTGTTGGCCTCGGAAACGATAAGTTCACCCCTGAGAGCACTGCCAACATGTTGCAGAGATTCCCTGGTCAGAACCAAGCGTATCAAGGCTCTGCATTCTCGGGTGCTGGCGGACGTGGCCCGCAGACATCAGCATTTGACCGTGCCGGTGGACGAGACAGCGAAAAGTCTGGTGGTGCCAGCGCCCTGGATGACACCGATGTTGCCGGAGTCAACTTTAACAACTACAGCCGTGATGCCCTGATGAGAAAACTTGCCAGGACTGATGAAGCTTCGAACGGAGCAGATGAGCGACAGGTTCTGAAGCCCAAGACCGAGATTAAGCCCTTACCGGTCAACGTTAGCATGGCTAGCCGATGCGTTGTGCTGCACAACATGTTTGATCCCGAAGAGTACGTTCCACCACCGTCAATCCAGGATAATTTATGCTAACTCGATGACAGGGAGGATGGTGACGACTGGGCTAAAGAGCTGGAAGACGATGTGCGACAAGAAGCCGAAAAGAAATATGGTCGTGTTGTACACATCGCAGTCGATCCTAACTCCAAGGGTGACATCTACCTCAAATTCGACAAGGTCCAGGGCGGCGAGAACGCCATCAGGGGTCTCAACGGTCGCTACTTCGGAGGCAGGATGATCGACGCGTCACCTGTTGTAGATGCCGTCTACAGCAGTTTGTTCTCTCGCACACGAGCGATCTGAAAGCTAATTCATGGCGTCGAAGAAATATTGTCTAGGATTCCTCACTGTAAGCATTGGTACACATGATCCTCAATTTCTTTTTCTGACCGTACTATTCAGGCGACGCTCCGCGACTCCAAATAGATCCTCGAGACAGACGAGCCCGCTCTGGTCTCCATCGAAGGCCACCAAACGAGCGGTGGCCAAGTCGCCGTCTGGCCAGAGAGCAAAGGTCTACCCATCATCACCACAGGAGAAAAGATCGACACCACACTGATTCTCCAGCAGAAACACGTTACATTACATATTCGATCGCCAACTACTTATGGCTGATTCTGTACCTTAAGTTTTTTTCTTTCTTTCTTTTACCCTCCATCGCCCTCCACTACGTGTGGAGCAGGTATCAGGCTACCGTGTTGGCGTCCGGGTAAGGTTTAGGGAGGCATAGTTCAAATTAAATTTCGCGTATTAGAACACGAATTCATAGGAAATGTGTCACATATCTTCTGACAAAGTTGCAGATAGAATTGGTCTCTGCGATCTGCTGAGCATTCTCTGCCTCAACGCTCTCGGGTGAGATTGCAGCCCTTGATGAACCTGCCTTTGTATGTTTCACAGTCAGATTTGGTTTTCTATCATGATGCGCTCCATCTCTTCTTTCTGTGCGTTGTTTAGTGTGAGCACCCACATCTTTACTGCTCCTACATGTTTTTGTACGTCTCTTTACTAGACTGCTTATTTCACTTGCTTATTCTGAGCAGCGCTCTCTGAAGGCCTGCTGGTCTGCCAGCTTATATAGAACAGATGGTGTTTGTTTTTGCTGCAACACTCCATGAACAAAATACCTGTAATTTCATGCCCAGACCTGTAGACCTAGTGCAGCGTCATTAATAGCATGCTGATATCTATTCCCACACGTTTGTTCTGCAAGTTAGGCACAAGACAAGATCTCGTGTGCTCATAGCTCCTGCCTCTTGGAATACCTTTGTTGTCGACGTCCTCCATCACCCACGTCATCATTCCGTTCCTTCCTCACTACCTTACTCCTCTCCCCCCACCATGAGTCTCTCCTGTTATTGCCCTTCTGTGCCCCGAGACGAGGATCCACGCTCTCGCAGCAAGTCTTAAGCGCCGGCAAATACAACCAAAAGTTTCCATCCGGAAAGCGTGGCCTATCGGGAAACGTCGGCAGTGCACTCCTGGAAGAACAGTACAGATTTACTCTGCCGCCGTAGGTTTGCGCATTTTGCTCGCCACTTTGCAAACAATAGGAAATCTCAAACTTCGCAAACGTACCTTTGAAAGGGTTCCGAGAGTAATTTGATCGATAAGTCTCGCTCCTGCTCCCAAGTTCGGTCGTGCTTTCCACGACTGCCCCCAAGACGCCGGGCTGGCATAGATAGTCCTGGTACTGGCTTCGGGGCTATTTCGATCAGCCTCCTTGGACCTCGGCTTCCCTAGCAAGATTCAACAACAGCATTTGGTACATTTGACCAACAAAAACTACCCACCCAAAGCAAAGGTCTTGTGTGCTGGACTCGGTACGCGAGCTCAACTTGTATGTATGTTTTCTTTTCTCTGCCAAAAGCCCCAGTCTTCCCTAGCCTCCTTCTCATTCCACCAGATCCTTATGGTGGAGGTCCATGAGGCATGCTGCTCTCTTGCCCTCTGAAATCTTTGCTTTCATATAGTATACGGAAGGAACCTATCTGTTTTTGCCACAGGGCTTTAAGTGAAGAGCTGGTGCACGCCTATTCCTCTTGCTCCCCCCCCCCCCCTCCCGCCTTTTTTTTTTTTTTTTTTTCATCTTCACTTCTAGTAAGTGAATTTGATGCAACTCCCGCAAAGGCTAGCGTCAATTGTTTTGTCTGAAGGCGCGCCTTTCTTTCTCTACTTCCCCCTTGCTATCTCTCTCCATCCACAACTCGAAAAAATCATCAACAATCTCTCACCTCCCGCATGTGAGGTTTTCTCCCACCCATATCCCTTTCCCACCAAGACATCCTTTGATTACCTTCTTTCCGCACATCGTCGTTATTGTTCTTCCCCTTCCGACATACACGTGTGAAGTGGTTCTACTGTGCTATAGGATCACCCACCCTTTCCTCGCGGTGCCCTCGTTGTGACGGCCACAAAGGAAGGAAACCAAAATGGCTAACTTGAGACACAACAGTAACAGCTCCGGAGAGGATCGAGGCGGTGTGCGCCTTTCCGACCACTCACCTCCTGGTAATTCTTCGTCGCGCCACCAGCACCATCACTCAACCCCAAGCTCATCGGCCAGTACTATTGTGTACGAGAAGTCGCCTCCTGACGTTTTTGGCCCCGAACTTTGCCAGGGCAGAGTTGGCCAGCTCTATCAACAGGACTACCATCAAAACTACCAGCTTCCTGTCCCGCCAAAATTTCATACTACTCCCAGCCAAGGCAGTGCCAAACGCAGCGGTCCTTCTCACTCGCAGAATTCGACAAGCTTTTCTGCGGGTAAGTTGTCTACTCGCTCCGACGGAACAATTCTGGCAACTCCTACCGGTCGCCCAACTGCCGAGCCTTCCTCCGCTGGATATCGGCCGGCCTTTACGACGCTCCAAAGCGGCTTTGGGCTAACCCCTCCTGCTGTAAAGGCACCTGGCAACACTCCCAACGCTCCTGACAGCGAGGTTCGACGTGCCCAACGAGCTCTTCCTACAATTTCCGAGGAGAAGGGAAAACTTGCAGCAAACAATCTCGCTCACTCCAAGCCAGTTGTCGCAGAGATGGCTGCCCACTGCCAGATCGACGGCCCTTTGGCCGGTCCTATCCGAGACAATCGCCGTTCTGAGCTCGCCCGAAACCACGTATGTCGACTTCCCCTTCTGGTTGCTGCCTCTTCCTGATTTACCCATCCTCCCCTCTTCACCCCCTTCGGATTTCAAGTCCCTCAATGTTTTTCCTTTTCGTCTTGAGTACCCCAAACGTCGTTCTTGTTTGAAAACATGACTGATTTTTGAGATGAAAAGCCGGCCTGGATCCCTGCCCGTCAGGTTCAGGCGGGTATCATGACCACGCAGCAGGCCATTCGTCGCACTCCAGGAATCCCCAGCAAAATCGCCAACGATCTTTGTGATGGCCTCCAGAAGTATGCACAAGATGTCAACAACATGCTTCGCCAGGCGATCAACGAGGTCGCTGACTATCGTCTCGATATTGAGTACAACGAGAAGGTCCTTTGCTCCACGAAGCTGGAGGCAAGTATCATGCTTGAGGAGCGCGACAACCTCAAGCGTGAATATGCCGAGCTCCAGAGCAAGCATGATGAGGTCGAGAATCGGCTCGCTTGCTATCACGTGGAGACTGAGAAGTACAAGAACAAGTTGCGCGAGTATCAAGCCAGACTTGATCATGAGAACAACGGAGAAGATACCACTCAGGAAATCATGCGGGATTTGGTGGAGGTATGTGCTATTCAGAACTGCCCAATCTGTAAGCAAACTAATAAGTGAATCTTAGACTGTCAAGGAGTTCTTATCTCGTCCTACTTCCCAGTGGCTGGGTACGCGAAACGAGGAAGGCTCACCTGGCAAGGTTATCACCGCCCTGAGCGCTTCCAGTATCGCTGCCCTGGAGCAGCAAGGGAATGAGACTCCTCGCTCTCAGAATGTGCAGAAGCAGCTGGTTCCCACACGCGCTACCATCAAGTCAGAGCACAGTGAGATAATGCCTTCTATGGACAATGCGCTGCAGCCATTCAACTACCAGCAGCAGAATGCAGAGACGTCCCAAATCTCCGGAATGCCCAACGCATCTTCTCGCAACGGGCCGCCCACTTCTTATCCCGGCATGTTCAGTAATTCTCGTCGCCCTGCCGACAACAGAACCACTTCTTCCGCCGGTTGGACTCGTGCTTCAAGTGGCGCTTCTATGCAGCAACCGATGCTGCCAGCTCGCTCCTACTCGCGATCTGGAGATGCTCGCAGCTCTTTCAATGGTGATTACAAACAGCCAAACGAGTTTGACCTTTCTTGTGGTTATGGTGCTCAGTTTACCATGCAAGCTCGCCCTGGTACTGCCATTGGTCACCGAGGATTCAACCAGCAGCAGTCTTCTTTCCGTCCCAATGCTCCAGAGTTTCATCCCGGACATAGCAGCAGCAATGGCGGTTTTGACAATGCCGAAAGCTCCTACAGCTACAGCTATGGACCTGGATCAAATGCTGGCTCTCGTCGTGGCCTCAACACCAGTACTGGCCCCTTTGAGAGCCCAACGCCTCGCTCCGTTAGCCGTACTGGATTTGGCAACTTCGAGGGCCCTTCATCTGGCTTCACGGGGGCTTCTCCTTTGATCCCGAGAACCCCTGGTTTCGGTTCCTCTCAGCAGTACAATAGTGCTCCCACCCACCGTGGTTCCCAATCTCAGCGGAATAACCCCTCCAGATCTTCGGGTCAGAACTACCACGCAGTTGAGTACAATCACGGAGGCTTCACCCCTGGCCCCTTCAGCCATGGCAGCAACGGCCCCAGATCAGTCGGCAAGCCCGCAAGTGTCACCGGGACCTTGGCTTCTGGAGCAGCTTTCGGCCAAGACGACAGCGGCGATAACGAGCGCTATGCTCGTGCCTTCGAAGGGGTTTGGGGTCTGGCCCGGAGCTAGGTGCTCCGATTTGCCTCCTCAATCGACCCAAGTGTCATGTTGCATCTCTCGGAAGTTCAGATTGCCCGCTACATGACTACACTGTACTCTCCTTTTAACGAGCACCAAGCCTGGTCCTACATTCGACAGCACATGAACGACAGCATGACCCGCGCTTGCCTCATCTCTCGCGCAATTATCGACTTGCTTGTTCATCGCATCTTCGTCTTTGAGGCTTGGCAGGGCTTCTCTGTTGACGCTGATCGCCAGATTGGTGAGATACGCTATGAGATGAACAACCTCCCTGGTAAGTTTTCAGCCTTGCCTGCTACTTGATATTGACACTGACTTAGAAGTCACAGCCGGCCAAGGCGGTGCCCTCCAGGTTTGCATTGACCGTGTCGCGGCGATCGTCAACTCATGCATCAACCATGAGCGCTACGACGCCTATCGCAGCCACCGTATCGAGTACTTCCAAGCCGAACTGCGCGAGATGCTCGCTCCCCTCATGCTGCCTGAGTCCGAGGGTGGTCCCAACTTGGATGATGCCGATGATGCTCTTCGTGACATGATCGAAAAGGCCTGGTCCATCTCTGCGAAAATGTTCACGTCACGCTGCACCTTCGAGTTTCGCTTTCCCGATGCTGGCGCTCGCTTCAGCACTCAGACCATGGTCGGTGTTGCACCCAACATTGACCCTCACATCCTCCAGGCTGAGCACTGGCGTGTTCAGTTGGTCGTTACACCTGTCATCACCGTTCGCAACGACACAGGCGCGACTATCTCAGTCGCTTCTATTACAAGGGCCCACGTCATCTGCATGAAATGATGATAGCGGACTCGCAATTGCTCTCTCAATTCTCTCTTTACTCCACCTTCGCGACCTCCACGGACTGATTCCGACATTCACGGCGGACCGCAACCTTTTGGGGCTTGGAGCCTTGTATGATCATGAGGTTCACGAAATTTACGACTTCCGCTTTCCAGTTTTTGCGACGGACCACTCGTTGGTCATTAATGACGAGCAGGCGGATGGGCTGCTTGGTAACAATCAGGGTGAAGAAGAAAAAGAAGAAGAAGAAGCGGCAATTCTCATTGGAATCGCGGTTTGGGTTGAACGTGTTTGGGGACAGACGCTCCTCTATCTGGAGTGACTGACGCACTTGGTTTCAGGATGGTAACGGCCACGTTTTTTCTTTCTTTTTTTCTTGTTTTTGCAGAGTTCTTGGAAGGGAGGAAGTTCCGGGCTTCTGTATCGACGATCAAAAGGATATGGGTGATAAGGAACCGGATGGAAATGGAAAACGAAGGTAGCAGAGACACGATTCGCAAAATAGTATCTGGAAAACCCCACCGTCCCAACCTACCGTGATTGTCCAGTACACCGACTACTTTTGTCAAAAGCATGATATCCGGCCCCGGGGTAAGGCGGTTTGTCTCTTGAGGGATGGATAGAGACAGATATCTTGACCTGTGCAGCCGAGTGGCTCCATTTGGTAGCGCAAAACGCAAATCCAAGCTCACCAGAAACGAGCGTAAAGACAGACCGCCGAGCGCCTAAAATTGACATAATATCTTGTTGGGATGGAAGGAGACAGGCATGCAGAATACCTACATATCCAAAGGAAATGGTAGGGATGAGTCACCGACCGCGTGCTCTCATGCGGATCTTTTAGGCACATCTCATGAGCGAGGAGGGTTTACAGGCAACGGCTTGGGCGCCGCTTGCCAAGCTGGTCACCGTCGTCGTTTAGCCGGTACCAGAAACTTCTCCAGCACTTGAGGATTCTGAGGCCAGGGAAATGTCGCGCCTTCACTGTTGCGGCGCCGATGAAGCTGAGCCATTCTCGGAAAGTCTCGTACGTGCGTGCATAATCTCAGTATCGGAGCACGAGACGATGTCCTGCGCAAGGCGCCGTTTTGGATACTTGCTGCTGTGTGCATTCCGTCATTTACCTCTGCAGTCCTTCGTTATCGCCAACCCACTACCAAAACGCCGTTGCCTACAGGTATCTACCCTAGAAAGATGGTCATAAATCCATCCCAACCGCCCATATAATGATACAGACATGTTCTTAATATATACCATGCCACGTGTTATATAGCTTGCGCACGCATGTGTGTTCGTTCGTCGTACTTCCCGTAACTGGCCTACACCCAGCCATACATCATCGTGGCCAGTGGTCGCTGTGGGCGTCGCTCGTGCCGGATATGACACTCCTACCCCTGCTCGAGGAGGCCACCGGATGCAGCAAACCACCGTTGTTGCCTATGGGCATCGTGATCGGTGGCAGAGTACCTTGGCCTAGACCCATCGGATGCATAGACCCTCCCATGTTACGGTTGACGCTCATCCCTTCATAGCCATCGATGCGAAGGTCACAAGTGCCCACGTCGAATCGCTTGGAACACCCGTCTTCCATGTGTCTGGTACGAACCTCAGTATACGCTCCCCTGGAACACGATTCTTGCACTTCAACTTACCTCCGAAGAGTGTCTTTGCGAGCAAATAGACGACCACAGTAGTCACACTTGTGGTTTCGCTCCTTCATGTGAACGCTCTGGTTGTGCCTCTGAAGGTCTGTCTTCCGGACGAACTTCTTGTTGCAGTCGGCGACTGGACAGGGGAATGGGTATTCTCTCTTCTCGTCATGCGTCTCCAGGTGGGCTTTGTAGTTGTAACTACGACTGAACAGTTTTCCGCAGCCCTTGACCTCGCATTGGTAGTTGGCGTCCGCTACGGTCGTCATCCGCCGCGCCGACCTCTTTGGCCGGTTTGGTTTGATCTCCGCGCGCTTTGAGCCATGATGACTGCCAGATGCACTCGAATCCCCCAATGGAGTTTGATGTTGGTAGTAATGTTCGGCATCCAGCTCTGTCTTGGACCATGCAGGAGAGCTGGTGTCTGACAGGTAGGCCTGATGTGGGCTTACATACTGGCTGGGCTCCGTCATGTACGGGACTTGCATCGAGCGTGGTGACGGGTAATGGGAAACATCGATTCCGGATCCGTAGTCGTTGGTGTTTTCCATCTTGATCCTGGGACCTGTGGGGTGGCCGCCGCCGTGCGGATAAGAGAACGAGCTTCTTGAAGAAGATGGTGCTGGCGAGCGTCCGGTTACATCTGCGAGAGTATGCGGTTGGTTGACAACCGATGACGGTTGTGAGGGTGGCGGGGGGTACGTCTCAGATCCGTACGGGGCCGGGTCATACTCAGAAAAGGGATCGTATTCTGAGGACAGAACGTTTGGAATGGACAGGGAAGAAGAGGCCGGTGCCATGATGCTGGCCGAGGTCCAGTCAGCTGTCGTCGTGGGATCTAAAGGCGGCAAAGAGGAATCGGCGTCAGGTGTTTGTCCGAGAGAGCAGAGTTGGCCAGCAGCGTACAAAGAAGCAAGTTTGTACTGCTGAGTTGCGAGATCTGGTGATGGATAGTCCAGGGAGGATTCCGACGGGCAGTAGGTGTGAGTTGAAGACGCCGGAGACCTTGTTAATGAGGGTGGTGTGAGATCCATGACTGGCGTGGGCGGCACCCTTTTTTGTTGGCGTTCTTGTGTTTCCCTTTTCTCCCCCCGGACGCTTTGTTGGACGCAAAAGATGAACTTATATACCAACAGGGCTGTTGGAACAAGACGCAATCAGGCCCTGAAGGGGGGGTGGAGGGTGCTGAGTTGGGACTTGTTGGAGGGATGCGCGTGAGTGGGAGGAGTGTGTGGATAGGACGGATCGGGGTGCGTATCTGATTGGCAACCTTGCCCAGGAAGGCTGAAAAGCAGGAGGTAAGATGGGGAAGGAGGCACTTATAAAGAACGTGCTCGAATTGAGGAGAGGAGCAAGACAAGGCAGCAGGACGACATAGGACAGGGGCAACTGGACTGTACCTTACTTTACCTTACATCCGACGAGCAACGGAAGGTAGGCAAGCAAGTAATCAGGCAGTGTGCTGGGAAGGGAACGCAAGAGAGGAAAAGAGAGGGCGCGGGCGCGTGTGTTGGGGCCAAGACAAGGGAAGGAAGTAAGGTAAGCCAGGTACGGTATCCGGAAGACGGGAAGAAAGACCCAGTTTGCCTCGTTCTGTAGGGGACCCAATGGGGGTGGGCAAGTTGACCGGGACCACACGCGATGACTTTGATCGTCACTTGCAGGGTTGATCAACACAGAGGAGGGAGAGATGGACAGAGAGACAAGGAAGCAGGGCAGACCGCGAGCGCTTCATACATTGATTGCATGGGGCAGACTGAGCCAATTTTTATACAGACCTTGAGACGGGACGCCCATCTCTTTCTGCCTGGTCATGCTTGGGACCAAAGCGGTTCAGTCGCAGAGCAAGGTAGTATGGGCAATTTAGGGTGTATGTATGTGTATAAGTTTAGCACGGGTGAGATATACGGTACGGGGGGTAATTGAAGACAGCCGGGGGCGGAGACTGACAGCACAGAGTGTATTTACGGCATCATTCAATAGAGACTTGCGTGCATGCCATAGAGTCAGAGAAGCAGAAGCAGTGTGGGAGCGAGATAGAGCAAGTGAGAGCAAGGCCAAGATGGAGAAAGCAAGAGCCAGAACGTCGATAGCAACAGGCAATGCACGGTAGCCCTGTATTACGTGCAAGGTGATGGAGAACATGGGGGCAGGGTGGGCAGCTGGACGAAATTGGTGGAGACTGGAGTAAGATGGTGCTTTCTGAGAGGGTCCAGCATCCAGCAGGGCAAGGGGACCTTTGATTTTGTTGGAGCAGCATGTTGGAACATGTTGGTAGTGGTTGGACCGTCCCGCGAAGGATTCAACCAGCCCAGGATGGGTGGCATTGGGGGCTGCTGCGAGAGGTGGAGGAGGAGAGTTGGAGCGAGGGGTGTGAGACGAAGAAGAGGAGGACATGGAAAAGGACTGATGAGGGTGCGGAGGTTTGTGCAGAATTCAAGTCTGTCTGCTGTTAGGACGGCTGACATCTGAGAGGAGGTTGCAGTGGGATGAAGAAAACTCCGAAGCAACATTGCGATCAAGGTCGAGTATGCGTCGGTCTCTCTTTTCCTCCTCATCTGCCTGTATCTGTGTCTGTGTCTGTGTCTGTGTCTGTCGGCGCGGTGCTCGTGTTCTTCCTCGTCTGGTTGGTTTAGCAAGTCGACGACCCTGGCTCTTGTTTGGCCGGGCGTGTTGTTGGTGGTGGTTCTAGCCGACTTGGGTGAGTAAAAACAGCTTGGTGGTACGATAAATGCTTGCACCAACGCAGCCGATGCACATTCATCCGTAGGGTTCCCGTGCCATGAGTGGCCAGTCCAACAACTTGGGAATGAAAGAGGGCCTTGCCTGGAGACTAGACTGGGATACTGAGCGTAAAGCCCTGGCTATGGACGAGCCCTTGGCCGGTGGCCCAGCATCATCTGCGCCAGGGGTCCGGGGAAGGGAAGGGGCGAGGAAGACAGGCGGACAAGAGGAGTTCGGATACAGAGAGGAGAAGGGTCGGAAGGTACAGACAGGACAGGGCTGTGGGAGGGCATTGAGCGAGAAGGGGATGGGATGATGTGGGTTGTGACAAGAGCAACAGCGAGAGTGGAAATGGAATAGGTAGGCAAGTAGGCAGGTAGGTAGGTAGGCAAGGTGACGAGCCGCGACAATGACAGAGTAATGACTGTGACGGACAACCAACAAGACTTGTTGGTAGTTGGAAGACCGACAGCCAACCGTTTAATTAAGACTCGCCGGGAAGCCACCCAGACCGGAGAGCGCCCGTGCTTTGGGTGGAGCCCTATAGATCGATTGAGCCACATCGGCCGTGGTGGACACCAGGGGAGGAGCGCAGGACCGGTGAAGGTACGTACCCCGCAGCTCACCTACTAGGTAGGTAAGGTAGGTAAGGTAGTGTGAGGCCCTCCTGTTACAGTCACTTACCCTACCTACCTACCACTACCTACCTAATACCTTGGCGTCAATACGGATAGTGAGCACCGAGACTCCAGCTGCCTGGTCCTTTTAACCAAGCTGCTGCGCGTGCTGTGGGTAGGGCAGCCTAATGACACCTTAAAGTGACATGCAAGATGCTTGCCTGCGTTACCGCGCCCGTTGCAACTCTCCAGTTTCTCTCACCTCACGTCGCGAACCGGCGAATGACGGGCCGCACTTTAAACTTCGTGGCATCGACCTGGTCTGTCGCTCAAAGTACTCCCGCCGTCTCTGAGCCTGGTGGACCGTATAAATCGTTCACAACCGGGCGGAATACCTACTATGTACGCAGCGAGAGGCAGCGAGAGGAGAACATTATCTCACCTCCGTCTTGCCTGCTTCACCCAATTGGCCGCCAACCGCGCCAGCACGCCCGTTTCCGAGGCTACAACGTTGAGCGTGGGATGCCTGTGGCCAATGACACCGCATTGCTCTCCCCCCCCTTTTTGTGAGATGAGCTGTCTCTGAGCTGCAGTTTCCGAATCTGAGCATCCATAGGGCAGGCCAATCCACGGATGCCATCCAAAAGTCCTGGTCTTGGTCTTTGGGCTGAGGCGGCAGGTCAGAGTTGGGGTCGCAATGGGCCCTTGGTGTGCGGTGCACTGCAGTGCAGCCCAAGGTACAGCGCAGTACATCGGCAGGGCTTCCCAAGTCGGCCGGGCAAACTGTGGAGTCAGTCACCGGGCTTGCCTCTATGTCGTCTCTCTTTCAAACATAAACACACACACACTCTCACACACACTCTCTCTCTCCTTTGCCCATCACCCAGACTCCTCGTCATACTCCTCGTGAGAGGAAGAATGAGGTGGCTAAAACTCCAAGCTAAAACTATTTGATGTCGTCGTTTGTCAAGGTTCCAGGTGAATTAGTTTAGACGCTGTACCTGCCATTTCACGGTGCTATCCCACCCAAATGCTCAAATTAGCACACAGCCCTGCAGAGTAAGCACTGGAGATGCGGATACGACAGATTCCAGGATCATGCTATGGACCTTAAGGCATCGCATCGTATGTGAGCAGTGTCTCAGAAATCCATCACTGGCAGAAACACACACAACTCGACTTCTCGAGGGGCATCTTTCCGCAGATAGGCTAGATAAGATGGGCAGAGTCACGTCCATATCGTCGTGCCGTCATAAGCATATAGGGGCATTCCCATAATCGTCAACACTTCCTGATCCAGGGGCCGTGGAGGAATCGCCGCATGAATGCGGCACAGACAACGTGGTTCCTGGAGGCCGGAATGCCCCTGGAGCAAGAGTACAGATGGGGCAGAGGAATCTGCCTTAAGGCCCGCCATCTTTCCATCTTCACAGCAATCTTACTGTGACTATCATTGCGCTTCCTTCCCTGCCCATCTGCCTGCCTGCCCGCCCATGCGTTCGTACGTAGACTACGTGGTACGGTAGCATAAGATTTGACAGCCTATGGTGCGTGCACACTTTGTATGCGCAAAGTGTTCGCAGTGGCTTTTCTCTCCGCCGTTGGTGCCCGTCTGCCTAGGCCGTTCTCTGGCTGGCTATTTCCAACGGTGTTGACGGTTCGGTCCATACCCCAGTACATTGATCCCAGGCCAGGACCCTTACGGATGCTGCAACGTCGCAAGGTAGGCAGTGGGGGGAACACTGTCACTCCAGCGGCCACCATCCCTCCCATTCAGCCCTCATCTTCGCCTGTTGGAAAGTCAATCTCCATGGAGTTCTCATGCAGCAAGCAAGGGGCATGGTGGTGGTGATGATGGTGGTGATGCAACCAAGAGCGCCCAACAAAGATTGAAGTGTTTTCTGTGCTATTCCTTTTGGTCTTTTGTTCGTGGCCCCCAGAACATGAGCTAGCTGCTGCATCCTCTCAAATTTTCGGTGATTTTTGACTGCAACGATTGGGACGCATCTTGCTTTATCGCGGGTGCATGTAGTTATTAGATGTCTGCGGCCAGACCAGACCAGACCTCATCTTGCAGAGCCTCTGACTTGCATGCTTCCCACTCCTTCGACCGACTCCCGTCTGTGGCGAGGGCATTTATCGCGGCCCTGCCCGTGCCCACCGGCTCGTTTCCTCTGCTCCCTATGCCTTGTCTTGCTTCCATCTGGTTGAGTGAGCATATCCGTCAAGCGCTAGACGCACTAGAATCCAAATAAAACCGGCCCTACGAGACCCTGCGATCTCCCACCCCCAACCAGCCACCGGCGTCTGTATGCCCACGAAGAAATACACTACTGCAGAGCAGGTGTAGAAGACTACGAGAACATCCCTGTACTCCGTCGGCTTCCCAAGGAGCCGGGGCAGGGGTATTCCTGAAGCGAGACCGCAGTCGGGCGTAACCTGCGCCATGGTGGGCTGGAAATGGGGACTTTGGCAAAGTAAAAAAGTACTGTGCTTTTGCTCATTCCCCGTTGTTGGTGCAGGTGTACACTATCACTCCGCAGTGTACCTCTTTATCCGAACTCGCGAACCAAGTGTCTGGAGCCCGTCGGTCAGTCGGTGCTCAACCGTTCCTCGGGCAGGCAGGCGGTCCCGCTCGTCCCATGGTCTGTTTCTTTACTTTCTTGCTTTCTACGTCAAGATAGCTGCGATGAGATGGGACGGTCCCGCCTGTGTACTTGTGCGCGTACATGTGCCAAAGGCGCGCTCGCATCAGTCACACCGGGATTTTCCAAGCCAGGCCATCTGATTAAGTGCTAACTACCGCGAAGGATTACTCGGTCACAGGCCTGTAGAACATCCATTTGCAGACGGTGATTGTGTGCTAATTCATCGCTGCAGGCCCATCCCAGCGCAGTGAGTCTACTTACTACCTAGCAGTACCTATTATTTCCCCGCGGCGGCCGCCCTTAGACCCGGCCTCCGATTCGCTAATTAGTCGGCGGATCAATCCCGCGCAGTCCTTGTAGGCGCCACCAACTTGTCGACTTATTGGCTGTCATAGGCGAGTCGTCAAGGCAGAGCATAGCATCAGAAAAATGAACTCAATCGAGAGACTGCCTCGCGGGCTGTGAATGCTGTGAAATCAGTAAACGAGGCCCGGCAGCGCGTGATGCAGCGAGATTCAAGAGTGTCGATGGCCAGGACATACCAAAGGCAATGACGGAGCACTCACTTGATTCTCCTGATCTTTGAATAACCCTTGACTGGCTCGGTTTTGGCCTCGGCCTCTCTCATCTTATGCCTCCATTTGTAGTCCGTTTATGCGGTAAGCATACCTCGCTCGTATACTTCGTCACCAATCTTGCCTGAAGACTGGGAGATATGTAACGTCGTGGACTACAGATTGTCTGGAACATTTAGGGACTCGCAAGGCGAAGAAAAGATATGGCTGGCAAGGTTTCCGTGTGTTGCTTCCAACGGGCCCGACGGCCCCCGTTGCATGTGCGTGTATATTGGTGCCTTGGGTTGGCAGACGTAGGTCATCTGCAACTTGCTGGATTATCAACTTAGATGGCTCCTCCTGCCGGGATGATTTACAAAATTGGAATTCGGGCAAACGATGGGATTCGAAGAGAATCATTGCCCTTATGCGCACCTAGCCGGTCTATTTCTGAAAGATCAGCCATCAATAGTTGGACCTCTTCTCGCCGAGGTCAGCGCGCTTCACACCGAGAATCGTAAAGGTGAAGGTGATGGTCACCGAAGGTCACGTGAAACCGCGACGCTTTGGCTCCACAGCTACCCCTGCCTTTGAAAGCTCCCCCTGCCTATTCAAAGGCAAGAGCTGTCTCACGTCACCGATTTTCAGGCACAGCACAGCAACGCGCATCACATTTTTCCATCGTCGCGAATCGCGACATGCAGAAGACTGGCTAGAATAGCTGATACTGATTCACCTAGATGCATGCAGTATCTGATTGCTTGAATACAGCAAACCTGCCCAAATTTCTGCTTTTCTTGCCTCTATCGCGGTGGGCCTTTCGCTCAACCTCGACCAACCACCAAAGTCCACCGCAACTTCCACACCTGGCGAGCCTCTCACATCGTCACCCATATCCTTCCCTCATCTTTGACAACCGTCCCTTACAAATTTCCAAGTCTCAAACAGAGCTCATCGAAGTGTAGCTGATCGGCGGGCTTTGGGCCCCTTATCGCCTTCACAATGAAGTTCTTCATCGAGTAAGCCTTGGTCGACCTTCCACGGTCCTCAAAGCCCACAACTAACATCGCCTTCCCAGTGATCTGCCGATTCTTTTCCCCTACCCTAGGATATATCCTGAGCAGTATGCGTAAGTCACCACGCTCCGCAACCTGAGCCCGATGAGTGCTGACTTCGTCGGTGTTTAGCTATATGTGCGACCTCAAGAGTGTGTTCGCTAGACATTGCCCCTCGAATATCAAACGTCTTACTGACTAGTTAATTCATCCACTAGAGACTCTGGACGCGGGTGGTCACTGCGTCCTAGAGATGCCTTCAGGAACAGGAAAGACGGTATCGCTGCTCTCACTTATTGTGGCCTATCAACAACATAACCCAGAGCATCGCAAGCTCATCTACTGCTCACGTATGTCTGAATCCTCCAGAAGCTTTGACTATATCTAACCATATCAGGTACCATGTCTGAGATCGAAAAGGCCCTCGCAGAGTTGAAAGCTCTCATGAAGTACCGCGCTCAAGAGCTTGGAGAGGAGGAAGAGTTCAGAGGCCTCGGGCTGACAAGTCGAAAGAACCTGTGTCTTCACCCGTCAGTCAAGCAGGAAAAGAGTGGTGCCATCGTCGACGCTCGTTGCCGAAGCCTCACGGCTGGATTTGTCAAGGAGAAAAAGGATCGAGGCGAGAATGTCGACCTATGCGTTTACCATGATGTGGGTATTGCTTCAGTCGTGGCTTCTCATTTGGCTAAAGATTCGACATAGAACCTGGATCTCCTCGAGCCGCACAATCTCATTCCAAACGGAGTTTGGACCTTTGAGGGCCTTCTGAGATACGGCGAACAGCACAAGCAGTGTCCATATTTCACTGCAAGACGCATGGTAAGGATTGAAAGATCACTTTGTTGTTTCTTGTGCTGAGCACGAACAGATGCAATTTTGCAACGTCATCATCTACTCTTACCACTATTTACTTGATCCCAAGATCGCAGAGAGAGTATCGAAAGAGCTCTCAAAAGACTGCATCGTCGTCTTTGACGAAGCCCACAATATTGACAACGTCTGCATCGAGTCCCTAAGCACAGATATCACCGAGGACTCTCTACGAAAAGCAACAAGGGGCGCACAGAACTTGGAGAAGAAGATCTCGGAGATGAGAGACACCGACCAGGAGCAGTTGCAGAATGAATACCAGAAGCTTGTGGAAGGGTTGCGGGATGCCGACGAAGCGCGACAGGAGGACGCATTCATGGCCAACCCAGGTATACGATGCCCCGATTTCCCGCTTCCTTATCGTTCACTGACAGTCAGCAGCCTTGCCAGACGACTTGCTGAAGGAGGCGGTACCAGGCAACATCAGAAGGGCCGAACATTTCGTGTCTTTTCTGAAGAGGTTCATCGAGTATCTCAAGGTGAGCAACTCTGACAGAAACAGAAAGCCGGATGTTAACGACATACCAGACACGGATGAAGGTCAGACACACCATTTCAGAGACACCTCCGTCTTTCCTTGCTCATTTGAGGGAGTACACCTTCATTGAGAAGAAGCCTCTGCGATTTTGTGCCGAACGGTTGACGTCCTTGGTGAGGACTCTCGAGCTCACGAATATTGAAGACTACCAGCCTTTGCAAGAGGTAGCTACCTTCGCGACGCTGGTAGCAACATACGAGAAGGGGTTTCTCCTGATCCTAGAACCATTCGAGTCGGAGACAGCAGAGGTGCCAAACCCTGTCTTGCACTTCACTTGTTTGGACGCCGCAATCGCAATCCGACCCGTTTTTGACAGGTTCAGTTCTGTCATCATCACTTCAGGAACGATCTCCCCTCTTGAGATGTACCCGAAGATGCTTGGCTTCTCGACCGTGGTACAGGAGTCATACAGCATGACGTTGGCGCGAAGGTCGTTCTTGCCCATGATTGTGACACGTGGAAGTGACCAAGCGAGTGTTTCCACGAGTTTCCAGGTCAGGAACGAGCCTAGCGTGGTGCGAAACTACGGCACGCTGCTAACCGAGTTTGCCAAAATCACACCGGATGGCATGGTGGTTTTCTTCCCCTCCTATCTTTACATGGAGTCCATCATCAGCATGTGGCAGGGAATGAACATCCTCGAAGAGGTCTGGAAGTACAAACTCATCCTCGTCGAGACACCCGATGCGCAGGAAACCTCGCTGGCGCTGGAAACGTACCGAACGGCGTGCTGCAACGGCCGCGGCGCCGTTCTCCTGTGTGTCGCTCGAGGCAAGGTCTCTGAGGGTATCGATTTCGACCACCAATACGGCCGTACTGTGTTGTGCATCGGCGTGCCATTCCAGTACACTGAGTCCCGAATCCTCAAGGCGAGACTCGAGTTCCTTCGCGAGACGTACCGCATCCGTGAGAACGACTTCCTGTCATTCGACGCCATGCGACACGCTGCCCAGTGTCTGGGTCGTGTTTTGAGAGGCAAGGACGACTACGGTATCATGGTACTGGCCGACCGCAGATTCCAAAAGAAGCGAGTGCAGCTGCCCAAATGGATCAACCAAGGTCTTCTCGACGCCGACACCAACCTCAGCACCGACATGGCTGTGAGCAGCGCTCGCCGCTTCCTCAAGCAGATGGCTCAACCGTTCCGGGCTAAGGACCAGGAGGGTGTGAGCACATGGAGCTACAACGATTTGATGAAGCACAAGGAGAAGATGGACATGGAACGGATCCAACAGCTTGAAGCTGCCGGGGTTGATAGCATGCAGTTGGGAGCTGACGAGGGCGACGAATACGGCATGGACGATGACCTTGACCAGGACATGATGGAGATCGACGATGGATTCTGAGGTTCTCGATGAACCAGCTCATTGACTGCAGCTGGTACCTTAGCTGGAGCCCGTCAGCGTCTGGATGAGAAGCGAAAACGGCCATGTACATTAAATGTTTTGTCTGATAGAGACCTTAATCTGGTGCTTCATCCACGATCCAGTCGCACTGTCTACGCATCATGCGAGAATGACTTTGTGTCACGACTCTGCGTCTATGTTTGATTCTTGTAAACCTCATTTCAAATCGTCCGCCCATCCGTCCGGCATAAGTCACCTAGTTAACGATGATCCTTTTGGTTGCCTTCTGAGCCCTCATGGCGGGAATCGTGTTTTGTCTCCCAGGCTTCCTCCCAACCTCCATGCACAGCATACGAATGAAATCCTGGCTCGTCCAGTAGCACGTATGGGCGCTCAGCATATTGAGGTACTGGATCTCCAGAGGCCCACCGCCATATCTGAGATAGTAATCAATTTGGCCATTGTCGTTCAACAAGTACGCCTTTCTCTCTGCAATCTCCTCACGCGTGAAATCGTGTACCTCCAACTCGAGCTGCGATGGCAAACGCACGACGGAGGGCTTGGGCGTGACCTCTGGCTCGATAGTCGCGGGGCTTGGGGTTGCGCCTGGCACAAGACTTCGCATGGCGTTGCCAACGTACTTGAAGATGGAACTGGTGGTCGAGGGAACATGAGCCGTCTTGAGACTTGAAGCATATACCGGGTCTATTGTGCCGTTGAGTAGGTAGGCGATTGGGTCCTCCTTAGCCAGCACGTTGTAGATGTTGTCTACCGCAATGCACCCGAACCGGCCAACTTGTCCCGTAACATCCGGTGCGTGTATATCGCTCGGATCAGCGCCAGGTTTGACCCGGCCACGTCGAGGTTGGAGCATGCCTCTCTCGAGAAGCAGGAAGAATCCGGCCGGGCTTCCGACGAGGAACAAGTTGTTGGTGTCAAACTCGAAGAAATCAGCTCCGGGCAATTTGATGGACATGTCCAGTCTAGGAACTTGTGTGGGTTGTCGGGACAAGATGTCAATCGCCATGGCACTGCCAAGAGAATGCCCGATTAGATGGACACGCCCCTTCTCAGCAAAACCAGGGTTGTTGCGACACCACAGCCGGTATACGCGGTTGGCCTCCGTAACAAGCGCCTTGATCATTTTGCCCTTGTGATGGGACATGTAGAATGGAATATCGAACATGACATCAGAGATCATGCTTCTCACGGCCGGGATGCTGCCAGGTTCGATGTCCTTGAGGCTGAATCCATCAGGCACGTGGGTTGCCTTGTCCTCCTCCGTCATCGGACCACCGTCTTCAAATGACAAAGTGTGGCGCCAGTTTATCGGAAGTACCATGATTCCGTTCTGGTCGTCTCTCAAGACTCCCTTAACCACGGGATTGCACAGTTCCATATTGACTTCCCGGCGAAATGCGTTGATGGCGTGCGTGAAGTGAAAGCTTTCGACTCGCTCAGCAAACTTCTGACCTATGCCATGTACAACCATCACAAGGTCGGTAACCTGGCCCTGCTCCTTTTCTGCCTTACAAGCTGGACATAAAACGTCCTGCCCGACGCTTTCAGCAGAGTCGCTCGTAGAAGATTCTGACTGAGAATTTGTGTCGCGCCTACCCTTCTTGTCGTGGATGCGTTCCCACGTCTCCCGATCAAAGCCACGAACTACAGGGATGCCGATAGTCATTCCCTTCATAATCTTGGCTACTGGCCGTCTCCCATAGTAGGCCGATGGTTTTAAACTGGGTTTCAAGAGGAAGGCTCGGGAAGCGTCTTTATAAATGACGTGGTAGCTGGCATTGCTTCGATGCGGCATCGTGCTGGAAGACTTTGGAGTTGGATCGACGGATCCTTCAGCCGCAGCTTCTCCACGATAGCAGCTAGCAGCACAGAACGGATCTGTTGAAATTCGGGGGTCTGAGACGGTCTGCTTGTCGCCATCGCTCATATTTTCCACATCTTCCGGCCAGAGACGATGCGACACTTTTTCTTCGCCGAGCGGACCAACTTCAATCGCACAGCGAAGCTCATCGCTCCAGGTCTCAGTATGCGGTTGCAGCTCTCGGTATCCAGCTTCTAGTTGATTCGCTACTGCTGGCGGAATCGGAAGCATTGTATCTCTAGGATCGCTGTCAGACCCAACCCACAACCACTCATATCTTGATTAACATTCACGAACCTGTAGAACCATGTAGCACGGAGTACCACGGCGATGTCATTCACAGGGGACCAGTAAATCGGTTTCATCTGTAGAGCAGGAATGGACACCATGTGAAGCCTAGATACGCCAACGACGACGTCAATGGCTTCTCTTCTGTAGCTCGCGTCGCTCATTGTGGCGATTTGTACTGTACTTGCCCTCGGCCTCGTTGGTTCTTGTGCTTTGGGCGGAGTTCGCATTTCGCGTTCATCTCCATTGGCACTAGGAGTCTCGATAGGGGGGAATGAATTAGCAAAGGCGTCTTGTGGTCTTTGCCTTATTCCCGCTCTGACGAAAGGCTTCCCGGATATCCCATCATCCACAGACGGCCGGAATGAGGTACTCGTGCCGGGGGTCGATGGGCGAGACGCTTGCTCACTCGCGCGCGAATCAGATCTTGGTCTCGCTTTGGTGTCGGCTCCATATGTGATCCCGTCCTTTTGAGAACGAGATAATTCATTGGCGGCTTCACGGCGCGGGCTGAAAGAGCCCACAATTCCCATTTGTCTTGAGCGCGCCGAATCTGCCCTAGGCCTCGAGGAGGGAACGCTCCCGGCTGTTGACCGGGAGTCATCGGCGGCTGGATTTGTACTAAGTTGGCGTCGCAGTTCCATCATGACCTCTTGAACCACATTGTCCTGGCCCAGAGAGGGTTGTTGTTTTCTCGCAAGGGCACAAAATGTGTTTTGCAGTTCGGTGGACACGTCAATAAAAAGGTCGGGACAGCAAACTGTAGCTGGAGTGTCGGAGAGGATATCCGAGTCTTCGCCTGCGACTAAGGATGCCTGAAATATCCCCCCATGCTTTCGGCCATGTTTTGCGGCCAGGTGCCGAACCAGAAGCTCTAGCTTTTTTATGTTCGCCTTCTCAACATCAGGACTCAGGGTGCCATTCCGTACTAAATGCTCATGAGCTTTTACGTTATCCTCGGAGAGGAAACTGAGCCAAGCCTTCTCCAGAGCGTTGTTGTCGCCTAACGAAAAGGGACGGATTTGACCTCGAGTAGTCCGCGCATCGGACGCACCAGCGATCGTGCCAGGCGACAAGGGGTCGTCTATTGGCATCAACGACGAGTAGAAGAATTGCGCGGGAACAAGGGGCACACCGTTGTCCTGCCCGGTCGGGGTCGGGTGCGCCACAGGAGTAAGGCGACACTTGGGGCCGTACGTGTGTACTTGTGCCGGGGCAGACATCATGGTTTCTCCTTAGTCAAGCAGGCAGTGTCTGTCTGTTACGTGTTTTGGTCTGACGGTGGCGGGAGTCGATCGCTGCGGACGAGCAAGAGCAACAGGCAGCCAGGTGAGCAAGAGCGGATTTTGTGGCTTCGAGAGGAGTGTTTGTCGTGGAGTCGGGCCTCTATCATGAACGGCTTTCAGCAAGCCGGACAAGCAAGATGGACTTGATCATGTTTTGCGAGTCGTCAAGAGGGATTGCAGGATCGGGGTCGCGAGAAGACCTCTTTGAGGTGGAGATGGTAGAGTGTGTCTGTGAAACCAAGTCGGTATTAGCAACCTAAGTCACACGGGCGGATGAAAGGGCTACGCATGCCGAAGAAGACGGAAGAACAGCGACTGATATGTAAAGCCTGCCTGATGACATTAGCTGTACGCGCAAGACGGCATTAGGTCCGAACGGTGTCTCAAGTTGGCAGGGCGAGACCAGAGCTCTGCATGAGATGCGCTTGTTGCCTTATCGCTAGATCAGGTACCAAGAAAGGAATTGCGCAGGCACGCATTAAACGCGGACCAAATAGTCCAAAGTGCCGGGTTAAAAAAAAAACAAAAAAACAAAGGAAGGTCCGCTGTTTGCACATGGGTGCCTTATGTAAGGCAGATGATGTGCTCCAGATTCAACAGAACTTTGAGGGCGAGCGAAGCACGCTGGTCAGTGCATGGGCGTAGCTGAATCTACGATTGTTATCGAGCGATTGTCAATGACGTATGTACCAGAGCTCATGTACTAAGATGCCTGCCTACCTACCTTACCCAGTACGTCCGCGTGTGGGAGCGGACCAGCCACATGAGGCACAGAGCGGGAATGGAAGTCTGTAACGGTGGCTGAGGTGATAGGACTCGGCATGGGCCTCAGACACACTGCCCCGTAGGTAGGTAGGTACGGTACCGGAGCTGCCCGCAAGACTGTACCTAAGGTACACGCTCATACACTTACGCATTAGGGACCCTCTACCCCGCCCCCGCCTTTCAGCGGGACGTGAATTGAAGGGAATGTGCTTTCCACTCTCAACTCTCGGCAGACAAATAATACAAACACTTTGAGATGCTGGAGGGCGTGAGGGCTTAGTTGTTTGTGGGCATGATGTAGAGTATCCGCCGCTAATAACTTCATCTAGGAGGGCATGCAACGCAGACGCAAGACTCCGCCCTGTCCTGTCGCTCTCTGGCCCATGGGCTGCAGAACCGGATGTATGTTTGGTTACACGATTCTCAAATATACATAGCTTGCGATCTTTGAAGCTGGAAATAGCTGCAACACGCACTATATTGATTGATATTCGCTTGAGAGTTGGAGAACTTCCTAGAAAATTGATACAGGGCGCATGTAAACAAGGTAATCTCGGGTGCGTGGAATTCGTCCTCGTTGCTCAAGATATCATGTAAAGGCAGATGTTGGGAACAAGCAGATCTGACGTGGAGTGGACGGGTCTGGAAACTGCCCCTGGGGGGGCGCTTGTCGTCGGGGAATATCAAGAACCGAGATCCATAGAGCCGGATCCCTGACCGGACCCTTTCTTTCTACCTACCTTAGGTTTACTTTGTATCCGTAAGGTAGCTAGGCCATGTCCACAGGTGCATCTGCTGGGAGCAACTGTTGCGGATGTGATGCGGCAACGATAGACCTTGACGCGGTGCCGTGTGCAGACAAGGGTTCGTGCTGGAGGAAAAGAATCCAACTACACCCATCGCAAACAGGGCCAATGTACTATGCAGCACATAGTTATCTTACTGCGAGTTTTGTAGGGAGCCATTCGCACGCGGCGGAATGATTGTGGGGGCGCGTGGTTGTGGAGCGGGAAGGGAACGCTTCCATATGGTCGTCAACTGACGTCCCCCATTCCAACCACTGTTCACTTGCGCCCCCAAAGTCCTCGTACTGCATGGTAGACGCTTGCTTCGAAAATGGCAGCGCAGTAAGGTGCAGACGACATATAAGTCCAGATGCAAGTGCAAATGCTGAGTCTCTGCTGCCACTCGTCTTGTTTCAAGGTCGGCAGACAGGCAGGGATGAATAGCCTTTTGAAGTTGTGAATGGGCGGGCGATCCACCAAACCCCGCTTGAACCGTGCTCAAGCCGTGTGGTTTGGCACCGTGATCTACCTCTCTACCTTCTTACCTACTATTGTGCTCGTTTTGCCAATTGCCCATCTGTCCGCTCACCCAACACGTCGGGGCTTGAGCAGTCAAACAGTTCATTGCCTAAATACGGCTACCTCAAGAGGTAAGATAGGTAGGTAGGTAGGTAGGTATGAATGGACTGTCACCTCACCCCACGCTTCACTTTTTTTTGGAGAGGACTGGGGCCACCACTGGATGGATGCGGATGCAGCACCTACCTACAGCACTGAGTGTACCTGGTGCTGTGTCCGTGGTGCTAGCGCCGACGCCCGTCCCCACCTGGATTGTGGCACAAACTGCAACCCCAGTACGGTAGCCAGTAGTGTACACTACCTTACGGATACACTAGGTAGGTCTCCATGCGTCCGTCCTGCTCCCCGTCGTCACTCGCCCGTCTCCTCTTGGGTCGCCTAGGTTTGCCCCGGCATCTCCCTGTCTTGTCCTGACCAGTGTTGGTCCACTATGGTGTTATCTTGGCTGATCTTGCGACACACGATGCCGTGCGGCGCTGCCCATCCGCCTTGGTCACGAAATATGGCAGGCGGAAAGGCAATGGTAGAACTACCTGAGGTGCCTAGTATGATGGCAAAAGTGGCAGCAGCAGCAGCAGCAGCAGCAGCAGCAGCGATCAGCAGAGAAAGCGCTGCCTCTGTATTTCCCAACCAGGCAGCGTATCGCGTGCCCGCCCCTCGACCACGCACACTGTACGTCTTGTACGCCCGAGTCTCCCGCTGTCGCCGTCGTCTGTTGTTTGTATGAAGCCATGAAGCAATGCTTCTCAGTTGAGGGTTGGTGATGGGGGAGCCCAGACCAGATCGGCACTAGAGATGGGCGACCCCAGGTCTCCAGTGGCGCGCCACGCCATTCCCCATTGCTGCGTGCTCTACATGAGGTAGTACCTAGGTTACCTTCCAGAGCTAAGGTAGCTAAGGTACCTCAGGTGCAACGTGTACCTCCAGGAGACATGAGTGCTTAACATGGGCCATGTGCCGCGTCTTGAAAACCATCCCACAGGAGCTGTTGGTGACGCTACCGTTCGCAGTAGCTCAGAAGATGCTGTAACCGTGCTCCTCCAATTCCAACCCACCCACCCTTCTTCAGTCCTTCTCTTGCCTTTCTCCTCCCTACTACTTCACCAAGGTAACGAAGGTACAACCCTCACCCTCACCCTCCCATTCATTCAGCCATTCTGTTGGCCTGTCCTGTCCTGCATGGCTGTCTTTCCCTCCCTCGTTCCCTCCCTGCCTTACTAGGTACGGGTAGGCTTAGGCTGGGTCTTGGTCCTGTCCTTGGTGGCGGTAGTCTCTCGCGCATCCATGTCGAATTGACGGTACTGCGTACGGTACGGTGTTGTACCTCACCAATCGCAATCACCTGCCATACTGTGCGCTGTGCTCCTTCCCTTCTCCTCATCTTCTCCTCGTTGACCTTCTTCTTCGCCTACCTTATGCAGAGTTAAATTCTTCTGCTAAACGCTGCTGCTTGACACTCTCCATCATATCATACGCCTTTCTACTCCCTTTCCACCGCCAGTCTTAATGAGGCCGTCTTTGCACTAGCCGTCCCTCGTCGTTGGTATTGGCTGTACAGAGTATCTTTGCCGTCTGCCGACGATAAATCTCCACCGCCGGGCGCCGCTTCTGCCGTTGACGTTATCACCGTTGCAGCAAGATAACTCGTCTGCCTTCCTACCTTTCGCAGCCCATCACCGCAGCTCCCCAGATACCCCTCGCCGCCTATCACGAACCGAGCTGGCGTTGCTGCTACCGTTATTGCTTTTGGGCATGTGCGATAAGGATCGCCCGCCACCCCCAGCCGACGCCAACACGCCAAACCCAGTCCATTCGAGTGCGTACTCTATTCATTACCACTCACTACCTCTTCCCGACCCAGGCTTTCGCTGTGACAAACCCTCTTCTCTCACACACGCCGCTTTTCACCCAGTACGAGGCGCGATTGGCATCGTCTTCCATCTCTAAATCGCCTTGAAGCCAGCCCGTAGACAGTGTCGTCCGAGGCAGAAGCTCCAGGACGACAACCGTCTGAGTCTACGGATACTGTCGAGCGACCTCGTAGTGGTTTAGCTGCAACACCAGCTCACTACCTTCTACTCCCGCCCCGACCACCGACCAACGACCCCAACACAACATCGACCACCCCCTATTACCGCTGATAAGCTGCCAACCCCGACGTCGAGTCAACTGTTCAACACATCTCACGTTAATTGCGACTTCCAGTCCGTCGCAATAAGAAAGTTCGCCTTTGAAAAATGGCCACAATTGCTCTCCCGAGGCCTATACCCCCTCATCGCCCTTCGTCTGCAGTGGGCTCCGTCTCGTCCATATCGCTCGAGTCCATCGGCGCAGCCCAAGTCCCAGTACCAAACAAGCATCTTCCTGTCTGCCCTCCGGGGCCAGTTCCAGCGGAGGAGCCCAACACTCCTCCTCCCTCTCCCCCACGCGATGAGGAACAGGCTCAACAATCATCGCTGCTCTATCCTCCTGACAAGTTCAATAGACAAGATTCCGCACCATTGACCTTGTACACGATAAGCCCCGCAGACGTCGCTGCTGCCGTTGACTACGTCTCCCGCCAGCCGTTACCGGATCCGAATCAAGTCTTCCCCTGGTTCCACGGGCTCCACCCCCACAACCATATCCAGCAAGCTTTCTTCATTGCCCGTCATCGCTCCCTGAGGAAAACGCCCACATGTGTGCGCGGCGTCACTCTCGTCAAAGCCGACGGTGATGTTGCCGTGGCACGTCTCAAGGGCGCCATCGCCCCTCAAGAGTTCATGTATTTGGGCGCCTCTCCCGAATTCATTGACATCGACCCACGCGACGGTTTCTGTGTAAGAAACTTCCAGATCCAGGCAGCCAAGTCGGCCATGATGTCCGACATCATCGTCTATGGAGAGGACGAAGCCACTGTGCAGAGGACCGGACTGGATATTGCTACAGCTCAATCACGGTGGCGCCAAAAACACGAGGCACAGGGCCACCCACTGCCAGCGTACAACACATTTCTCTGCGTTTCCCCCTTCAGCGAATTCGAAACGAAGCACAAGGACATCGTTGCCATCGATCACCAGGGTGAATTGACGGGAAATGTTCTCGACTTCTTCCAGCAGGAGAGGAAAGAGATGTACGAAATGACCAAGGCCTCAGAGATATCCCACAATGTTTGGCTAGGCCCAACACCAGATCCCACTTCTGGAGAAGAGTACAAGTACGACGTTTTGATCGAGTGCAGCGATGTTGGTCGTTTGAACCCGTCGACACTACGCGCTCTAGCCGAGTCCAAGATCAAGCCAGCCGTGCGCCCGTACATTGACTTTCCATCCTCTGGCAGCATTCTGCCACCGACTTGGTCACAAGTTGAAGCCGACGGCATTCTAGAAACCTGCAAATGGATATATCACTTGGCACACGGCACCCTACCACCCTCTGAACAGTCCAGCTTTGACTTTGACGGAGATGTAGGAATGGACGAACCAGCGGAAGGTGAGGAGCCTGTAGGTTCTCATCCCATGAAGATACTTATTCACTGTGCCGACGGATACACTGAATCTACGATGCTGGGGATCGCCTATTTCAGCTACAGCACTGGACGAGGTATTGCTGATGCCTGGCTACACTTGCACACAGTCAAGCAACGCAACTTCTTTGCATATCCAACCGATGTGGCTCTTTTGACGTGCATTGAAGCTCGTCTACTCCATGAGTCGCCAGTTCATGCTGGAAAGGGATTACGCGAGGTGACAGCCCTGATCAAGGAGCCTGCGTGGCTGCCTGGTCTCGATGGTTCTCTGCCCAGCCGGGTGCTGGACTACATGTACCTCGGAAACCTCGGGCACGCCAACAACCCGGATTTGCTCAGGGCTCTCGGAATTGGCCAGATTCTCAGCGTGGGTGAGACTTCAATGTGGAGAGAAGGCGAGTTGGAGGAATGGGGCCCAGAGAATGTATGCGTGGTCCAGGGCGTTCAAGACAACGGCATTGATCCGTTGACTGATGAGTTCGAGCGGTGCCTCGAATTCATTGGTGAGTTTTACCAGTCTCGGAGTGTTGAGAAGTTTCTAAATGTGCTCCTAGACCACGGCCGGCGCAGCGGAACAGCCACATTGGTACACTGTAGGGTTGGTGTATCCCGCAGTGCCACCATCTGTATTGCGGAAGTGATGCGGGCCATGAACCTATCGTTTCCCCGGGCGTATTGCTTCGTCCGAGCCCGCCGACTCAATGTCATCATCCAGCCTCACCTACGATTCGCATACGAGCTCCTAAAGTGGGAAGAGCTGAACCAGGTCAAGCAGTGCGGACCTGCTGGGATCAAACGGGAATTAGAGTGGGGAGAGATTGCCAGGGAGATTGCCCTGATGAACAGACCTTACGCTCGATAATGTGTCCTCGTGGATCGTTGGATGTTACTCAATTCTTTGGTTCTTCTATCCTTGGTAAGGATTTCTGGGAGTTCTATGAGGTGTTTGGCCCGGGTTTTTGCTTTCATTTTCATCTTTTTTTCCCTCTTTTCAAAATGGCATGACGGATGCACGGAGACAGGCGTCTATAACTGTCTTGCCATGGCAGGATTTGTTGGAGATGGTAGTTTCTTCCGATGGGTCATGGTTCGCGCGGCACTGTTGTTCCAAATGGTCGGCGTTGTTGATTTCACGCTCCCCCCCCCCTTTCTTCTTCTCTCCCCCCTCCCCCCCCCCCTTTTTGCGACCGCTCGTTGGGGTCTTGTGGTGACGGAGGGCGTATGACTTTCTTAGCCATCTCCAATGTTCTCGGTCTTGTTATTGCACAATCGTTGGGGACGAGTATTTAAAAGGGTTCAGCCACGGTCGGTGGCAACGGGTGATGATGCCACGATTTACTCAGCTAAGCCTGCTGATCGAGAACCTATACTTCCCGATGAGCAGAGATACGACTGCTGATAATCCATATACTATGAACAAGTTTTCGCGCTATCGTGCGCTACCGCACACCAACTATTTCATGTTCGGAAGTTGCTCGTCTTCGGGTATCGTGATTTCACAACAGCGTCCGTTCCTGAGTCTTTCATGTGGCCAACCATGTGCAAGCGCAGAAATGGGTTTTTATGAATTAGCGGCCTCGTAATGACCAAGCGGCAAGCAGTGTTCGCTTCATATTACATCAAGAATGCAAGGTGCTGGAGCCTCCTAGTCACCCCTAGGAAGAAAGTATGTAGCCAAACGCCTCCGAATGCAGCTGTCTTCTTCCGATATCAACAATGCGCAGAGCGCACGCGTTGAGGCCTGACCCCGATAACTCCCGTCGCCCACAGCGGAACTACTACGAAAAAAAAGACTACGTGCCGTAGGCCGACGAGTCCAATTTGTCGTCGCCGTCAAGAACCCTACAAATTATGCTTCGTTAGCTCTCGTCCGGGAACAATATGGACGAAGACTTACGAGAACTGCTTGACCAGGTAGCCCTCACCGCCGTGCTCCATATCGATATTGTAAACGTAAAAGCCTCCGTCGCTGGTCACAACCATCACTTGCGGGCTACTACTGCTCATGGCTACAACGCTCCTCAGCGGGCCGTTGGGAAGCTGTGACCCGCCTGAGAGCCCGCCGCCTCGAGTCGATGCTGTCGGCGAATTCGAAGACTTCGGGATCTTAATGTAGGCAAAGTCGCGAAGGGGCTCCCACATTTCCGTCACTGTCTGAGGCAGGTAAGAGCCAACGACACCGGCCACGCTACGACCCATTATCTGTGACGACCGTCGGAGTATGCTGCTGAATGAGCCACTTTGCCGCCGATTTATCTGCTGCTGGCTGCCACCGCCCCCATTGCTAGGTCCGACCGGCTCAACTAGGTCGCTTCTAGGGGACCCTGCTGCGCTGCCTGCAGGTGATTCATTACTGCTGTCGTAACTCCTGGATCGCGACCATCGATCCTGCCTCGGCGACCCGGGTGTTTCTGCAGCAGCCGAAGCCGAGTTGTTTCCTGGGGGAGGAGCACCGATACGAAATATATGAACGGTATCGGATGTCGAAGAAACGCACAGCAACGTCGAGCTGAGATTGAAAGACATGCTGTAGATTGTGGATGGGTAAGTTCCACGGCGGAACTGGTACAGCTTCTGTCCTCCGGGGACAGAGAACACACGGATGATGGTGCCGGTCTCACTAGCAGTGGCAAGCAGTGTGCCCTCGCTGTTCAACGAGATGCTACAGAGAGGTGATCTATGGGCCTCGATAACGTTAACAGCTTTGAGGGTAATTGTATCGAATACTAGGACCTCCCCTGATGTAGGAGCAACGTAGGTCGAGAGGGGTGGGGCATGAGCCGGTCTCTTGTCTCCGTTATCCTCGCGGGGCTTTGGCAGCGGATATGCAATGTAGCAATTTTCCGAGGATGGTGACAGGGCACAGATGGCGCCTGGGTTCGGCGAAGTAGGGATTGTATAGAGTAGGCTCATGTTGGAAATGTCGTAGAGATAGATTTCAGACTCAAGCACGACTGCGAGACGTTTGCGATTCAGGCGGACGGCAAGAACGGCGGAGGGAAAGGTAAGCTCGCATATGACTGAAGACCTCTTTCTCAGAGTTAGTATTCTGGCAGAACAGGAACGAAAGACGACCAACTTTGGTGTTCTGTATGATCAAGTGTCGTGGAGAAAGGATCAGCGCAACCAGTGAGGTCGAGAACAGCATCTCGATAATGGCAATATTCCCGTCATCGCTGCTGAAGATTTTTGAAAAGGGATCGGTGTGGTAGATGCGGAAACCTTTTGATGTGCCTATGTGGGCGAGGCAGCCAGTCAGTGAAAGATGTTCAGCAACCAAATGGGGACCGCGGGTGCGGTGGCGGGGAACCCGTTACCGACTGCGAGACAGCTATGGTCCTGATTGAAAGTAATGAAATTAAGGGAAGCGTTCGCCATGGTGTACGACCGAAGCCGGGGCCTTCGGCAGGATGTATGCGCCGTGATGCGACGGACACCGAAGATGCACTATCGCCGGGACAGCGCCGGCGGTGGGAAACTACCAGACGGAGATGATGTTTAGTCGACGACGGCGGTTCGAGGAGCCGAAGAGTTTTGTATTTCGCCAGTCACAGCGATGATAGAAGTCCAGTATCTCGACCGAAGACTGAGGAAGGTAGGAAGATTTGCTGTCGAAGGCAGCAGCGCAAATTGGTAGTCGCCAGGAGGCTGGAGTGCTTTGGTGTTGGTCGGTGGACGGTGGTCGGCGGTCGGGTCAAGGTTCGGACAAAGCCAAACCGTCAAGCCTTTGATGAGCTGGTGATTGTCGGGATAAGCTGAGGTTTCGCTGCAGCGCCCGGCAGCGGAGCACCTTTTAACTTGAGGTACCTTAGAGGAAAAGTGACGATAGATGTGGAGGGTGAGATATCGAGTCTGGACGGTACCGGCAAGGTAAGGTAAGGTAAGGTAAGGTGAGGTAAGGTGAGGTCCGGACACTGAACGTGAACCTGGTGGCCCCCAATGGCAAGGTGGACTGGAACCCTGGCAGCGGGGAAGCTATGTAATCCGTCGGCCGGGTGGTCCCAGCGCCTGGATGGTAGTACCTAGGTACCTTGCGCTGAACATGGGGTGCGTTTGTGGCACGTGTGGCTGTGCTTGGCTCGGGCACTTGTACCTAGGTCTGTTTAATTATTAGGTGGGCTCCCCGTGCCCGTGAGTAAATGGCAGGTGCCTGACCTACCTGCTTACGTACCTAGGTACCTAGGTAAGGCAAGGCACCTGAGGTAAGGTGTGGACGATAAGATAAGAGTCCAGGATGGCACTAGAAGCCACACACACACACCCTCCATACGATGACTGAGCATTCGGCAGTCTGGTCATGGAGCTGGAATAACTTGGAGGCAAGTGCTTTGCTTGGATCACATCAATACACAAACGAGTTTCATGAAGCATTTCCATTATTCATCGGGAACCTAAATGAGGCTTTGTCGTGAACTGCAAGATGGCGCACTGAGCCCAAGAATAGTAATAAATGAGGGCTCTAGACGGGAAACCCCGTAAACAACGTAGCTGAGCTCTCCCGCGGGTCGTTTTGGGAGAGGTGGAAAGGGGGCGGGGGGGGGGAAAAAACTGCACACCAGTGTCGGAAAAGCAAAGGCACAGAACTGTGACTCGGCAACAATTCTTCACCACTTTTTAGAAAGTCCGTCAACTGCCACTCAGCATGGCGCCCTCGGTGCAAAATGCCCGCAGGGGTCAGGCTCTGGACGACCTCATCATGGCAGTGAGTCAATATTGAGTTCCATCCCAGCCTACGACTCACCTCGGTTCTTCGGTCCCTTGCTGATCAACGTGTCTTTGGTTTGCTACCTATCAGACAAACAGCAGTTCCATAGTTTCAAAACGGAGTGTTGTAAGTTAGCCAAGCATGTTCTCCCTTCTCTATTCATCAGTCACTCATTTAATCAGGAACGCCTATATTACCCCGACGAGCCGCATTACTTTCGGTTCTTCGTCAAGAAGTTCCAGCGACGAGCTCCTCTTATCAACAGGGGTTATCATTTACGACTGAAGGTCATTGACACGCTCGTCCGCCGTTTTCTCCAGAGGCCTTCGTATCGCAAGAAGGTAGTCGTCAACCTTGGTTGTGGAAGGTAAGTTGAGGATCCTTCTGGATTTGCGTTGCTAGACTTATCCAATACCAAATGTTGGTGGCGCTCACTAAACTCTCATCAGTGATGTCTTGCCGTGGCAGTGCGAGGTGCGCTACCCGGACGCCTGCCGAGATGTCACATTCATCGACGTCGACTATCCAGACCTCATCCAGAAGAAGCGCCGTATTGTTCTCGACACGCCCGAACTGCATGCTCTTCTTGGAACTTGGGAGGTCAACGACAAGTCCCCCATCGTTCTCCAAAGCCAGAAATACTGCCAAATCGCCTGCGATCTTCGACAACTCTCCGCCCTGGAAAATGCTTTATCCAAGCTGTTTGACCTATCCGCAACTGAATTTCTCTTTGTGGCTGAGGTGTCTATTACATACATGGACACGGAGGGTGCTGATTGTGTCATCAATTGGGCTGGTTCCCTTCAACATGGTACTGCACTGTTGAACACTCCCTATCTTCTATGTTTCTAATTACCGATGCAGCCGAATTTTGCTTGCTGGAGCAGATTCTGCCGGACGGACCGGATCATCCTTTCGCTCATACGATGCTCAAGCACTTCAACAAGTTGAATACACCAATCAAGTCTGTTCATCGCTACCCAAGCGTCGCTAGCCAAGAGGCCCGCTTTGAGACATTGGGATGGTCCGCGGCGGAGAGTTGGACGCTTTGGGAGGCTTGGGCCGACGACCTGTTCATGACTTCTGAAGAGAGGCGAGCTCTTGATGTTGTTGAGCCCTTTGATGAGTGGGAGGAGTTCGCTCTCTTCGCTAGTCACTATGTTGTCATCCTTGCCTCAACTTTTGGGTCTGACAACGGCAGACATATCTCTCAAAAGCCAGGGGATTCCACCATTCCATCCTATCAAACGCACATGAACTTGTCCAAGTATGAAGCTAATCGAGGACACCGCCGATTTGGCGCAGCCATGCTCGTCGAGAACCCCAATGGTCAGGTTGTTGTCTCACACATGCAAGGCCAGGGGCCAAATGGAAGGTTGACCTCAGTGGACTTGTACCGAGTCTCGGCTGATCGCCCGCCAGCTTCTTCTTCTTCTCAGAAGGGCCCGTCCGGCAGGGTTTGTCACACACTCACAGATCTAGGAAATGCCGGTGTACTCCTCGTTGGTGGACGTGCTTCTCCGTCAACAGCCTTCAAAGATTGCTGGCTTTACAGAAAAGTATTCAATACCTGGGAACGGGTACAAGACCTTCCGGTCCCCCTATTCCGCCATTCAGTGACTCGGTTGGGAACCTCATCATTGGCATTGCTTGCTGGCGGACGGCCTAATCACACACAGACCTCTGCAGATTATCTACTCTTTAATCCCATCAACGGCTGGACAAGGTGTAAGACACAGGGCTCTCCACCTCCACTTTACGGCGCAACCTTCACGTGTATAAGCAGCATGCTGGGAGAATTTGAGGGAATCATTGCCGGGGGACTACTTGAAGACGGCCTCGTAAACCAGAGAACGTACAGATGGACATTGAAAACTTCAGATCCCGAAGTAAGAGCTTATTCCGATGCCCTTGATTATCAGCTGACCAGCAAATACAGCCTGTTGTTTCATTTGAGATCGTCGATGCACCGATTCAGAGGAACCAGACGAGCTTGTTGTCTAGATTTGGGGCAACAGTCATCAACTCTGGGGAGTACTCCTTTGTGTTTGGTGGCGTAATTAAGGACGTCCAATTGCCTGCGGCATTGGACATGATTATCGTCAAAGAGGTCAATGCCGGACTAGAAATCGTTGCGAGCCTCGATGGATTTGGCGAGTCTGGCAGCCTTCGTCCTTTCTTGATTGGAGCTTCGGTTATTCCTCACGCCGACGGAGAGTTCGCCGTCGTTGGCGGCGGTGCCACTTGCTTTTCGATGGGAACCTACTGGACAAAAGGAAGTTACAACTTCGCTTTCGACACTCAACGACTAGTTTCCGGGCAAAAGAAGCTACCACTTCTAGCTTCCCAGATTGCGCCAGTCGAGTACTCTGAGACTGTCGAAATCACAGCGGACGAGACAAAAGCGAGTACAGAGATTTTGCCGCCGGTTTCTCTCCATTGTCTGCCTCGTATCAAGGTTGAGTCTAAAGATCAGTTCCATACAATCTTAGATGCGGGGAAACCGGTTATCATTGAGTCTGCAAATTTGGGCCCATGCGTATCTGAATGGTCACAGGAATATCTCGTCAAGACCGTCGGCGCAGACCGTGAGGTTCGTACACCGAGTCCTCCACATCCCCGCCGTTTGATCTCCTGGCATCGCTAATATCCTGCTCCTTAGGTCTCAGTTCACGAATCTACGGTCGAAAATATGGATTTCAACGCCAAGAATTTTCGTTACGTTACCAAGAATTTCGGCGAATTCATCAAAGAGATTGGAGAAGGGAAGCGGCTTTACTTGAGAGCTCTGTCGAAGGATGAGCCATCAAATCTTCCTACACAATTGGTCACCGACTATCCGTCCTTGGCAAAGGACTTCATACTCCCCTCCCAACTCGCCTATGTTCAAGACAACACCTTCAGTTCCGTGTTGCGCATCTCTGGCCCGGTCAACATGTGGTTGCACTATGACGTAAGCTCACATCTTCTATGGTTTCTTGCGCGCAAGATCTCTCAAGATAGTGCTGACTCTCTAACAAAGGTCATGGCCAACGTGTACGCACAGGTCAGAGGATCGAAACGTCTCATACTGTTCCCGCCTACAGACGTTAATTACCTCTCCTTTTCCCCAGGTGCGTCAAGCTCCAGCGTGGATGTCTTTTCCGCACTGGGTGCGGGCTCACTGCGCGGCGTACAGCCATACGAGGCCGTCGTGGAGCCAGGCGACATTCTCTTCTTGCCGCCCCTCTGGCTCCATACTGCCGCTCCAACTTCGGACATGAGCGTGGCCGTCAATATATTCTTTCGCAATCTGGAGAAGGGATACTCTTCGGGAAGAGACGTCTATGGCAACCGCGACTTGGCCGCTTACGAAAAGGGGCGCCAGGACGTTTCACGCATCGCAAATAACTTCAGCAAGCTGCCATCAGATGCTCGGGAGTTCTACATGAGGCGCCTTGCAGATGAGCTACTGCAATCAACAATGAACGTGTAGTGCAACGAATGTTTATAGCAGAACCCAGTGTAACCTGTTACTGAGGTCCGCGAACCTTCTGCGTCATCCAGCGGAAAATTCCGAGCACGTCATTTCCAAGTCCTTCATTGTTCTCTCGCGCCCTCTCAAGCCCGCCACGTCTGAAACCTCCAGGGAGGCAGAGCCATAATGCGAGGATGAAGACGAGTATAGCCATAACGATGGGCTGGAGTACTTGAACTCCCTTGCTTTGGGCAATGGCCCCGATGGCAAACGGGAATATTGCTGCACCGCCGCCGCCGAAAGCGGCCGCGAAACCGATCGCGCTCACGTGGTAGTCGTTGGGCAAGAGTTTGGTGGCGGCAACAATAACGGCGGGGAACAGCGGCCCGAGAAAGAAGCCTAAGAAGGTGACAAAAATAATGGAAGCTACGAAGCTAGGCACCGACCAGTAGAGCAACTCCAGGGCCACGGAGAGCACAAGGTAGATGGCAATAGCACGTTTCTCTCCGATTCTTCCTGTGATAAAACCTAGTATCACTCGACCGATCGTCAGTCCAAGCCTATATGAAACCCGGTCAGTGAGATTTCGATAGCAGCAACAGAAAATGGGGCAACGTCTTACCAGAACAGGACCACAGTAACGCCAGCCAAGAAGGGTTCCGCCTGTCTTACACGAAGCATAAATGTGACGAGCCAACCTCCTAGGCTTACCTCAGCTCCAACGTAACCAAGCAGGAAAAGAGCAAGAAGCCAAGTGATTGGTTTCTTCAGAACTGTCCGGGTTGTCGTTCTCCCGCCGTTCGTGGATGGCTGATGAGTTTGTCGATGAACTGCGCCGGTTGCCCCCCAAAACGCCGTCAGTGCCACGGCAAACTCAACGACCGTGACTCCTATCATCACGTAGTAAAAGGCATACCACGGCAATTTCTGACCCTTGGTAACCATAGCAGAGGCAATGAGTGGGCCGATAGTTCCCCCAACCCCGTAAGCGCCATGAGGAATGCCCAAGAGTTCGTTCGCATTTTGCATATTACCAACCCAGGCGTTCCAAGCGCTGTCCTCAAGCCCGTTCCCTAGGCCGGTGAATAATAGAACAACGGGGAGTACAGGGTACGGCGGGTGTAAGGCCAAAGGTATATAGCCAACGATGCGACTCAAGGGGCCTAGCACGGCGACACCACGTTGACCAAAGTGGTTGTGAATCAGGTTGTTAGAAAGCGCGGCAATGACATATCCAACGAATGGCGAGAGAAACAGCAAGGCCACAACGGTGTACGTGACGTTGTAGTAGGTTTCTATCTGGGTAACCCGATCAGTGAGGCTGCATACAAGGGGTCTTGCGGCATGTCCCCGTACTTACATATGGGATTAAGGCCAGTGGTGAATGGCGTTAAGCTTGGTGATAATGCACCGGACGAGAGTTTTGGCAGAGACATACCCCTATTGCCGCATCATTCATCCCCATGATCGTGAAGCTCAGCAGCGTCACGCAGAAGCGGAAAGCATTGGTACGAGTTCCGTTCCACCTTTCTAAAGGGCTCTCAGGGGTTGTTGAAGCCAAACCCTTCTCATGCCCGTCGATGACAACGTCAAGCGGCCGAGCTATCTTTTCGTCCATAACAGGCGACTCGCGCGGGCTATAATGTAGTAGATTTGAGATGATGACGAGGGCAAAGTAGACGAGAGAAGGTGTAGTGTGAACTGCAGCCAGCACAGTATTATTTCGTTTGATAGCAGTATGGCCGGGGCATGGCCCGCAATGACGGCTACGGTACCAGAGCTCTCATCCCGAAGCCGGCATGCCACAGAGAGATGAACCAACGGGCTGCGGGGCCGATACCTGAGCGAAGACATCCAATAACATCGCGGACTTGGGGAAGAGGTGGCGAGAGGATTGAGTATCATTCTACCGAGAAGCGATGTGCAGCCGATATGTAGCCATCTCCACGCCGGCTGGTGCTCACTCTTATTCTCACCGCCGGCCCTTATCAACAACTCATCCAGTAAGTCATGACCGGATTCGGCGTTATTATCTCACTGTGGAACCGGGTGGGCGCGTCGGAGCCGGTGATGACCCGAAAGTGCTGAGTTCCGGTCGGACTAATGTAAGCCGTCCGCAGATGTTAATTCGACGAGGTCCGTAATACAGCAAAGAAATTTGTGTGCGAGTCTGTCCAGTTTTCTTGGGTCTACGCGGCTATGTTTTCTTTAGACTTCCGATAACTAAAGCAATACCATGACCATGATGGTTTAGAGACAACGGTAGGCACAGGCGACCATAACAACGATGTTGACGACGATATCCAGCTACAGCGACGACGAAGAAAACTGCAGTAAAATATGAGTACGCCTACCAAGCACCGTGCGATGTCGTGCCGCAGCTTGTGTGATTACCTATTTAGTACACCCTTGCATGGCAGCAATAGCGCAGTCGGTGGCCAATAGCGGAGCGTCTCACAGGGTCATGCGGCCTTGTGTAGGTGGGATTAAGGTGCTTTTAGCGTCCGGCATTTCCATTCTCCGGCGTGCCCTCTTGCTGCTGCGTCCAACCTTCAGCTTCCAGCCCTCTGCACGTATCTTTGGACGATTTCATGCCCTTTCAATAAATGAACTGGGGTGAGAAGCAACTAAAAAGAAGAAGAAAAATATCAAAAACAATGCACGGCGGATGATTCAATGCGGCTCAACTCAGGACGTGACGGTATTCCAGCCACCAGCATGCCGCAATACGCCGTTATTGACACCGATTTTTATATTGATGCTGATATGGATATGCGGCACGAGGCACGGCCACTCTGATCCCTTGGCCACCTTCCCCTCTTCATCCCGCCTGACCCGTGCTCCCTGCGAAGGTGGCCGAGTGTCATGCACTTGCTTCGGCCATTCTCATCGTGTGACACCATAATTCCTCACAGCTTCCCTAAGCCGTACCGACACACTGGCATCTCCTGGGTACAGCAGGGAACGGCTACCCCGCCCGTTTCTTTCGCCGGAAAAGCCGCAGCTCTACAGTTCTAACAATCCAGCCGCTGTACATCAGTTTCTTTTCTACCTATTTGTACATCTCATATCTGGAAGCAGATAGGCTAAAGTGTGCGATACTGCGACAAAGACGCGCAAGGCTCTAGCTGGGGTATTTCAACGGCTGCCCAGATACCATTCCTTTTTGGGTGACCTCACCTTGCATATGTGGCCTTACCCCCTTCTCTCCTAAAACCACTAAGACTCTTTGACCTTTCTACACATCATCTGCTGTCTTACTTGCCCGAGCTGATGCTGGCTGTGAGCTAGTGTACAAGAAAAACAGACAGGAGGGGGAAGAGGGAGGGAGTGTGTGAGTGAGAGAATGGTGGACGCTAGTGCTTTGGCTACCTAGCCTGCTTACTCGTTCAACTCTGACCTTGGTGTAGAGAAAGCCAACCGAGCCTCAAAGATAGCCTCACTTATTTTTTTTTTGCCTGCGAGACTCGCTCTCAGGCCCTGCAAGTTCAACCCGGGACTGAGTTGATAAAGAAGGCAGAGACCTCCTTTCTCACAAAGATCACGTCTCGGCTGCCCTTCCACCACTCATCCAGACAACCCCTTTCTTCTTCTTCCAAAACCTCAAGTTGGTCGATTCAGTCTGACGCAGATCAATTATCGTCTGACCCTGCAGAAAATCCGACGCCAAGCAGTCAAACCCTTCCGTACGACACGCCGACATCTCCCCTCTGCTCGATCTCAGCCTACTTATGTCTAGGCAGTACGGAGAAGCCCGCGAGGACTTTGTCCGTAATCCAAGCCATCGTCGCGGAGAGCCACCTCCGGTATCCAGAGATCATTCGCCCGAATACTACTCCGGAGGGGGCGGGGATCCTTTGGTTCACTCCAAAGGTCCAGCGCCTGACACCGGTCCTTATGTATCTGGTGCCATCCCCCCCGAAGTAGCCAACGGTGCCGCGCGTTCATATTACGAACTGGACTCACCACTCTCACCTCGCGATACCAATGCTCTGCAACTACCGCAGCCACCGCAATACCGCCCACGTTCCGTCCCCCCAGCAGCTTTCGCCGTATCAAGAGGTCGTCCGCGCCCGCGATCACGCTCCCGCTCCCGTTCCCGTTCTCGCCACCGTCCCCGAACTCCGCTAGGCAAGGCGCGCCATGCTGTCGACCATACGTTCTCGAACTCTTCCTCGGGGATTGGCGTCGGTCTTCTCGGTGCCGTCGTTGGTGGTCTCGCTGCGCGGGAGGTTTCGGATGCGGCTTTGCGCAATCGCACCCGCAAAGAGATAGAGAAGGGAACATATCATCCGCGATCACCACACGACACCGAGAAGGCGCGGGTGATGTCTACGGTTGTCGGTGCTCTTGTCGGCGGGCTTGGAGCTAACGCACTTGAGAGGCGATTCGAATCTGCTCGTGAACGGGATCGTGTACAGCAAGCAGCTTGGGAAAGGAGATGGGGAAGGGACCGAGATCTTCCGCATCACGACACGAGCAGAGAACACGAACGCGATCATGGTAGGGGACGTCCACGTGCCCGACGCCACGATGACTGGGATGATGACTACTACCGCGATTATGACGGCCGCGTCCGGCGCGGTTGAGAACTTAGGATCTTTACCCCCAGAGGAATTGGTTCGTCTTGGTTAACCAATTTCTTGGGACGTTACTTTTCACGACGTAATGCATAATGACGATACTTTCTTTTGCTCTGGAAATGAGACGTTCGCTTGGTTCTCATTTTGTTACAAATTACTGAAAATCACATATCCTCACTAGCCCCCTTTCCGTGTTTCTTCCTTCTTACCGGGTGTAAGTTTTTGAGAAATCTTTGTGCCGCGCCGTCATGCGCTCAATTACGCAGAACTATCCGTACATCGTTTCTTCATTTGTCATAGCCTCAGCGGCTTGTAGTACGTGTTGCCGCCGCGATAATGTGAGGGGAACCATATGATGAAACGTCCATTCTGGCACGTCTTCAGCCATGTCACTTTCCACCTGCTGAGGAAACCGCAGCCCATCATCGCCTGATTTTCTCTTCTCGTACCGCTTCAATGTACTCGTGCAGTTCTTGCCACAAGGACAAGGCTCGAGTGCGCTCCGCCAAACACGTTTAGTTATCGAACCGCAGTGCCTCGGAGTTGACATCGTAGCCATCAGGAATCAAATGAAGCCTACCGTATGGATCCATCCCCTCGGCCAGATCTTTCGAAGGCTCCCACTGTCTGTCTCCCTGCCCGTGGGGCAATGTCTTGGGTGTGTTGTCGCGGGCTAGCTTCTCTCGATAAGCTTGCTCCCTCTCCACGATGACTTTGAAGAATTGGGCTATCTCCGCAATCGCAATTTGCTGGGCTTCGGAGCATCCGATTGTATTGCATAGAGACTGCGAGTCAACCAACTGCTTCGCGATTACGGAATCTGGCTGGCAGAAAGTGCGAATACGGAGGGCTCGGGCGTTGACCTTCATCGCATGAAGAAGGCCTGCGATCTCCAAGTGATTGCCTTGGCGACGTCCAAAGAAGCGGAACTCATCAATATGCAGATGAACAAGATCGAGCTGTGTCTCGAGGTCGTAGCGAAAGCCGACGACTCTGGGACGGCCCTTCTGGTTCCACCCATCTGCGATCTTTTTCAGCTTGTCCGGGTTCAGGCGGCCGTGGTTGAGCTCGTTCGTGATGTAGGAATGGAGGGCATTGCTGATGTGAAACTCGAGCTCGCAGTACAGAAGACTCTGCTCGCGAGGATCCAATGAAATTGTGATTCTCTTGACCTTCCCCTCTCTCTCTACATCTCGGACTTTGCGACTGGGCTTGCTCTCAGTCTATTCACATCTTAGCCAACATGCATACACTTGTAGAAGGCATCGCACTCACCATCTCTTTGGCAATCTTCTTGAGGCTGTCGAGCAGACCCGGCTTCTTGGGAGAGGTGTCCTTCTTCTTGCGGTCCGGAGATTTTTGGTCTGAAGATTCGTTCGGTCTCTCGAGCCATCCTTGCTCTCCAATCAGGGTCTTACCGGCAATCTTCTGCACGGGCAGGTCTTTGTAAGCAAAATAGGGTCTCAGAGGAGAATATAGCTGGCCAGCATCCATTGCAGGCTGTCTGAGGGCCTCAAGTCTACCCTTGGGGGGCGCCTGTCTCTGAGAAGCTACTCCACGACTATCGACATCAGACGCACCAGTAGGGACGGTGGTGGTGTGCGGTTTCGAATTCTTCCAGCCGCTGTATGACTGCAAGACGCTATCGACTTGTTGAGAGGTATTCTTATGGATCCGCAGAGGACTAGGTTGTTCTGCGTCCCTCGAGTAGATTGATGAAGATTCTTCCTCGTCAGGAGTTGCTGGAGACGGGTTGTCTGAGGTTGGGGAAGATGCAGCAACCATGTCGTCACCATGGCCGACAAGAGTAGCGTACTGACGGCGATCCTCAATGTTGATCGGAGTAAGTGTATTCTGTCTACGACGCTCCGCAATGTTTGACGACATAGAACTCTTGGCCTTGTGAGTCTTGTGAGGTGATCGGGGCATCAGCTCCGAGAAAGTCGTGGAATCACTGTCATGACCCTTCTGTGCCATTTGATTAGTCGCCTGGCCGCTCTTAGCATACGCATGTGGCTCCTCCTGGTCGAGTGCTGCATGTGCTCGAGACGTGGCATGGGTGCTGGCGAAGTTGTTGTTACGTTCGGGTGACCCGGTTCTGGCTGTGTTACCAGCCCTGGCGCGACGAGAGGGCGACTCGCTCTTGCTCGCAAATCTAGCGATGTGTCAGTAGGGAGAAAGATATCGCATTGCGACACCTACACGTCTGTTAATCTCTCGACCTGGTTCTCCGTCAAATTCAGATTGATCTGGACAGATTTGTTTGGTTTATGTCGCATAGGCGACGGAGATCCACGCTTCCTCGGTGATACCGGAATGAAGGTGCCCTGGATAGCAGAGGGAATCATCGTGCGGCCCTTCTTCTCCAATTTGTCCGAATTGTGTGTCATGATGGGAAGATTAGTGGATGATGTGGTTGATGTTGTCGACCTCGCGTCTTTTTTGTGTAGTGTGCTGGTTAGAAAAGCCTCAGACCGAGGTCGAGACTCTTTTTGTTTGGTGAGGTTTTCGATCCGCGATCGAAAGGAGTCTTCGCGAAATTGGGAACCGCCCTGTTTGTCAAGCTGCGCAGGCGTCAAAGGCGCCTGTGGGGTGAAAGACCCAGGAAATGGCCCTACAAGTTCGGGATCCTCGAATCGACTGGTTCGAAGGTCTGCAATCCAAGCTTCTATCCGTTCTTGGAAAGATGATGGTTCTGACCAGATAGCTTTAGCAGGGGTCTGAAGCTAGAAAGGGCGTTGTGGACGGGATTTTGCAGACGTGATTTTCTTTCACACCAGATTTTTCGGGGCTGGTGAATATGTCGTTTTGTTTACGTACCTCGCTGTGGAAATACCGTCTCTAGTTCGACGTACTTGCTCACAGTGTTTTCTGCGGACCCCAACGTTTCTTTCAGGGGACCAAGGCCTTGGGTGAATGAGCATGAGTCCGTCCAGGAGTTGCGGAAAGAGCAAGTCGCTGTCACAATAAGCTTCAGCCTCTACGTACCTTCCAAAACTGGCTCGTCTTCCTGGCCGGCGGCACCGTTGTCCCAAAATGACTGTTCGTCACTGTAGTTTGAGCTAGTTCCTATCTCAGGCGATTTCTCATCTAAGCATATTTAGCTACAGTAGGCAGGCATGTACCTCTTCTATGACCTACGGCGAAATCTGCCTGTCTGTATATTTGCACCACCAATGCCTTCTTGAGGTGAACCCTCAGCCTCCTTAAAGCTGTCCTCGGATGGAGAGTGGACCTGAATGCCATGTGCTGCAGGGGTATGACAGTCGCTCACAGGAGCTTGCGGTCTTGGCATGCTGTGTGCTCTTTGAGAACCGGAAGGAACGCGTCCTGATAGTGAACAATCGCTTGGCACGTACGTATAAAATTCGGATAATGATGGTTGGCGGTGTGCTATGTCTCAGGTATCAGCACTTCCTCATGCCTAAGTAAAGATCAGCCGGGAGCGACAAGAAGCACAACTCACCGGACTTAGTAGCTGTCTGATGCGACCACAGGCTCCGAAGGGAAGAAGTTCGAGCGTGAGATATCTTCTCTGATTGGTCACTTGAAGCCATCCCGCTCGACCGGGACGGTCGCCCAACGTCACGGAGGACGGGCTGCTGCTTTGTGAACGTCAGCTCTCGAGCTTTTCCAAGCATCACTCCGGTAGGGAGACGTGAGAATCTCACATCATCGAGAGCACTATGAGATTGAAAGAGGCTCGAGTCGGCGGGTTTTGTCAAACGTGTTGGGCAGCGAAGTTGATCGAGCGATGGAGCATGCCGTAGTTTGTGGGTCTGGACTTCGACGATGCCGACAGGGTGTATCCTTGGATTCTCTGGCACCAGCCATCGACAATCAGGAACACGACGCTTTTCCTCGCCGTTGGCGTAGCCGACCGAGTCCTGCCACTTCTTGGGTCCTTGTCTAGGAGACAAGATAGCATGGAAGGCCGAACGAAAATTTGTTGGCGCTTGGGATTCGTCGACATTAGTGGCAGCCCCGCATTGCCTACGCACCATCCTCCGATGACCCGCGCGATTTGGCTCTGATGTCTTCAAGCTATTCCCATCGGCCATGCTATCGTCCATGGCACCGTCTAGTCCAAACCAATTGTTGCTTGACGGAAAACTGTGCTTCCCTTCGCGTCTGACCGGATCGCTATGCGCAATTCTGGGAAGCCTATCAACCACGGCGCTAACAACTGGAGGACTTGTATTTGGTGAGCCGAGCCCAGATATGGGGGTATCTAGCCCGAACCAATCATGGCCTCGTTGAGACCCTGGTGTTCTGACCGTTGAAGGAGTTTTCATGGCGACATAATGATGAGGGCTCGGAGCTTGGCAGGAAATCGACCGGCCGTTTGTACGGGTTTTGGCAGGCGTGGAATCCATGAAGATCCAACGATAATCAAGCCCACCATCAAAGCCAAGCTGAGGCGTAAACGGACCCCTAAACTCCTAGGATGGATCCATGAAACCCTCCGCCGCAGCTTCCACGAGCACTTTCCTGGCCTTTATGTCTGCCGTTGGCATGAGCTCACTGGATAAAGACGACGGCAAAGGTAATCCGTCAGCTACCAAGGAAAATTTCCGGGCGAAGATGGCGTGCGGTGTCATGCAGCCATCGGGAAGCGGCACCTGCTTTGGCTCGACAAAGTCGCGAATTGTTAGGACGGTATCAAGGCCAAATATGTTGGTAAGCCAGCTGCGGCGTTTGTTGTCTAGCCGCGCTTCGGTACCACTAGGTACGCGGGCAATGTGGTTCTTCCTGAAAGCTCGCAATAGAAGGCCTGCTTTGCTGTTCTTCGAGGCTTTGGCTTGACTTGTATCGGCGTCGACTATGTCATTGCTGTTTCTGTGATCTGACATTGGAAATGAAGCGGTTGTTGGTGTGACCTCCTCCTCTTTGATGAAACGACCAGCTTGGATGGTTCCCATATCCCATTGCATTTCGTGCAGCTCTTTGGGCTTTGGACTGCGAAAGGCACATGTACCACCCTCGCGAGTTGAAACGTACATGGTATGATCAATCATCCAGGCCTTACGACTGCGTATGCAGCTTGGTTCAATTGAGCTGGCGCGAGCCGAGAAACAGTGGTCTGAAAGTCTGATGGGATAGCGGCTTGAATGTTTCTGGCGCCATTCCACAAGTGTAAGGGTCGGACGTATGGACGTAGTGATTGTGGACATGTGTGGTATGTGAGGTAACTCGAGATTGGACTGCATGAGAATTGTCAGCATGAGAGCCACTTGTCCCTGAGCTGTTGACTCACATGTCGGTTAAGATGGTCGTATTTCCAACGCTGGAATTCGGCTCCTGGATCATCGGAATGCTGGCAATCGATTTCGATCAATTCGTACAATACTCCCCCTGCAAGATCCAGATTTTCGTCTCCGAGGTGCTCGCGCAGAACTAGGAAAACCTGCAGATCATGAGTCTGTTAACAATTCGTAACGGCGTTGACTTCGGATTCTGGTGAATTACAAGTTGAACACCGTCGCGATACTGATAGTTGCGAGGGATATGTGCACAATATCTGACAAGGACATTGCGGCATTCTGGGACGATATGAGTATACGGCAACGTACAAGAGCGAGGTCCTGGAGAGATCAGTGGCCCAATGCTTACTTCCCTCGTCGTATCCATTTCGAGACAGGGTATCCTGAGTAAAGGCACTTGTCATGGCCTCCAACCTGTGCCGCCAGTCATCCTCGTCGGGCTCGGACTGCGGCATTGTCGGAGTCGAATCGACCCATGTCTGGAGACTGAGGCGATTTCGCATCTTTCGAGGCCGGCGAGATCTCCGAGAGTGGCCTAGGAAGCTCGGAGAATCTGCAATAAGAAGAATGCCCAGGACGAGGCAAGAGGCCTAGGTAAGCTGCCCGGGTAGGACTCAATTCCAGCCTTAGTAGCGCAGACAACTGCGGGTGCTGTGTTTAGGAGAAGCCCGCAGATGTGGTGTAAGGAGTGACTAGCGCAGAGCGAGTCCGATGTCCACGACATGGTCCGGACTACCTGCCTTAGAATATGTACGTGAACCAGGAAGGGCCGTGGCACTTTATGGTAACCTCCTTTGGGCAAGAGCGCCTCACCGTACCTAGGTAAGGTAGGCAGTCCACTAAACCAGGAAGGTCCACGTGTGTGGGAAAAAGAGCCTTTCCAGACGGGTCTTTCTGACTTGGTGAATCTAGTCTACATAACATTAAGGAGGACTTCTTTAAAAAGGATCATGATAAAACAGACGCTCCAAGTACTGTGCCGATGGTGACACTGGAATTCTTCGGTTGGTCCGGTCACTTGGCAGAAAGTCTTGGTCCGAGATGAGGTTCACCCGGCCAGGTCCAGCCCGGGTAACCGAACCGACCTGGTTTTCAAAAGTTCAAAGCCGGCGCCCCCGAGTAGTCAGATGTCCGATCATGATGACCGGCCGGTTGTCTTGGTTCACTTGACATTTCCGGCGCGCCATCTCATCGGTGGTGCATCCGTAGCTCGAGAGATGGCGTACGTACGTGTACGTGCCTTTCGGCTGGCCATTGTGCCAGGTAGATCCCGTCTCTGGATGAGAGGCTAGCGCGCCCTGGCACCGGCCCAGTGCAAAATCTTCTGCGACGTTGGCGGGGCAAAGACAAAGATACCACAGACGTTGTCAGGAGCCCAGAAAAGTGCGCAATTGGAGGGCTGCTGACCTGAATACGGACTTGGAAGGCTGTTGGTCTGTGGAAAGATAACGGGGACGTATTGGTGGGTGCTCGTGGGTGGCGGCATCGTGAGATGAGTAAGGCAGAGTAAACTGAAGTTGAGGCACCCGGACCACACCTATGGATGTACGGCGGTAAGGGAAGCGACACCGGAGACAGAGACATACATACGTGCTGGTCTACAACCACCCCCCCCCCCCCCCCCCCCCCCCCCCC